>NW_027411866.1:220141751-220867584 GCF_047663935.1 Musca autumnalis
GTTTGTTGTGTTTACGGCGGTGCCGAGGTATACGAAGTCCTTTACTATCTCAAAATTGTAGGAAACAAGTTCAACAGTTGGTCCGATCTCAATGGACGCATTGCGCGTCGACACCGTCAACTTAGTCTTCTCGCGTTTACCGCCAGACCCACTTTAGCAGATTATCCTTCGACCTTCATAAAGGTATCGGTTACTTCTTTTACTGATCGTCCCATCATGTCTATATCATCAGCATAAGCAAGTAACATGTGACTATTGGTTTAGATTGTGCCACAAAACTCTTCGGAGAGGTTCTTTCCTATTATAACTGAAGATCTTGTGTCAGTTAGAGTCATTTTACAAAACCGAATGAGCTTTGCGGGGACACCAAATTCAGACATTGCTTGGAATACCTTTGAACGTAGCGGCCTGTCGAAGGCTGCTTTACAATCGACAAAAAGGTGGTAGGTGTCGATCTGCATCTCTTGGGTCTTCTCCAGGATTTGCCACAGGGTAAATATCTGGTCAATGGTGGACTTGCCAGGTCCAAAGACTTATGCCTCTATAGTTGGAGCATAAAGTCTTATCTCCTTTCTGATGGACGGGACACAGGATGTTCAGGTTCCAATCGTCGAGTACGCGTTCTTCCTGCCAGATGGAACTGGCTGATGCATACACCTTATCAGCGTGTCGCCTCCGGTATTAAACAGCACGGCTGGTAGGCCATCAGCTCCTGCTGCCTTATTATTCTTCAGCCGGTTTATTGCTGTCTTTACCTCATCTTGGCCGGACGGTATACATTCAATACCACCATCTTGGATTGGATCTGTGGTATCTTCGTCGACTTCGCTTCTATTGGATACCAACAGTTTGAAAAAATGATCTTTCCATATCCTTAGTACACTATCTGTATCAGTTACCAGATTACCTTGCTGGTCTTTACAGGAGGATGTGCCAGTTCCAAAGCCATCAGTTTGATGTTTCATTCTGTCTCCTGTTAATCTCGATTTGTTTACACTGTCTTTCCATCTTTCTCTTTTTCCTGCGGAAAAGACGTTTTTCCTCTCTCCTTTTCTCCCGATACCTCTCTCGTGCGCTACGCGTTGCTACTGATTGTAAAGTAGCCCTATATGCCGAATTTTTCTCTTCGGTAGCATCACGACACTCCTGGTCATACCATGGATTTCTTGGTGGAGGTCTTTGATATCCTAGTACTGATTTTGCGGCTGTTTGCATGGAGTGGACAATGGTTTGCCATTGTTCTGATATGTTATCGGGACAGTTGAGTGGAATATGCTGCGGCTATCTGTTGTGATTGCAGCAATTTATTTGCTACATTTAACCTGGTACGTACCTTTGCTGCAACAAGGTACCTTTGCTGCAACAAGGTACGCGTTCTTTGACGCTGCGAAGTCTATCAGCCTCATACTGTGGATACTGCATCTTCCGACTGTTGGGCCAAAGATATTCTCCTTTCCAATTTTGACATTAAAATCGCCTAGTATAATTTTAATGTCATGGGCAGGGCAACGGTCACCAGTTTCTTCTAAGCGCTCGTAAAATAAATCTTTGGTCTGTTCGTCCTTGTCTTTAGTGGGAGCATGAGCGCAAATAAAGCTGATGTTGAAGAATTTTGCTTTTAATCGAATTGCAGCGAGTCTTTCATTCACTGGGGTGAAGCTGGAGACCAGATGTTTTAATATCCGACCAACTACAAATCCGCAACCAAACTCATGCTTAGTGTCATGGCAGCTATAATACAGTGCGTCACCCTTAGGTGTTGTTGTGACGCCTTTCCCAATCCACCGAATTTCCTGTATGGCAGTAATGTCGGCCTTATATTTTTAAGTACATCTGCCGAAGCGTAAACTGCACCTTCTCTATAAAGAGAGGTGCAGATTTGCAGATAATGGTCCTTAAAACGTTTGCGGGGTTCGTCAACTTTAGAGGGATTTGTTTTTCTTTTCTTTCGTTTTTTCATAGTAGGTTACTTTTTTTAGGGGAGGGTTACTAACCCGGCGCCCAAACCCAAGTTTTTAACGTTCTTATGGGTGAACGCGCGGCACAATTTAGCTCACTGCCTTTAACGGGTGTTACCCGTGTTATAGCTACCCCAGGTGACACCACGGGACAATGACCGGTCCACTTGTGATGAGAGAGGGACCAAGATAAATCCTCGACTTTGCCGTGTTAAAGCCGGTCAGGACAGTTCCTTGGTATCTTTCATCCCCTACGTCACCCGAGAGATCTGCTTAATAATTCGTAAATTTAGTTGATCATCCCCTGCAGGACATGCTGTTGTCCTTACACCTCCTTCCCATCTTTTGGCGATTTTTTTAGGCGGCATCCAGCTTTGTTTTAGATATTGTGCTATTCCTATGTTTATTTTTGGACTTCGTTGGATCCAAAATTTTCCAAAATTACCATTTTAGCAAAGCTTTGATATAAATTTCTGGTAATTATACCCTATACCACAATGTGGAAAAGGGTATAATAAGTTTGTTTTCCCAAAAATTCATGTAACGCCGCGAAATATTCGTCGTAGACCCCTCATGTGGTATACCAAACTTCATATCTCGACGAGATAAAGCGATTTAGCGATGTGTGTCCGTCCGTCCGTCCGTCCGTCTGTCCGTCCATTAAAAATTGTAATCAAGCTAGAGGCCGCAATTATGGACCGATTGTCACGAAATTTAGTATGGAGGTCGGGTTTGGACCAGAATAGAACTGATTAGTTTTTGGCGATGATCGTGAAATGTTAAAGGGATGAAATGGACCAAAAACAAAATTTTTGCTCGATTTTGTAGCCGCTCTGTAGGTCGCAATAATAGTCCGATCGGCGCGAAATTTTAAACGTAGTTTTGGTTTGAGATGAAGAAGTAGCGTGCAAGTCAACGGTATGATCGGATAATATTTAGCGGGTTAAATTGATCAAAACTTTTGTGTGAAAATTGGTAAAATTTCTAATGCACATCTTATAACTTTATCCCAAGAAGACGCGTTTAGTGGTATAGGGTATCACATGGTCGGCCCCGTCCGACTATAGTCTGTTCTTACTTGTTTTTTATACCCTATACCACAATGTGGAAAAGGGTATAATAAGTTTGTTTTCCCAAAAATTCATGTAACGCCGCGAAATATTCGTCGTAGACCCCTCATGTGGTATACCAAACTTCATATCTCGACGAGATAAAGCGATTTAGCGATGTGTGTCCGTCCGTCCGTCCGTCCGTCTGTCCGTCCATTAAAAATTGTAATCAAGCTGGAGGCCGCAATTATGGACCGATTGTCACGAAATTTAGTATGGAGGTCGGGTTTGGACCAGAATAGAACTGATTAGTTTTTGGCGATGATCGTGAAATGTTAAAGGGATGAAATGGACCAAAAACAAAATTTTTGCTCGATTTTGTAGCCGCTCTGTAGGTCGCAATAATAGTCCGATCGGCGCGAAATTTTAAACGTAGTTTTGGTTTGAGATGAAGAAGTAGCGTGCAAGTCAACGGTATGATCGGATAATATTTAGCGGGTTAAATTGATCAAAACTTTTGTGTGAAAATTGGTAAAATTTCTAATGCACATCTTATAACAGCTAGCCCGGAAAGCTAGTGCACAGGGATAGTGGTATAGGGTATCACATGGTCGGCCCCGTCCGACTATAGTCTGTTCTTACTTGTTTTCATTTTAAATTTGCTATTTTATTTTTGCCATTTCTTTTTACAAAAAATACTTTATAGCTAAAGTATGTTTTTGATATACTAAGTGAATATTCTCATAAATACAAAGATTTCTTAGAGACTACTATATTTAAATTTCTGGTCTTAATTTAATTTTTTTTTAAATTAGATGGGTCTTGTCTGTCAAAAGTAAATTTAGGTGGTATAAAATGTACTCCTCATAAAAGTTTTTTGCCCCCTTCCTCTGATTAAAAACAATCTGATGCCAATCAATAAAAAAAACTCGTCAAAAATGAAAAATGAATGAAGCAGGCTAAAATATGTGTTCCTCCGATATTTCACACATTCTTGTAACACAAGTGTTCATAACTGAATAATCATTTTTAAGTCTTGAAAATAGGGTCAATAAATAATAAAATAGCAAAAACAAATATATTTTAAAACTCAAAATGTCCCTAAAAATAGATTGAATGTGATATAGGCATCTGAGTTGTAAATGTTTTGAGCAGCACTGTATGTACCAAGAGTGAAATTTTGGCAATATTTTCTCCCATAAATAATGATTCAGTTTCATATAAAATATATTTTTATATTGCTGCATAATATAATACATAGACACAGTATTTGAAATAGTATATATAGGTATGTAGGCCGTTAAATGTACGGCTCGTATTGAGATTGGAAACAAAAACACTCAATATTTTACCTGAATCTTGATCTAATCTACTTGAAATTATTCATTGAATTATTTCCACGCAGATTAAGAAGATTACCAAACCGAAGGTATTTAAATTCGGACCATCTTCCGTTTAACCTTCAATAAATTCTCATCAATTCCGTTTTCCCAGAGTCGGATCAAATATCCCGTGTGTGTGTAACAATTACCTATTAAGAAATAACAAAAAAATGTGGTCATCAATTGACCACAAAATAAAACCTCAGTATTTGTTACAATTTCAATTTAAAAGACTAGATTAGTTTAAGCTAGGTGTCTGGCTGGACTAATCCATTGTTAAAGTGTTGCTCTAAATCGTAACACAAAAATACAATTTCTTTGTAAAATCTTAAGTGGAACACTTGAGCGATACAAAGACATTTTAAGTGTTGCGTATTGTCATCTCTCAAGTATCACTTGAAACGGACAGACAGAAAGAGTAAAATGAAATGCGGGTTAACGCGAATGCTCAATGTAAAGAAAAGGATTTAAAGATTTACCAGATTAGACATTTAAAGCAGGTCAGTTTTTAAGATCTGTGAAGATATGAAAATCTGCTTAAGCAATTTAAGCCCATAAACCGCAATTATATGATTTACTTAAATGCTGACCAAGGGAAATTCCATCGTTTGAGATTTGTGATTGCAAGTTGAGGCATAATTATTTGCGGAAAGGGAAATGTATTTACCGGAGCCGAAGGATTTCACTAACTAGAGCATTTTAACACATTAAAGTATTAAGGGATTACAGGAAAACAGATTATGCCGACCAAGTATGTGATGAAGAAGATGATTTTTTCGAAATGTCTTTATATTATTATGTCAATTAAAGGAAAGTTTATTTAAAACAAAAATTTTACAGCAAATATTTTAAGTGAAATTAAGATGAAGTTTACACAATTATCTTTTAATTCAGAATTATTTACTTATTTATTATGGAATGAAGTGCTACAGACTACTTAGCTGGATTTTTACTGAACATTTGTTCCATAAGCCGTACTAAGAAAATATCTGGAATCCTCTCTGGGATATCGAGTTTTGTGATGTCGCGTTTCACTTGTTCGCTCCAACGAAGCCTTGGCCTTCCAGTTCTGCGTATTTCTCATTCTTACACTGCCTTATCTGGTTGCGCTTCGGAACCATACATTAGCGTTGTTTGACGAGACGTGTCTTTATTCTTAAACTGCTTACTTAGCCCAAAATACTAAATAAAACTAATTTTTGAATACAGAGAAAAATTGTTTTATCTGTATAAAAACACTAGCTGACCCGGGTTCGCGTTGCTGTCCCGTTCATAGGTTTTTCTATTTAATCTATCTTTATATTTTTATATATCTACTATTGATATCTCTAGATTTTCGAATCGAATTGACGATAATTATGCATTCTTCTTGAAACTTCATATAATAATTCCTTGTTTTGGCATAACCCTCATATCTCCAGATGTAAGATATTAGGATACAGCTCGTATTAGTTTAGATAGAATTGGTACAGAAGTTTATATTACTCGAAAGATAGTTGATATTGAAAATGGGTTATATCTATATTGTCATTTAACCCCATAAAACTATACCTCCCTTCGGTATTTTCATAGTTTTAGCGGAATTATCCTACCGAAATGGCTTAACTTTGGTTTTTAGTAATCCCGCATATAATAGTATCTACAGGTCCAAGTTTATATAGAGACTCCACAGGACGGTACCTCCCGTTTTTTGGTATTTTTTAGGGTTTGTAGCCTCCCTTGGAGCCAAAAAACATTTCTGCAGAGAATTATATGTACCAATAGAATGGTACCTCTCCATTTTCGATATTTTTTGGTTTTAGTATCATTATCCCACCGAAACGCTACATTTAGTATATAGTCTTCGATGTGGATATAAAACATTCCCGTATAGAATATTCGGTACAGGTCCAGATTTTTATGTACTCGTAGCCTCCATAGTGGGCGGAATAAAGGTTGGCAGGGTCGAACTTAACACAGTTTTTACTTTTTGTTAACAAAGAGCTCATTCATTGAACACGTCATCATTTTACACTCCTTAACATGAAAACCTCAGTGATTCATAAAATTACTTCAGAATGTTAGTTGGATTTATCTAGACTTTGCTGTATTAAAAACGTGGTGTTGATCGTGTTGAAGTCAATGTTCATATCGTGTTTGCTGTCCCACTTACTAAATTTAAAAATCGTATCTGTAAGTATCAAGTTTTCAAGTATCAGACGCAATCGTGGTATTCTACTTCCAAAACAACCATTAATGATAGACGGGTGACGTAGGGGATGGAACGGTCCTTACCGGCTTTAACATGACAAAGCCCAGGATTTATTTTGGTCCCTCTTTCATCTCAAGTGGACACTGATCTCCCAGTGGTGTCACCTGGGGAACTGCCTTTACCACCCGTTAAAAGTAGTGAGCTAACATGTGCCGCGAGTTCACCCATAAGAACGTTAAAAACTTGGTAGAAAAAAACAGCCTACTATGAAAAAGCGAAAGAAAAGAAAAACAAACCCCTCTAAAGTTGACGAACCCCGCAAACGTTTTAAGGACCATGATCTGCGAATCTGCACCTGGAATGTTCGCACACTTTATAGAGAAGATGCAGTTTACGCATTGTCAGATGTACTTGAAAAGTACAAGGCCGACATTACTGCCATACAGGAAATACGATGGAACGGGAAAGACGTCACAACAACATCTAAAGGTGACACAATGTATTACAGCTGCCATGACACAAAGCATGAGTTTGGTTGCGGATTTGTAGTTGGTCAAAGGTTAAAACATCTGGTCTCCAGCTTCACCCCAGCGAATGAAATACTCGCTGCAATTCGATTAAAAGCAAAATTCTACAACATCAGCTTTATTTGCGCTCATGCTCCCACTGAAGACAAAGACGAAAAGACCAAAGATATATTTTACAAGCGCATAGAAGAAACTTATGATCGTTGCCCTACCCATGACATTAAAATTATACTAGGCGATTTTAATGCCAAAATTCAGTCTCCACAGTGAAACATCTGACAATGGTATGATGCTGATAGACTTTGCAGCTACAAGAAACATTGTAGTTAGCAGTACCAGATTTAAGCATCTCGATATTCATAAGGGCACCTGGCTGTCGCCAGATCAAAGAACAAGAAATCAATTTGATCACTTTGTGATAGATGGAAGACATGCATCAAGCGTTTTGGATGTACGATCGTTCCGAAGTGCAAACATAGACTCGGGCCACTTCCTTGTTGCAAAGGTACGTACCACATTAAACGTAACAAACAAAGTGCGAACAGACACAACACGGAAGTTGGACATCGGTAAGCTGCAATCACAACAAAGAGCCACATCATATTCCACTCAACTGGCCCAACTGCTTAATCAAAGCACTCCTCGTCCCGATAACATATCAGGACAATGGCAAAACATTGCCCACTCCATGCAAACAGCCGCAAAATCAGTACTTGGATACCATAGACCTCCACCAAGAGATCCATGGTATGACCAGGAGCGTCGTGCTGCCACCGAGGAGAAAAATGCGGCATATAGGGATACATTACAATCAGTAGCAACGCGTAGCGCACGAGAGAGGTATCGGGAGAAAAGGAGAGAGGAGAAACGTCTTTTCCGCAGGAAAAAGAGAGAGATGGAAAAGCGGGAGTGTGAACAAATCGAGATGTACAGCAGACAGAATGAAGTCCGAAAATTCTACCAAAGAGTGAAACATCAAACTGATGGCTTTGGAACTGGCACATCCTCCTGTAGAGACCTGGTAACTGATACAGATAGTGTGCTAGGGATATGGAAAGAGCATTTTTCCAAACTGTTGGTATCCAATAGTAGCGAAGTCGACGAAGATACCACCCGACCAAGATGAGGTAAAAACAGCAATAAACCGGCTGAAGAATAATAAGGCAGCATGAGCTGATGGCCTACCAGCCGAACTGTTTAAAACCGGAGGCGACACGCTGATAAGGTGTATGCATCAGCTAGTTAGCTCCATCTGGCAGGAAGAACGAGTACTCGACGATTGGAAGCTGAGCATCCTGCGTCCCGTCCATAAGAAAGGAGAAAGATTTTATGCTCCAACTATAGGGGCATAAGTCTTCTCCCTATCGCCTACAAGATAGTGTCAGGGATATTGTGCGAACGACTAAAGTCCATGGTCAACGAAATAATTGGACCATACCAATGCGGTTTTAGACCTGGCAAGTCCACCATTGACCAGATATTTACCCTGCGGCAAATCCTGGAGAAGACCCAAGAGATGCAGATCGACATCTACCACATTTTTGTCGATTATACAGCAGCCTTCGACAGCCCGCTACGTTCAAAGGTATACCAAGCCATGTCTGAATTTGGTATCCCCATTCGGTTTTGTAAAATGACTCTAACTGACACAAGATCTTCATTTAAAATAGGAAAGAACCTCTCCGAAGAGTTTTTACCAAAAGAGGTTTCAGGCAAGGAGACAGCCTTTCGTGTGATCTTTTCAACATCCTGCTAGACAAGGTTATACTAGAAGCAAACGTCAACAGAAGTGGCACAATCTACACCAATAGTCACATGTTACTTGCTTATGCTGATGATATAGACATCATGGGACGATCAGGAAAAGAAGTAACCGATACCTTTATGAAGGTCGAAGGTAAACGGCGAGAATACCAAGTTGATGGTGTCGACGCGCAATGCGTCCATTGGGATCGGACCAACTGTAGAAGTTGATTCCTATAATTTTGAGGTAGTAAAATACTTCGTATACCTCGGCACCGCCATAAAGACAACGAACGTCATCAGTTGTGAAATAAAAAAATACCTGTATTGGCCCATAGATGCTACTTGGGCTTAAGTAAGCACTTCAAAAATAAAGCCACAACTCGTCAAACAAAAATAACGCCATACAAAACTCTGATACTATCCATGCTGATGTATGGTTCCGAAGACTGGGTACTTGCGCAAGCAGTAAACCTATTTTGGTACAAAACTCTTCGGGGAGGTTCTTTCCTATTTTAACTGAGGACCTCGTGGCATTTAAAGCTTAAAGCGGGCTGTCGAAGGCTGCTTTATAATCGACAAAAAGGTGGTAGGTGTCGATCTGCATCTCTTGGGTCTTTTCTAGGATTTACCGCAGGGTAAATATCTGGTCAATGGTGGACTTGCCAGGTCTAAGGCCGCATTGGTATGGTCCAATTATCTCGTTGACCATGGGCTTTTGTCGTTCGCACAATATCCCTGACACGAACTTGTAGGCAATAGGGAGTAAACGTGTGTCCCTGTATTTAGATCATACAGTGTTATCTCCCTTCTTGTGGATGGGACACAGGATACTCAGGTTCCAATCTTCGGGTACGCGTTCTTCCTGCCAGATGGTGCTAACTAGCTGTTGCCTACACCTGATCAGCGTGCCGCCTCCGGTTTTGAACAGCTCAGCTGGTAGGCCAGTGGCTCCCGCTGCCTTATTATTCTTCAGCCGGTTTATTGCTGTCTTTACCTCATCTTGGCCGGGCGGTATACATTCAATACCATCTTCTGAGATCGGATTTGCGGTATCTTTGTTGTTGTTGTTACAGTGTTTATCATTATGTTTGAATGTTCGTACTTCTGTTCAATCTGGCTCTGAGTCTATCTCCAGTTCTAGGAAAATGGCTGCTTCGATGGGATGTAGCCACAGACCCACTGGAGTTAGATGAGTAGTTTTGGCGGGACAGTTGAAAAGGTGCTTTGTGTCGTGCGGGTCCATGCTGCATACTGGGCAGATGCCTTGCACGGCGCGATCGATTTCCGCGTAATAAGAATTTAGGCGACTGCAATATCCCGAGGGTAGTTGAGCCAAAACTACTCTGGTTTGTCGTGGCAGCTGACGCTCCTCAGCTGCGATACATGGGGGATGTACTCCGAAAACTTTATTTACACTATATTTGCTTATGGCCTTAGCAACCGCATCCGTGTTAATACTATTAAAACCTGCTTGATATGCCTGTTGATCTAGGGGTTCTCTCCTATATTGTTGGACCTACCTCTCTAGAGCATGAATATCCTTCCTAATATGCCTGAATGTGTCGGGCCTTGCCAGCAGATGGTGATTGGGATGGCTCTCACGGTAACACCCAAGTACTGCAAAGAAAGCATCACATTATGTTGCTTTACTGGAAGAATATTTGCCTCCTCATGTAGATGGTCCACTGAAGACTTGAGGAGGCACCATGTTGCTGTTGTTGCGGTATCTTCGTCGTCTTCGTTAGTATTGGATACCAATAGTTTGGAAATAGGCTCTTTCCATATCCCGAGCACACAATCTGTATCAGTTACCAAAATACCTTGCTGGTTTTACAGGCCAGCCATCAGTTTGATGTTTCACTCTTTGCTAGAATTTTCGAACTTTATTCTGATTCCTGTACTTCTCGATTTTTTCAAACTCCCGCTTTTCAATTTCTCTTACTTGCGGACAGACGTTTCTCTCCTTTCCTTTTCTCCCGATACCTTTCTCGTTCACTACGCATTGCTACTGATTGTAAAGTAGCCCTAAATGCCGCATTTTTCTTTTGGGTTCCTTGGTGGAGGTCTCTGGTATCCAAGTATGGATTTTGCGGCTGTTTGCATGGAGTGAGCAATATTTTGTCATAGTGCTGATATGTTATCGGGACAAGGAGTGCTTTCATTAAGCAATTGGGATAGTTTAGTGGAATATGCAGTAACTCTCTGATGTGTTTGCAGCCTACCGATGTCCAATCTCCGCGTTCTATATGTTAGTGCTTTATTTGCAACGTTTAGGTGCAGTTTACGCATTGGCAGATGTACTTGAAAATATAAGGCCGACACTACTGCCATATAGGAAATACGAGGTATTGGGAAAAGCGTCACAACAACACCTAAAGTAGCTGCCATGACACAAAGCATGTGCCTTTGCTGCAACAAGTAAGTGGTCCGCATCTATGTTTGCACCTCGGAAAGATCGTAAATTCAACACACTCGATGAATGTATTCCCTCTATCACAACCTGGTCAATTTGATTTCTAATTCTTTGATCTGGAGACAGCCAGGTACCCTTATGAATATCGAGATATTTAAATCTGGTACAGCAAACTACCATGTTTTTTGTCGCTATGAAGTCTATCAGCCCCATTCCATTATCAGATGTTTCACTGTGGAAACTAAATTTCCCTACTGTTGGGACAAATTTTGGCATTAAAATCGCCACGTTCATTGACGCTGCGAAGTCTATCAGTCTCATACTGTGGATACTGTATTTTCCGACTGTAGGCCAAAGATATTCTTCTTTCCAATTTTGGCATTTGGCAGGGCAAGGATCATATGTTTCTTCTAAGCGCTCGTAAAATATATCTTTGGCCTTTGGTCTTGGGTTGGAGCATGAGCGCAAATAAAGGTAATGTTGAAGAATTTTGTTTTTACCCGTATTGTAGCAAGCCTTTCATTCACTGGGGTGAAGCTGGAGACCAGATGTTTTAACCTCCGACCTACTACAAATCTGCAAGCAAACTCATGCTTTATGTCATGGCAGCTACTTTAGGTGTTGTTGTGACGCCTTTCCCAATACCTCGTATTCCCTATATGGCAGTAGTGTCGGCCTTATATTTTCAAGTACATCTGCCAATGCGTAAACTGCACCTTCTCTGTAAAAAGTTCGAGCATTCGCAGATCATCCTCCTTAAAAGGCTTGCGGGAGAAGCCAATTTTTGTTTTCCTTTTGTTTCGATTTTTTAAATAGTAGGCTGTTTTTTATAGATTAACGTGCGGCACATGTTAGCTCACTACATTTAACGGGTGTTAAAGGCAGCTTCCCAGGTCACACCACGGGGAGGTCAGTGTCCACTTGATTTGAGAGAGGGACCAAGATAAATCTTGGGTCTTGCCATGTTAAAGCCGGTTAGGAACGTTACTTGGTATCTTACATTCCCTACGTCCCCCAACTACTCCTTTTATAGCTGAAGAAGAGCCCCCCCCCCTGCACAAGGCTGTTCCTTTTCTTTATTCATTTTTCATGAATAATTTCCAATACTCCCATTCCCAACATCACTGCCACATAAACATCATAAACAAATTCGCTCTGCTATAAATACAACTATAAAGCAATCAATAGGCTTAGCTTCTGATATATTAACCTCAATTGACGCAAAAATTCTTCTACGACGCAACGAATAGCCGATTCATATCGCCTTGGGGTTAAGTAGACATAATTTTCACACAATGGCATTATCATTTGTTAAATGTATTTAGTATTTATTTCCATAAGCTTATTAAGTCTACAACAACAACAATAACAACAAACATTCAAAGAAAAATATTCATTCATTCATTGGTGTATTCTTCTTCGCCGTTGCCCTTAACTTTAACAGGGGCTACTGTTTACGGTATGCCAGTCTGTCACAACAATAAGGTGTCAATTTAGTGAAAGGTGCATTCGTTTGCATTGGCTGATGATGTTGCCGGATATATGAATGGCATTCGTGCCAAAGCTTTTTGCCGCATTGTAATGTGATAATATTGATCATCGTCTACTTAGTTAAATGTTCTCTGCTTCTTTTTTGTTGCAAAAATACCGCCAACACACAAAGAGTTTATGGCCATCTTCTTCGAAATTTATTACAAGGTTACGAAAGGATTTGTGAGGTTTTATATATATCTTAATGTGTTTACCAATTTATTTGAAAAGCATGAAATTTGGGCGATCGAATACATAAGGTGGTAAATATTTTGACAGCCGTTAACCAGCAATGGTAAGTTAATGAAATAAATTTCACAACATTACTGAAAGAACAAGGAGGGGTATATTTCTTAACAAGTATTGCTTCCCGATTACATTGAAGCTCCTAATATACGACCTCTTTTCTATCGCTTAGTTCGAATTGTGCCCAGTGTTTTAGCTTGTATGGGAAGGTGCGAAAAAATGTTATATACAACATATCGAACTTATCGATCTGAATTTTTTAGGGAGGTTCACAGTGGGTGAGCAACAATGTTACCATAACTATTTTCAAGATAGGTTCAAGTTTTGTCATAGTCCCCATATATAGATATATACCGATTTACGGCATTTTGAAGGAGACCTGACTTAAGATCCAACACCAAAAATTGATTTTGGGCGTTATGTCCTCCCGAACCCCGGATATAAAATTGATTCCTCATTGTAAATTTGCGATTTCTTACAAAATATATCATTTTTAACTTTTGTTCGATCGCTTTCAGGTTTGCTCTATGACTCAATTTTTTTACCATTAGCCCTTAGACTAAAGATAAGAACAAAATGTGCCTCATCGAAAAAATGGGTTTAGGCCGCAAGTATGTTTGGACGAAATCTATTTCAGACAATTTGAAGTCGATTGGCTGGCTGCTGCGCACGATAACTCTCGAACGAAGCAACCGATAGGGCCCAAAATTTGAAATTCGTAATTTTTTGTTCAAATATAGTTTAAGTTTCTACCCCACAAATGTTCAAAAATTTTCATTAAAATGGTGCGCACGATAACTCTCGATGGAAGTAGCAGAGTTGGTCATAACTTTGCATGTTATAATATTACTTCTAGGCATATATCTGGTTCGAATATGAACTATATCGGTCCACAGCTTCTCAAAAATTATATCCTGTAGTGAGAATGAATGAACTTTTGCCTATTAATGCCTAAAATAACATTCATTCCATTTTATTATAAAAAAGGTGCCGCACAAAATACTTTGATTTTTTTTTTTTAAATACTATGAAATGAAGAAAAGTTGTTCCCAAAAAATTATTTCTTGTCGCATATATAATATAAAATGATGTATGTACATATAAAAAGACAATGATAAAATTAGTGAGAAACAAACGGTTATGTAATTTTGGTTATATCGTAGACCTCTAAACCTTGTTTTCAGATAAATATCTGCTTACAGTTACTTCAAAAAATTGTCAACAGTTCTGAAAAACCAAAACTTTAAAAGAATTTTGTGCGCAAGCTTTATTTCATTGAATCTCTTTATAATTAAGATTTTATGTAATTTTAAGTAAAAACTTATCAAAATATGGATACCAAGTTGTAAAAAAATCATAATCCTAATGTCCATTCTTCCTCAGATAATGGCATAAAAGCTCCAAGAAACCTTGACGGCACCAACTACTTGAGATAATGGTCCAAAATCTCGAAAAAACTGGGTAGTACGTAAGATAACCATCGAAGGGAGAAACCGATTTGGTTCAAACGTTGTACATTGTATTATTTTTATACCCTCCACCATAGGATGGGGGTATATTAAGTTTGTCACTACGTTTGTAACTACTCGAAATAATCATTGTAGACCCCACAGACTATATGTATTCTTGATCAGCGTGCAATTCTTCTACATCGATATAGCCATGTCCGTCCGTCTGTCCGTCTGTGGAAATAACTCTAGCGTCCGAACGGATTGACGTAGGTGGATGAAATTTTGGGAAAATCTATTTTTTGTACGTAGGACTTTTGGTATTGAAAGCGGGCTATGTAGG
Source organism: Musca autumnalis (assembly GCF_047663935.1). Taxonomy (NCBI): domain Eukaryota; kingdom Metazoa; phylum Arthropoda; class Insecta; order Diptera; family Muscidae; genus Musca; species Musca autumnalis. Next base: position 220,156,585 of record NW_027411866.1, read on the forward strand.
TCCACGCTTTCGTATATCCCCCATACAAAATGACGCGTCTTCGTTTTAAGGAATGTTTAAGATATTTGTCCCATTTTACCACCGAATTTGTTGTAACTTTGTATTTTGTATCTCCAGAAGCTAAAAAATATTTCTTCCGAAGTTTGTTTATATAGGTCCACGTTTTGGTATATAACGCCCCATATAAAGTACGCGTCATTTTAATATATTTTGAATGTATTACTTCTTAGAAGACGCTATAAAGTATATATAAAGTGAAATCGGACACTTTTTTAAAAAGTGCTTTTTGATTTTCTACAAAAAATGTCAAGAAAATCGAAGATTAAAAACAAATTAATTTTAAATATTAAATCCCGAAAATTGCATCCAAGCCCAATGTGAAATTTTTTTATTTTTTATTAGATCTATATATATAAAATTGAAATTTGTTTGTCTGTCTGTTTGTTTGTTTGTGCCTTATAGATTCGAAAACCGCTGAACAGATCTTACTGAAATGTTTAGGGTACATTGCTACATGGCCTGAAATGAAAATAGGCTATATCATTTTTTGAAATTTCGCGTTGATCTGGAGATATAGCATCAAAACCGGAGGTACCTCCAAAAAAATTAGACTTTGTATGCAAATATCTTTAGAACTGTTACAGATACAATCTCCAAATTTTGTATGCGTGACGGAGTTTGATGTAGAAATAAATTTACCAAATTATATTCAAATCGGTTCAGATTTGGATGTAGCTCCCACATACATATATTTTCGGCCGATTTCCTTATTTTATGTACCAAACATGCTATTTATGTCCAATTTCGATGAAATTTTGAATTTCTCACGGAATTTGTTCTAGAAATAAATGTTATATTATATATTGAGATTGATTCAGATTTGGATATAGCTCCCATACACATATATTTTTGGCCGATTTCCTTATTTCATGCACCAAACACGCTATATATGTCCAATTTCGCTAAAATTTGGAGGGTCTGACGGAATATGTTCTAGAAATAAACGTGCTAAATTATATAGATATCGGTTCAGATTTGAATATAGCTCCCATATATATTTTCGCCGATTTCCTGTATTTTATGCACCAAGCACGCAATATATGTCCAATTTCGCTGAAATTTGAAATGTGTAACGGAATTTGGTCTAGACATAAATGTGATGAATTTTATCGAAATCGGTTCAGATTTGGATATAGCTCCCATATATATTTTCGGCCGATTTTCCGCATTTGATGCACCAAACACGCTATATACGTCCAATTTCGCTGAAATTTGGAATGTGTAACGGAATTTGGTCTAGGCATAAATGTGCCGAATTATATCGAAAACGGTTCAGATTTGGATATAGCTCCAATATATATTTTCGGCCGATTTTCCACATTTTATCAATTTCGCTGAAATTTGGAGGGTCTGACGGAATTTGTTCTAGAAATAAATGTGCTAACTTATATAGAGATCGGTTCAGATTTGGATATAGCTCCTGTATATATTTTCGGCCGATTTCCTGTATTTTATGAACCAAACTCGCTATTAATGTCCAATTTCTGTGAAATTTGGAATGCGTAACGGGATTTGGTCTAGGCATAAATGTGCCAAATCATATCGAAATCGGTTCAGATTTGGATATTGCTCCTATCTATATTTTAGGCCGATTTTCTGTATTTGATGCTCTAAACACGCTATATGTGTCCAATGTCGCTGAAATTTGGGATGTCTGACGGAATTTGTTCTAAATATAAATGTGCCAAATCCTATCGAGACCGGTTCAGATTTGGACACACTACATATGTCCAATTTCACTGAAATTTGGAAAGCGTGACGCAATTCGTTCTAGAAATAAATGGGACAAATTATACCGAAATCGGTTCAGATTAGAATATAGCTCCCATATATATTTTTGGCTGATTTTCCGTATTTTATGCACAAAATGTGAATGTAAGACGGGATTTGGTCTAAAAATAAATATGACAAATTATATCGAGAGCGGTTCATATAGGAATATAGCTACCCATATAAATTTTCGGTCGATTTAACGTTTTTGTTACGTATGTTCAATTTCAATGAAATTTTGAAGACTTAGCAGTCAGTAAAAGTTATCATTATTTACAGAAGTACTTATAGTTGGGAAGGAATTGACCAAGGCTGTTAAGTATCATATCTTTGAGAGACTTCTTAAGATTTATGTTTTATTATGATATATCTAAGTCATTAGGAATACTTATAGGCGGAATGGCTTTCGAAGGAGTGTTACCTCCTGAAACCTAAAAAAATACCATAGTAGCTCCATAATAACCCTGAATAGGTATATAACTCCTTCATATCTCCTATATTTATTCGTTAAAATATTAAAAACGTTAATATAATTATGGCATTCCATTATATTTTATCGTAGTCGGGGCAGCAAAGCGCGCCGGGTTCAGCTAGTAGCTTATAAAAAAACAAAAAACATTTTTCTATGTGGACCAATATTAAAGAAGTTATTAGTATTTCTTTCCATAGCGTTTTTACAGAAATCGACTCTTTCAATGAGCGATATATCTGGAATCGTTAGTCAAAAAACTTGTTATACCCTCCACCACGAGTTTTATTGAAGTAAAATGGAACAATTAGTATCTTTCGTTTATCAAGAAGACGACTAAATAAAAGATTTCAGCAATTTCGAACGGGAGGCATCGTTCTTTGGGGGCTGTATCAAAACGTCGATCTATACCGACTAATTTTTGGCGGAAAGTTAAATTCAAACCAGACTAAATACCAAATTTCCGATATTTCGGTAAGATAATATGGCTAAAACATAAATAATACCGAAAATCAAGAGGTACGCTTCTATGGGGGATATAGGAAGACGTGGACCTATACTGGTAATTCTCTTCTGGAATATTTTTGAACCCCATGGAAGACTAAATAACAAAGTTTTATACCACCAACGAAGACTAAGTACTAAATTTCAGACTTTTCGGTGTGATAATGAAGCTAAAACCTTCAAAATACCGAAAATCGGGTGTTACCATTCTATGGGGGCTATATCAAAACGTGGACCGATATAGGCCATTTGCAATAGTAATAGTAATAGAAACTTTTGTAGCAAATTATAAAGCTCTATCTTAAAAATTGCGAGTTGTATCTTGATTTCAACAGACGGGCAGACGGACGAACAATGGCTGTATAGACTTAGAAATTTACCCTGATCAAGAATATATACTTTATAAGATCTCCGATGAGTATTTCGATGTGTTACAAACGGAATGACAAATTTAATTGTACCCTCCATATTATGGTGGAGGGTACAAAAATCTGAAAATATTGAAATGTTTTGCTGATGAGCAGCATCAACACAGCAAAAAATAAAGGAAATCAAAAACCACTTTTTGATCCATTTTTTGGAAAGAACGACGAATTTTTTTTTTTTTAATTTCTGGGATAACATTTTCTGTAAAAGGTATAGTATTCCTGCAATCGCGCCTTCTTTTAAAAATGCCTTGGTATTTGTTTGAGAAAATATGCTTACTATATTTTTAACAAATTCCTAAATTTATATGAATGTAACATTTATGATTAAATTTATATCACAAATTTAAATTTTTAATCCAAAATGGAAAAATGCAAAAAAAAAAAAAACTAGTAAAAGAGTATCAGTCGGCTTTGCCGACAGAGATATACCCTAAGCCTGTGTATATTGAATATTTTTCCCAAAATAAGTGTGTATTTAGGGGGTGTTAAAAACTTTGGGCGTTTGAACCGACAAAAATGTGGATTAGAATTAAAGATCAAAAGTTTTGCGGAGGAGATACTAAAAGGAATTGATCGACATTGACCGTTATGGAAGTGGATCTCTAGCCACAACATATGGTGCCATAGGGGGGTTTTACACTCTTCGGGCTGTTTGCTCAAGAAGTATGGACTTGCCCCTAAAAAACCTTTACCATCGTAATTGAGGCAGCGAATGCAAGTTGCTTTAACAAAAATCAAAGTGATTCGATATCAGGTCCTAAAGTGAACTTATCCGAAATTTTGTGTGGGAGGTACCGGAGAGGGGACAAATATAGCCCATATATGAAACTGATCTATATCTGGTGTAAAGTATAGACCAATTCGGCCACTCCCTTCAAGAGTTACAGTACGAACACTTTTTCCGAACATTTTTGAACTTTTGTGGGGGAGGTACTGAAGGAGTGGACCGATATGGCTTATCTTCAAACTTAAGCTATGTTTGGACAAAATATTACTAAGGCCAAATTTTGGACCGAATCGGCAGATCCGTTCGAGTTATCTGGCGCTCCAACCACCTCACACTGTGTCATTGGGGTTTTTTTTGCAACTTTCAGGCTATTTTCTCCGGAAGTATGGATTTGCCCTGATGAAACTTGTACCGTCGTATGGAGGGCAGTGAATACAAGTTGCTAAAACAAAAATCAAATCGATTCGAGAGATGGTCCTAAACTGAACTTTTCAGAAATTTTGTGTGGGAGGTCCCCGAAGGAGTGGACCGATTGAGTTCATACTGAAACCTTATTTAAGTCTGGTACACATTTCACGGTGGGCAAAGTATGGACCAAATCGGTTACTCCCTTCAAGAGTTATGGTGCGCACAAATTGTCCGAACATTTTCGAACTTTTGTGGGGGAGGTACCGGAAGGAGTGGACCGATATGGCTTATCTTCGAACTTAAACTATGTTTGGATAAAATATTACTAAGGCCAAACTTTGAACGGAATCGGCAGACCTGTTCGAGAGTTATTTTGCCCTCCAACCTCCTCACACGGTGTCATTGGGGTTTTTTACAACTTTCAGGCTATTTTCTCCGGAAGTATGGATTTGCCCCTGATGAAACTTGTACCGTCGTATGGAGGGCAGTGAATACAAGTTGCTAAAACAAAAATCAAATCGATTCGAGAGATGGTCCTAAACTGAACTTTTCAGAAATTTTGTGTGGGAGGTCCCCGAAGGAGTGGACCGATTGAGTTCATACTGAAACCTTATTTAAGTCTGGTACACATTTCACGATGGGCAAAGTATGGACCAAATCGGTTACTCCCTTCAAGAGTTATGGTGCGCACAAATTGTCCGAACATTTTCGAACTTTTGTGGGGGAGGTACCGGAAGGAGTGGACCGATATAGCCCATCTTCGAAATTAAACTAAGTTTGGGTAAAATATTACGAAGCCAAAATTTGAATCGTTTATCCGTTCCAGAGTTATCGTGCGCTCCAGCCAGACAGACGGACGGACGAACATTGCTCAATCGACTCCAAATTGTCTGAAACACATTTCGTCCAAACATACTTGGGGTCTAAAACCATTATTTCGATGAGGCCAATTTTGCCCGTATGAAAGTGTATATACCCTCGTTAGCATAAATGCTGAGGGTATAAAAACTATTTTTTTTAAATTGTTTGCGTTTGAGGCAAAATGTGCATAGGCCAAATCAAACTTTAATAACGTGGAATGACAGATAACAGATGATACTATAAAAGCATGCAAACCGCCCACCAAAATACGCGAGTTTTACGTCAATTTTCGTAACCACTTTTTGTGGCGTTTTAATGTTTGCTTATTATAACTAAATTGTCAGCTTTTACCAAGTTTTCAATTATCTTATCGAATGTAAGCGTCAAGTTCTTTAGTTTCCCCTTACCAAATACCGTTAGAAGTTGAAGTTTATTCAGTGTTGTTTTTGTTCGACCTTTTCCAAATTTATGTAAAGAAAGACTGTTTAAGTAAGAATTGGCTCCATTTATTTGAAATGGAACAGTGGTGCAGTTTGTTGCACCACTGATCGTATGTATATTCGTTGAAATCTGTTTAGTACTTAATTGCACAACATTGATATGTCAAAGTACAGATTTTAACGAATTGGCGCGAAAGTTAATTTACTTGCCGCCTTGTTTACTTCATTCTGGGTTGAGTGTTCGTGCTCTAACATTGTAATCATTACACGTTCGTGTGTACAGGTAAAATTTCGTTACCTTTGTGGTTATTCTAATAAAGGAAGCTTCTGCTTCATATTTAATATTAAGACTAAAACGATCGTGTTATTTCTATTTTTCTCCCCCTTTTTCGAAACGCAATTTCGGCGCCTTTACAAAGACTTTATTTTGTCTTGGCCTCAAGCTCAAATAAAGTCTTTCTTTACAAAAAGTTAGAAGTTGAAGTTTAATGTGTTGCAAGAAAATTAATATGTATCTTGCTACCGATTTTTGTCGCAGGCAGGGGCCACTGTACAGAGTCTTTAAAATAATACACAATTCAAGTTTATTCTTACACACACAATTGTTCTGTTCCAGAATCTGCAAGAATTTACCATTTTTGAAATTTTTACCATTTTTCCCTTAATTTCCTTTATTTGTCAAAAAATCAAAAATACATATGTTGTGATTTTAATCAACCAAGTTTTGTTCGGTAATAGATCTGCTGGAAAACTTTGCAGGACTTTAATCCTGTTGTCCTCCTTTTCGAAGGTTCTTATAAGATCATTTTATACTTTAAATTTTTATCTGCAATTCTAAGCAAGTTTCTTATGTTTACTATTTCTTTATTTACAGTATAGGTATGTATGTATTAAAATTGCGATCTAATATAAATATTTAATCCACTACATAATATTTTCTTAACATGCGACAAGCACATGTGGATGAACGAATACACACCCTACAGACAAAATTGATTAATCTTTCGATATGAAGTGCTCTACATTAAGTCCTCATGTTTTGTTTAATGTTACGTTGTGTAAGTATTTTATGCTTCACTTGGTTTCCTCATTGCTTCAGTGCCTATTTTCACTTAAGGATATTTTCTGTTGATCAATATCTTGGGAGAATGGATGGATGATATGCAAAACATGGATTTCTCTAATACATTTCTTCAATACAATTTTCGAATGCATATCTTTCGTCTTGTTTGATCTCTCTCTTTGGAACACCCAAGAAATCCTCCTTTTGTAGTAGGGTTATGTGTTGTGTTTCTATTTCATGGTTGAAGTTTCGTTGTTGTTCGTAGCAACATATGGTGTTGGTGGTGTTCTGTCATTTGATAGCAATGAATTTGTATTATTTTTGTTTCAGTGTTCTGCAAATGTCACCTACATGCTCTTGAAAACCTAATATGAAAGGAATTTTCTTGTCATTGTCAGTGCAAGAAAGGAGGAAGAAAATAAAGAGATGTCTGTCGTATGTTCGATATAGTTAAGTGTCATTCGCCATATGTTCAAGTGTAAATATAAGAGACGAATGTGTCAGTGCAACTGCTAATTATATGAAAGGAGAAGAAGTAAGAAAACATTTACCATTGAAGAGTTAAACGTTGTGACTGAGTATTTTTTTTCATGTTTTATGAGAAGATCTTTTGGTTTTCTGTGAAAAAAAGTTCGGTCTTCTGTAAGAAGACTTTTTGGTGTTCTATACAACGTTGTTTTGCTATTCTATAAGAACAACATTGTTTCTCTCTAAGTATATCTATTGGTCTTCTTTGAAAAAAAAAAATTGTTGGCTTCTTATAAAAAGACCTTTTGGTCTTCTATGAGAAGTTCCTTTAATTTTCTATGAGACGTTTTTTTTGTCCTTTATGATAAGCTCTTTTGGTCTTCTATGAGAAGAATTCTTGATATTCTACGAGAAGACCTTATGGCCTTCTATGCGAAGGCCGTTGAGAAGACCATTTGGTCTTCTATGAGAAGACCACTTGGTTTTCTATGAGGAGACCACTTGGTCTTCTATGGGAAGACCACTTGGTCTTCTATGAGAAGAACTTTTGACCTTCTATGAGAAGACCACTTGGTCTAATATGAGAAGAATTTTTGACCTTCTATGAGAAGACCACTTGGTCTTCTATGAGAATACCTCTTGGTCTTCTATGAGAATACCTCTTGGTCTTCTAGGAGAATACCACTTGGCCTTCTATGAGAAGACCACTAGGTCTTCTATGAGAAGACAACTTGGTCTTCTATGAGAAGACCACTTGGTCTTCTATGAGAAGACCACTTGGTCTTCTATGAGGAGACCACTTGGTCTTTTATGATAATACCACTTGGTCTTCTATCAGAAGACCACTTGGTTTTCTATGAGGAGACCACTTGGTCTTCTATGAGAAGAACTTTTGGCCTTCTATGAGAAGACCACTTGGTCTTCTATGAGAAGAACTTTTGACCTTCCATGAGAAGACCACTTGGTCTTCTATGAGGAGACCACTTGACCTTCTATGAGAAGACCACTTGATCTTCTAGGAGAGGACCACTTGGTTTTCTATGAGGAGACCAATTGGGCTTCTATGAAAAGACCTTTTGGCCTTCTATGAGAAGAACTTTTGGCCTTCTATGAGAAGACCACTTGGTCTTCTATGAGAAGAACTTTTGATCTTCTAGGATAAGCCCACTTGGTCTTCTATTAGAAGACCACCTGGTCTTCTATGAGAAGACCACTTGGTCTTCTATGAGAAGACCACTTGGTTCTCTATGAGGAGACTACTTGGTCTTCTATGAAAAGACAACTTGGTCTTCTATGAGAAGGCCACTTGGTCTTATATGAGAAGGCCACTTGGTCTTCTATGAGAAGGTCACTTGGTCTTATATGAGAAGGCCACTTGGTCTTCTATGAGAAGGTCACTTGGTCTTATATGAGAAGGCCACTTGGTCTTCTATGAGAAGACCACTTGGTCTTCTATGAGAAGAACGTTTCACCTTCTATGAGAAGAACGTTTCACCTTCTATGAGAAGAACGTTTCACCTTCTATGAGAAGAACTTTTGACTTTTTATGAGAAGACCGCTTGGTCTTCTATGAGAAGACCACTTGATCTTCTAGAAGAGGACCACTTGGTCTTCTATGAGAAGACCACTTGATCTTCTAGAAGAGGACCACTTGGTCTTCTATGAGAAGACCACTTGGTCTTCAATGAGAAGACCACTTGGTCTTTAATGAGAAGACCACTTGGTCTTCTATGAGAAGACCACTTGGTCTGCTATGAGAAGACCACTTAGTTTTCTATGAGGAGACCACTTGGACTTCTATGAGAAGATCACTTGGTCTTCTATAGAAGACCACTTGGTCTTCTATGATAAGACCACTTGGTCTTCTATGAGGAGACACTTGGTCTTCTATGAGGAGACCATAGAAGACCACTTGGCCTTCTATGAGAAGACCACCTGTTCTTCTATGAGAAGTGGTCTATGATATGAACACTTGATCTTCTATGACAAGACCACTTGGTCTTCTATGAGCAGACCACTTGGTATTCTATGAGAAGACCACCTGGTCTTCTATGAGAAGACCACTTGGTCTGCTATGAGAAGACCACTTAGTTTTCTATGAGAAGATCACTTGGTCTTCTATGAGAAGACCACTTGGCCTTCTATGATAAGACCACTTGGTCTTGTATGAGGAGACCACTTGGTCTTCTATGAGGAGACCACTTAGTCTTCTATGAGGAGACCACTTGGTCTTCTATGAGAAGACCACCTGGTCTTCTATGAGAATGCCACCTGGTCTTCTATGAGAAGTGGTCTATTATAAGAACACTTGATCTGCTTCTACGAGAAGACCACTTGGTTTTCTATGAGGAGACCACTTGGTCTTCTTTGAGAAGAAACTTTGACCTTCTATGAGAAGACTACTTGGTCTTCTATGAGAAGAACTTTTGACCTTCTATGATAAGACCACGTGGTCTTGTATGCAATTACCACATGGTTTTCTATGAGGAGACCACTTGGTCGCCTAATGGAAGACCACATAGTCTTCTATGAGGAGACCACTTGGTCTCCTCTGAGAAGACCACTGGGTCTTCTATGAGTAGACCACTTGGTCTTCTATGAGTAGACCACTTGGTCTTCTATGAGAAGACCACTTGGTCTTCTATGAGAAGACCACCTGGTCTTCTATGAGAAGACCACCAGGTCTTCTATGAGGAGACCACTTCGACTTCTATGAGAACACCACTTGGTTTTCTATGAGAAGAACTTTTGACTTTTTTTGGGAGACCAGTTGGTCTTCTATGAGAAGAACTTTTGAATTTTTATGATAAGACCACTTGGTCTTCTATGAGAAGATCACCTGGTCTTCTATGAGAAGACCACTTGGTCTTCTATGAGAAGAACTTATGACCTTCTTTGAGAAGACCACTTGGTCTTCTATGACCACTTGGTTTTCTATGAGGAGACCACTTGGTCTTCTCTGACAAGACCTGTTGCTCTTCTATGAGAAGACCTTTTGGTCTTTGGAGAACTTTATTTTATCTAAGAACTTCTGGTATTCTTGTTATACCTTCAGTCTATACGTTAAAGCGGGTATATACCAAAAGTGTGTGCATGTCCGTCCGTCTGGATGTCTGTTGCGCACGATAACTCTCGAACGATGCAACCGATCGGGTCCAAAATTTTTCATTCGTAACATTTTTCCAAACATAGTTTAAGTTTCAAGATAGGCCATATCGGTCCAATTCTAGCGGCACCTCCCCCACAAAAGTTTAAAACATTTCTTTAAAATTGTGCGCACGATAACTCTCTAACCGAGTAACCCAATTGTTCATAACTATGCATATTGTAATGCTATTTCCAGGCAGAGATCAAGTTTCAATATGGATTATATCGATCGACTACATAAAATTTGGAAAATTGAAGTTTAAGAGGTCCTCTCGGATAGCTTCAATTTGTTTCAGCATGTTGTCCTTACTGCTCCTTTTACGACGGTACATTTTTTCGGGGCAAGTCCATACTTCCCGAGATAATGGCCAAACTTTGCACATTATTTAATCCGGTCATACATAAAGTTGGAATATTGACAATATCGGTCCTCCCACACAAAATTTGGAAAAAGTGCAGAGTAACAGCTTGTCTCGGATCGTTTTTAACTTTATTCCAAAAAGTTCTTCTTGCTGGCCCTGTTACGATGACGCAATACTTCCTGAGTCCTTAAAACGCACCCTTTTCAAACTTTGTGTGAGAGGTATTTCAAACTGCGATCCGATGTAGTCACCGATTAAAATTACTCGTTACAAAACCCCCTACTAACCCATTATTTTCACAAGGACATGTCGCGCGAAGTAAGTAGTTATTTTTTGGCCACTCACATAACTAGTTAAATGATCAGTTACTAAAACCGCGACTTCTTATTTAACTACTTAGTTAAGTGGCCAAAAAATAACCACCTATTTCGCAAGACATGTCCTTGTAAAAATAATGGGTTAGTAGGGGGTTTTGTAACGCGTAATTTTACAGAGTAACTACATCGGATCACAGTTTGGAGTACCTCGCACACAAAGTTTGGAAAGAGTGCGATTTAAGGCAACATGTTGTGTATGCGGCCTTAGTTAAGACACTAAAATTTTTCGGCTGAAAATCCATACATCCTGCGAAATTGGCACAAAAACTCAAAACACCCCTAAAGACGTGAGAAGTATTATATTTGCTGACTGATACTTTCTTACTTGTTGCCTTCTTATTTGTTTGCTTGCAAAATGTTTAAGCGAAATTTTTTGTTCTGTATCTGTTTTCTGTTAACTCAACTTGGTATTTTTAAATATTAAACATTTGGCCAACCTTGAAAAAATAATTTAATAACAAAATTCTTGACAACTTAATTTTCTTTCCGAAATAAAAACCTCTACCATTAAAGGCACTTGAAACACTTTGGTTAAGTAGGATAATCCATATGGCATTGTAAGTATGAATGTGTGTATGCGTGTATGTGTACGTCCATAGCTCATTCAACGTTTAGTTCTTTTGTTGCAACATCCCTCTTAACACCTTGACGCACAGTACGGCTTATGAATGCAACAAAAAATCAACAGGAGAAAAACTCTAAAAAAAGAAACTCTCCCGCCGTTCCTTAAGCCAAATGTTATTAAAACTTTTGGTTTTATGGATCACAATAACGACCTGTGGAATTGGTTAATGACTGAATGCAAAAATAATTTCTTTGCAAATATAGTTTTCTCTGGAGGTCCCTTCGAAAATCTATGCATTCATTGATTGAAATGTCATTGCAAGGCATTGTTTTCGTTTTTCTTAAAGATTTCTTTAAATGGAAAATCATTGCAGGTTTTGCATCAATGAAAGTGAGGAAAAATCATGCCGTGTCATTGTCATGTTACAACTCAATTGACTTCTTTTCCTTAAAGTCATTCAACTGCGGGTCATTGATGTCTCAATCGTTTAGTGTTTCAATTTTTTTATTTTTACAAAATCCGAACAATGCAGTTTGTTTACATCTTGCTTACACTTTTTGGAGAGAAAACTGCTTGAAATACGACCACCCTGAAAGCATTGCATTGATGTTTTTTTTTTTGGAATAATGAAATCATATATCCTGCAGTTTATTAGGTTATGAGTTCATTCTTCAATTCCCACACTGAAATGCTTGAAAATCACAAATATAAGAATTTGTTTGTTAAATTCGTAATATTGTTTAGGGTGGTCCTAACACAACAATTTCTAACAATACATCTTTATATATAGGAATTCCTTCCAGAGGTCAAATTGTCATGAATATTGCTAAGACTTCTTAGAGTTGAAGAATATATGGTAAAAACCAAAAAATGTTCTACAATCGATTAATCCGAGTTTCACCGATTCAGAATTCGAAATTTTAACATATTCTATATAGTATGAAATTCTTTAAAATGAAGTGTTTTAGGATGGATTCCATAATGTCGACCATTAAAATTAATTTACGTGGAAGCTGTGTTGGCATCATCGTAGAAAAATGTATAAAATTGGGTTGAAGCCACAAATTTTTTTATGTTCCCTTCCGATTTCTGGCTTAACCTTACATTTTATGGACCAATACCCAGAGAAAGAATTCCAAACTCATAATAGGATTATAGAACTCTTGATTTTACTTCGTTTAATGTATATCTCATGAGTGTGCTCCTTACAGTATTCTAGTAATGGGAGTCTAAAGGCCAAAATTTGATGCGTGAATTTTCTTTAAAAGCCTATTTTTTGCGCTTAAAATTTACAAGTGTCATTTAATGTCCTTTAAAACCTGCGTGAATTTAGTTTTTTTACGCGGCGGATCTAAAGAGCCCTTTCGCGATCGAATTATTGCGCGAATTTTACCCACTTGATGCAACTGACGGCACACTTTGGCCGCTGAGTGAAACATCGAAATATGCATAGATGTTGAAAGAGATTGATTCGCTGTATTTAAAATCGGATGCGCATCAACCTACTTTAACTAATTCGCGAATAACAGGGTTTTCATTTTCATATTTTTTGAATGATTGTAATTTCATAATTGGAGAACTCCCAAATATATTTTTTAATTTTTGGAATAATATTTTAACAATACTTTTTTCTCTTTTGTTGTTGCTAATATATGCAGTTTATAAAGCCAATTTTTTTAATTTTGGTTTCATATTTTTTACGCGTTGTCTAGATTTTATACGTATTTTTTATTTATTTTTTAGAGGTTTGTACTGATTTTGAGGTAGTATGATTTATATTTGCTCCCAGATTTTTTAATTTTTTTTTGATTTTCCGAGAAAAAAAATTAGAATTTATGGTGGATCTACGGATGGATATAAAATGCTGCTACTGATATATGCATACATTTTCTCAATACAACAAATAAGATTTTTTTTCTTTATAAGATAATATTATTTTTTTTTTCTTTATAAGATAATAAAAACCGCTATAACTTTTGCGCGCATCGGCCAATTATGTGAACGCGAAAAGATTTGAAACCAGAATTTTTTCCTTAACCTCTATACCAAAAATCAAAGATGTGCTCGATAATTTTTTTTTAATTTTTTTCAAATGGAATTGTAAAGGAAATTTGGTTTTTGTCATATACTTATGTGAGAAAATAACAATGACATAATCAATCGTCAGTTTAAAAAGAAAAAGAAGACCCCACCATCATTTAAAGGACCGAGATTTGCGAATTTGCAACTGAAACGAACTTCCTAATTCCAAAAAAAAAAAAAAACATCTCAAAATTCAACGAAACATTAGCCTGGAGTAGGATAAAGGCTAATTCCTTCTACATCAATCTTGTATGAGCCAGATCAATATATTACGAGCGCTTAAGATGAGCATATGACTGCTTCCCTCCATGTTAATAAATTTGATCTAGGCTATTATGTACCCTAAGGGGGAGCCATATAAAATCATAGCTCCATATGGAACATTTTTGTAGCAAGATTTTCCATGCGGAATACAAATCAAAATAACTTAAATCGGAAGGTATGGATACATAGGCGCTATATAAAAACGCTATAAATTGTTGATGAGAATTTTTTGTTCCCTAAAAAGTGCGGGATTACAACCAATTTGGGTGCATAATGTAGCCACGACCCAAAAAAAAAAAAAAAAAATTAAATCGTGTTGCTATGCCAAAACTTAACCTGATATTCCATATGTCCGTTCTAATATTACCTAGGGATTCACGCTGCTTATTATTAAAATTACAGCAATAAAAATACAGCACAGATATAGCTGGACCAGTGATTTCGACCACTGAGCTCCGGTTCAAGAACAAACTGTCGTTATGAAATAAGAACAATTTTGTGATGAATGTATGAAAGATCAATCCCAAAGACTTCATTTACAAAATTAGAAATTTAAATAATAGAGATTTATAAAAACGAAAAATTCTATCGAAATCACGACATCACACTGGTTTACTCTAATTTTTAACCGCCTTCTGGACATAACATTTGATCAGACCATATCTTTCTAGTCAATTTTAATGCCAAAATTGATCAAAATGTAGTCGAATTTTATTCCTATAGTAAAACAAATATCCAAAAAGCGCATAGGTAAAATACATGGTGGTTAGCTGCACTAGATTTAAACTCATCATGGTATTATGCATCCACATGGTTCTTCCTAAATCGTGCCTAGAACGTGATCTATTGGAGTGGTAAACGTGTTACAGCAAAGGAACGCACCTCAATTTAATCGTAATCGTAACAAGTTGTATTCACTGCAAGTCCATACATCCTGAGAAAATAGCCGGAAGGTGCAAAATACCCTTATGACACTATGCGCACGATAACTCTCCAACGTATAAATCGATTCGGTCCAAAATTTTGCAGTCGTTTTTTCCAAACATATCGGTCCACTCCTTAGGGTACCTCCCCCACAAAAGTTCAAAACTTTTAGCTTAAATTGTGCGCACGATAACTCTCGAAGCCAGTAACCAATTTGGTCCATACTTTGCACAACGCGATATTTCTACGAGACATGGAGCCAGTTATAATATGGACTGTATGTGTTCACTAAGGTGGCCCAAAAAATGACAAAATAGTTTTTTAGAAACGCCTACCCCTAATTTTTTTCCATTTGATATAAAAACCTTATATATGAAATTTTATGGCGATCGGTTAATGTTAACCCGTGTCACTAGAGGGATCCAAAGGACAATTTTCAAGAAAATTCTCTAAAGGCAACAATTATTTTCCAATCGATAAAAAAACTTTACCAGATCATTGTTGTGTCTAAAACACGAATCCTACATTTTTGAAATATACGAGACAACCGGTTTTTTCCAAACTTTGGATCTCGAAATTTTTTATCCAAACTTAGTTTATGTTCAAAAGTGGGTCCTATACGTCCACTCTTTAGGGTAACACCCACACAAATGTTCAACATTTTTGTTTTAGTGTATTTACCCACACTAAAACAAAAATGTCTGCTTAACTTTAAATTAAAGGAGCTTACACCTGGGAAGTTTTTGCGGATTCTTAAACTACAATGTTTATAGATGAAAAAAAAAATAAAAAAAAAACAAAAAATCGGAGGAGCGCCCTTAAAATTATTCGCGGCCAAAGTTAAAAATTTTAGGGGACTTTTAGGTTTTCAAGATTTTGCTGGGAAACCGCAAAATGGAACTAAAGAAAATGTTGTAGCAGTGAAATTCTCTACTGGATTGTCCTTTATGATATTTTCGTAGGTTTTACCATTTTTGAGATATATAAGTTCAGATTGGGACAATTCACTGACTGTATCGTCTCCTTATAAAGCAATGCCATGACTGCAATTTTCCAACTTAAACTTATATATCTCAAAAATGGTACAACCTAGGAAACATTACAAAAGCCAATCTTGTAAAGAATTTTCACAGCTATACGATTTTCTCTAGTCACATTTCGATAGGACTTACGGTTTTCAGTCAAATCGTGATAACCTAAAAAAACCCTAAAAATATGTACATTGACAGCGATTTATTTAAAAAGCGCTCTGCCAATTTTTTTTTATTTCTCTCAATTATAAACATTGTAGTTTCAGAATCCGCAAAAACTTCATGTGTAAGCTCCATTCATTTAAAGTTGTTTCAAGAGCATGAATATTATGAACATGAATATTTTAGCTCTGACCTTTACGCCATAGGTTTCAATTTATTTCTCAAAATGACTGGATGCTGTTGTAATTTTTTTAAGCATAAGCACTATTATTTGATTTTTCTCGAGACATTTCAGGAGTATCGCAGAGGATACAAATTCAGTAAACGGTAATAATATATTACAGCTTATTATATCCAGCCTCAATTTTTGTTGATTTTTTTTTAATATTAAAATTAAAACGGTCATATCTTTTGCGCGCAACGGTCAATGTTAGTTACAACAAGTAAAAAGGTGTCAGTCGGCTTTGCCTACAGATATGTACCCTCAGCCAATGTGAAGTGAAACTTTCTCCTACGGACAGATCGAATGTATTTAAGGTCTATTCAGAATTTTGTGGCCCTTTTTGGACATTTGAACATGCCGACAAAAATGTGGATTAAGAATTAATTGCACTAAGACACAAATGTTGAACTTTTGTGGGAGAGGTACCCTTATTGAGGATCGATGTGGGCCATTTAAGAAGTTAAACAAAATATTAGGAGATCCAAAGTTTGGACCAAATTGGTTTTAGCATTTTAGTGACATTTTTTAAATATTGGGCAGGAGTACCGGAAGTTGTGGACCGGTATTGCCCCATAAAACTAAGTTTTGATATAATATGACGAAGACCAAATGTTGGACCAAATCGATTGAACAGTTCGAGAGTTATCGTGCTCTCCGACCGCCGCATATGGTGACATGGGGGGTTTTTTGCATATTTCGGGCTGTTTTCCAAAGAAATGTGGACTTGCTCCTGAAAAAATCGAAATCAAATCGCTTCAACAAAAATCAAAGTGATTCGAGAGCAGGTCTTAAAGTGGACTTATCCCAAAATTTGTGTGAGAGGTACCAGAAGGAGTAGACAAATATAGTTCATATTCCAACCTGATCTATATCTGGTAGATATATTAGCATGTGCAAAGTATGGACGAAATCGGTCACTCCCTTCAAGAGTTATCGCGCGCACAATTTTTCCGAACATTTTTGAACTTTTGTGGGGGAGGTATCAGAAGGAGTGGACCGATATGGTCTATCTTCGAATTTAATCTATGTTTGGACAAACTATTACGAAGGCCAAATTTTGGACCGAATCGGCAGATCCGTTCGAGAGTTATCTTGCGCTTCAACCACTACACATGGTGTCATAAAGGCTTATTG
Organism: Musca autumnalis; assembly: GCF_047663935.1. Classification (NCBI taxonomy): domain Eukaryota; kingdom Metazoa; phylum Arthropoda; class Insecta; order Diptera; family Muscidae; genus Musca; species Musca autumnalis. Next base: position 220,174,054 of record NW_027411866.1, read on the forward strand.
CATCTTTCTGGCTATTTTCTTAGGAAGTATGGACTTGCCCCTGATGAAATTTGTACCGTCGTATGGGGGGCAGTGAGTACAAGTTGTTGCAACAAAAATCAAAGCGATTCGTGAACATGTCTTAAACTAAACTTTTCCGAAATTTTGTGTGGGAGGAACCCGAAGGATTGGACCGATTGGGTGCATATTGGAACCTTATCTAAGTCTGGTATAAATTTCACGAAGTATGGACCAAATCGTTAATTTCCTTCAAGAGTTATCGTGCGCTCACATTTTCCGAACTTTTGTGGGTGAGGTACCGGAAGGAGTGGACCGATAACCCATCTTCGAACTTAAACTAAGTTTGAACAAAATATTACGAAAGCCAAATGTTGGACCAAATCGGTTCATCCGTTCGAGAGTTATAGTGCTCACCAGCCAGATAGAGAAATCGACTCCAAATTGTCTGAAACACATTTCGTCCAAACATACTTGGGGTATAAAACCATTATTTCGATGAGGCACATTTTGCCCGTGTGAAAGTGTATATCACCAATATTTTTGAAAATTTAACATAGCTGAAGCCAAGGCTTACTCTTTTAGAACACGCGACTTGTGATTGTATATTATACAAATTAAATATTTTTGGATAAAATGAAATGTTTTTGGACGTGGCAAAAAATATTGGCATTAAAAGATAATTTGCGTGGAAGCTGTGGTTATGGTTATGTTAAAAATGTGTAAAAATGGGTTGAAGCCAACATGTCTTTTTTTGTTTTCTCTCGATTTGTGATTAACCACACTTCTCTCGATTTTCCTGTCAAAGTAAAAGTAGAAGCAAACTAAATAAGGATAATCTCACTAATGTATTACTTTTCAAAATTTGAAGTGCTTCTACCATTAAATGATGCTGACATTTTGAAGCCAGATTTACAGTGTTTTTTGAAATTTTCTTCTAATTTTATTCCGCAAATAGGGTTTTCAACAAATCATATATAGGATTGTAGTACTTGCGATTCTGAGTTATTTGATACGTATATTGTGAATGTAGTCTGCACAGCTTCATTGAAATCTGCATCCAAATGCGGAAATTTTGTGCGAACATTTTTCAAAAAATCATATTTTTCGGGCCTAATTTTTACAATTGTCATTCGATTTCCTCGTACTCTATTGCACATTTTAGTTTTTTACGTTCCGGATCCAATAAATCATTCCTCGTGAAAATCCATCTACTAAAACGCGAGTTACGAGAAATTCCAAAGTAGAAAAATCACCTAAAATTGTTTTTGAAAATATCGCGTATTTTATCGCTTTTTCTGCGATATATAATTCCATTAACTCGGTGGGTTATTTGATCTCTATTTCCATTTCAGAAGCTTTGACATATATCCCCATCAACCCAATTAGCTTCCCTAATGGGAAAGCTTTTATATGAATCTCAATAAAGCAAAATCCGTCTATTTTATAGGGAGATTTAAGCAAAATGAAGGAAGTATTCCTATAGATTTTTACAATATATTCTACTACACAATGCATGTGAAAAAATATTTTTCCAAACAAAAAAGTATTTTTTTGAACAAAATATGTGCTTATTTTGGCTGTAACATCGAAACTATAACACCAATCTGCATGATTGTAGTCTCATTTGTTTCACCGTGAAGTTTCGATCCACAACAAATTTTTATGTAATTTTATGACCACTTTGCATTCAATAATTTATTCATTTATCGAATTCTGTGTAACATTTTGCAGGTATTATGCAATCTACTGGCTGAAGTCACTTCGAGATAACTTTTTTGTAACAATTGTGCTCATTAAAAGTAATTAGCGTTTTTATAATATTTTCTATCTTAAAAAGCGAAAAAAATCGCCATAACTTTTGTCCGCAAACACCCGAAAATTGGCTCGCGACCAGATTCGTATTGAGAATTTTTTTCTTAACCTACAAATCAAAAATCCTTGATGTAGCGCGAAAACAATTTATCCTTTTTGTTCTAAAATGGAATATGAAATAATTGACAATATTCGTGATATACACTCTCATACGGGCAAAATGTGCCTCATCGAAATAATGGTTTTAGGTACCAAGTATGTTTGGACGAAATCCGTTTCAGACAATTCAGAATTGATTCACGCACGTCCGTCCGTCTGTCCGTCTGGCTGGCTGGTGCGCACAATAACTCTCGAACGGAGCAACCGATTCGGTTCAAAATTTGGCTTTCGTAATATTTTGCCCAAACTTAGTTTAAGTTCGAAGATGGGTTATATCGGTCCACTCCTTCCGGTACATTCCCCACAAAAGTTTGGAAATGTTCGGAAAATTTGTGCGCACGATAACTCTTGAAGGGAGTAACCGATTTGGCCCACACTTTGTACATCGTGAAAGTTCTACCAGACTTAGATAAAGTTTAAATATGTACTCAATCGGTCCACTCCTTCGGGTACCTCCCACACAAAATTTCGGAAAAGTTCAGTGTAGGACCTGCTCTCGAATCGCTTTGATTTTTGTTGTAGCAACTTGTATTCGCTGTCCCCCAAACGACGGTACAAGTTTCATAAGGGGCAAGTCCATACTTCCTGAGAAAATAGCCTGAAAGGTGCAAAAAAAAACCCCTATGATATCGTGTGTAGTGGTTGGAGCGCAAGATAAATCTCGAACGGATCTGCAAATTCGGTCCAACATTTGGCCTTCGTAATATTTTGTCCAAACATAGTTTAAGTTTGAAGATAAACCATGTCGGTCCACTCCTTCAGGTACCTCCGTCACAAAAATGCTAATATCTTCAGAAAAATATGCGCACGATAACTCTTGAAGGGAGTGACTGATGTAATCCATACTCTGCACATCCTAATATATCTACCAGATATAGATTAGGTTAGAATATGGACTATATTTGTGCACTCCTTTGGTTACCTCCCACACAAAATTTCGGATAAGTTCACTTTAAGACCAGCTCTCGAATCACATTTTTGTTGAAGCGATTTGCATTCGCAACGGTAAAAGTTTTTTCAGGAGCAGGTCCATATTTCTTGGGAAACATCCCGAAAGGTGTAAAAAGCCCTATGTCACCATTTGTGGCTCTCGAACTGTTCTACCGATTTGGTGCAACATTTGGTCTTCGTCATATTTTATCCAAACTTAGTTTCATTGGACAACACCGGTCCCCAACTGCTCCCCAATATTTAAAAAATTTCAAAATTTAGTTTAACTTCTAAAATGGCCCATATCGATCCTCCCTAAGGGCACCTCCCCCACAAAAGTTCAACATTTGTGTTAATTCCTAATCCTCATTTTTGTGGGCAAGTTCAAATGTTGAAAAACATTTTTTCGGGGCTATATTAAAATGTGGATCTACACCGAAAAAATTCTGGGTAAAGTTTTGTAGCCCCAACGAAGACTAATTACAGCCTTTCGATTGATAATGAGGCTTAAACATTTAAAATACCGAAAGTCGGAAGGTGCCGTTCTATGGAAGCTATATCAAAACGTGGACCTACCCCCACAAATTTCTGGCGGAATGTTTAGTGCTCCCAACGAAATTTAAATAAATACGAAATTAAAGCTTACTTACTTAGCTGGCCCATTACAGAATATTTGTTCCATAGACCGAACTAAGAAAAGATCTCCAATTCTCTCTGTTTAGTGCTTCGGTTTCTGGAATACCGCGCCTTGTCATCTCTTCATCCACTTGTTTGCGCCATCTATTCTTTGGGCTACCAATTCTGCGTGCACCGCCATGTGGCTCGAATTTATACGCCTTTTTAGCGGGTTCATCATCGCTCATTCTTATTATATGACCTAGCCAACGCAATCGGTGCATCTCGATACCTTTAACTATATTGATGTCGTTGTATAGCAGATACAGCTCGTGGTTCATACGACGCACAATGGTTCAAGAAACGATTTTCCTGGCCAAAAATCAAAATTTTGTTTTGTCACAGATATTTAATTTCTATATGGGATTCGATAGTAAACATATTGAAACTAAGGAAACCAAAAAATTAAGTCAAAATATTGGAAGGTGCGGGCGTGGGGTGCCCTAAAGACGAACATTTTTCCCATGTTTGAGAAATACGTAATTTTTGAAAACTCCTGGAGAAAGGAATAGCTATTTCTCCGAAACCATAACATATGTTGCGTTCGCTGTTTTTTGTTAGGTAGATAGGATTGTGGCCTTTAAAAATCGGTTTAATAAATTACCGTAGCGTTTACACAACATGAGCTATTTTATTTTTCCTCAGGTACTAAATTTTATGAAATTCCAAATTTAGTGGACTAGAACTTTTGTGAAACAACATGGAACAATGCTCTGTTTTCACAGAAATATGTCCGAGAGTCTCCTCTTTCAGCCCATATATACTTTTGTTCCCGTCCCGTTCAGTCCGTTTAACACTTTTTTAAATTTATTGAAATTACATGGGAAAAAATGTATGTTTTTCCATACCATTTCCCATATGAATTACAGCTCTTTTACCCAAATTAACATTTTTTGGAGTATATGAGTTTTTATATGAGTTATATAAGTTTTATGAAAACCCAAGGAACATTTTATTTTAATTTTTGAAAAAATTTAAATTTTTTGATTTTTTTTTGTTGTGAAAAATTTGTGAAAAAATTTTTTAAATGTTTTTCAAATTTTTTTATTTATTTTTTGGTATTTTTATAGTTTATTTATTGACGTTTGACCACAAACACAAAAACACTGATATTTTTATGAAAAATAGTAAAAAAATTACAAAAGTTTAACTTTGACCTTGAATTCTTCTGCACCGGAAAGCTGATTGTGTTATCTGTCTAACAAAATAAGAATTGTGAAAATATCTCTATCCGTTCAAAAGTTACAGAACTGGTAGTTGCAGAGGAATTCAATGTCAAATTTAAACTTTTGATTTTTTTTTTTACTATTTTTCATCAAAATATCAGTGCTTTTGTGTGTTTATATGTTCTCATATATTAAAGATGGTCAAACGCCAATAAATAAACTATAAAAATGCCAAAAAAAAAAATTAAAAAAAAATTTCGAAAAAAAAAATTTAAAAAAATTTTCACAAAATTTTCACATAAAAAAATACAACAAATTTAAATTTTTTCAAAAATTAAAACAAAATGCTCCTTTTGTGTTCATAAAACTTATATAACTCATATGAAAATACATATACTCCAAAAAAATTTTAATTTGTGTAAAAAAGCTGTAATTCATATGGGAATTGGTATGGAAAAACACACATTTTTTACCCATGTAATTTCAATAAATTTAAAAAAGTGTTAAACGGACGGATCGGGACGGGAACAAAAGTATATATGGGCTGAAAGAGGAGACTCTCGGGCATATTTCTGTGGAAACAGAACATTGTTCCATGTTGTTCCATAAAAGTTCTAGTCCACTAAATTTGGAATTTCATAAAATTTAGTACCTGAGGAAAAATGAAATAGCCATGTTGTGTAAACGCCACGGTAATTTGTTTAATTTATTTTAAAGACCACAATCCTACCTACCTAACAGCGAACGCAATATATGTTATGGTTTCCGAGATATAGCTATTTCTTTCTCCAGAAGTTTTCAAAAATTACGTATTTCTCAAACATGGGAAAAATGTTCGTATTTAGGGGCACCCCACGCCCGCACCTTCCAATATTTTGACCTAATTTTTGGGTTGCCTTAGTTTCAATATGTTTACTATCGAATCCCATATAGAAATTAAATATCTGTAACAAAACAAAATTTTGATTTTTGGCCAGGAAAATCGTTTCTTGAACCATTGTGCGACGTCGATATTCATCGTCAACGCAGATCGGTTCGCAGATCTTTCGAAGAATTTTTCTGTCAAACACGCCAAGCTCTGCCTTATCTGCTTGAGCAAGTACCCAAGCTTCGGAACCATACATTAGCACGGGTAGTATCAGTGTTTTGTAAAGCGTTATTTTTGTTTGACGAGTTGTGGCTATGTTTTTGATGTGCTTACTTAAGCCAAAGTAGCATCTGTTGGCCAATACAATTCTTCTTTTTATTTTACAACTGATGTCGTTTGTTGTGTTTACAGTGGTGCCGATGTATACGAAGTCTTTTACTACCTCAAAATTATAGGAACCAACTTCAACAGTTGGTCCGATCTCAATGGACGTCGACACCATCAACTTGGTCTTCTCGCCGTTTACCGCCAGACCTACTTTAGCAGATTCTCCTTCGACCTTCATAAAGGTATCAGTTACTTCTTTTACTGATCGTCTCATGATGTCTATATCATCAGCATAAGCAAGTAACATGTGGCTATTGGTGTAGATTGTGCCACTCCTTTTGACGTTTGCCTCTCGTATAGCCTTTTATAGCAGGATGTTGAAAAGTTCACACAAACGGCTGTCTCCTTGCCTGAAAACTCTTTTGGTACAAAACTCTTCGGAGAGGTTCTTTCCCATTTCAACTGAATATCTTGTGTCAGTTAGAGTCATTTTACAAAGCCGAAATTAAAGCTACTGTTTTTAAAATAATGGATCTGTTCATAGGCCTTTTGTGTCCACCACTTGTGTTATCGTTATCGGCACAACCGTAAGATTATTTTTTACTGTTCTGGAATTAATCATCCTAAAAATAGGCTTAGTACCGTTTAGCAATGATTGTACTAAAATTGTGACCATAGTGATCATAGGAACTGAAGTTCTTATATTTCCAGGATTAATATATTTATGTGACGTATGGCTTTTTTATGTTAAGAATATTGTTCAAGTTCAGAGTCAGGAACCACAATTAGACCAACATTTTGTTTAACATTAATATAATTATTATAAAAGCATGATTTTACTATTTAACAAACACAAAATTCCTTTTGAATGAATTTCATTAATCTATAACAATTTATCCTGTCAGTCCTTCTATTATCGAATCGAATAAACATTAATTTTTTAACGGCAGCTGATAGAAGGACACGTGTTTTTGACTTGAGTCCCCTCACCGTTGAACAAATAGAAAACGAAACACGAAAATACACCTGGACGCCCACCAAAAAGAAAAATACCGCTACACAAAAAAAAAAACAAATTGATCAAATATCCTTAACATGACTACAATCGTCGGTCGTGCTAACAAATAATAAAAACTTGTTTTGCACCTTTCACCCTTTTCCCGCTTGTAAATATAAAAAAGGAAAAAAGTAATCATTGCGCAATATGAAAAAAACAAATCAACTCAAATTACATTAACGGGACACCCTTGCCTACAATGAATGGGTGATTAGGGGCTAAGTGAAAGGATTGTAACTAAATCCTCTCGTGTGTGTAGAATAAGATAGGAAAGTAATTGTGATTGCCACGTACGTAATACAACACACGTACTTGCATAGGTGATTTTTTGATAAAATGCCGCCACTATGGCCTGAATATGAACAATCAACGGTATTTTTGTTGCCAATATCAATCTATTGATGTTTTGGGTGAAATTCAAAACTAGTTCAATCAGTTTTGACAACCATCGAAGAATTTGAGATTTTTTCGTCTTCTCTGGCATTTTCACTTCAACTCAAAGGCGAATAAACAACAAAAATATTTTGGGGCGTGTTGAATTTCATTTTTCCATAAATAATAAGCATAACGGGGATGCATTTTCCGTTTTGTGTTTCTGTTTTTGGCAGAGGGACCAAAACTGAATGATTTTCTTTCTTATTTTCTTCAAGCATTGTTGTTGAGATCCTTTGGCATAATAAGGATAACTGTCAATAAAAGGAAATTTTATTAGCAAAAATAAAGGACAATGCTCGGGAATGCAACAACTGGCGTATACACATTCGTAAATAACTGTAAAGTATGACATGAAATACGAAATTGTATTGCGCATCGAATTTTAGCCTCTGGCCAGAAACGTGAATTGAAAAGATGACATCTCATCGCTTCTCGTCTTATCTTATCCAAAGTGTGACAACAATAGATTCGGGGGGTTTGAATGCTACGGTAGTTTTGTGCCACAGGCAGATGCTGTTTGAAAAGTTGTAATTGGGCACCCACCAAACGCTTTTAAGAAGTGCAGTCATTCAGTCAACCAACCAAAGGTGCCTTGCCTAAGAACAATTACAGACGGTGTTATCAAATGCCAGATTGTCTATTGTCTTCATGTTTATGGAGAAATGACATTTTGAAAAACTGACATTTGATTTCTTTTGATGATTCGTAATAATAGGATTCATATTTTGTTCGGTTAGATAACATCGTATTAACCATTAGCGAATGGGATTGAAAATAGGGAAAATATAAGTTAGGGTGTCGGGGAAATTATAAAATTGACTGAATGTGTATGTATGCACTAAAATCGAGCTCAAAGTTTTTGGCGTATAAAATACGTTGTGGAAAAAGTTGTCATACGTAAAACTTTTGAATTAAAAAAGTATTTCCGATGAAACTTCTCTTACATCAATTAGTGTGCTCCGATTATACTTTAGTCAAAGAGCTATATCCTCCTTTTGATTGCCGAGTCCAAACGAGTCCTCTGACAAAAATCGAAAAATCTATGAAAAAATTAACTTTCAATTCTCTTAATACTAAATTTTGAAATACAAACGAGTGTTGTTCGATAATTTTCTGGCCTAATAATGAAAACGCGAATAATTACCATCAACAATAGTTTTATTGTTTTCTACGATAGTCTCCAGCATGACTTATACAATTTTTCATGTGCTCAAATCAATTGTTGAAGCCCTTTTTCCACTCCAATTGAGACACCTCCCAAACAGGGGTTTTGAACGCTTCAGCAGCATTTCTGGCGACGAAAATCTTGTTTCTTGATGTGAGGCAATAAAATGAAGTTATTGGCTGCCAAGTCAGGGTTGTACTACGGATGATCCATCAATTTCATCGGTCAAAAAGGCGCTGGTTTGAATCTATGTGTGCACAATGAGTCACCTTCTATTCCTCGTTTTTCGAAATTCTCAGGAGATTTCAGGCAAACAAATTGTAGTGTACCACTCAGAATTAAGCGTCCTATGTTCCTCAAGCCGTATAATCGCCACATGGTCAGTTTTGCCGAAGAAACAGGCGACCATTTGCTTTGAAGTGTAACAGGCTCATATGCATAGTTCCATTAATCGTCACCTGGATCCACCTTATAAACGTCGAAATTTTCGAAATTTCTTGCACCGATTAACACGGGATCGAACGAGAAGAACCCTATTTTTGCCGCCAAGTGTTCATCCAATATCAAATGTTAGTTGGTAGAATAAATGCTCAAGGATGCCTCTATCTATTATACAATGATTTAATTTGATCGATGCACTCTTGCTGTGATTATCCACTTCGATAGTTGTGAAAAATTATCAATTTTTTGGTAAAGTCAAGTCAAGTCAGAGTAAACAACCCAACACGTGGTCGTATGTCAAACTGTCCTGAGTTCGCTTAGGCTAAAATCTGTAAAACTTTCAAAAAAATCAAATGACGCCTGGCTACACTGGATGTTGCCTAGGACAGAAACTTTTCTAGTTCCCCTCGTATTTTCCAAAATAGGCGAAAGTTCTCGTGTTTGTGAGCACGTCACGCCCACACTTTGCTATATTTTGACCTAGTTATACCCTATATAGGGATGGTATTATAAGTTGGTTTTGGTCAAATAGTTTGTAAGACATCGAAATAGTGGTCGTACGAGGGCGGTTCGGAAACTTCTAAGCCTATCAATGAAAGAGAATAGTTAGTTTTTCAAAAATATTTTTATTTTTCAGTACAATCTCCTAAAACTTCAATACACTTAGTCCAACGCTTTTCTAGCAATTCTATCCCTTGATTAAAATAGTTTTCCTCAAGGTCTTCAAAATAGTGGTTTACAACTGTAATTGCATCTTCATTTGAGGTAAAACGCTTGCCAGCAAGAAATTTTTTTAGATTTGGGAACAAGTAAAAGTCACTGGGAGCTAAATCAGGAGAATAAGGTGGGTGGTCAAGCAACTCGTACTATAATTCGTTGATTGTTGCAATAGTACTCTGAATTTATTGTTTTACCCTTTTGCAGATAGTCGATCAATAAAATACCTTTGAAGTCACAAAAACCCGTTGCCATAACCTTACCAGCCGTTTGAATTGTTTTTGCCTTATTTGGGGCACTTCCTCCAGCTTCAGTCCATTGTTTGGATTGTTCTTTTGTCTCTGGAGTATAGTAGTGGATCCATGTCTCATCAACAGTTATGAAACGACGCTTAAAATCCATTTTATTTCGCTTAAAACGATCCAAACAAGCTTGAGAAATGTTCATTCTTATGCGAATCTGATCGACTGTTAACAAATGCGGCACCCATCTTGCAGAAAGCTTTTTCATCTGTAGTTCTTCATGCAAAATTAAATGGACTCGATCATTTGAGATGCCCATGATATTAGCAATTTCACGCACTTTTATTCGTCGATCATTTAATACCATATCATGCACTTTGGCTACAATTTCTGTTGTTGTTTTTAGACGTCCACTACGTGGTTCATCTTCAATGCTTGTACGACCACGTTTAAATTCAGCAAACCCAATTTTTTACTGTTGCATATGAAGGAGCACTTTCACCTAACACATTCACCATATCATTATGAATTTCTTGTCCCGATAAACCTTTTTTATGTAAATATTTAATGACAGCACGCATTTCTAATTTTTCCATTGTAAAAAAATTGCGGATGCGTCTTTTTTGAACACCTGTTGCTATATGAAGGAGTTGCCAGATCTAAACAAAATTTAACATGTGTTCATATCAGAGATGGAAGTTTCCAAAACACTTAACTTTTTATACCCTCCACCATAGTATGGAGGGTATATTAAGTTTGTTTTTCCGTTTGTAACGCATTGAAATACTCATTTGTGACCCTATAAAGTATATATATTCTTGATCAGGGTAAAATTCTAAGTCGATCTGAGCACGTCCGTCCGTCCGTCCGTCCGTCCGTCCGTCTGTGGTAATCACTCTAGCATCCACAAAAATGGAGATAGGACGCTGAAATTTTGGGAAAATGCGTCTTTTGTTTGCAGGCAGGTCAAGTTCGATGATAAGCTATATCGGTCCACGTTTTGGTATAGCCCCCATATAACGGTACCCCCCGATTTGCGGTATTTTGACGTTTTTAGCTACATTTTTAGACCGATTTAGCTATAATTTGACATTTAGGGTTCTTAAGTATCAATAAACTTATATAACAAAAGTTGTGGTCATAGGTCCACGTTTTGGTATAGCCCCCATATAACGGTACCCCCCGATTTACGGTATTTTGACATTTTTAGCTACATTTTCGGACCGATTTGGCTATAATTTGACATTTAGGGTTCTTAAGTGTCAATAAACATATATAACAAAACTTGTGGACATAGGTCCACGTTTTAGTATAGCCCCCATATAAAGGTACCCCCCGATTTGCGGTATTTTGACGTTTTTAGCTACATTTTTGGACAGATTTAGCTATAATTTGACATTTAGGGTTCTTAAGTATCAGTAAACTTATATAACAAAAGTTGTGGACATAGGTCCACGTTTTGGTATAGCCCCCATATAACGGTACCCCCCGATTTGCGGTATTTTGACGGTTTTAGCTACATTTTCAGACCGATTTGGCTATAATTTGACATTTAGGGTTCTTAAGTATCAATAAACTTATATAACAAAAGTTGTGGACATAGGTCCACGTTTTGGTATAGCCCCCATATAACGGTACCCCCCGATTTGCGGTATTTTGACGGTTTTAGCTACATTTTCAGACCGATTTGGCTATAATTTGACATTTAGGGTTCTTAAGTATCAATAAACTTATATAACAAAACTTGTGGACATAGGTCCACGTTTTGGTATAGCCCCCATATAACGGTACCCCCCGATTTGCGGTATTTTGACGTTTTTAGCTACATTTTTGGACAGATTTAGCTATAATTTGACATTTAGGGTTCTTAAGTATCAGTAAACTTATATAACAAAAGTTGTGGACATAGGTCCACGTTTTGGTATAGCCCCCATATAACGGTACCCCCCGATTTGCGGTATTTTGACGGTTTTAGCTACATTTTCAGACCGATTTGGCTATAATTTGACATTTAGGGTTCTTAAGTATCAATAAACTTATATAACAAAAGTTGTGGACATAGGTCCACGTTTTGGTATAGCCCTCATATAACGGTACCCCCCGATTTGCGGTATTTTGACGGTTTTAACTACATTTTCAGACCGATTTAGCTATCAATTGACATTTAGGGTTCTTAAATGTCAATAAACTTATATAACTAGTGGACATAGGTCCATGTTTTGGAATAGCCCCCATATGACGTTACCGCCCGATTTCAGGTATTTTGAGAATTTTACCAAAAAGTTTTAACCGAATTATCTGTAATTTGAACATTTGACATTTGAAATTCTTAGTGGTCACCACACCTCTCCACCAAAAATTGTCAAGAAAGCCCCCATATAACCGTACCTCCCGATTTTCAGTAATTTGATGATTTTAGCTACAATATTAAACCGAACTAGCAGTAATTTGACATTTGAAGTTCTTAGTGGTCACAACACCTCTCCATCAAAACTTGTCAACATAGGTCCATGTTCGGATATAGCTTCCATGTAACGGTACCTCCCAATTTTCAGTAATTTGGCAATTTTAGCTAACATTTTTAACAGAACTAGCCATATTTTGACATTTGAAGGTTGAAGTGCTCACCACACATCTGCATCAACAATTTTCAACATAGCCCCAATATAACGATACTTCCCGGTTTTCGGTACTTTGAGGATTTTACTTAAAATGTTTAACCGAACGTAGGTCCATGTTTTTGTATAGCCCCAAAACAAACCTTCCGATTTTCTGTACCTTAGCTTTATTTTTTGGACGAACTTTCTGTAATTTGAAATTTAAAAGTCAACAAAAATTCTGCAACAAAAATTGTTCATTTAAGTTCATATTTTCGTATAGCCCAGATACCTCCGAACTAGCTGTTAATGACATTTGAAGTTCCCACGTTATGTACCGATTTTCGATATTTTGAGGATTCTAGCTAAAATTTTTAACCGAATTAGGAGTTATTTGAAATTAAAGGCTCCCATCAAAAACTGTCATCATAGGCCCATGTTTTATTATAACCCCTATATAACAGTACCTCCCAATTTCTAGCCCACCAAAAATTGTCAACAGTTAGATATAGGCACCATAAAAAAGGCCTCCCGAATGAAGCATTTTATGTACATTATCTGACATTTTAACGTACCCACTTAAAGCTGGGGACAGGAATGAATATTTTATGGTGGAGGGTATGAAAAGTTCGGCCCGGCCGAACTTAATGCTTTTTTACTTGTTTCTGTTTATACCGCGCTTTTTGTGCTAGGCTATGAAGTTTCCGAACTGCCCTCGTACAATTCAAATCAAACTTTAGAGTCACATGAGATAATTAAACTGACATAACATTTATTTCTTTTATTTAAAGATATAATTTTTTAACAAAAAATTTTATTTTTTTTAAAGTGGTTTGTGCATGACCTTTTTCAATATTTGAATGAAATAAACATTATTATAGTTATTAGTAGGCTTATATTTATTGATTCGTGCAAAAAAAAATAATTTTTGAAAAAAATTGTTTTTCATTTCATAAATTTTTTCAAAAAATTATATTTTTAAAATCGATTTGTGCGTGAACTTTTTCATATTTCAATGGAATAAACGATAGCGTAGTGATTATTAGGCAAAAGTTCATTCATCCCTGCTACAGGAAATCATTTTTGAGAAAAAATGTCAAAAAGTCATAACCCTAGTGAACATAGCGTGTCGAGCAAAAATGAGTACATGTTGTATTTTGTAAATTTAACACCGTGCACACGAACAAATTAGCCATATCCTCTTGATATCAAGGCCTCAAATCTTTGGGGCCCATAACAGCAAAAATGCATGTAATAGCGATAAATGCCAAAACACGTATCTCCTCTTGTTTTGGTCTTCTTGACCAAAAATCATGAAAATTAAAAATGTTGTGTGTCGTTACGTAAAGCTATTTTAAAGGGGTTTTAATTGATTTTATGTATATTCAATATTGCCACAAAGTATAATCATTCAAAAGAGAGAGATCACAATATTTTAGATACAAGATTGAAATTTGGAACTGATTATAATATATTAGTCCTTGGATGAACCGTATCAGACCACGTTCGGCATAGTTTCCTTACAAAAGTTTTTAACCAAATTCTCCAACAGAACTGAAGCAATAACTAAAAAATCTTTCAAATTAATATTACCCATATAGATGTACGTTTTGGTGTATCCCAGAATTTTCAACCACATTAGCTCTTATTTGACATTTTGGGTTCTAAATCCCGCAGCGAATAGCTTTCGAAATATTTTCTATATTCGAGGCTATTGGCATAGTTTTTAAAAATATCGTCAGTAATATGGATTTTGGAAAGCATTTTGTTGGGAGAATTTCCATGCAAAAAGTGGTGAAAAAAGATCCGCAGGGATTGCATTCGCGAATATGTCGAATAGATATATACATTTTTTGGAGGATATAAACAGTTCGATCTGAACATAACGCCGTTGTTTCTTTACAACACACTAATTTCAGTGCCATTAAAAAAGTTTTGTATTATTGTAAGAAAATAATATTCTTTAAGTGCATAAAAACACCAAAACATTACTATTTTACCAGAAGTGATAGAGTCCGCGAAAACCAACTAATAATTCAGAAAATTACATTAATAAAAGAAAAAAAATCAGGAGCCGGGCTATGCAATCTACGACTCATAGACTCCGAATCCCACTCGCAGTACTGTTTGAGACTACGCAAACACATGGTCGAAAAAATATCTCTCAAAAAAGCTCGGCAACATTTTAGCTAAATCCTGAAAAATTAGCCTAAGACGAAAAACTCCATCCATTTCTATCTTAATTGTTTATGGACTCGATGACCTTAAAAACTTTCCAACGACCAATCACTTCTGTCGTTACAGCGGAGACAAACTTATGAAAATTCATAACTTTTGTTTTCTGTAAACCAAGTAAAAAGTAACAATCGGGTTTGCCTACAGAGATATATCCTCAGCCTGTCTGAGTTGAGACTTTTATATATAGACAGATCGAATACGGGCAAGATAGCCAATTTTTTTCTATGAATTATACAATTCAGAATTTAATATGTACGTTATTTTAGGATGTTTCGGTCAAATCGGATAATTGAAATTTTGTGTTGGAGGTATCTGAAGGAGTGAATCGATATAATCCACATTCGAACCTACTCTAGGTCTCGAAAAAATCGGATTACGCTTTGCTCAAGATTTTAGAGAAACATTTTGAAGCCCGATGTCCAAAGGAAGGTTGGGCAAGATATTGCGAGATCCAAAATTTGGATCAAATCAGTTGATCTGTTCGAGAGTTATAATGGGCACGAGCCAGACAGACGGACAAACTAGGATAAATCGACTCCAAATTGTTTGACGCGTATTTCGTCCAAACATATGATTAGTCTAAGAACATTATTTCGATGAGGTACATTTTTATCGTTAGCCTAATGGTTAGGGGTTCAATATCACGGTGCTCTAGAACCAACGTTAAATGAATGGAGCTTACAACTGGGAAGTTTTTGTGGATTCTGAAACAGCAATGTTCATCTTCTTCTTTATTTGCCTATTCGTTTTACGAATTTATGGTGATCAATGCAGTTACATAAAATGTATTACAGTATGTACGGTATATATATGTATTTATAAGTTGTTGATTATTTCAGCAAAAGATTGTCGATTTCTGCACTCGCTGAGTAGAGTTGCAACATCATTTATACCGGTCCATTCCTGAATATTGTTTATCCAAGACTTCTCTTTTCTTCCCCTGGACTGTCTTCCCTCTATTTTGCATCGGATAATGTTTTGGAGTAGTTTGTATTTGTTGTTTCGCATGATGTGTCCAAGATATGCTGTTTTTCGTTTCTTTATTGTACGTATAAGCTCTTTTTCTTGATGTATTCTTTGCAGCACTTCATTGTTCGTTACAAACTTGGTCCATGGTATTTTTAGAATTCGTCTGTAGGTCCACATCTCGAAAGCTTCAAGCTTCTTCATGTCGGCTGCCTTCAGGGTCCACATTTCGACTCCATATAGCAAAACTGACCATACATATGTTTTCAGATATCTTAATTTTGACTTTATATTGATATCATAACTCACAAAAATTTTCTTGTATTTTATGAAAGCTTCTCTCGCCATTTCAATTCTGCTTCTTATTTCGTTTGAAATGCTCCACTTGTCATTTATTGTGGCACCAAGGTATTTAAAACTATGTACTCTTTCCACGTCGATATTTTTTATTTTTAAAGGCGTTTGATTACCCATACTCTCTTTGGAAATAACCATGTACTTAGTTTTTTTAATGTTTATCTTTAAACCGTAACTTTCACTGCGTGCTGCCAGTCTATGTAGTAGGTATTGCAGTCCTGCAAAGCTATCAGCTAGTATGGTTGTGTCGTCTGCATATCTAATATTGTTGAGAAAAGTACCATTTATAAGAATTCCTTTTTTGATATCGTTCATTGATTCTTGGAATATTCTTTCGGAGTAGACATTGAACAATAGGGGGGATAATATGCATCCTTGTCTCACACCTTTAGATATTACTATGTCTTCTGTACATTCTCCATTTACATCCACATGTGCAGTCTGGTGCCAATACAAGCTTTCTATGCATCGAATTTCATTCTGTCCAATACCAATGGACGTTAGAATCTCTATCAATTTATCATGTTGTACTGTGTCAAAAGCCTTCTCGTAATCGATAAAGCATATGTATACATCTTTTTGAACAGTTTTGCATTTTTGGACTAGGATTTGTAGGGATGAAAGAGCTTCACGTGTTCCCATGCCTTCTTTAAAACCAAATTGGGATGCACCCATAACTTTCTCACACTTCTCATATATTCGCCCATGAATTATTTTTAGAAAAATCTTCAAAGCATGGCTCATTAAGCTGATAAGTCTATAGTCACTGCAGTGTTTCGGTTGGTTTTTCTTTGGAATCGTTATAAACGTTGATCTCAGCCAATCATTTGGGTATTCTCCGGCCTCATATATGTAGTTGAATAGCTTGATCAGGATATTAATGTTATCTCCTTCTATTAACTTTAGTATTTCCGATGGAATCTCGTCAGGACCACATGCTTTTTTAACTTTTAAGGATTTTATCGCTGACTCAATTTCTTGCTTGGTTATAGATGTTCCTTCTGGCGGTTCATTTCTCATCATCTCATAGGTAGATCGGTTCTGGTCGGTAAACAGGAGCTTTATGTAATCTTTCCATATTGCCATCTTTTCCGATATATCAAAAATAGGTTCATTTTCATTATTGTATAGAATTTTTGGTATTGATTTGTGGTATACGCCTGCCATTTCTTTGATTTTCTTGTGAAGATTGAAATCGTCATTTAACTGTTGCAATCTTTCAATCTCCTGGCATTGTCTGTTTATGAGATTATTTTTCGCATTTCTGATTGCAGATTGTATTTCTCTATTTAATTCGTAGTATATTTCGTAGTTTCGATTTTTATGTTTTCGACGTTCCTCCATCAGATCCAGTATCTCCTTTGTCATCCATTCATTCTTATGTGTTTTTTATGATTCCTAGATTATTGTCCGCTATGGATTTTAGCGTATTTTTAACAGAATTCCACATCTGTTCACTATCTGTAGCTTCAATTCTTCGAAATTCTTGATCAATGATCTCTTTCATTCTTGTCTTAACTCTTGGTTCCTCCAGTTTTCCAGTATTGAGTTTTCCACGTATTGTTCTCTTTGGGTTTCTCTTCAATTTTGCTCGTATTTTTGTCATTAACAGGATATGGTCCGATGGAACATCTGCCCCCGGATATGTGGATGTCTTCATTACAAACGAAGAAAAGCGTTTATTGATCAATATATAATCTATTTGGTTTCTTATTATATTTGTTGGTTTATCTAGAGGGGATTTCCAGGTATACAATCTTCTTTTTGGCAGGCAGAACATTGTATTTGTAATTTTAAACCCATATTCCTGACAGAATTGAATAAGTCTGTCACCTCTATCATTTCTCTCGCCTAGTCCAAATTTCTTCTCCAACTTTAGCATTAAAGTCTCCTTGGATGATATTTATATCATGGGGTTTTGTCATATTTATTAAGTATTTTACATCTTCGTAAAAATCTTCGACTTCTTCTTTACCCTTGTCTGTAGTGGGCGCATATACATATTTGTATAATATTTAGTTTTAAGGGTTTTGTTTCTAACTTTATAAGCATTGCTCTATCAGATTTTGGTATGAATCCTGTTACGCATTGCGCTATGTGGCTTTTCAAAATGACACCTACTCCGTTTCTATGATTTCTATTTAGGTTTCCTGAGTGAAATACTTTGACATTTTGAGATACAAATTCTCCATTATCAGGCCACCATGTTTCGCAAACTCCAAGTATGTCAATATTCATTCTGTTCATCTCGTTAATGGTGTTAGCTAATTTTCCAGATTCATATAGACTTCGCAGCAAATAGCAATGTTCATAGATGAGAAAAATCCCAAAACAAGAAAAAATCGATGGAGGGAATTTTAAATAAGTTCACATTTTTAGGTTTATTTTAGGTTTTCGCGATTTTGCTGGGAAATCACAACTCCTATCGAAATGGGGCTAAAGAAAATGTTGTAACTTTGAAAATTTGTTGTAACTTTGAAGTCTTGTCGAAATGGGACTACAGAAAATCGTATAGCTGTAAAAATTCTTTACAAGATATGGGGATTCGTAACTTTTTTACTCGGTTGTGCCATTTTTGAGATGTATAAGCTTAAGTTGGGAAATTGTAGTCCTGACATTGTTTTATAAGGAGACGATACAGTCAGTGAATTGTTTAAATTTGAACTTCTATATCTCAGAAATGGTAAAACCTACGAAAATATCATATAAGAACAATATTGTAGGGAACTTTCACTGTTATAACATTTTCTTTAGTTCCATTTTGATAGTGCTTGTGGTTTCCCAGCAAAACCGTCAAAACCTAAAAAACCCTAAAAATGCAATTTTTTGTTTTTTTTTTGATTTTCTTCTTTCATTCAAAGTTGGTTCAAGAGCACCGTAATATACAATACAAATAACAGCAGATTTGTGTGTGTGGGCACGCTATTTATAGCAGATATTATCACTTTATTATGCACAACAATACATTTTTCTTCATTATTTTATCGCACTGTTTAGCAACAAGTTGATATAAAATAGCAATACAATTTTCTAACTGCTTTTCGAGATATACTCCACGGAAAACCCTTGATATGTCGTATATATTGTCCAATAGACATTTCATTTTATGTACTTCTAATCCGCACAATACTGAATTTGTAAATATTTTGAATACAAAATGAGTTTAAAGCCTCAAGACCTTTATATTTATTACAGAACTCCAAAACACTGGCATGGCAGTTCCTTTCTCTAAAAAGAGTATTCAAACAAAAAAATTTTAAATATTTCTTAGACAACTTGATGACATCAGTGATCAGATCAGATGACATATCAGTTATCATTTGGAATTTTAAAAACAAAATATATTTTATAGAATAAATGGTAATAATTTGATAAGTAGCTCAAAAAGTTGTAGTCGACCAAAAAATTTAAGGGGGGGGGGGGGGGGGGGGGGCACGGCCCCCAGTGCAACTTTAAATGGAAGGTGCTTACACCTGGGAAGTTTTTGCGGATTCTGAACTTATAAGAATGTGAATTTTGATCGCGATTTATTTAAAATCCCTCCAGCGATTTTTTCTTTTTTTTTGGATTTTGCTCACCTGTGAACATTGCTGTTTCAAAATCCGCAAAAACTTCCCACGTGTAAGCGGTTTTCACTTATAGTTAAGGCGCACCATGTATGGCATTGTTTTATAAGGTAGCAGCACAGTCAATGCATTGCACATAGGTTTCAATCAGAAAATTTTTGGCCAAATCCCTATTTTTGAAGTTTCGAAATTTTATTTTTTTTTGCACAGAATAATAAAAAACACATCAAGTCTTCTGAAAATAAATAGTTTTTGTAAATAACGTTAGAATTCGTTGATTGGCGCAGTACCAAAGTTGAAATTTTTTATGTAAAAATAAAACAGACTTTGTGCTGTAATATATACAATTTTTGTTGTATTGCGTCGCTGCATAAATATACAGAAGTGAGACAAAAGTTATTATGAATCGGGAAGCTGTTAATGAGTACTTTCATAATATTTACAAAAAGTACGATGAAATTTGTAAAATTAGCGTAATAAAATCAATGGTTTTATATATATTAAAAATTATTTTTTACAAATATTTTTTAAATATACTTAAACTTTTAAAAAAAATTTCCAAATATGTCCATTTCCAAATCGAATTTGAACGATAGAAGGGGGTCAGTTAAAATAAAGTGAATTTTTCTATTTTAAGATGGGAGAATTTTTTGTAAATACCTGTTGTGACTGTACGTAGTATCCAATTGAAATAGAACGGTAATATCCACATCTATCAACCGATTTTCCTTAAACTTCATATTTAAGGGTTTCAGAGTGTAGAAAACAAGTATGTATAATTTTTTTGAAAATAGGTCCATTTCTTGTCATTGCCCCCACATAAAAGTACCGTCCGATTTTAGATATTTTGTGGATTTTAGAGACACTTTATGACCGATTCGACTGAAATTTGGTATTTTGACCTCTTGGAAGATATGTATCCTTCGTACCAAAAATTATTAACATAGGTAAATGTTTTGGTTTAGACCCCACACAACGGGACCACCCTGTTCAACAAATTTTGACAGTTTTCGGTCATTTTGGCCGATAAAACGTAAGAATTGCTGTTTGTACACATTTATTATAAATCACAATTAATTTCAATACAAAATGGACGTTGAAATAGTTTTGGCCAGAAAATTTGGATTTGGCACCATTGTGCATTGTCCCAATTTCAACTTCTAGTATATCTTAATAACGGTAATATCTACGAAGTTATCATAAAGGCTAATCTGGTAGAGAATTTTTATAGCTACAACATTTTTCTTAGTTCGATTTCGATAGGACTTACGGTTTTCAAGCAAAAGAGTGAAAACCTAAAGAACCTTTAAAAATGTCAACTTAAATCACGATTTATTTTAAAAGCGCTCCGGCGATTTTTTTATTTTTTACCATCTATGAACATTGCAGTTTCAGAATCCGCAAAAACCGTGCTTATTGTTCGATTTTCGGGATTTTAGCTAAATTTTTTCTTCGAACTAACTCCAATGTGACGTTTGAGGTTCCCACTGGACACAAATCTTACTTACTTGCTTAGCTGGCCCATTACAGAACATTAGTTATATAGACCAAACTAAGAAAATATCTCAAATTCTCTCTGTTTAGTGTTTCGCTTTCTGGAATACCGCGTCTTATCATCTCTTTATCTACTTCTTTGCGCCATCTATTCTTTGGCCTGCCAATTCTGCGTGCACCGCCATGTGTCCAAATTTCTCAATTTAAGTAGCCTTATTTTACGAATTTTCAGAAAACCAGACTTATCACACATCTACACCTTAGGAGGAACCCTCAACCACAATTTCAACATTCAAGAATCTAGATTCAGCCGTTTCTCCTCGGTGTTGATTAACAGTCAGTCACTCAAACTGAACAATTTTAAATACATTTGAATACTTTTCAAACCCTTCTAGTACGGAATTTCACAAACCAAGCCTTGTCCCACACCAATCGTCAATAAAAACCGTCACTCAAAATTGCAAGATCTTAGCTTCCGCCGTTTTGCCTTGCAGTTAAGATACGAGTATGAATGATGCAGTTACGAAAACATATTTTATTCATTTTTACAGAAAATCGGAAATAGACCGCAAATATTGCAATCGTTTGATATGAAAACAAGTAAAAAGTATCAGTCGGCTTTGCCGACAGAGATATACCCTCAGCCTGTGCAAATTGAAACACTTTTTTCACAAACAACTTATGTATTTAGAGGTTTCAAAATTTTGGTCCCACAAAAATGTTGATTAGGATTAAAGTTCAAAAATTTTGAGGAAAAGGTAGTTAAAGGAATGGGCCGACATAGACAATGGGGGTACAATAGGGGGTTTTTACACCCTTCGGGCTATTTTTTCAGGAAGTATGGACTTGCCCCTGAGAAAACTTGTACCTTCGTATAGGGGACAGTGAATACAAGATGTTACAACAAAAACCAAGGCGATTCGAGAGAAGATCCTAAACTGAACTTTTCCGAAATTTTGTGTGGGAGGTACTCGAAGGAGTTTACCGATTGACTCCATATTGTAACCTCATCTAAGTCTGGTAGAAATTTCATAATGTGCAAAGTATGGAACAAAACGGTTACTTCCTTCAAGAGTTATCGTACTCACAAATTTTCCGAACATTTTCGAACTTTTGTGGGGGAGGTACCGGAAGGAGTGGACCGATAAATTCCATCTTTGAACTTGAACTAAGTTTGGGCAAAATATTACGAAAGCCAAATTTTGGACCGAATCGGCAGATCCGTTCGAGAGTTATCTGGCGCTCCAACCTCTACACACGGTGTTATAGGGTTTTGTGTAACTTTCGGGCTATTTTCTCAGGAAGTATGGACTTGCCCCTAATGAAACTTACAGCGTCGTATAGAGGACAGCGAATACAACTTGTGTAAACAAAAAACAAAGCGATTCGAGACCAGGACCTAAACTGAACTTTTCCGAAATTTTGTGTGGGAGGTACCCGAAGTAGTGGACCGATTGAGTCCATATAGGAACCTTACCTAAGTTTGGTGGAAATTACACGATGTGCAAAGTATGGACCAAATCGGTTATTCCCTACAAGAGTTATCGTGCGCACAAGTTTTGCGACAATTTTTGAACATTTGTGGGGGAGGTACCTGAAGGAGTAGACCTATATGGCCCATCTTCGAACTTAAATCGAATCTGGATAAAATATTTCGATACCCAAAATTTTAATCGATTGATCCGTTCGAGAGTTATCGTGCGCACCAGCCAGCCAGACAGACAGACGGACGTACATTGCTAGATCTACTCAAAATTGTCTGAAACGGATATCGTACAAACATACTTGGGGTCTAAAACCATTATTTCGATGAGGCACATTTTTGGTCGTATCAAAGTGTAAATACCCTCTTTAGCCTAAAGGCTGAGGGTATAAAGACAAAATCGCATTTTTCTATGATACGAGGTTGAGAAAGTAAAGTATCGTAAGTAGTAAAGCAGTAAGTAAGTAAAGCATATGTATATCAAGCTTTTTGTAGAAAATTAACTTATGTTGAAACTGAGGTATGGGGTATTGTAACTCGCGATCATTTTTACTATACCATAACTTTTGACCGCATTTCGGTAAAATAAACTGTTTTAGCCCGATTCACCGAGGGGTTTCTTAAAATAATAATTTGAGCGGAAGCTGTGGTCGTACCAAGGTAAAAAAATCGGAAAAAATCGTTGAAATAAACGAGTTTCATTATGTTATTTTCCAATTAGTAGTTTTACAACACAATGTAGAGCTTAATGCTCAAAGGAGAAGTTAAAGAGCACACTTCAGAGTTGAAGTTTCTAATGTATGATTTTTTAATATATCCACTGTATCTGCCTCAAACGGATGCTGACATTTTGCTTTAATCGGGACGAGCTGCTGGATTTCCCTAAAAGCTTATTATTTGATTGTAGTACTCGCGATTTCGCATTTTTGAATGTATAACATGAGGGTGTAGCCCTCACAGGATCACAGTAATCTGCGCCCAAACACGAAATTTTTGTGCGTAAATTTTTCTCAAAAACCTATTTTTTTTGGTTTAAAATTTACAAACGTCTTTCGATTTCCGTGGAAACCCGCGTAAATTTAGTTTTTTTACGTTCTGAATCTAACAAGCCACGACGCGTAAAAATCCACCCACTAGATCGGCGGATATGATACCCCTCAAATTTCGAAAATTTGCAAAAAATTATGTTGAAAATATCGCATATTAAAACGCGTTTTGGATGTGTCAGTTCTACTTAAATAAATAGATCGATACGCGTGTTTAAACTGCGCGAAAACAGATATTTAAAAACTCTCGTAAATCCAGAGATATAATAGATTTTTTCTAAAAATTGAGTGCGATGCTACATCCACGGTTCTTGATGGATCGCATTGAAACGGCATAGAGTGATGTATTTTTTAATGGTGATTATTGAAATCGGATGCGCATAAAATGTAAATGAACTTCGCGGAAATTATGACCATTTTACTGTATTTTGCACCCTAATATGCAGCAGATGCTACATCGTGGCCGCCAAATAGAATTTGACAAACTGTACATCAAAAAAGAGGGATTGATTCGCTGTGTTTGAAAATCGGATGCGCATCATGTCATTTTTATAATTACGCGGTTTATATGCGTCTCAAATGTTGTAATATTCAATATAACATTATTTTAACGTTATGCCACAATTGGAATTCCTTGTGATTTAATATAAGGTTCTAATAATAGTATCCAATAGGAAAACTATAAGTGAAAAATTTGTTACAACGGAATATCATCATTATTGCGTGAAATTTTGACGAAAATGCCGAAGAACTCAAAAATTTTTTCTCCAACTTTTCCTATAAAACTATAAAAAATAAAATTAGAATAATATGATTTTAATTTTTTCGTAATATTTTCTTCGTAATTTTGCAAATAAAATGAATACTATAGCTCCAACCTTCACAGCTTAGGTCTCATTTTATTCCTCAAAATGTCTGGATGCTGTTATAATTTTTTTATATATTTTTCGTAAGTATGAGCGCTATTGTTTCAAAAATATGTTTGTAAATACGTGAAATTATTTAACAAATTCGATTTGTCGCGAATCCATTGAGACTTTGCGATTATTTTTTGCATCATCGCAAAGGTTTCGAATTCAGTTAACGATAATAGGATGTAACAGCTAACTATATCAAGTCGCGATTTTTTTAGAATTTTTTCTAATTATCATAATTAAAACTGTCATATCTTTTGCGCGCAACGATGAAAGTTAGTAACGAAAACAGATTTGGAATGCAGATTTTTTTCTTAATCTATGTACCAAAAATCATTGATGTAGTATCAAAAATTGTTTATTATTTTTTTGAAATGGAAAAGACAATTTTAGACATTTTTCCTGATATACCAAAATTAATGTCTCGACGAGCTGAGTCGATCTGGCTATGTGTGTCTGTCCGTCTGTGCATATAAACCTTGTAATCATGCTACAGGTCGCAAGTTTGATCGGATCGTCGTGATATTGATATTGATGATGGTCGGATGATATTCTGAGGGCGGAATGGGCAAACAACTTTTGTGGGGATAAAACAAATGCTTTATTTCTATGTGAATGTCTCAGCTTATAATAGGGGTATTCCAAAAGCAAATCCTGCCAATGCACGTTGGTCCCAGATGCGAATTCTTTGGCCAAAAGTCAATTTTTTGACATTCTTCTTTTTTGTTTTTTTCACAATATAGAAGTAAACACTCCAAAACAACAATAACAAAATTGAAATTTGTATACTCTGTTATGTATCGAGTGAGTGCGCAATATTTAGTCATCATTTTTGGGTTATAAAATCGAATTAAGAAACATGTAAAAAGTGAAACTCAAATATGGAAAAGAAAGATGAAAGTAGAAAGTAGATTAATTTTCCAAAAAGAACAGAAAGAAATTCGGTCCAGGAACAAAGTATTCAACATATTTCTGGAACCCTCTTAAATTATAACTTTTTTTTTCCAATTTTAAAATGGGTCTGGGTCGAAATAATTTTGGTCGCTAGTGGTCGCTGCTAGAAAAAAATCAAAATTACTTTGATGTGTATACTTTAATAAAAAAATCATTTCAAGGTGCGATTCGTTGAGATAAATGAAGTAGATTTTTTCAGGCTACATCAAATATCGAAATATTTCATATTCGGCTGGTACAAACTTAATTCTAAGAAACACAATTTTGAACCGATTTGCCTGAAATTTTGGTATTTTTATTTTGAATGTCCAGATAAAATTTCAACCAAAAATTGTTGACATATGTCTACGTTGGAGTATAGCTCCCATATTAGGGTAACCTCAATTTAAGATAATTAAACATTTTTAGCCATATTTTCCAGCCGATTTCGCTGTAATTTTACATTTTGATTTCTTAGTAGATGTAAACCCTTCGTACCAAAAATTATAAACATCGGTTGAAGTTTTAGTTTAGACCACATACAAAGGGGTCACCCTGTCTAATGTATTTTAACGGTCTGTGGAAATTAAGGGTGAAAATGATTCCGAATTAATATTTTTTGACAGTACTTAAAAATAATACTAAATATCAACACAAAAAAGACGTACAAATACTTTTGGCCAGAAAAATTGGACTTCGGACCAGTGTGCAATGGAAGAAGAAAACTTCACCTTACCAATGATGCAAACTAAATTGGCGAAACATTTTTTTAATTGAATTGTAATGACGAATATCCCAGCTTTGTTGTGAACATTTCAACAAACGTTACCTATAATAACACTGTGACACAAAATGAAACTCAAAGTCTGGGGGGTGGAAAATTTCTTTTGGAGATGAAAGCCCTTGATGAGTATACTAAGAACCCAAAAGGAAATTTTCGCCATAGGTCAAGTTTCTGAGATATCGCGCGATGAAGTTTTTGATTTTTTCCCTATAATACTTAGGAAAATAGCTCCACATCTCTTTTTGGCGTTGCTGTAGCTTCATTTTGACGTGACATGTCTTCAGTCAAATCGATTGGCGAATCTTTTTGTAGAACATTTCATTCTTCTAACTCAATGTCTTTCGTGTCCTTTTCGTCCTTTATTTCTTGAACCGTAGTGAAAGTACCACAAGATGAGATTTTTCAGCATCCAAATATTCTACAAAAATGTTGCTCAGAAGATTTTAGGTACGGTTCTCTTTGACATTTAATCGGTTTTGGTTCAGAAATAAATTGTTTTGTTTTTCTGCATATTCGTCATTGGTTCTTTTTGGTATGTAGCCATAACAATTGGTTATTGCTTATGTAGACATCTGGGGTGCTTCTGAAATATTTACCACAAATAGCTCTTGTAATGATGAACATGTTAATAACAAATTTTCTTGGAGGATAGATCCGGTTATCTCAATTTTTGATCCGGATATTCCGACATTAAAACGGATTTCCGAACCGATTTTAAGTAACCGATTAAATTTATATGCATACCGTTAAAAAGCTTATAGAGTTGTCAATCAAATGAAATTAAGTCGATATTGAAAACTTTCTTAGTTGCAGTTGTAGAAAAAAACCGTTTTCTTAAACCGTTTTTAAGGAAAAATATCAGTACGCGCAAATAGGGAGATCAAAGGCTGTGGGGCGAACAATTATTTTTGGCGATGAAAGTCGATGAAGATAATATTACGAACCCGGAAGGACAGTTATGCCGTAGGTCAAACTTCTGATCCCAATTGCGTTACCAAAAGTAGTCAAATCCTGGAGATATAGAAAAATATGCTCAGATATTCCAGTTTGTGGAATTTTATTTCCAATGCGGATACTCGTATATCTGCTCCTGTTGGACATATTTCAAGGGGAGAGATTGATAGTGAATCTAGTCTAGGCATTAATAGTAAAATATCAGAGTAATTGCAAAATGTGCTATGGAAGCCACTTTTAATATTTTGAAGTACTGTTTTTAATGACAAGTACATTTGTTTCTATTATATTAACAATATTTTGGTTTAGTTAGCCCTAAGTCATTTGCTATAAAAACTTAGTATCTCCCTAAAAGAAAAATTTACCAGTGAAATGCGTATTCACTGTTGTAGTGGTGTAGGGGTATCATATACATAACAAGGGTAAACCTTGAGCTTTTCCTGCAAATTTCATGGAAATCGGTTCAGTAGGAGATATAATATTTAAAAAAAAAAACAAAGCAGGCGTGGTCGTGTCTTTAGACTCCAAAGAAACATCTAGAATGTAGATTAATTCGTACATTTTTAGTGTTTTATTTAACTTGCTTTGGTGTCCGTT
The DNA here is from genome assembly GCF_047663935.1 of Musca autumnalis. Taxonomy (NCBI): domain Eukaryota; kingdom Metazoa; phylum Arthropoda; class Insecta; order Diptera; family Muscidae; genus Musca; species Musca autumnalis. The sequence goes on from NW_027411866.1 coordinate 220,201,977, forward strand.
TAGTTCAAATCTGGTAACTCATTTTTAACACAGTTACAGTTGACCAATCGAACTGAAACTTTGCACACTTTTCAGATTTGGATGACATGAATATGAATTAAAAACCAATATTGTTCCATTTTTACAGTGTTTTTACGGTGTTTTATTTAACTTGCATTTCAAATCTGGTAACTCATTTTCCACACTGTTTCAGTTGACCAATGAACTGAAACTTTGCACACGTTTCATATTTGGATGACAATACATGAATATGAAACCAAATCCAATATGGGCCCATTTTTCCTATAGCCCCTATAGCGGTACCACCCGATTTAGTTCAAATGTAGTAACTCATTTTTAACGCAGTTGCAGTTGACCAATCGAACTGAAACTTTGCACACTTTTCAGGTTTGGATGACAATACATGAATATGGGAACATTTTTCCTATAGCCTTCATATAGAGGTACCAGCCGATTTCATATATTTTGAGGATTTTATCTTCATTTTTAGCCTGAATCAGCTGTTTTTTTGGCATTTAAGATTCCCAATGATGCAGACATTTCCCCACGAAAAATTGTGAACATATGTCCAGGTCCAATCGGTCCACTCCATCGGGTACCTCCCACACAAAATTTCGGAAAAGTTCAGTTTAGGGCCATATCTCAAATCGCTTTGATTTTTGTTTTGGCAACTTGTATGCTTCGAGGGCAGTGACTCCATACGACGGTACAAGTTTCATCAGGGGCAAGTCCATACTTCCTGAGAAAATAGCCTGAAAGCTGCAAAAAAACCCCTATGAGGCCATGTGAGGTGGTTGGATCGAAAGATAAATCTCGATCGGATCTGCCGATTCGGCCCAAAATTTGGCCTTAGTAATATTTTGTCCAAACATAGTTTAAGTTTGAAGATAAGCCATATCGGTCCACTCCTTCAGGTACCCCCCCACAAAAGTTCAGAAATGTTCGGAAAAATTGTTCGTAAGGTAACTCTTGAAGGGAGTGGCCGAATTGGTCTATACTTTACACATCCTAATATATCTATCAAATATAGATCAGGTTCAAATATGGACTATATTTGTCCACTCCATTCGGTACTTCCCACACAAAATTTCGGATAAGTTCACTTTAAGACCTGATATCGAATCACTTTTTTTGTTGAAGCAACTTGCATTCGCTGCCTCAATTACGATGGTAAAAGTTTTTTTAGGGGCAAGTCCAAACTTCTTGAGCAAACAGCCCGAATAGTGTAAAACCCCCCTGTGGCACCATATGTTGTGGCTGTAGTGCCACTTCCATAACGGTCAATGTCGATCCATTCCTTTTAGCATCTCCTCCGCAAATCTTTTGGTCTTTAATCCTAATCAACATTTTTGTCCGTTCAAACGCCCTAAATACATACGTATTTTCGGAAAAAATTGTTTCAATATACACAGGCTGAGGGTATATCTCTGTCGGCAAAGCCGACTGATACTTTTTTACTTGTTTATTTAGAAATGCACTTAAAACTAGAAAACAATTTGTCGTTTAGCCTCAATAAATATATTCTTTCTCATGATGGATTCTCTCAAATAAAACACTTGCATTTAAATTATAAATGGTGGCAAAATTAAACGGCAAGCGTTTTATTTGAGAGATTCCATCAGGAGAATGAATATATTTATTGAGGCTAAGCGACAAATTATTTTCTAGTTTTAAGTGCATTTCTATATAAAACTAAAACTATTTTTTTTTAAATTATTTTTTACTTGTACATTTTACTCACAAAAAGTATTGTTTTTCCTGTAGTAGGCTTCTCCGAAATGGTGTCGAGATGCATTTCTAGCTATATCCTTGATGCCAACAATAATAATGGTACTTTGATAAAGCTGACATATCATGAAAACAATAAATTTGTATGTCCTATATATAGGACATTGGACATACATGGGTTAATTGGTTGGAAGCTATGATTGAAAAAATATTCCTCTTGATATCAAGGTTTCAAATACTAAATTTCAAGTTTCCTGCTCACAATCCATCTGCCAGGCTTAACTCAATGCAGCAGCACTCCTAAATTTTAGAATTCCATTTTTATATTTCGGTCCATACAAAATTTAGTATCATTTACTACTTTCACTAATAGTAAAATTTTCCACGATCACCTCCTTATCTGAACTCTACGCAACAAAGTGGCCCTAATACCATTATTTCAGATTCGTAGCTCTAGGTCCAGACCCAAGCCCTATCCCTACACCCAATAGCGATTTTAGTACTTTTCGTATACTTTTGTACACATTTCCAAGTCACCTCCTTGCATAAAAAATCTATGCCAACCGAGATTAACATAACAATTTTTAAGATTTCAGCCTTATTCGTTCATATTATACCAAATGCTACCACATTTAGTAGCTTTTACTACTTGTCGTAAACTTGCACGGTGCTCTTGAAGCAACTTTAAATGGAAGGTGCTTACACCTGGGAAGTTTCTGCGGATTCTGAACTTAAACATACCCAGCTAAATGTTCGATGCCAAAGATGCCATTCAATCATGGATGCAAGTGATCTGGCATGTCATATTTTTAGCATCTTCATCGATGAATTTTATATGAGCGTGGACCCCAAAAGATGCTATTCATTTTTGGATCCAAAGCATGTCATTTACACCAATGCTTTGACATGTCATTTTCACCAACCCTTTGCATTGACATTATCATTACGACGAGAGTTTTACCAAAGTTGGTTTTGATTTCGAGTCTCCGTCAACATCAAGCCTATTGTAAATAATTAATCTTATATATTTTGAAAAAAAATGTGTAAATAAAAACACGAAATCATCCTTATTGGATCGATGGAATAGGTTCAAATGTTGATGAAAAGATCGGATCTTTAACGACTTCCTTTGCATGGGTTCAAATGCTAATGAAAAGATCAGATCTTTCACGACCTCCTTTGCACTGGTTCAAATGCTAATGAAAAGATCGGATCTTTCACTACTTTGTTTGAACCAATGCAAAAGATGCAATGAAATCACGTCATGGCATGAAACCCCTTTGTTCAAATTTTGCTGGGTAAGAATGTGAATTTTGATCGCGATTTATTTAAAATCCCTACAGCGATTTTTTTTGGATTTTGCTCACCTATGAACATTGCTGTTTCAAAATCCGCAAAAACTTCCCAGGTGTAAGCGGTTTTCACTTATAGTTAAGGCGCGCCATGTATGACATTGTTTTATAAGGTAGCGACACAGTCAATGCATTGTCCCAATTTAAACGTCTATATCTTAATAACGGTAATATCTACGAAGTTATCATAAAGGCTAATCTGGTAGAGAATTTTCATAGCTACAACATTTTTCTTAGTTGATTTCGATAGGCCTTGCGGTTTTCAAGCAAAATAGTGAAAACCTAAAGAACCTATAAAAATGTCAACTTAAATCGCGATTTATTTTAAAAGCGCTCCGGCGATTTTTTTTATTTTTACCATCTATGAACATTGCAGTTTCAGAATCCGCAAAAACCGTGCTTATTGTTCGAATTTGCAAAAACCCTTATATACAACTATCCTGCTCTCCATCAGTGTCCAAATTTTTCAATTTAAGTAGCCTTATTTTACGAATTTTCAGAAAACCAGACTTATCACACATCTACACCTTAGTAGGAACACTCAACCACAATTTCAACATTCAAGAATCTAGATTCAGCCGTTTCTCCTCGGTGTTGATTAACAGTCAGTCACTCAAACTGAACAATTTTAAATACATTTTAATACTTTTCAAACCCTTCTAGTACGGAATTTCAAAAACCTAGCCTTGTCCCACACCTAATCGTCAATAAAAACCGTCACTCAAAATTGCAAGATCCTAGCTTCCGCCGTTTTGCCTTGCAGTTAAGATACGAGTATGGATGATGCAATTACGAAAACATATTTTATTCATTTTTACAGAAAATCGAAAATAGACCGCAAATATTGCAATCGTTTGATATGAAAAAGACAAAATCGCATTTTTCTATGATACGAGGTTGAGAAAGTAAAGTATCGCAAGTAGTAAAGCAGTAAGTAAGTAAAGCATATGTATATTTTTTGAAGGTTATGGCCTCAATATCCCACCGAAATGCCTGAAATTTGGTATTTAGCGCCTGTTCATGTATGTCGCACGGAAACCTGTACGAAAGGAAAGCAGTCACTCGCTTCCGTCTAAAAATGCGTTCATGTATTTCGCAAACTATCGTGCGACTGCCGTTACGTATCCTATGCGAAATACTACTAATTTGAATGTACATTTGTACAACTATGTTCCATAAATGAGAGCCAAATGAGAAATGAAAACAAAATCCACATATACATACATATATTGGAATACGTGTGATTTGTTTTGTGTGAAAAATAAAATGTGTCGGTATTTTGAATTATTTTATTTAATTGATTTCTTCAAAATAATGAATGAACCAGCCATTGGAACGTGTCTGTAAAATTTTTATTTTGTTTCAAGAATGTGTTGCATAAATTTGTTTTAAGATTTTCGGTGTTATTCGAGAGTTTACGTTCTACTCGGCAGCTACAAAACAAGTGAGTGATTTTGACATTCTCTTTCTATAAGAGACAGTCCTTTCGAAATACATAAACCCAAATTTAATGGAAAGGTGTACGTTTACGTGTTATTTCGTATGGCTTGTCGGTCGCATAGATTTTCGTTTCGAAGGTGTTTAGATGAACAGAAAATGATTTTTTTCCACTTCCGAAGCGCAAGAAACCTTTCGGTCGACATACATGAACAGGCTGTTAGTCTTCGTTGGGGGTATACAATTTTTCACCAGAAATTCGTCGGTATAGGTCCACGTCTTCATATAGTCCCTATAGAACGGTCCCTACCGATTTTCATGATTTTTAAGCTTTCGACGTCATCATCAAACCGAAATGGATGGAATTTGGTATTTAGTCTTTGATGGTGGTATAAAACATTCCAGGAGAGATTTATCAGTCATTTATTATTTCCAGGCAAAAGTGCCCTAAACAATATATGAACCGTATGAACATATGTATTCACAGTCTTCGATCTTGGAACAACGTTTAACATTTTTAGTAAAGTATATGTACGAGGTAAAAACCCGTAACAGTTTTGTAAAACATTTCCACGATCTTTCAGTTGTTGATATATTTAAAGCACTTTCGATAAATAAACTTAAGTAAAACAAATTTGAATAGCTTAATGCCAAATGGTTTAACCCTTCATGGTTGTATTTTTGTTCTTCCCATGATTAGCATAAATCTGAGATTAATTTCATTTCAATGATTAGCATAAAATATTCAGTGACATATAAACCACATTAATTTTCAAATCAAAGAACAAAAAAGTGATTCAGGGTGAAGAAATCAGGGCATGCATAATTTCGTTGCATAAAAAGTGTAACAGAATAATGATGAATGAAGAGCAACGAAAAAAACAAACTGATACTGACGCCAAGAAAAAAATAAGGGTATCACATAGATTATTAAGAAAGGAACGAAGAAAAAAAATAGCAACAACCCTTTAACAACTTAAGACCTGAGAAAATAAAACAGGATAGACTTGGACAATTTTGTAAATCGTTTCAAAAACTTATTCACGCCCTTAAGAAAACACCCAAATGTAAAATCGTTCATGCATTGCCAACGAGTGCGTGGATATCCCGAACTGGAATTCTAATCTATATTGAAATGCTAATTCTTAAGTAAAACAAATTGCAGTGGAAATGACACAAACAAATTACCATAAGTCTTACAAATGGAAGGTAAGGTATGTTAAGTTACTGGTCCGCTGAAAAATAACGGGCAAATTTGTAAAACTGGTACAAAATGGTTGTAGTAAAACTAGAAATCGTTACTAACCTTTAGACAAGTTTTAACGTGAAGATTTAGCTTATGAAGAATTTTGCTTATAATGGATTTTGCTTATAAAGGAAGTTTTCATATTGTAAACATTTATTGCTTTATAAATTTGAAAAACTATGTAAGGGATCATACACATAGGCGATAGCTCCTAGTTGTATTATACCAAAGGGTGTGCTGACGAACAAACTAACACAGGAATTTTACAAGACGTTAGCCGTTAAACGATTGCTATCTACAGTATTAGGCTTAAGGCTCATTAATCTTTATTGATCATGTTTTTACCACGTGCTTCCTCAACATTGTCCCTATTCTATTGTCCACATTTTCTTTCTTTATTCACCCAAAAAATGTGGAACTAAGCGCCTACTGCAAACGCACACACACACAAAATGTTCCTACCTCCTTGCATATCGCACACGTTGTTGGTGTACCTATTGTCTTTAAGACGAAAAAAATGACGTCAACATGTCTGATTGTCTATTGTGTCCATTGCAGATGAAGAATGAATGGTCAGGGGAACGATTGTCCCATAAGATTGCATCAGCATTAGTTGTAGCATCTGCTGTTTATCTTGTGAGAGAAGGAAAAGTAGCTGCAAAAATATGATGATTTGTTGGCAATTTTCCTTTTTAGTCCTTTGCAAACAATATCCCCATGCAAATGCAAACTATTTTTCAATAATTTATTTTTCTTTGTTTTCCGCCGATTGGGGTGGCACGCCGGCTAAGGCATTACAAAGATTGTGATTTATTCAGAAGCCTAAGACAGACACTGTTTTAATAATAATTTTCTTATTTACATTTTTCAATAGAAGATCCCAAAAACGTCACTGCTCCGGCATAAATAATTAATAATCAAGGGAAAATAATTATCCGAATTGTTTGAATATGGCTACCTAGGGAGTTTCATAAATTTTAATAGTAAGAATTTTGCAATTACTTTTAACATAAATTTCAAAACCTTGATGTTACAAATGTTTTTTCAGGTTAAGTCATGATAAGCGACTTGTTCACATTGGCAGAGGATCGATGACTCTATATAAATATGTGTCCACAGCATCCCAAAAGCAGAAGGGACACTTCTTTCATATCAATGAGTGCAGGCCAAATCATATTAGCTCAACCAACTTTTTCTTACCGAGTCCGAAGGGCACCGCACCGCTTGTAGAGAATTTTTTTTATGGCTGAAATAATCAGGAAATGTAAGTCAACATTACACTGAGGGGATTCGCCACCGCCGAAAATGTTGATGTTTTATGTTTCAGATTTTATGTTTTCATATTTTATTTTGGAAACAATTTCTTTTCGATGGATACCGCACCCACCAGTCATTTCAGACAATCACCGTATAACTTAGAGCTTTTAGACCACTACGTCAGGAAGCATGGACTTGCCTACGAAAAACATAATGTCACTGTAAACAGAACCACATTAGTAGCTTCGGTATACCTTTTCAAAGCATTTTAGAACAGCCCCTAAACTGAACATAAAGAAAAATATTGAACTTTTGTGCGGGGGACACCCTAAAGGGAAGACGGATATGGACCATCTACGATGTTAAACTATGTTTGGACAAAGTATTAGGAGATCCAATGTTTTGGCCCAGATCGGTTTTTACAGTTTTGGGCCATTTTTTCTGGAAGTATGGACTTGCCTTTGAAAAAACTTGTACTTGCACATTTGGACGAAGTATTAGGAGATCCGAAGTTTGGACCCAATTCGGGTTTTACAGTTTTGGGCCATTTTTTCTGAAAGTATGGACTTGTCTTTGAAAAAACTTGTAACATAGAAATGGTGTGGAAGGTTAGCGAAGTAGTGGACCGACACAGTCCAGATTGGAACCTCATGTTTGTCTAAAATTTTACGATGTACAAAGTATCGGCCAACCCGGACACTGCCTTCGAGAGTTATCGTGCGCACTTTTTTAGCGTAAACTTTTGTGGGGAGGTACCCGAAGGAGTGTACTGAGCTCAATCTAAGTTTGTACAAAATATTACGTAGGCCAAATTTTGGACTCTATCGATTGATCCGATCGATAGTCATTGTGTGCTCCAGCCAGACAGACAGAAGGACGGATATGGCTAAATCGAATCCAAATTATCTGAAAGGGTTTTCGTTCAAACATGCTTTGGGTCTAAACCATTATTTCTATGAGGCACATTTTTTATACAAATGCTGAGAATATAAAAATATGAGTAGTGGAATTTATGTTCGGAGTCCAAGAGTCGATTTTGAGTCGGGGTCGTTAAAAAACACTTCTAAGCCCTGTCCTTGGAACATATATATCTTTATGTGAATCTTGTGGCGGGGGTATCTATATCCATCGTGCTTACAAGTCTCAACCAACACAATCATTGGAGCTCGATACGTTGTTGTTGTTGTTACAGTGTTTATTATTGTATGTTTGTGTGTAGGTTCTTCTGCTCAATATGGCTCTGTGTCTATCTCCAGTTCCAGGCATGTGGTTGCTTCGATGGGAGTTAGATGAGTAGGTTTGGAAGGGCAGTTGAAAAGGTACAGTGTGTTCTGCGGGCCTAAGCCGCATGCTGGGCAGATATTTTGCACGGTGCGACCGATCTTTTATAAGAACAATTTAGGTGACTGCAGTATCCCGAGCGTAGTTGAGCCAAAACTACTCTGGTTTGTGATGGCAGCTGACGCTCCTCAGCTACGATATAGGGGGGATGTACTACGAGGACTTTATTCACACTATTGTTGCTTATGGCCTTAGAAACTGCGTCCGTGTTGCTGTAGTGGAAGAATCTTTGCCTCCTCATGTAGATGTACCGTTGAAGACATGAGAAGGCACACTGTTGCTGTTCTGAGGGCGGCATTCTGACAGGCTGGAGTATTTTTCCATCACGTAGCACATATATTCGCAGCCCACACTGGTGCCGCAAAGCTTACCACAGACCGACCTAACGCTTTATATGCAGTCAACAAGGTTTGTTTATTTGCACCCCAAGTGCTGCCGGCTAGTGACTTCCGGACCTTGGTCCTACATGCCAGCTTGTCGTAGATAGATAGTGGCGTGCGCGGACGATGCGTACATCCTGTCGAATGTGATCCCTATAGACTGGAGCTCGGAATTCTGCTACCATCGACTATGACATTCAACTCAGTGTTCTCACCTCTGCCGTCCATGTAATGAACAGAGTGGCATATCCATATTCCTCTCATGGAAAAGGTGGTTAGTAAAATAGGCGTTCAGCCTTCCATAAATGACATCAAGGAAGGTACCTGATTCCAAGATCGTACAATCATCTGCATACGTTACGATTTCTATGTCGTCTGGAGGGGTGGAATACAATAAAGTACTTGAGTATTCAACTTTTTAAATTTGACCGGAGGTAGTCTGCTCGATCTCCTTTAACAGCGTGGAGTGCTTAACAGTATCAAAGGCTTTTGATAAGTCTATTGCCACCATCACAGTTCTATCACAAGGCTGGTTCTGTTTGAGTCTTTGGATAATATGCTGGAGATGGCGTGTAGTGGTGTTTTCGTGATATGCTGCTTATGGAACGCTGAGGAGGATTAAAGCATCAAGAGTCTTTATTACGGGCGACAAAGTGAAATCGGTCTGTACAACTCACGTTAGCTGGAGTCCTTGCCTAACTTCAATAGCGAAACCACCCTGCCCATTTTCCAGACTTCCGGAATGGTGTGGGTGGCTAGTGACAGGTTAAGAACTTTGAGAACTTTGGTGAGAAACTGGCGTGGCGATTCCATCAGAGCCAAACGCTTTGGGTGATTAAGCGTTTCTGATGACATGACATGATGTTGCAACATCACCCATTATTAATTGTGGTAGTTCGTCTTCGGCAGGAATAAATCTAATGCGTCGTAGTACTCTTCTCGTCACCCTGTCACTTCCGGGGTGCTCGAAAAAACGTAGATTAAAATAACAGTCAGCGTAACGTCGCCAAATGTGACTGAGATCCTAACTTCTTTCTTTCCAGGATTCGAGAGTGACTTAACCGTTGCCACAATTCACGTATTGATTTTACCACTTGTTCCTCTTATGCTCGCCGACCAGCCTGTTAACTTTCAGTGTCAGCTCCCTGACTCCATGGTCATTGGTGTTGGTTCGACGAAGCTCACGACGCTCATTTGCTAATCCCGTCTCCTCTGCCGGGAAGTTTGATCTCTTAGGGTATTCGACCAGCAGGTATATGGCTAGCGGCTAGCGTCATTTGTCACACCAAGTGACACGATGGTTATATCTGGCGAACTGTAACACTCTCCGCTAATTATGGTAGGGTGCCCTAATTGACCTCGCAAAACGTGGATCTATCAATCTGCTCAGCCAGTATTATACCCCTCTGGTCGTTATCAAGGACCAAATGCCAAAACTCATGATGAGTACGTTAATGTTACCCTATTACCATGAGTACTGCTATTTATCGGCGGCAACTGTACCTCGGAAGTTCCACACTGACTGATACACTCATACATTCCATGTACGGGTCATTAGATCTAGTTTAATGCAAATAGGAAAGCTAATTCCTCTCATCCACTTCTGTTGCGTTACTTCCCCTGTACATTGTAACTATCACTACGTTGTAAGCAGTTGTTGTCTAGCGTGGGTATGAGACCTATGCCTCTTGTGGATGCGAAATAGCAGACTGAGATTCCAATCGTTGGGGATGCATTCATCCAGCAAAATTTGTCAAATCAACTGATGCATACTCCTTATCAATATGTCTTCACCGGTCTTGAGCATTTGTGTAGTTCATCAGGTCTTGCTGCCTTATTGTTCTTTTGGCGATTTATTACTATCTTAACCGCACTTTGACTAGGTGGCAAACAATCAATGCCGTCGTTTGGGATCGTTTCTCCCTTTTTGTTTGACGAAATGCTCAGTTCCTAGATTACCTTCATCATGTTTGCTGGAAAACGTGCCTGCGCTACACTCAGGTCAAATTTTCGGACTCCATTCTGATTCCTGAACATCTCGAATTTCTCACGTTCACGTTTTTCCTTCTCTTTCTCCTTCCTGAAAAAGAAAATATACCCTTCTCCTTTTCTCCCGATACTTTTCCTTGGCGCTTCGTATTGCTACTGATTACAGGGTTTTCTTGTATTTAAAGAGTGGACTATTTTTTGCAATTCCTCTTCCATATTATTGACAAGGAGTGGCGTCTTCCAGCATGTGTGTCAGTTGAGTGGAGTAGTCTTGTGCCTGCAGCCTCTCAACATCCAGCTTCCATCCTGACACATTGGATGAGTGGTCGAGATTTTTGGAACCTAGTGATGCTCACTACCATGTTTTAGCCGCTGCAAAATCGATGAGCACCATACCAACCGTGGGACCAAAAATATTTTCTCTTTATTTTTATACCCTCCTCCATATGCAGGGTATAATTAAATTTGTCATTCCGTTAGTAACACATCGAAATATTCGTCAGAGACCATATAAAGTATATATACTATTGATCAGCATAAAATTCTATGTCGATTTGACCATGTCCGTCTGTCCGTCCGTCCGTCTGTCTGTTGAAATCAAGATACAGCTCGCAATTTTAAAGATAGAGAGTCAAAATTTGGTACAGAAGTTTTTATTATTTGCATGATGGTTGGTATTGAAAATGGGATATATCGGTCCACGTTTTGATATAGCCCCCATAGAACGGTACCACCCGATTTTCGGTATTTTGAAGATTTTAGCTTCATTATCCTACCAAAATGGCTGAAATTTGGTAAGTAGTCTTCTTTTACTTACTTACTTAGCTGGCCTTTTACAGAACATTTGTTTTATAAGCCGAACTAAGAAAAAATCTCCAATCCACTCTGTTTGCTGCTGCATTTTCCCAATCTAGGATATGTAGCTTACTGATATCTCGTTTCACTTGTTCGCTCCGACGAAGCTTTGGCCTTCCAGATCTGCGAGAACCTCCATGCGGCCCGTATTTATACGCCTTTTTAGCGGGTTCATCATCACTCATTCTTATCGCAATCGTTGCATCTCGATTTGTTCAACTACATTGATGTCATTGTATAGTTGGTACAGCTCGTTGTTCATACGACGCCGATATTCGCCGTCAACACAGATTGGCCCGTAGATCTTTCGAAGAATTTTTCTCTCGAACACACCAAGCACTGCCTTATCTGCTTGAGCAAGTACGCATGCCTCGGAACCATACATTAGCACGGGTAGTATCAGTGTTTTGTAAAGTGTTACTTTTGTTTGACGAGAGGTGGCTTTATTCCTAAACTGCTTACTCAGCCCAAAGTAGCATCTGTTAGCCAACACTATTCTTCTTCGTATTTCACAACTGATGTTATTTGTTGTTTTTATGGCGGTGCCGAGGTAGACGAAGTAGTTTTCTTTAGGGTTATACAACTTTTCCTCAGAATTTTGTCGGTATCGGTTGCACCTTCATATAGCCCCCATAGAAAGGTTCCTCCCGATTTTCCGTAATTTGAAGGTTTTAGCTTCATTATCACAACGAAATGGCTGAAACTTGGTTCTTAGTCTTCTTTATGGGTATAAAACTTTCCCCCAGAACTTTGTCGGTATCGGTCCGTGCCTTCATATAGCCCCATAGAACGGTACCTCCCGATTTTCGGTATTTTGAACGTTGTGGCCTCAATATTCCACCGAAATGGCTGAAATTTGGTATTTAGACTTCGTTGGGGGTACTCAAACTTCCCCTTTAAATTTGTGTTCGTATAGGTCCACGCCTTCATATAGCCCCATGGAAAGGTACCCAAGTATGTTTGGACGAAATCCGTTTCAGACAATTTGGAGTTGATTTAGCCATGTCCGTCCGTCTGTCTGGCTGGCTGGAGCGCACGTTAACTCTCGAACGGATTGCCGATTCGATATAAAATTTAAACAAACAAAAATATTATTTCACAACATCCCATACGGGACAAGGGAGACTTCTCTCATATCAATGAGTGCACCCCGATTCATATTAAGCTCAATGATATTGAACCTACTGTTTATCGCCGAGTCCGAACGACGTGTCTTAAGACAGTTTTTCAAGGCTAAAATACTCAGAAAATGTCGCCAACATTACTGAGGGGTATTTTGCCACCGTTGAAAAATGTTTGATGTTGCCTGGCCGTGAAATCGAACACCCGAACTTCTGCGTGCAAGGCGGGTGTGCATACCATTGCACCACGGTGGCACCCAATCTAAAATTTGGCTCGAAAATGTTCGGAAATTTTGTGCGAACGATAACTCTTGAAGGGAGCAACCCATTTGGTCCATACTATGCACATTGTGAAATTTCCACCGTAGTTAAATGAGGTTCCAAAATGGAGTTATCGGTTTACTCCTTCGGGTACCTCCCAAATCGCCTTGATTTTTTGTTTGATTTTTGTTGCAACAGCTACTTTTCACTGCTCCCCATACGATAGTACAAGTTTCATCAAGTCCATACTTCCTGAGAAAATAGCCTGAAACGTGTAAAAAAACCCTATGACACCGTGTGTAGTTGTTGGAGCGTAAGATGAGTCTCGAACAGATCTGCCGATTTGGTCCAAAATTTCGAAGATAAGCCATATCGGCCCACTCCTTCATGTATCTCCCACACAAAAGTTCAAAAATGTTCGGAAAAATTGTGCGCACGATAACTCTTGAAAGGAGTGACCGATTTGGTTCATGCTTTACACTTACTAATATATATACCAAATATAGATCAGGTTCGAATATAGACTATATTTGTCCGCTCCGTCGGGTACCTCCCACACAAAGTTTCGGATATGTTCAGTTTAAAAGCCTTTTCTCGAATCACTTTGATTTTGTTAAAGAAACTTGCATTCGCTACCTCAGTTACGACTGTGAAAGTTTTTTTTCGGAGCAAGTCCGTACTTCTTGAGAAAACAACCCGAAAGGTGCAAAAAACTCCTATAGACAAAATGTAGTGGCTGGAGAGGGCGATAACTCTCGAAGTGATCAACCGCTTTAGATAAAAATTTGGGTTTCGTCATATTTTGTCCAAACATAGTTTCATTACGAAGTTGAGCAATACCGGTCCACAACCTCCGGAACTTCCCTCCAGTATTAAAAACAATAACACTTAAATGGTATGCACGATATCTTCTGAACGGGGCAACCAATTTAGTCCAAACTTTTGTCCAAATTTAGGGTACCTCCCCCACAAAAGTTCAACATTTGTGTCTAAGTGCAGTTTGCAGTCGGTTCGAAGATCCTCTGTTCCTACCGATGCTGTTTGTTGTGGTTCTGTCAACAGCGATATTATGTTTTCCGTGGACAAGTCCTTGCTTCCTGGCATACTGATCCAAAAGCTATACGATGACCCACTGAAATGACTAGAGGCCGCTATATCTTTCGAATAGATATGGCTCCCAAATTTAAATTCACATAGGCTGAGGGTATATCTCTGTCGGCAAAGCAGACTAATACTTCTTTACTTGTTTTCTTTCATTCCTACAATAATTGTATATGCCTATTAATTTATTTCCAGTAGTCATTCCCTGTCACAAAAAAGATTTTTTTATTGATAATGGAACTCTCTTCCCTAACGTTTCTTCTCAACCATTATCTGTTTTTCCTTTTAGTTCATAAGCCCATATAAATATAAGAAATTAAAAATAAACCTAATTTTATTCATCTTTAAGAGGATTTAAAACCAAAATATCTAATGTAAACATAATTTCGAAACCGGATTTTTAATTTCCCACGTTAGGAAAATTTTGAATTAGAAAAAAAAAACACAACTGATGATGTTCACGTCATATGCTAATTTCATGTTGAATAAAGTTTATACTTCAAAATAATCCTTAAAATTCAAGCGACTGACTCATCAAAAAATTTGATGGCGACGACGATGATGACGATGAACAAACATAATGTGAGTCCTTCTAATGAAATGTTCAAAAAATGTCAGATTGCAAGCCATAAAAACTACAAAAATCCATTTCCACGATTCACATGCAAATGTAAGGGAATCCCAAAGTGAGGATCACTTTTTCCCATCGCCATGTAGGATAGATAATTTAAATGTAATCAAATATGTGTTTGCTGTGAGCGTGTGTGTGTGAATTTTTCAATGTGCGTTAAAGGGGGTTATTATTGAAAATTCCGTGGTAGTCCATTAGTTTTGTATTTTTTCACAAGTGAACAAACGTTTGTAAGCAATGAATTCCTCAGTATACGACGACAGACTGTCTATCATAAACTTACGTAATGGAAACTGACAGTTAATGTCCTTTTTATTAAAAACAGAAAAAAACGAACGACTGCTACCCGAGTTGTTAGTGTCCAAATAAATAATTTTATCATTAGCAAGAAAACATTTTCTCAGGACACCATTTGTTCATTTTTCGTTTAGAAGGACCATTTACCTTTTTTGTACTCACCATGGCTTGCTGCCCAACTGAAGAAAGTGTCATATGTTTATGTTTGTTGATTTGACCCTAACCTCGTTTCCTTCCGGTTTAAAAGGATTTTACTGTTTTGTTTTATTTTGTTGTTTTTCTTAGTGGTTTTTCATATTTATACAATAAATGGACTTTTATTAGCTGTTGTTTCCATAAATCATACAATTGTTGTAAGAGAGAGAGAGAGAGCATTTCGAAACCCGTTGTAATTATTTTTATATGAAAAATTAATGATATGATAAAATCCTTCCTGTAATTAGCGTTGTCATAAATGAACTAACAGTGGAATTTCAAAAAAAAAAAAGACTAATATTGTCCAATATTAAGCGACTTTTTAGTTAACATCTCCGACGTTATTTTGAATCAATGTGGTCTTTTTAAAGTAAATTATTTTCCAGAAGAGTCTCAAATGTCTAATCGAGGGTATGTGCTGTCGCTTTCCGAGCCCTTGAGTAAGAATGGAGATATCGAAGTCGTGAACAAACACTCTACTCAGACTACGGGCAAAACTGATTTTCTACAATAATGAACAGATTCTATATTCAATGCCTTTCATGACAGATAGAGAATCGAATTAAGACAATTAGGAGTCGTTGGTGTGCCCGATAACTCTCAAACGGATTAACCGATTTGGTTCAAACTTTGCAGCTGATAGTATTTGGTTAAACTTAAATCAAGTTCGAAGATGGACATTCAAATCACGGATTAGTATAAGACAGATCTTCGGTCAGAAAGTGAGACTTTCATCTATGGACATACCGAACGCCGATTTGATCTTAACATACATATGTGGGTCGAAAACCATTATTTCACTTTCACTTTGCTACACGAAATTTATTCAAGGGTTCTGATATACCAACGAAAATACATTTGTAATTTATTCTATTTATACAACTATTATTGCAACTTTGCAGATATGAAGTATTTTTGAAGCCTTTTCTTAATCAAGTCAATCTAGTGTCTTGTCTAGAATCAATTTGGTTTCTTTTTACAGACAGGTGAATTCCGGACCTACTTTACCGATCATGGGCTATAAAATGCTAAAACCGTTGTATAGAAGAAATTCCATTGCAGCACCGACGTAGCGAGAGGGGGGGCCCCGATGCACAATTCTATTTTGTGTAACATAGGGAACAAAGAAGTTCTTCTGATGGATGCATATTTCTAGAAACTTTTCTTCTTCCATCCTCGGTAGAGAACTTTGCGAAGACAAACCGAAAAACTGATGGGAAACCGATTATTGTTCCCCAAAATCTCAACGAATAAATTAGTATCAGTCAGCTTTGCTGGCAGGCATATATCTTAAGCCTGTGTGAATTGACTGGACAAATCGAATACCGGCTACACCACCAAAATAATTTTCGCCAAAAATTATGTAGTTGGACGTGTGAACTTACCTACAAAATATGGATTTGGATTAATGATCACAACTCCGTCCAATAGACATTGCGCCCACCACGCATTTCACTTAGTCACCGTATAATTAAAGCTGTTGGACCATTATATCAAGAAAGATAGTCTTGCCCACGAAAAACATAATATCGCTGCAAACAGGACCACAAGGAGTATCTTCGGTAAACATTTTCAAAGGATCCTCGAGCCGAGCATAAACTGCACTTAGAGCGCATAGATAAACTATGTTTCAATCCAAAATCCAAAGTTTGGAACAAATCGGTTACTCCCTTTAAAAAAAATCGAGCGTTCCATTTTAACGAAAATGTTTGAACTTTTGTGGGGAAGGCACCGGAACTTTATCGAAGTCTCAGAAATATTACGATTTTTCTAAGTTTGGACCAACGCACAAGCCACTGCACATGGTGGCTGTAGGCGTTTTTGGTGGTGGACCAATATAGTCCCTCTTCGAACTTTACTTTAGTCGGAACAGAATATTACGAAGCAAAAATTTTGGATAGAATGGGTTAATCCGTTCGAGAGTTATCGGGGTTTCCAGCCTTCCAGACAGGCGGACGGTCATAGCGAAATCGACTTCAAATTGTCTGCAATGGGTTTCGTCCAAACATTTTATTTCGATGAGCCACATTCTGACATTCTGGTCGTAGGAAAGTGTGTAAATTCCCTTATTTGCCTAAAGGCTGAGTGTATAAAAAGTGTAGATTGGGCAAAATTGTGTTTATGAATTTTTGCTAAAAGAAGAGTTCTTTACACAACCTAAGATAATTTTAACACATGTTTAGAACTTGGATTGGGCGCCAGAATTTAGTTTTAAAATAACTCAAGACTGGTTGCCAGAATATTGCTTGCTCCTGAACAAATTAAAGGATCCACGAGGATAAACTAGAATTTCTCCAAGAGAACCCCAACGATTGAATGTCAAAATTAGTGTATTGACAGATGCATGAGTGAGCGACAGAACTTTGCATTAATAGACCCACGATTTGGCGCAAGAATTTCATCACGGGTAGACTCACTATTGCTCAGCATTAGTTCTCTATCAACACAACCATTATTGGATTTCAGACAATCTTTATGATAAGATTTACTATTAGGCAATAAAATTCCTTTTTCCAGGACTGGGCACCAACATATCTTTGGGGTAATAACTGCAATTGGTTTTTCTAAAAAAATAACTACGATTGGACACCCGAATTTCTGCATGAAATTGCAATCTTTGGTCGCCAGCATTTGTCATTGAAAATATCCATTATTTTTCTCTATGAAAACAACCCATTTGCGCGCCACGATTTGATGCCGAAACCTTCTATAAAAAATTGATTAATAAACCCGCTTCTTGTTGCTACAGTTTTTATTTTAACAGGATATTGTGGAAAACATAATAACACTGACACCCAAAAAATAAGACACATCTTCTTTTCATAAAGCACTCAATAAAATTAGAGTGGGAAATTGAAGCCGTAAATTTTACTTTTTTGAAGTACGTAACAAAGGGAAGGATCTCACCATTCCATAGACAAATTTAACACAATTTTGGCCTTGGGGTTATAGGACATTACAAAGTGTGGATTTCCTAAGAAATTGTATAGTTGTAACATCCAAAGCGCTACGACTGCCCTGGCTATGTTCTATATAAAAAATAATAACAGTAATAATAGTACTAGTAATAGTTATATAAGTCTACAACAAGGTTTATATCATTGTTTAATAACAAATTTTCACTAACATAAACTTAAAAAATTTTGGTCTGGTGGGTCCGGTATGACTCCCCCAACTGTAACACAAAATTCCTATATTTTGGAAAGAAATCTTATTGGCAGCAACAATAAATCGGGTGTGGGACTGAAATTAATAACTTGCAAGCGGATTGAGATATGTTTCTGAAATTTTGCACAAACGTAATATGTATCTGTGGGTAACAATGGACTAAATATGAACAACATGGGCTAATATTTTGGTATAGCCCCCCATTTAAAGGTACCTCCTGATATTCGGTATTTTGAGGGTTTAAGCAAGCCTTTCCTTCCAAATTAGTTGCAATTTGGTACTTAGAGTTTCTGGTGGTCATAGGTCCACGTTTGGGTATAGACCTCTTTTTAAGTACCTCCAGATTTTCAGTATTTTGGGAGATTTAAGCTACATTTTCCGCCCAAATTAGGTGTAATTTGGTATTTCGAGTTTCCAGTGGACACAAACATTTTACAGTAAAAATTGTGGACATATGTAGGTCTACTTTTCGATGTTGCTCCCATATAACGGTACCTCCCAATATTTGATATTTTGAGGATTTTGTCTACATTTTAAAAATAAAATGTCGGTAGCTGTTGATGTGTAGGGGTGCGATAAGGCAGATTTTTTTTGGTTGTTGGAAATATAGGATACAATACTAAAACAAGTAAAAAAGTATCAGTCGGCTTTGCTGACAGAGATATACCCTCAGCCTGTGCAAATTGAAACACTTTTTTCACAAAAATCTTATGGATTTAGGGGGTTTCAAAAATTTTGTCGTATGAACCGACAAAAATGTTGATTAGGATTAAAGCTCAAAAATTTTGCGGAAAAAGGTACTTAAAGGAATGGACCGACATAGACCATGGGGGTGCCATAGGGGGTTTTTACACCATTCGGGCTGTTTTCTCAAGTATGGACTTGCCCCTGAAACAACTTTTACCATCGTAATTAAGGCAGCGAATGTAAGTTGCTTCAACAAAAATCAAAGTGATTCAATAGCAGGTCTTAAAGTGAACTTATCCAAAATTTTGTGTAGGAGGTACGGGGTGGATTGGACAAATATAGTCCATATTCGAAACTGATCTATATCTGGTAGATATTATGAGAATGTGTAAAGTATGGACCAAATCGGTCACTCCCATCAATAGTTATAGTGCGAAAAATTTTTCCGAACATTTTTGAACTTTTGTGGGGGAGGTACCTGAAGGAGTGGACCGGTAGGCAGCGTTGCCGACAGTTTTTGATCAGAAATCGTCAAAAAAATCGTCAAATCGTCAACAATATTTGAAAAATCGTCAAAAAATCGTCAACATGGTCGGTTTGGTTACCGTTTAATGCGATTTTTCTCTGCTATTTTTGTGAATGAGACTGACAACATAAGATATACAATCCACAGCAATAAATCTAACCCAATATCACTTAAATACTGCTATAAAAACAGCTTTCAGAAGATGATAGTTTTCCTATGGTTATCGAGTTTGAAGCAATGCAGTATGGTAAAGCTGGGTACATATTGCCATTTTAAATGGTAGCTTAGCTCAAATATCGCATGCTTGACAGTGTGACTGTCCATATTTGTCCGTAAACGTACATTTTGGTTGTTGGGCAGTCGATAAAAATTTTCATTCAAAACTGGCTGACAACTTAAAGATGGCATTTGTAGGAAGTTAATAACGCTGGACTCATATTTTTTATAACAAAATATATATAAGTAATATTTTATCTCGAAAACTTTTTAAGGAAGATTTTCATCTATTAGCAAAACTAAAGGAAAATTTTCAGCTCATGTAATTTGAATGTGGGGCAAAAACTATGAAATACCTGTGCCTAGATATGTCAGATATGTGCCTAAATATGGTCAATCCGTCTGGAAATTGCTACAAAACATTAAAAAGCTCAAAAATCGAGTTTGGAACATTGCTTTCCTTAAAATCTTTCGTGAAACTTTGGTCAACATGTAGTTATCGTCTTTTATTTCATGCATTTCGGGATTAGGTGAAAAATCGTCATTTTGGACCATAAAATCGTCAAATCGTCATTTTTCAATTTTGGGTCAAAAAATCGTCAAAATGACGATAAATCAGCAAATTCGGCAAGGGCTTATTTTCAAACTTTTTCAAACTAAGTTCGCACAAAATATTACGAAGGTCACATTTTGGACTGAATCGGCAGATTCGGTCGAGAGTTATCTTGCGCTCCAACCACTACACACGGTGTCATAGGGCTTTTTTGTACCTTTCAGGCTATTTTCTCAGAAAGTATGGACTTGCCCCTGAGGAAACTTGTACCTTCATATAGGGTACAGTGAATACAAGATGTTACAACAAAAACCAAGGCGATTTGAGAGCAGGTCCTAAACTGAACTTTTCCGAAATTTTGTGTGGGAGGTACTCGAAGGAGTTTACCGATTGAGTCCATATTGGAACCTTATATAAGTCTGGTAGAAATTTCATAATGTGCAAAGTATGGACCAAATTGGTTGCTCCCTTTAAGAGTTATCGTTCGCACAAATTTTCCGAACATTTTCGAACTATTGTGGGTGAGGTACCGGAAGGAGTGGACCGATATAATACATCTTTAAACTTGAACTAAGTTTGGACAAAATATTACGAAAGCCAAATTTTGGACCAAATCGGCAGATCCGTTCGAGGGTTATCTTGCGCTCGAACCACTACACACGGTGTCATAGGGTTTTTTGTGACTTTCAGGCTATTTTCTCAGGAAGTATGGACTTGCCCCTAATGAAACTTACAGCGTCGTATAGAGGACAGCGAATACAACTTGCGTAAACAAAAATCAAAGCGATTCAAGACCAGGTCCTAAAGTGAACTTTTCCTAAATTTTGTGTGGGAGGTATCCTAAGGAGTAGACCGATTGAGTCCATATTGGAACCTCATCCAAGTTTGGTAGAAATTACACGATGTGCAAAGTATGGACCAAATCGGTTATTCCCTTCGAGAGTTATCGTGCGCAAAATTTTGCGAGAATTTTTGAACAATTGTGGGAGAGGTACCTGAAGGAGTGGACCTATATGGCCCATCTTCGAACTTAAATTGAAGCTGGACAAAATATTTCGATACCCAAAATTTGAACCGAATCGATTGATCCGTTCGAGAGTTATCGTGCGCACCAGCCAGACAGGCAGACAGACGGACGGACATTGCTAGATCGACTCAAAATTGTCTGAAACGGATATCGTACAAACATACAAACATTTCGATGCAACACATTTTTGGTCGTATCAAAGTGTAAATACCCTCTTTAGCCTAAAGGCTGAGGGTATAACTAGCTTTTTGGCAAACATAACTGACTATTTATCGATTAATTTCCATTATGCCAAATGACTACTTTTATAAGGTGATGAGCGCCTAAGTAGTCAGTATTGTCCATCGCTAGATTACTTTTCCACTGATTATAACCTAACTTTTGTTCGCCTATTTGTAGTCAGTTTAAATGATAATGTGAAAAAAAACAATTTTTTGTTTTTGTGTGTTTTTATAACTTTGACTTTTCATATTCTCTCTCTCTGTTATGTTTTATTAGAGAGAAGAAGAAGAAGCAAACTTTTATATTTCTTTCGTGTTCCTTTTTATATCAGAACAATATGAATAATATGTTCGAATATGTTCAGTCTATCAACACTGGCTTCTATTATTGTATGCTGTATTTATATGAAAGTTTACGTTAATATTTAATTAATAATAATAATTATTATTTAAATTATTTAAACTGACTATAAACTGGTTGAAATGTCATCTAGAGATCAACCACTTTGAGCAGAAAAAATTTACAAAAATTTAAAAATGTACAAATTTGTAAATTTTGAAAGTGTAACACTTCGAATTCATTCATCTAACACTGCGACATATTCGTCCTAATAGGTAGTCTTTTGGTATACCAATCTTCTCATAACGACAAAATGAAACAAGGAAGCTTTGTATATGCGCCGGGCCGTCCTTCCGTTTGTCTGTTGAAATTAAGATACAGCTCGCAATATTTATGATAGAGCTTTGAAATTTAGTACAGAAGTTTCTAGTACTTCTAGGATGTTTAGTATTGAAAATGGGATATATCGATCAACGTTTTGATATAGTCCCCATAGAACGGTACCTCCAGATGTTCGGAGTTTTCAAGGTTTAACCCTCATTATCACACCGAAATGGCTAAAATTTCGTATCTAGTCTTCGTGCAAAGTACAAAACTTTCCCCAAAAAATTGTCGTTATGGACCTAGTACCTGGCAATTTTGTGTATTTCGTGGGTCTTTTGTTAGGTTGTCAGACCGAAATGTGGATACAAAAGTTTTAAATTGAAAATTGAGATTAGTACTTTAATAAACTAAATGAAATTAATTATTCCATTTTTTTAATGCAACTCATGTTGGATGGTATAACAAGTTCGGTCAAGCTGAACTTAACGCCTTTTAGGTGTTTTCATTTTATAATGATAATCTGGGTATATATACTTATACATATATTTCGGCCAAACCGATAGAAACATTCTAACTTGTTTCTGCTGCTACTTTTCGATGTAAGATACAGCAGAATCAATATGGAACATGCATTTTTCCTTATATTTAATTTCAAATACCTTGGGGAACACAACAGATAGGCATATAGGATCCAAGTATAGAAACAAGTTGAAAATGGTGCATATTTTATTCATTTTCAGTGGTATAGAAAAAAAAAAAGCTGAGTCGTGAGAAAAAATGGACTGAAGTCGGAGTCGAAGGGAAAACGTCTCGACATCACAGCCCTGGAAAAAACTCATTTTTTTTAAATGTTTCCTATAAAAAAAATTAGAATATTATTCTGTTTCAGAAGTGCAAGAATCTGCTAATTGGATTTTTTAATGGAAAACTTGGTTTTAATTTTTTCCCTAAAAGCTGAGCGTATAAATAGGATTATGTATCTATTTGGCTTAGAATCTATTTATAATATAGACAACAAAAACGTTTAAAAATCTTCGCTGGAAACTTCTTATATCTAGAACATATTCCGTCTATATAATTGTTCCACAAACATACCAGGCGGTATGTCAACTTTTTTCAAAACAAGTAAAAAAAGTAGCAGTCGGCTTGGCCGACAGAGATAAACTCTCAGCCTGTGTATATTGAAACAATTTTTTCCCATAAAGCGTAGGTATTTAGAGGGGTTAAAAAATTTTGAACGCATGAACCGACAAATATGTTCATTAGATTAAAGAGCAGAAGTTTTGCGGGGGAATTACTTAAAAGAATGGATCGACATTGACCATTATGGAAGTCGACCTCCAGCCACTACATACGTTGCCATAGGGGGGTTTTACTCCCTTTGGGCTGTCTGCTTAAGAAGTGTGGTTTTGCCCCTGAAAAAACTTTTACCATCATAATTGAGGCAGCGAATGCAAGTTGCTTCAACAAAAATAAAAGTGATTCGATAGCAGGTCTTAAAGTGAACTTATCCGCAATTTTGTTTGGGAGGTACTGGATGAAGTGGACAAATATAGTCCATATTTGGACCTGACCTATATCTCGTAGATATATTAAGATGTGTTAAGTATGGACCAATTCGGCCGCTCCCTTCAAAAGTTACCGTACGAATAATTTTTCCGAACATTTTTGAAATTTTGTGGGGGAGGTACCTGAAGGAGTGGACCGATATGGCTTATCTTCGAACTTAAACTATGTTTGGACAAAATATTACTAAGGCCAAAATTTGGACCCAATCAGTAGATCCGTTGGAGAGTTATCTTGCGCTCCAACCACCCCACACGGTGTCATAGGGGTTTTGTGAAACTTTCAAGCTATTTTCTCAGGAAGTTTGGACTTGCCCCTGCTGAAACTTGTACCGTCGTATGGGGGGCAGTTAATTAAAGTTGCTAAAACAAAAACCAAAGCGATTCGAGAGCAGGTCCTAAACTGAACTTATCCGAAATTTTGTGTGGGAGGTACCCGAAGGAGTAGACCTATTGAGTCCATATTGGAACCTCATCTAAGTCTGGTACATATTTGACGATGAGCAAAGTATGAACCAAATCGGTTACCCCCTTAAAGAGTTATCGTGCGCACAAATTTTCCGAACTTTTTCGAACTTTTGTGGGGGAGGTACAGGAAGGAGTGGACCGATATAGCCCATCTTCGAACTTAAACTAAGTTTGGGGAAAATATTACGAAAGCCAAAATTTGAACCGAATCGGTTCATCGGTTCGAGAGTTATCGTGCGCTCCAGCCAGCAGGACAGACAGACAGACAGACAGACGGACGGACGGACATGGCTAGATCGACTCCAAATTGTCTGAAACACATTTCGTCCAAACATACTTGGGGTCTAAAACCATTATTTCGATGAGGCACATTTTCATCGTATCAAAGTGTATATACCCTCCTTAGCCTAAAGGCTGAGGGTATAATTAAGGCCCATTTAGTGGTCATAAAATTACATAAAAATTTGTTATGGATCAAAACTTCACGGCGAATCAAATGAGACTACAATCAAACAGATTG
The DNA here is from genome assembly GCF_047663935.1 of Musca autumnalis. Lineage (NCBI taxonomy): Eukaryota > Metazoa > Arthropoda > Insecta > Diptera > Muscidae > Musca > Musca autumnalis. The sequence goes on from NW_027411866.1 coordinate 220,226,783, forward strand.
GTGTTATAGTTGCGATGCTAGAGCCAAAATAGGCACATATTTTGATCAAAAAATAATTTTTTGTTTGAAAAAATATTTTTTCACATGCATTATGCAGTAGAAAATATTTGAAAAATCTTTAGAAATACTTCCTTCATTTTGCTTAAATCTCCCAATATAATAGACAGATTTTGATTTATAGACATTAATTTTAAAGCTTTCCCATTAGGGAAGGTAATTGGGTTGATGAGAATATACCTCAAAGCTTCTGAAATGGAAATAAAGGTCAAATAACTCATTTTAGTTTATATGCATTTTAAAATACGTGTAAATCGCGTAGTTATCAAAATCATTTGGCCCGCATGTGATTTTCATGTACAGCAAGACCATATCTTTTAAGTTGTATATATTTTTCGAAATTTAATTTGGAGCATCGGCTGCATCTTACCATTAAAAACCCTATAAAAAATCGCTAATTTGCCCTAAGTGCATACAATTTTTGTCCGCATCCGATTTCAGTGTTCACCATGAAAATCTACATCGATATATCTATTTGAAGGCGATCAATCAAGAACCGTGGATGTAGCATCACACACTATTTTTTGGGATAAAACAAGTAAAAAAGTATCAGTCGCCTTTGCCGACAGAGATATACCCTCAGCCTGTGCAAATTGAAACACTTTTTTCACAAAAAACTTATGTATTTAGGGGGTTTCAAAAATTTGGTAGTATGAACCGACAAAAATGTTGATAAGGATTAAAGTTCAAAAATTTTGCGGAAAATGTACTTAAAAGAATGGACCGACATAGACCATGGGGGTGCAATAGGGTGTTTTTACACCCTTCGGGCTGTGTTCTCAAGAAGTATGGACTTGCCCCTGAAACAACTTTTACCATCGTAATTGAGGCAGCGAATGTAAGTTGCTTCAACAAAAATCAAAGTGATTCAATAGCAGGTCTTAAAGTGAACTTATCCAAAATTTTGTGTGGGAGTACGGGATGGAGTGGACAAATATAGTCCAATATTCGAACCTGATCTATATCTGGTAGATATTATGCGAATGTGTAAAGTATGGTCCAAATCGGTCACTCCCATCAAGAGTTATCGTGCACACAATTTTTCCCAATATTTTTGAACTTTTGTGGGGTAGGTACCTGAAGGAGTGGACCGATATGGCTTATCTACGAACATAAACTAAGTTTGGAAACAATATTACGAGGGCCAAATTTTGGCCGGAATCGGCATATCGGCATAGGGCTTGTTTTTCAACTTTCAGGCTATTTTGCCCCTGAGGAAACTTGTACCTTCGTATAGGGGACACAGAATACAAGATGTTACAACAAAAACCAAGGCGATTCGAGAGCAGGTCCTAAACTGAACTTTTCCGAAATTTTGCGTGGGAGGTACTCGAAGGAGTTTACCGATTGAGTCCATATTGGAACCTCATCTAAGTCCGGTAGAAATTTCATAATGTGCAAAGTATGGACCAAATCGGTCACTCCCTTCAAGAGTTACCGTACACACAAAATTTCCGAACATTTTCGAACTTTTGTGGGGGAGGTACCGGAAGGAGTGGACCGATATAATCCATATTTGAACTTGAACTAAGTTTGGACAAAATATTACGAAAGCCAAATTTTGGACCGAATCGGCAGATCCGTTCGAGAGTTATCTTGCGCTCCAACCACTACACACGATGTCATAGGTTTTTTTTGTAACTTTCAGGCTATTTTCTCAGGAAGTATGGACTTGCCCCCAATGAAATTTACAGCGTCGTATAGAGGACAGCGAATACAACTTGCGTAAACAAAAATCAAAGCGATTCGAGACCAGGTCCTAAACTGAACTTTTCCGAAATTTTGTGTGGGAGGAACCCGAAGGAGTGGACCGATTGAGTCCATATTGGAACCTCATCTAAGTTTGGTATAAATAACACGATGTGCACAGTATGCACCAAATCGGTTATTCCCTACAAGAGTTATCGTGCGCACAAGTTTTGCGACAATTTTTGAACATTTGTGGGGGAGGTACCTGAAGGAGTGGACCAATATGGCCCATCTTCGAACTTAAATCGAATCTGGATACCCTCGATACCCAAAATTTGAACCGAATCGATTGATCCGTTCGAGAGTTATCGTGCGCACCAGCCAGCCAGACAGACAGACAGACAGACGGACAGACAGACAGACGGACGGACATTGCTAAATCTACTCAAAATTGTCTGAAACGGATATCGTACAAACATACTTGGGGTCTAAAACCATTATTTCGATGAGGCACATTTTTGGTCGTATCAAAGTGTAAATACCCTCTTTAGCCTAAAGGCTGAGGGTATAAAAATCGCTAATTTGCCCCAAGTGCATACAATTTTTGTCCGCATCCGATTTCATTGTTCACCATGAAAATCTTCATCGACATATCTATTTGAAGGCGATCAATCAAGAACCGTGGATGTAGCATCACACACTATTTTTTGGGATAAAATGAATGTGGCTTCCTTATCAGTAAAGTTTTCAAATCTCTGTTTCCGCTAAAACGAAGATGCTGCACTAGTTTTTTCATTGCAGTGGAAACGACCCTCAGAAAACGCGATAAAATACGCGATATTTTCAAAAACAAATTTAGGTAATTTTCCTACCTTGGAATTTATCGTATATCGCGTTTAAGTATATAGATTTTCACGAGTAATGATTTATTAGATTCGCAACGTAAAAATCTAAAATGTGCAATCAAGTACGAGGAAATCGAATGGCAATTGCATAAATTAGGCCATGAACATGATTTTTAGAAAATTGTTCACACAAAATTTTCGTATTTGGATACAGATTTCTGTGAAGCTGTGTATGCTACATTCACGACACATATATGAAATGATTCAGAATCGCGAGTTATACAATCCTATATACGAATTTTTAAAAAATCTGTTTTGCGGAACGTAATTAGGAAAAAATTCAAAATACACTTAAAATCTAGCTTCAAAAATTTAGCACCATATTATGATAGACGCAGACCAAATTTGGAAATGTTATACATTGCTGAGATGATCCTTATTTAGTTGGCTGTTACTTTTGCTTTGACAGGAAAATTGTGAAAAGTGTGTTTTAATCACAAATCGAGAGAAAACAAATAATTACACGTTGGCTTCAACCCATTTTTATACCCTACACCACTATGTGGGGAGGATATTATAAGTTGGTTTTGGCCAAAAAATTTGTAACGCATCGAATGGTCGTAGACCCATACTTATATATACCAAAATTAATGTCTCGACGAGCTGAGTCGATCTGGCTATGTGTGTCCAACCGTCTGTCCATCTAAGCCTTGTAATCAAGCTACTGGTCACAATTTTGATCGGATCGTCAAGTTTTTGATGTTGATGGGGGTCCCGGAGGGGAAGAATCCTATTGATTTTGGTGATGGTCGGATAATATTTAGGAGTCGGAATAGGCAAAAAACTGTTGTGGATAAAAATACAACGTTTTTTTCCAAAACGAATATCTCAGCTTCTGTATCGGGCATACCAAAACAAAACCTGACAATGAAAGTAGAAAATATCACCTTTCTATTGATGTAAAATAAGTTCTCGTAGGTGATCAAACAACGAAGATATCACAATAGTCGCAAATAAAACCCAACTTTTGATTTTTGCAATCTTAATTATAATGAAGAATATCACTGTTTTGGTTGGAGACTTTCCAAAAGCAACGCCTGACTATGAAAGTAGAAAATCCCATCTTTGCACATCCCATGTTTCCATTTTTTTGGAAATCACGCTACAGGTCAAAATTTTGATCGGATCGTCACGAAATTTCGAGGGTTAATGGAGGTCTCACAGAGGAAGAAGCCTATTGATTTTGGTGATGGTCGGGTAATATTTATCGGTCGGAATGAGCAAAAAATTTATTTGGAGAAAATGTCAATATTTTATTCCAAGCAAATATCTCAGCGCCAATAAGGGGTATACAAACAACGAAGATATCGCAATAGTCGCTAATAGAACCCAACTTTTCATTTTTTCGATTTCGGATATCACACCTTTGATTGGGGAGCTTCTAAAAGCAAAGCCTGACTAAGAAAGTAGAAATTCCCGTCTTTAAAATTATGCAAAGTAGGTTGGCGTAGGTGGTCAAAGAATAAAGATATCGCAATAGTCGGTAATGCATCCCTTTTTTCCACTTTTTCTTTCTTCTTCGTAATTTTCATCGGATCATCACGAAATTTTCTCACAGAGATAGAAGCATATTGATGTTGGTGATGTCGATAGTAGTCAAATATAAAATTAAATATTATTTATTTTGGTTCAGTTCGCCTTAAGTCATCTGATATAAAAGCCAGATAGAGTAAAAATTCTCGTATCTCCCTAAAAGAAATGTTTTCAAGTGAAAAGATTATGCACAGAGGGAGTGGTGTAGGGTATCACATAGTCGGCCCCGTACCGACTATAGCCATTTCTCACTTGTTTTTATTTGAGTTGTACTGATGTTGCTCTTAAATGCGTTTCAACAAAATTGACCTGTATTAATGATTTTAATATTTTGAATTTTACCAGTCAACAGATTACACTGTGCAACATTTTTAAGGTGATCTTGTGCAAACAATTCGAACTGAGGATTTTTTGAAAGTACAGACCCCAACGACAAGAAACCCTAGTTGGGTTTGGTTGTGTCAGATCCAGCTCGGATTTTATGGCCCCATCTAAACATGGTAAAATATGGAGTTTTTTTTAAGAAATTCGGGGCTATATCTCTGAAACCAATGCGAATCTTCTTCTGACCTCTGAAGCAAATTTGTAGATAAGGACAAGAATAAAATATTTGGAGAAAAAATGAACTCGAAAAACTACATTTATTGCCTCAAATTTTAAAATATGCAAAAATACCAAAATTTTTATACATTTCGTATCTCCAAAACCGTTAATTTTTCTTAATATTTTGTTTTTGGAAAAATATTCCCAGGTATGTAATGCACAACTCTTCAGAACATGTCATTGTTGTTAAATGCCTTTATGCCGTTGTTTTCAGTACATTTTTCAACGACGATTTAATAAATATAATAAATATAATGTAGTGAAATCCGAAATGCGAGAATAAACTGTTGGTGTGAACTGTGTTTGAAATACGTGTTGTAAAAGATATGATGCAAAATACCGCTGAAACAACATGAAGTAAGCATTTTAGAGTTTCAGAATGTTCTAAAGAATTGTTGAGAACTTTATTTGGAAGAATTTTGCAATAGGTTACTTGGCTCAGCACCCAATAGTTTAGCCGATACTGACCAGAATTTCAGCAATTATATACAATTTCTATATTTTATAGATTTTGATGCCCTAGATCAGGTTTTTCTTATGTGTTTTTTTTTTTTTTTGTTCAAAAGATAAGTTCTACTAGTTAAAGGCTACAATATTGCTAATGACAGCAAGGCCAAATTCCAATTCGTTTGTGAGATAAAGGCCTGATAAATGCAAAACAGTGTAGATTTAGCCCGGTTTAGATGAGACCATAAAAACCGAACTGGATCTGGCAGGACAAAACCCTACTAGGGTTTTTGTAGTCTAAATATGTACTTTGAAAAAATCCATACTAGAAGTTGTTTGCATTTTCAGTGTTGCATAGTGTTATGCACAGGGGTAGTGGTGTAGGGTATCACATAGTCGGTCCCGACCCGACTATAGCCTTGGCTCACTTGTTTAACATAAATATAGCCACAGCTTCCACGCAAATTAACTTTTAAGGCCAATATTTTTTGCCAAGTCTAAAAACATTTAATTTTATCTAAAAGCATTTAATTGTTATAATATACAACCACAATTCGCGAGTTATAAAATTGTAAACCTTGGCTTCAACTATGTTAAATTTTCAAAAATATTGCCCATATATATAAAACCCATTATTTTGGGAGGATTTTTTGCTGGGATGTACTCCATTTACACACAGAGAAGAGATATTGTTGGAACAATCATATTCTAAGAGCAAAATAGTGTATTTTAAAAATCTGAAAATATATATTGTTGTTTCAACCATATTTTTTTATTAGCAAACATGATGACACAAAATATATTGTTGCGCCAACAATACATATTTTAAGAATTTTAAAATACACTATTTTGCTCTTAGAATATGATTGTTCCAACAATATTTTTTCTCTTCGTGTAAATGTAAGTTTAGACCCAATCTATTTTGAAAAAATAAAACTAAATGCATTTTCCGTTTTAAACATTTTATTTTTTATTTTTATTTTATAAAAATTTTCTCTTAATAAAAACAAATATATATTTTTTTTCGTATAAACCATTAACCCAAAAATAAAGAAAATAAACTTAGGACTAAAAACGTTTTTCTGAAAATTTTTTTTTTTTTCAAATAAGTCGTATGTTTTTTGTCTTCCTTAAAAATATTTGTAAATCTTGGTATACAATTTGGTTTGTTTGTTTTGCTTTGGATAACTAACTTTGCTTGTGATATATACAAAAATAAATCCTTACGACTAAGAATTATAATGTAAAACTATAGTATTTTTGAAAGAACATTTACAACACTTCTGATTTGGGTGTGTGGGCTTCCCACCAATCAATACTCTCAATCATGCTTTCATCGGACATGACATTAACATTTTGGGCCACATCCAAGAGATCTTCATCGAATTCCTTTTTCAGCTGCATTAGGCCAGGATAGAAATTGTTTTGATTGTTTGCATTGTTGTTGAAGAAATGTGGTAAATGGGGTAGTGAGGAATTGGGTGTTTGCCTATCTAATGGTGGAGACATAGCCATGGAGTGGGATGACGCTGCTGCCATATAGAGTTGCTGGTGTTGTTGGGGTGATCTTTGTTGATTTTGATAGATAATTGTTGGCTCTTCAAATTCTTGTTTAATTAGGTGTGTCTCCATTAAAGTTGGTGGGTTAACGGCACACGCTTGTCGACGTAAGTTTTGTATTTCTTGATGTTGTGCTTGTAGTTGTTGTTGTCTATGCTGTTGTTCCGCGGAGTTAGCAGGTGTTGTCGCTTGTAATGTTGGTTGATTTTCATTATTAACTGCACTTTCAGCTGTACTGGGGGTTGTTGTTAACATGTTATTCATTGCCTGTCGTTGTTGTTGTTGCTGGTGGTTTTGTGGCACGGGTGATAGTTGTGATGATACCGTTGTTGTTGTTGAAGATGATGGTGAAGAAGTCGTAGCTGATAAGAAACTTACTGACCCTTTCATATTTGCTGTTAAGGAAGAAGAAACAGGTGCTGCTTCCGTTCTGACCATGCTTGTGTTCGGGCTAATTGTAGTTGCCGTTGAAGAAGCAGAAGAAGACGTATTGGCATCAGCTGTAACGTGTGCCACTGAAGTCGTTGTTGTTGGCGATGACGTATTTGGCGGCGGTGTTGTGTTCGACGATGTTGGACTGTTGCAATTAGTGTCAATTAAGGCCTGGAAATGTTCTTCATCAACGGTAGAGGATGGCGGCGAGGCAGCATTACCAACAAATATGTCTGGGGTCAATAATTGATAGGTATTTGTCCCTGGAATTCTGATGTATTGCAGGCCATTCAAGGTGGTAATATTTGGTAGAGTATCCATATGCGATGGTGGACTATTGCAAATTGGTGACTGAGTTGGCAGAGGTGCTGCTGCTGTAGGTGGTGGTGGTGCATTATTGTGCATAGGAGATGGTTGATGGGCAAAATATTCCTCCGAATCGTAGTGACTGAGCGAATCATCATAATGTTCATCCATACTTGGCGAATAGGCATCAAATTCATCTTTAATCATGGAAAAGCTATCATCTGAAGAAGTGGAATTCAAGGTACCACCTGAGGGGAAATCAAAACCCAAAAGACGTTCCAGCGAGCGTATATATTCCACTGCCATGCGTAGGGTTTCAACTTTACTTAGCTTCTTGCCATTATTTTTGCATGTACTTTGAGCCTCAAAGGCCTCAGCCACCTCTTCGGGTATACGTTCTCGCAGAGCAGCAAAACCATTGTTAACTTGTTTAACACGATTACGTTCGCGGGCATTACGGCGAGCCACAGCCTGGGGCAATGGCAGGCCTTTCCTACCCGGGGTACCGGGTATTTTTATGGGTAATCCAGTGGGTGTTAGTGGGGAACCATTGGCCATGGCTGCTGCATTTTCCTTGGCCGCCTTTTTGGCCAATCTCAAGGCAGTCCTTTCTTCCTTGCTTAGTTTAGGTTTCTTGTTGGTCGTTGGCGAGGTTTTCTTTTCCTTGCGAGTTGTGGTCGAGGATTTATTCTCATCATTGCTGTTGTTGCTATTCGTGTTTTCACTTAAGGGCCTCTTACGAGAATTACAACTAAGGTTTAGGGAATTCACATTCCCAGCTCCATTGACCGTTCCAATCATGCCGAAATCTTTAATTTTCCTCACAATTGCATTAGGATTACCCTGGGCAATATTCAAGGCATTTGAATTATTTTCACTTAAAACATTTTGTACGGTGATTTTGTTGAAGGTCTTATTGGACGACGACATTGTCAACGGTGAATTGTTGTTGGCCATGACTGGAGATTGATTGTTGTTATTATTCACTTTCATGTTTAATCCTGGTGGCAAATTATAATTCAATACACCCAAGGTGGCCATGGAATGAAAGGCGAAGCTTTTCATTAAAAAGCTTCGTTGGTGCGGAAGGGGATTTGAAATGTTCGTGCTTTGGTTTCGTTTGTTCGGAATTTTCCCGCTTCACGATGTTGTCACTTGAAGTTATGCCGGTAAACTGACTGCTGGTGTGTCATGTAATTTTACAGGAGTTTTCTTTTCAAAGGAAAATAGCTAGCTATGACTGACTGTCTGTCTGCCGGTCGGATGGTGAACGTTAGTTTTATAGCAGCTGCGTTTTTATGTGTCGCGTGCCCGATGTCTCGTAATGAAATGTCATGGGGCGTCTCTTGCAACAAACGTCCTACCAACGGAAATGACTTCAGAATGTTGTATGTCTGACTGATGGTTTTTGGATGGCAATAACCAAAACAATGAAGCGAAACAACAGAGCCAGGCAGGCAGCAGCAGCCGTGGCAGAGACACAAAGCAACAACAACAACAAGGACAAGAATCTATACTCTCCATAAACCATTGGCTTTGTGTAATATATCAACTGTTCATAGCTGCACAGGGCGCAGCCGCAACATTTAAGAGCAGAGCTAGCCGCAGCAGCATAAACTATTCAACCAAAAACAGAAAAAACACCACTTCATTCTTATTGTCTACTCTCTGCATGGCAATACCAATCAACTACTTCTCTCTCCCCCTAAAAGGTGCTTTATTACTCACAGCAATCCGTAGGCATACCCACACACACACACAATCACTTACAATATGTCCATGTATTAATACCCACTTTGACTTTTCATCCCCTAGGCGTTCATGTTGGGTGTTACAGATCCCCATTCCTCTCTTCCACTTTGTCGTTGGGAAAACTAACATCTGATACTTTCCGTTAAGGGTGGTTTTTGTCAAAAACAATTTTTGTTTTTGTCATAGTATTGGTAGCTGATCCTGGCGCAGACAATTTTAATGTGTTATAATATTGCGCCTTTTTGGGGAGGCAGCAGTGGTGTCCTTTTTGCACGTGTGTGTATCTTTTTGTATTGGTATTTGTCGCTTTTAAGGTAAAATCACAGTTTGGATCGGCACGTACCCTCTCACATAAACTGATAAGATTTATTTTTCAGTTAGGATTTGATTCCAATCGTTGCAGGGGAGTTGGGAAGAAGGAAAGGAGGGAGTATATATTTAATTAATAAACAATACCTAGAGTTGCTGAATAGTATGCAGTTCAAAACTGCGATAGGTTCAAATCACTCAACCGACCCAGAAGCGAAGGACTCCTGGAGGAGTTTTTACTAGCCACTTTGAACATAAATTGCAGCCACTGAAAAACTTCAAAACAGTTGAAGTCCAGCGGTGCTCTTATATGCAGGGATGCGGAGTCGAGGTCGTGAAAAAACTCGACACCGACTCCGGGCAAAATTCTTTATGCTAGAAAGGGTATATACACTTTCATACGCGCAAAATGTGCCTCATCGAAATAATGGTTTTAGACCCCAAGTATGTTTAAACGAAATGTGTTTCAGGCAATTTGGAGTCGATTTAGCAATGTCCGTCCGTCTGTCTGGCTGATGCGCACGATAACCCTCAAACGGATGAGCCGAATTGGTCCAAAATTTGGCTATCGTAATATTTTTTCCAAACTTAGGTTATGTTCGAAGATATATATATATATATATATATATATATATATATATTATATTGGTATACTCCTTCAGGTACCTCCCCCAAAAAAGTTCGCAAATGTTTGGAAATTTTGTGCGCACGATAACTCTTGAAGGGAGTAACCATACTTTGCACATCGTGAAATGTATACAAGACTTATATAAGGTTTCAATATGGACTCAATCGGTCCACTCCTTCGGGTACCCACACAAATTTCTCAAATCGCTTTGATTTTTGTTGTAGCAACTTTTATTCAATGCCCCCATACGATGGTAAAAGTTTCCCTGATGAAGTCCATACTTCCTGAGAAAATAGCCTGAAAGGTGCAAAAACCACTATGACACCGTGTGTAGTGGTTGGAGCGCAGTATAACTCTCGAACGAATCTGCCGATTCGGTCCAAAATTTGGCCTTTGTAATCTTTTGTACAAACTTAGTTTAAGTTTGAAGATAAGCCATATCGGTCCACTCCTTCAGGTACCTCCCCCACAAAAGTTCAAAAATGTTTTCGAAAAATTGTGCGTGCGATAACTATTGATGGGAGTGACAGATTTGGTCCACACTTTACACATCCTAATATAGATATAGGTCAGGTTCTAATACGGACTGTATTTGTCCACTCCTTCGGGTACCTCCCACACAAAACTTTGGATAAGTTCACTTTAAGATGTGATCTCGAATCACTTCGTTTTTTGTTGAAGCAACTTGCATTCGCTGCCTCTATTACGACGGTAAAAGTTTTTTCAGGGGCAAATCCATACTTCTTGCGAAAACAGCCCGAAAGGTGTAAAAAACCCCTATGGTCCATATCAGGGACGTACGCAGGATTTTATTTCGGGGGGGGGGGGGGGGGGCACCTTGACCAAAAATTATGAAATTAAAAAATGTTGTGTTGCGTTGCATAAAGCTATTTTAAAGGGTTTTTTGTTGATTTTATATGAAATATTGACACAAAGTATATATTTCAATATTTTAGATATAACTTTAAAATTTGGAACAGATTATAATAAATAAGTCTTTGGATGTTTAGAATTGAAATGAACCATATCAGAACACGTTCAGTATAGTCCCCATACAAAAATTCCGCCTGGTATTTCGAAGTTTTTAACCAAATTCTCCAACAGAATTGACGCAATAACTAAAAATCTTTCAAATGAATATTACCCATGTAGGTTTACGTTTTAATGTATCCCAGAATTTTTAACCACAGTAGCTCTTTTTTGCCATTTTCGATTCTATTTCAAAGATTTTCAGTATATCTTCTTCTTTAAAGTACATATCCATACATCACACATTAACTTCAGTCCCATTAAAAAAGTTTTGTCTTATTTTTGCCTTATTAAGTTATCAATTGAACACACTTTTAACGCAAGGACTGATTCTGATAAGAAGATCTATCTAAAAACCCTATTAATGTTATTTGTATACCAATAATTAATTGAAATAAATAACTCCACCAAAAGAATAACTCGAATCCGCGAGTGCAAATTGGACTTGTTCGGAACTATTGTAAAAAATAATATTCTTTTTTGTCATAAAAACACCAAAATTTTACTATTTTACCAGAAGTGATAGAGTCCATGCAAGACAACAAAAAATTCAGAAAAATACATTTATGGTCTGTTCCAATACTGCAAGATTCTACACATTTTTAGTAGTAAAAATGTGTAGATTCTTGCAGGTTCTGGAAAAAACAGGAGTCGGGCGATACCAACTACGACTCATAGACTCCGAATTCTACTCGCAGCACTGTTTGAGACTACGAAATCCACATTAGGTCTCGGCAAACTTTTAGCTAAGTCCTGGCAAAATAGGTTAAGCCGAAAAACTGCATCAACTGATATCCGAATGGTTGTTATTTCGCCTTTTTTCAATCTTAATTGTACGATTAGATGTTTATGAACTCGATGACATTTAAAACTTTCCAAGGACTATGACTTCTGTCGGCACAGTGGATGCATACTTATGAAAATTCATATCTTTTGTTTTCTCGAAAACAAGTTAAAAAGTATCAGTCGGATTTGCCGACGTAGATATACCCTCAGCCTGTGTGAGTTGGGACTTTAATCTACAGACAGACCGAATACGGACTTCATAACCAAAATCTTTGTCCTAAAAATTGTGTAGTCAGGGTGTTTCAGAATTTCATGGCCTTTTTTGGACGTATACATTTTCCGACAAAAATATCGAAACATTTGGGTATAAAACTTCACGATTGTGGGCGCTGCGAATAAATGCTTATGTTCAGCTCATAAAATTGGCTTCAATAAGAGCGCAAAAGTTTTGTACTTTTGTGGAGAAGATACTTGAAAGAATGGTCCATTTTGGAAGTGGACCTAATTTTGGAAGTCATTCCTTTTGATAATTATGGTGTCAAGCCGTCATTTTAGTTGGTCATGGTAAGATTTAGAGTTTTTGAACCGTTATGTCAGGAAGCATGGACATGGACCCACGAAAAATAGAATATCGCTGTAAACAAGACCGCAAGCAGTAGCGTTGGTCAAAATGTCCAATGGATTCTCGAACAGCCATTATATTGTACTTATGTTGGAATTTAGGGAGGTATCCGAAGATGTTGTCGCATATAGACCTTCTTGGTACTTGATATACATATGTACGTCCGGAAGTAATTTTAGGATGTTCAAAGTATCGGTGAAATCGGATATTGACATTTTGAGTGGGAGGTACCTGAAGAAGTGAACCGATATAATCCATATCCGTACCTAATCTATGTCTCGAAGAAATCGATTTGGACCTTCGAGATTTATTGTGCGCACCATTTTAGCAAAACATTTTGTAGTCTTGTGGGAAAAAATGAGTGGACCGATATGTCTTAAAGTTCGTTTGATCCGTTTGAGAGTTGTTATGCGCTCGAGCCAGACAGACGGCCGAACTGGGCTAAATCGACGACAATTATTTGAATCGGCTTTTGTCGAAACATATGAGAAGTCAAAGGCCATTATTTCGATGAGGTACATTTTTATCGTTAGCCTAAAGGCTGAAATTACAGCGGATTTTAAAACAATTTAACCAATGTTTCAGCATTAATTTCGTTCCAACTACAACTTTGTAATGATAGGAAAAAATTCTGGTGGGTATGCTACTTATAGCAGATATTAGAACTTTATGAAGCACAATAATAATTTTTTCTCCATTAAATAAATAATAAAAAAATTAAGGTAGTAAAACAATTTTCTAATTGGTTTTAGAGATATACTCCACGGAAAACACTTGATACATCTTACATTTAGTCCAGTAAATAGTCATTTCATGCACTTCCAATCCGCACAATACTAAACTCGTCATTTTTGAATACCGAATGAGTTTAAAGCCTCAAGACCTTTATATTCATTACAGAATTCCTCGAGCCTTTATTAGTTTTGATTATAAAATAACATGAGATATGGAAGTAATTCAGATTTTACTGGAAGTTTTTCTCAAAAATAGTATTCAAACAAAAAAATTTTAAATATTTCGTAGACAACTTGTTCATAAAGTAAATTTTTAGTACATAATATTCAGAACAATCTAAGTTTTCTTTTCAAAAATAATTTTTATTATTTTTTTTTTATTTAGATAAAAAACGTATTAATTTGTTAAAGTAGCTCAAAAAATGTAGTCGACCAAACCATTTCGGGGGGGGGGGGCCCGGGCCCCCAGTGCCCCCCCCCCCCTGCGTACGTCCCTGGTCCATATGTAGTTGCTGGAGAGCACGAACTGATCAACCGATTTGGTCCAAATTTTGGCCTTCGTCATATTTTGTCCAAACTTAGTTTCAATTTGGAGATAGGCAATACCGGTCCACAACTTGCAGTACTTCGCCCCCTCCCCAAATATTAAAAAATGTCACTAAAATGCTATGCACGAACTAAGAAAAGATATCCATTTCTCTCTGTGTATTGCTTCGCTTTCTGGAATACCGCGCCTTTTCATCTCTTTATCCACTTGTTAGCGCCATCTATTTCATCTATTATTACCGTCAACGCAGGTTGGTCCGTAGATCTTTCGAAGAATTTTTCTCTCAAACACGCCAAGCACTGCCTTATCTGTTTGCGCGAGTATCCAGGCTTCGGAACCATACATCAGCACGGGTAGTATCAGTGTTTTGTAAAGCGAGTGTTTTGTAAAGACGAGATGTGGATTTTTTTTTAACTGCTTACTTAAACCAAAGTAACATTTGTTGGCCAATACAATTATTCTTTTTATTCCACAACTGATGTCGTTTGCTGTGTTTACGGCTTTGCCGAGGTAGACGAAGTATTTTATTTCCTCAAAATTATAGGAACCAACTTCAACAGTTGGTCCCAGCTCGATACACGCATTGCGCGTCGATAACATAATCCCGCCATTTACCGCCAGACCAACTTTAGCAGATTCTCCTTCGAACTTTATAAAGGTATCAGATACTTCTTTTACCAAGACATCATGGTAATCATCAGCATAAGCAAGTAACATGTCACTATTGGTTTATATTGTGGCACTTCTTTCGATATTTGCCTCTCGTATAACCTTTTCCAGCAGGATGTTGAAGAGATCACACGAAAGGCTGTCTCCTTGCCTGAAACTTCTTTTGGTACAAAACTCTTCGGACAGGATCTTTTCTATGTTAACTGAAGGTCGAGTGTCAGTTAAAGTCATTTTACAAAGCCGAATGAGATTTTCAGGGATACCAAATTCAGACATGGCTTGGAATACCTTTGAACGTAGTGGGCTGTCGAAGGCTGATTTATAATCGACAAAAATGTGGTTGGTGTCGATATGCATCTCTTGGCTCTTCTCCAGGATTTGCCGCAGGTTAAATATCTGGTCAATGGTGGACTTGCCAGGTCTAAAGCCGCATTGGCATGGTCCAATTATTTCTTTGACCATAGGCTTTAGTCGTTCGTACAATATCCCTGACACGATCTTGTAGGCAATCGGGAGTAGACTTATGCCCCTGTAGTTAGAGCATACAGTCTTATCTCCTTTCTTGTGGACGGGGCACAAGATACTCAGGTTCCAATCGTCGGGTACTCGTTCTTCCTGCCATATGGTGCTAACTAGCTGATGAATACACCTTAACAGCGTGTCGCCTCCGGTTTTAAACATCTCGGCTGGTAAGCCATCGGCTCCTGCTGCCTTATTATTATTAAGCCGGTTTATTGCTGTCTTTACCTCATCTTGGACGGGCGGTATACATTCAATACCATCTTCTGGGATTGGATCTGTGGTATCATCGTCGTCTTCGCTGCTATTGGATACTAAAAGGTTTGAAAAATGTTCTTTCCAAATCCTGAGCACACTGTCTTTATCAGTTAACAAATTACCTTGCTGGTCTCTACAGGAGGAGAATTTTGGGACTTCATTCTGGCTCCTGTACATCTCAATTTTTTCACACTCCTACTTTTCCATCTCTCTCTTTTTCCTGCGCTACGCTTGCTACTGATTGTAAAGTAGCCCTATATGCCGAATTGTTCTCTTCGGTAGCAGCACGACACTCGTGGTCATACCATAGGTTCCTGGGTGGTGGTCTCTGGTATCCAAGTATGGATTCTGCGGCTGTATGCATGGAGTGGGCAATGCTTTGCCATTGCGCTAATATGTTATCGGGATGAGGAGTGCTTTGATTAAGCAATTGGGCTAGTTGAGTGGAATATGCAGTGGCTCTCAATTGCGATTGCAGCTTACCGATGCCTAACTTTCGTGTTGTGTCTGTTCGTACTTTGTTTGCTACGTTTAACCGGGTACGTACCTTTGCTGCAACATGGTAGTTGACCGAGTCTATGTTTGCTCTTAGAACGAACGCAAATCCAACACGCTCGAGGAATGTCTTCCATCTATCACAACGTGATCAATTTGATTTCTTGTTTAATGATCTGGAGACAGCCAGGTGCCCTTATGGATGTCGAGATGTTTAAATCTGGTGCAGCTAACTACCATGTTTTTTGCCGCTGCGAAGTCTATCAGCATTATACCATTGTAAGATGTTTCATTGTGGAGACTGAATTTCCCCCCTAGCATAATTTTAATGTCATGAGCAGGACAACGGTCGTATGTTTCTTCTAAGCGCTCATAAAATAAATCTTTGGTCTGTTCGTCCTTGTCTTCAGTGGGAGCATGAGCGCAAATAAAGCTGATGTTGAAGAATTTTGCTTTTATTCGAATTGTAGCAAGTCTTTCATTCACTGGTGTGAAGCTGGATACCAGGTGTTTTAACCTCCGACGAACTACAAATCCGCAACCGAACTCATGCTTTATGTCATGGTAGCTATATTACAGTGCGTCACCTTTAGGTGTTGTTGTGACGCATTTCCTATTCCATCGTAATGCCGGCCTTGTACTTTTCAAGTACATCTGCCAATGCGTAATCTGCACCTTCTCTATAAAGAGTGCGAACATTCCAGGTGCAGATTCGCAGATCATGGCCCTTAAAACGATTGCGGGGGCCGTTAACTTTAGAAGGATTTTTTTTTCTTTTCTTTTCTTTTTTCATCGTAGACTGCTTTTCAAAGTAGGCTGGACTTTGCCATGTTAAAGCCGGTCAGGACTTGGGGGTCAATTTCTTCCACCCTAAATGCGCACGACAAATTACAAAGGAGTTCTAAAACAGCCATTTTCAGTAGTGAGGCGCATTTTCGGATATCCGGAGTGGTAATTTCATCACTTTATAAACTTTTGTATACTTCGAGTAATCAAAACTTAATGTTTTGAAAAGAAATGCGAATACCCCGAAGGTGCCGCCATAATCTACTGTGGTAAATATTCTCTGAAACGTATGGGAATGACTTATGCGTAAAATATAAGACACTTGCAGACAGAACGCTTCCAAAAATAAACTTGTTGAAAGAATAAAGCAAGCTTTGTTAGGCATTACACTTGATTATTTAAAGAATCCTTGCCAAAGCAGGATCAGGAGGGATATACTTTTGCTGAATATTACTGAAATTAATTCGCTATTCTAAAACAATCTTTCTGTATTTCCAAGTTTTAAATGGGGGTTCTATTCAAATGAGCCAAATTTTTTACTTCATTTTTTACTTTATTTTGTTTTCCTTGTATAATTCTTATATAAATTGGATTTGAATACAAATGAATGACTTATTTTACTTCAATACATGAACCAATATATAATAAAACTTAAACACTTCACATTTTGTATAATTCGAAAAAAATGGAGTTTGAAAAAAAAAATTGTAGGGGGGTTCTATTCAAGTGAGCGACAGTGTATGTATATATACCAAAATGAATGCAGCGACGAGCTGAGTAGTTCTGGCTATGTGAATATTTAATATCCCTCTGATTGTCAATTGTCAAAGATTACATACATATATTCCCACAACCATACCCGAAGGGGCAAGGGGAACTTCTCTATTTATATTAGCTCAAACACCTCCTTTTTATATACGAAGTCAGAACGTCTTGCCTAAGACTCCACTTTAAATAAGTTTTTATATGACTGGAATACTCAGCAAATATCGCCTATATTGCGCTGTGGGGTATGTTGTTTGGGAAATCGAACCCGGGCATCCAGTGTATAAGGTGTACAACTTTACATTCTTTACTCGTAGATTTCAGAGGACATTCAGAGCTCTTTCAGCATAAAAGAAATTTAACATATTTTTATTTATTTATTTTTTTTTTTTGGCGATTGTAAACTTGATTATTCATCCCCACAAAAGCCACAAACTAGTACTATACCTCATACCTACCTTAGTATGAATATTGTTCCACACAGCTGAAAAATGAGTAGGTGCAATGTATGTACCTCTCGAAAACAAAACTAAATTTCCTTCCTGTCTCCAGCAAAACTGCATAAATGGGGAGTATTTTACTTACAAGCCTAACAAGAATCAACAACAACTTCTTACAAGAATTTAAACCAAACGGAAAGAATTCGACGTTGTGATTTCTTTTCACACAAAGTTTCGCCTGTTTCCGCAAGAAAAGCAAAAACAAAAAACAACCATATCAAAAGAAATAAAAGAAACACCAAACAATACAAGGCGACAAGTTCCTTTGCACAATCATGATGACGACAAACCCTTCAAAAGTTTACCTGTTTTTTGCTATTGTCAAGTAAATTCACTTTGTTTGCAAAGAACAAAAAGCGAAAATAAAATTCGAATATATAAAAACAAGAACCCTTTAACTATTCAATTAAATGAAACCAGCTCCTTACCTCTTCTTCCCTCTCTTGCCCTCTCGGCTGGTATTTCACATCTTAGAACATTAAAATGTTTTATTATGGAAAGGGAATTTGCTCACAACAACAGAAAACTACACCCCTTTTCGCCCTAAAGCGAATGTCAAGCAGCCAAGCTATGGGGACGACAAAGGAGGTTTTGTCTCAAAATACAACACTCCAAGACAAGAATGTCAAAAAAGGACGTTACCAAGTCAGAGCGTTAAATAACAATGCAAAAAACAAAAACTTTGCAGCAGCGAACTAGAAGGAACGAACTTCTCAGGACAATAAGGAATGTGAATACTTGTAGCTTTGCTCCTGCTGAAAGAAAAAAAAATAACTTGCCATTGTCGAGCCACAAAAACATATGGTTGTCTGACAAGTATCTCAAAATAACAACTGAAAACTTGATATACACATTTTCTGCTGATCATGAACAGGCACAAGTACTAACTGGGGAAAAAGTAAAATTTAAGGTGATCCCTGAATGCCGTTATACTCTTATATATAATAAAAGTTTTTATTGTTCATATTTAACTTGCCTTTATATTGTTATCTTGCACAATGGGGTGAAATAGTAAAAAAGAGGATTTAAAGGAGTCTTACGTTAGGCGTCTCACATATGTTTGTAGGGAGTCTTACAGACGAATGTAAGGAGTCTTACAGACGACTGTAAGGAGTCTTACAGACGACTGTAAGGAGTCTTACAGACGACTGTAAGGAGTCTTACAGACGACTGTAAGGAGTCTTACAGACGGCTGTAAGGAGTCTTATAGACGGCTGTAAGGAGTCTTACAGAGGACTGTAAGGAGTCCTATAGACGACTGTAAGGTGTCGTACAGGCGACTATAAAGGGTCTTGGAGACAACCACAAGAAGTTTACAGACTGCTGGAAGGAGTCTTACTAACGACTGCAGTCGACTGTAAGCAGTCTTACAGACTGAAAGCACTCTTGCAGTCGTCTGCAAGGAGACTTTTACAGACGACTGTAAGGAGTCTTACAGACGACTGTAAGGAGTCTTACAGACGACTGTAAGGAGTCTTACAGACGACTGTAAGGAGTCTTGCAGACGACTGTAAGGAGTCTTACAGACGACTGTAAGGAGTCTTACAGACGGCTGTAAGGAGTCTTATAGACGGCTGTAAGGAGTCTTATAGACGACTGTAAGGAGTCTTATAGACGACTGTAAGGAGTCTTATAGACGACTGTAAGGAGTCTTATAGACGACTGTAAGGAGTCTTATAGACGACTGTCTGTTAGCAGTCTTAGAGACGTATGTTAGCAGTCTTACAGATGACTGTAAGGAGTCTTAAAGACGACTGTAAGGGGTCTTACAGACGACTGTAAGGAGTCTTACAGACGACTGTAAGGAATCTTACAGACGACCGTAAGAAATCTTACAGACCGTTTTTATAAGTCTGTAAGGGGTCTTACAGACTCCTGGCAGTCTTACAGACGTCTGTTAGCAGTCTTAGAGATGACTGAAAGGAGTCTTATAGACGTCAGTTAACAGTTTTACAGACGACTGTACGGAGTCTTACAGACGACTGTACGGAGTCTTACAGACGGCTGTAAGAAGTCTTATAGACGACTGTAAGGAATCTTACAGACGACTGTTATAAGTCTGTAAGGGGTCTTACAGACTCTTAGCAGTCTTTCAGACGTCTGTTAGCAGTCTTACAGATGAATGTAAGGAGTCTTATAGACGTCAGTTAACAGTTTTACAGACGACTGTACGGAGTTTTACCGACGACTGCAAGGAGTCTTACAGGCGAATGTAAGGAGTCTTACAGTCGACTGTAAGGAGTCTTACAGACGACTGTAAGGATTCTTATAGACGACTGTAAGGTCTTACAGACGACAGCAAGCAAGGTGATTCGCAAACGACTGTAAAGAGTTTTACAGACGTCTGTTAGCAGTCTTACAGATGACTGTAAGGAGTCTTACAGACGACTGTAAGGAGTCTTATAGACGACTGTAAGGAGTCTTATAGACGACTGTAAGGAGTTTTATAGACGACTGTAAGGAGTCTTATAGACGACTGTAAGGAGTCTTATAGACGACTGTAAGGAGTCTTATAGACGACTGTAAGGAGTCTTATAGACGACTGTAAGGAGTCTTATAGACGACTGTAAGGAGTCTTATAGACGACTGTAAGGAGTCTTATAGACGACTGTAAGGAGTCTTATAGACGACTGTAAGGAGTCTTATAGACGACTGTAAGGAGTCTTATAGACGACTGTAAGGAGTCTTATAGACGACTTTAAGTAGTCTTATAGACGACTGTAAGGAGTCCTATAGACGACTGTAAGGAGTCTTATAGACGACTGTAAGGAGTCCTATAGACGACTGTAAGGAGTCTTATAGACGACTGTAAGGAGTCCTATAGACGACTGTAAGGAGTCTTATAGACGACTGTAAGGAGTCCTATAGACGACTGTAAGGAGTCTTATAGACGACTGTAAGGAGTCCTATAGACGACTGTAAGGAGTCTTATAGACGACTGTAAGGAGTCTTATAGACGACTGTAAGGAGTCCTATAGACGACTGTAAGGAGTCTTATAGACGACTGTAAGGAGTCCTATAGACGACTGTAAGGAGTCTTATAGACGACTGTAAGGAGTCCTATAGACGACTGTAAGGAGTCTTATAGACGACTGTAAGGAGTCCTATAGACGACTGTAAGGAGTCTTATAGACGACTGTAAGGAGTCCTATAGACGACTGTAAGGAGTCTTATAGACGACTGTAAGGAGTCCTATAGACGACTGTAAGGAGTCTTATAGACGACTGTAAGGAGTCCTATAGACGACTGTAAGGAGTCCTATAGACGACTGTAAGGAGTCTTATAGACGACTGTAAGGAGTCCTATAGACGACTGTAAGGAGTCTTATAGACGACTGTAAGGAGTCCTATAGACGACTGTAAGGAGTCCTATAGACGACTGTAAGGAGTCTTATAGACGACTGTAAGGAGTCTTATAGACGACTGTAAGGAGTCCTATAGACGACTGTAAGGAGTCTTATAGACGACTGTAAGGAGTCTTATAGACGACTGTAAGGAGTCCTATAGACGACTGTAAGGAGTCTTATAGACGACTGTAAGGAGTCCTATAGACGACTGTAAGGAGTCTTATAGACGACTGTAAGGAGTCCTATAGACGACTGTAAGGAGTCTTATAGACGACTGTAAGGAGTCCTATAGACGACTGTAAGGAGTCCTATAGACGACTGTAAGGAGTCCTATAGACGACTGTAAGGAGTCCTATAGACGACTGTAAGGAGTCTTATAGACGACTGTAAGGAGTCTTATAGACGACTGTAAGGAGTCTTATAGACGACTGTCTGTTAGCAGTCTTAGAGACGTATGTTAGCAGTCTTACAGATGACTGTAAGGAGTCTTAAAGACGACTGTAAGGGGTCTTACAGACGACTGTAAGGAGTCTTACAGACGACAGTAAGGAATCTTACAGACGACCGTAAGAAATCTTACAGACCGTTTTTATAAGTCTGTAAGGGGTCTTACAGACTCCTGGCAGTCTTACAGACGTCTGTTAGCAGTCTTAGAGATGACTGAAAGGAGTCTTATAGACGTCAGTTAACAGTTTTACAGACGACTGTACGGAGTTTTACCGAAGACTGCAAGGAGTCTTACAGGCGAATGTAAGGAGTCTTACAGTCGACTGTAAGGAGTCTTACAGACGACTGTAAGGATTCTTATAGACGACTGTAAGGTCTTACAGACGACAGCAAGCAAGGTGAGTCGCAAACGACTGTAAAGAGTTTTACAGACGTCTGTTAGCAGTCTTACAGATGACTGTAAGGAGTCTTATAGACGACTGTAAGGAGTCTTATAGACGACTGTAAGGAGTCTTATAGACCACTGTAAGGAGTCTTATAGACGACTGTAAGGAGTCTTATAGACGACTGTAAGGAGTCTTATAGACGACTGTAAGGAGTCTTATAGACGACTGTAAGGAGTCTTATAGACGACTGTAAGTAGTCTTATAGACGACTGTAAGGAGTCCTATAGACGACTGTAAGGAGTCTTATAGACGACTGTAAGGAGTCCTATAGACGACTGTAAGGAGTCTTATAGACGACTGTAAGGAGTCCTATAGACGACTGTAAGGAGTCTTATAGACGACTGTAAGGAGTCCTATAGACGACTGTAAGGAGTCTTATAGACGACTGTAAGGAGTCCTATAGACGACTGTAAGGAGTCTTATAGACGACTGTAAGGAGTCCTATAGACGACTGTAAGGAGTCCTATAGACGACTGTAAGGAGTCCTATAGACGACTGTAAGGAGTCCTATAGACGACTGTAAGGAGTCCTATAGACGACTGTAAGGAGTCTTATAGACGACTGTAAGGAGTCCTATAGACGACTGTAAGGAGTCTTATAGACGACTGTAAGGAGTCTTATAGACGACTGTAAGGAGTCCTATAGACGACTGTAAGGAGTCTTATAGACGACTGTAAGGAGTCCTATAGACGACTGTAAGGAGTCTTATAGACGACTGTAAGGAGTCCTATAGACGACTGTAAGGAGTCTTATAGACGACTGTAAGGAGTCTTATAGACGACTGTAAGGAGTCCTATAGACGACTGTAAGGAGTCTTATAGACGACTGTAAGGAGTCCTATAGACGACTGTAAGGAGTCTTATAGACGACTGTAAGGAGTCCTATAGACGACTGTAAGGAGTCTTATAGACGACTGTAAGGAGTCCTATAGACGACTGTAAGGAGTCTTATAGACGACTGTAAGGAGTCCTATAGACGACTGTAAGGAGTCTTATAGACGACTGTAAGGAGTCCTATAGACGACTGTAAGGAGTCTTATAGACGACTGTAAGGAGTCCTATAGACGACTGTAAGGAGTCTTATAGACGACTGTAAGGAGTCCTATAGACGACTGTAAGGAGTCTTATAGACGACTGTAAGGAGTCCTATAGACGACTGTAAGGAGTCTTATAGACGACTGTAAGGAGTCCTATAGACGACTGTAAGGAGTCTTATAGACGACTGTAAGGAGTCCTATAGACGACTGTAAGGAGTCTTATAGACGACTGTAAGGAGTCCTATAGACGACTGTAAGGAGTCTTATAGACGACTGTAAGGAGTCCTATAGACGACTGTAAGGAGTCTTATAGACGACTGTAAGGAGTCCTATAGACGACTGTAAGGAGTCTTATAGACGACTGTAAGGAGTCCTATAGACGACTGTAAGGAGTCTTATAGACGACTGTCTGTTAGCAGTCTTAGAGACGTATGTTAGCAGTCTTACAGATGACTGTAAGGAGTCTTAAAGACGACTGTAAGGGGTCTTACAGACGACTGTAAGGAGTCTTACAGACGACTGTAAGGAATCTTACAGACGACCGTAAGAAATCTTACAGACCGTTTTTATAAGTCTGTAAGGGGTCTTACAGACTCCTGGCAGTCTTACAGACGTCTGTTAGCAGTCTTAGAGATGACTGAAAGGAGTCTTATAGACGTCAGTTAACAGTTTTACAGACGACTGTACGGAGTTTTACCGACGACTGCAAGGAGTCTTACAGGCGAATGTAAGGAGTCTTACAGTCGACTGTAAGGAGTCTTACAGACGACTGTAAGGATTCTTATAGACGACTGTAAGGTCTTACAGACGACAGCAAGCAAGGTGATTCGCAAACGACTGTAAAGAGTTTTACAGACGTCTGTTAGCAGTCTTACAGATGACTGTAAGGAGTCTTACAGACGACTGTAAGGAGTCTTATAGACGACTGTAAGGAGTCTTATAGACGACTGTAAGGAGTCTTATAGACGACTGTAAGGAGTCTTATAGACGACTGTAAGGAGTCTTATAGACGACTGTAAGGAGTCTTATAGACGACTGTAAGGAGTCTTATAGACGACTGTAAGGAGTCTTATAGACGACTGTAAGGAGTCTTATAGACGACTGTAAGGAGTCTTATAGACGACTGTAAGGAGTCTTATAGACGACTGTAAGGAGTCTTATAGACGACTGTAAGGAGTCTTATAGACGACTGTAAGGAGTCTTATAGACGACTGTAAGGAGTCTTATAGACGACTGTAAGGAGTCTTATAGACGACTGTAAGGAGTCTTATGAAATATTTTATAGTCGACTCTAAGCAGTCTTGGAAGTGAATGTGGATTGTTTATAGAGTAAGGAGTCTTACAGCAGACTGTAAGGAGTCTTACAGACGGCTGTAAGGAGTGTTACAGTCTTAGAGATGTCTCTAAGGAGTCTTACACGCGAGTATAAGGAGCCTTACAGACGAGCGACTACGGACGACTGGAAGGAGTCTTAAGGGCGACTGTTAGGAATTTTACAGACAACTGTTCGGAGTCTTATGGGCGACTATTATAGTCGACCTTAAGCAGTCTTACAAGTGAATGTGGGTTGTTTATAGACAACTCTGTGGCGTCTTTTGAGCACTGTCGGATAAAGCATATATCGAATTTATAGAAATCAGGATAATGTTTTAAAACACTCATTTTAAAAACATTATGATGATTTCTATCCCAAAGTTGAAAAGTAATAATGCTTAAAAAATATTTCATGAGTACGTCTCTGCTTCAAATACCTTTAAGGGGTGGTGGGTAAAACAACTTCAAAGTATTTACCTTTGAAAAACATATGATCCTCCGTAAACATATACATAAGAAAACCAAAAACAACTTGTTTACTTGCTCTCGGTTCGTGTCCTTTTGCTCGACATAAAGAAAAGACGTTACGAATTTATGCAAATTTGTTGAGTACCGGTAGATGATGGTGGTATGGTGCCGCACACACCATAACATATTTCTTAGACTCAAGCTTTTTACTCGCTCTCTGCATGAAGGATACTATTTACAACAAATGTTAAAGTACAATGTATTGCTGGATCTATGTGTGTGAGCAACCATATCATTAGCATATCAGCAATATAATTTAAAGGTAAATTAGGTGTTTTAAGGAAACTTGTTTCCCTTAGAAAGAAATGAAAGGATCATAAGCAACCTTATGCAAATTAATTTTCTCTTTCTCATTTTTCAAAGCAGAACAGCAACCATGTGACGTGACCTATGTGAGTGATGGTGTTTGCTTTTCTGTCTGGTTGATCCTGTTACAAATTTTTATTTAGAAAATTGAAAGGCATGTCTCAATGAAATATTGGTGTAGTTCAAATGAGTTCAAATTAAATTTTGAATGAATGAGTAAAGAAATAAAGAATTTCTATTTTAAAATTTTTAATTTAATATTCCATGCAGAACGTTTTTAGTGGCAGATTTAAATGTGCACTGCTATCAATCTTCCTGTCTATGGATATAATTTTTTTATGCAAATGTGAATAATTGTTTCATATTCTCTATACAATCACAACATGCACTTACATATTGAAACCAAATATTTGGAAACTTGGCCACATTGCGAGACGTAAGATTACAGTAAAAAAATCCAGTAAAAAATCATAATTTAACTTGTCCAATATTTTTTGTGGACGTTTTTTAAAGAATGGAATATGTAACCATTCGAAAAATACCACGGAAAGGCCCAGTAATGGGATTCCCTTGCACATTTGTTGGTTACCGACAAAAATCGGTCAAATTAAAACGCAAAATTATGAATGAAAGGTTAGAATAAAAGTTGGCAACACTGTTGATATCGTTAGGACTTAGCGACAACTTTATTTTGGTTGCTAACTTGCCGACAAATTTCGTTAATTACCGAAATTGTAAGTATTTTAATTTTACCGATTTTTGTCGGTAACCAAAAAATGCGTTAGAGAATCCCACTACTGGTCTGTTTTATTCTGTCAATGGCCTCTTGAGGTGGACTTACAGAATGATGCTCGTATTTACAAAGATTCTCAATATCGAGATTTGATTTAAACATTTTACGTTTATTAGGATAATTTAGTATTGGAAATATTTTTGTCTTTGAATATATTAATTCCTTGGTCTTCCTTCTCTTTAAGAGGAGTAAGCTATTTCGAACTATTTTGTTTTTGTTGTTGCTAGAATCTATTTGAAATATTCCCTCACAATTCGTTTTTCTCAACCCTCCAGAAAACAATTGAACTCAAAATTATCTGCCACATAAATCATCGACAAACCCATATCTTGTCGAATGCCCGGATTTATGATTTTCCTTTAAGTTATTCTTCTTTTTATTTTGCAAAGGTATTTAATTAAAAAAATAAGAATGTGACCCACCCTAATTAATTACATTAGGGAAGACGTAACGAAAGTGAACAATAGACTGTTGCATTTCAACTAACAAACAAGAAAAAAAAATAAGAATAGGCAAAAATTAAATCAATTGGTTTTGTCCAGCCTCCAATGAAAAAATTGCTTTGGGTGTCCGTGGCTTGATTAAGAATTATTGCCAAAATTTTGAAGTATTGTTTCTTGCAAGAAGATTTGTTGCACTTTTCTTTGTGGTGGTTCCCATGAAAGAACAACGCGAATTCCACTCGCTTTTGGAAACACAATAAATTAATTGCTCAATACAATGGCAAATGTGTTGCATGCTTCGTTAATAATTTGCAATACTCCGGGAACGAAAATCTAAAAGTTGCGTTGCTTAGATAAAAAATTATTGTAGGTTCATTTAACTTAAGTATTGTTTTTAAGTTTGTAAAAAACATAAAGTCTGCGTTTTCAATTTACCCCTGTATTTTATGTTGTTATTCTTAAAACATTTCCACTGGGTGGTATTATGCCCGCCATATGTTAGTTCACATTCACATGTTTTAATGCACCAACCAACCACGGCGCATATGATAGACCACGGAAATGTTATTTGTACTGTGATAGTTACTTGTCCTTATTTCCCTTTAATGTAAAGTGTGGGAAAATGATTTCGGAGACAAACGTGGAAACATGGAAATTTAAACTAATTAGAACATTTAGGGTAGGGCTTTTCAAAAGTTTTCACGTAGTAATTAAACATAAGGACACATATAAATAATTACAGGTTATTAATTCCTCCCTATAGGGATTTAAGGGGAATGTTGTCTTGATAAAAATAGGCGAAGGGGGTATACAAGTTGATGTATTAAAAAATCCTATAAACGAATCAGAATTACTATTTTCAAACGATATTGGGCTGCGCTTACTGATTGTCCTAGCAATTCGTTTATACCCAGTTAGGTTTGTAAATTAGTTCTCAAATACACTCCGGTTCATCTGAATAGAACCAACCAATACCATTATATCTGATGATAGGAGAGCAATTGAAAATTATATTTTTGTTGACCTGTAAAGCATATAGTAGCCGCTTTATGAAAAAATGTTAAAATATTAGCATACGATGGTCACACGAAAACCTTCTGGCCTAGGTAACTTGCAGTGTCGCCAGGTATCAGTTGACACTTTTTTGCAAAGTTTGAAAGTTTCTAGCCCAAGCGTACTCAGGTCAGTTTGACATATGACCATGTGTTGGGTTGTTTACAGTGACTTGAAAAATTCACTTTGCAAAAAAATCGAATTCACTAGTCAACATTTTTGTCCGATAATTTTTCATAACTTTCGACGTGAATAATCACGCCAAGGGTGCATTGATCAGACTAAATCTTTGTATGTCGATAAAAGACCATCCTATAGGACTATGAAAAATTGGTTCAATGAATTCAAACATGGCGGACACTCGCTAAAAAATGAAGGTCATGAGGGTAGTCGAAGAACGGTTTTGTGCCAGAAAAAAATTATGCCGTGCGTGAACTGATAACACTGTGCAACAAAATTCAATTTTTTTTCAAAATTTTTTTTAATTTTTTCGAAATATTCGAATTAAGATATCTTTGAATCCTTGCATTTCAGGTATATAGTGTCTGTGGCAACTTTACGGAGGAGAATGTGGACAAAATTTTTGTTAAAAACTTTAACCCTCATGTGGTTCATCAAAGGGGTCTTTTTTGTCCTTTTTTCAAAAATCTTTCAAAAACTCCTTAAAAATTTGATTGTATCAAATCCAAATGTTCTACAAAATTGTTCGCCATAAAATTAATTAATTACCGAAATTGTAAGTATTTTAATTTTACCGATTTTTGTCGGTAACCAAAAAATGCGTTAGAGAATCCCACTACTGGTCTGTTTTATTCTGTCAATGGCCTCTTGAGGTGGACTTACAGAATGATGCTCGTATTTACAAAGATTCTCAATATCGAGATTTGATTTAAACATTTTACGTTTATTAGGATAATTTAGTATTGGAAATATTTTTGTCTTTGAATATATTAATTCCTTGGTCTTCCTTCTCTTTAAGAGGAGTAAGCTATTTCGAACTATTTTGTTTTTGTTGTTGCTAGAATCAATTTGAAATATTCCCTCACAATTCGTTCGCCATAAAATTTTACTATAGGTCTCAGAATACAGCAAATCTGTAACTATTGTCTAATCGCCAGGAATCTCTAAAAATGAAAAACACGTTTTAGGGTTAAAGTCGGACTTCATCTGAGTTTATTCAAAATTGTCCCACAAAACATAATTTTAGAGAGATGAAGTCAGAGACAAAAATATTCTTCGTCAAATTACATTATGGGTCACTAAAGAAACGAAATGTCTATTTACATTTTATAGGATGAAAATATCAGTATCAATTTTGCTGAAAAAACATGAAAATATTTCCCAATTTTTTTGATAAATAATTTTTCCTTCTTTTTTCGAGTTGGTACATGGAAGTAATATGAAACTTGGTTATAGGTGAAAAGTGTCAAAGGATGAAATATTCTACAGAAAATTTCACTATGAGTTTCAAAATAAACCATATATCTATGTATACTATTTCATTAAAAAATATGACACCTATATTTTCACTTGACCATAGTCGTAGACCTCTAATGTATTTTCACATACAATATAAGCAACCTATGGCTTATCCAAACTACGGAATTTAAGTTGGAAGTACTAAAAATACGCAATTTGGGCAGGTCCAATGTGGGTTTTTTATATTCCAAATATATATGCACCACAAATATTTCAAAGGCATTATGAATGGAACGCACAACATCTTCTGTATGAATTCACAACGAAAAACCATCAATATGATATTTAAATTGGGAAATATGTCCATAAAACATATATATCAAAAACAAGTGCTGCTAAGAATGTTATATGCTATGGTTACAGATTTCTTTTATTCAGAGACCCATAACAATGTTCCCAAAAAGTAAAGTATTTTGCTAGATTTTGATCCAGTATGGAATTATGTAAAATTAACAGTCCAAAATTAAAACATATAATTTCATCTTAATATATATAAATTTGTAATCTAATTTTTTTAAGGAAATAGTATACATAGATATATGGTTTATATTGAAACTCATAGTGAAATTTTTTGTAGAATTTTTCATCCTTTGACACTTTTCACCTATAGCCAAGTTTCATATTACTTCCATGTACCAACTCGAAAAAAGAAGGACAAATTTTTCATCAAAAAAATTGGGAAATATTTTCATGTTTTTTCAGCAAAATTGATACTGATATTTTCATCCTATAAAATGTAAATAGACATTTCATTTCTTTGGTGACCCATAGTGAAATTTGACGAAGAATATTCTTGTCTCTGACATCATCTCTCTAAAATTATGTTTTGTGGGACAATTTTGAATAAACTCAGATGAAGTTTGACTTTAACCCTAAAACGTGTTTTTCATTTTTAGAGATTCCTGGCGATTAGACAAGAGTTATAGATTTGGTGTATTCTGAGACCTATAGTAAAATTTTATGGCGAACTATTTTGTAGAATACTTGGATTTGATACAATCACATTTTTAAGGAGATTTTAAAAGATTTTTGAAAAAAGGACAAAAAAGATCCCTTTGATGAACCGCATGAGGGTTAAATTTTATAACAAAAATATTTCCCAAACCCTCCTAAGTAAAGTTGCCAAAGACACTATATACCTGAAATGCAAGGATTCAAAGATATCTAAACTCGAATATTTCGAAAAATTTAAAAATGGGCGGAACTTGCCCCGCCTATTTTGGTTACTTTCCGACGTAAACTTTAAAAACACCGATACACGTGTCTCATATTTTTAGCTTTACTTTCATAATCTATTCGGTTTTCCTTGTCATTTTTTTGTTGTCGCACAGTGTAATCCAAGATCGCCATCTTAAATACCGTGAGATAGAGACATCCTTGGACATTTATTCCACCAACTGAATACAACAAAATTACAAGGAATGCTAAACGTAACACTTTCCGTCGAATACCACGGCCAGCACCGAGGCATCGACTGAGTCAGGTTACTCATCAGGAGATGCACAAAAATTGACAGCTTGGTGGTCAAAGAAGCCATCACGAGCTTTCACCATACAAAGCAGCGGGACCAGACCAGATCATCCCGGCCCTATTACAGCGGGAGGTGGACCTTATTGCAGCGAGACCAGTCCTTATTGGACCTTATTGCGTCCAAACTGGTCGAGATCTTCAACGCTTGTCTAAAATTTGCTTACACCCCGCTAGCCTGGCAAGAGGCAAGGGTAGTATTTAGCCCTTAACCTGGCATGGCAAGCTACGCAATATCAAAATCTTATCGCCCGATACGTTTAACTTCATTCTTACTCAATACAATGGAACGGACGGTCGACACCATGATAAAGAGTAGAATCCCTAACGATGTGCTCAAATTCAAACAACTCGCATACGTTAAAGGCAGATCAGTGGAAACCACTTTGCACGAGGTAATACACCATATAGAGAGAACCTTTGAAATGAAGATGTATACACTTGCTGTATGCATTGATATCGAAGACGCTTTTAACAACGTCAGCACCGAAACGCTGATCCACCCTTTAGACGAGTTTCAGGTGGACAGGGCCTTAAGGAACTGGATCAACCATATGCTAAGGAACAGATGGATAAGCTGCGGGATATAGGGCGTCAAAATAAGAGACAAAGTCGGACAAGGAGCACTACAGGGAGGGATACTATCACCTCGTTTGTGGGTTACTACCATAAACAGTCTCTTAAAGACCTTAACCGAAGAAGGATTTGACCCAGTCTGCTAAGGGGAAAGAATCCGAATATACTTTGCAGAAGAGCAGACACGGCTCTCAAAATTGCATACAACTGGGCCAGACCGAGAGGTCTGAACGTTAATCCGGAAAAAACGGAAATATGTCTATTTACTAGAAAAACGAAAGGGGGTAACTTCGAGGAACCAACTAAATACCCAAAAATACCTAGGAGTAATTCTTGATAGGAAACTAAATTGGAAAGAAAATATTCAAGAAAGGGCCGACAAGGCCGAAATATGTTGGTCAACATGTAGAAGGGCAATAGGCTCAAAATGGGGTTTCAATCCTAGGATGACATACTGGCTATACAGAGGCGTAATTAGACCAATCTTAACATGAATCAGCCATCGCAGCTACAAGGCTAATGTCGATGAGCGAGTGGATCAGTAGAGACCACCAAAACATACTAAATATCACAACGGATGTATCTATAAACCAAATAGTATCAGACCGCATACCTGAAACTAGTGAAGTAGCTTTGTGTGAAGTTTCAATACCAGACAGAGACATGTGGATCGATGGAACTCTAGCACAGATTCTCGCTAGAAGCTGCGGGTTTACGGATGGGGCTCTTCTAGAAGGGAGAAACGGAATGGGTCTATATATAATGGAACCAGAATCGAAAATCTCCATCCGACTGCCGGATCATAATACGAATTTTCTGGCGAAAGTCCGAGCGATAACAGAGTGTCTGAACTGGTTTGACACTCACACAAAGACTACCACTGCGAACAGCCTTGCGGACAGCAAAGTAGTCATCACGGCTATAACGGCCAAGACAGTGAAATCTAGAACTGTCTTGGAATGCATACAGCCTATTAACAACTACTCCCAACATGGTACGGTAAACATTATATGGGAACCAGGACATATTGGGATTAGGGGTAATGAAATAGCAAACTCCTTAGCAAAACAGGCCACGGAGCAACCTACAGTCAGCCTAGATAACGTCAAGCCCTTAAATACGACGGGCCTAGAGCTGAAGGCATGGGCAAAATATGCACATATATCCCTCTGGAATAGTGATGATAAGGGGAAAAGAACAAAAACCCTATGGGAAAACCCAGACGAGGACAAAACAAAGGGACTGATTTTACTAAGTAAAAAATACATTAGTAGACTGACGGGTATCCTTACAGGACACCTGGGTCTACAAGCGCACCTGCAAAAAAGGTTGTGCAAAAAAATATGTTGTGCAGAAAGCAGTGAATGCAGGACATGCAGAGAGGACGACGAAACGTTGGAACACTACCTCTGTCATTGCCAGGCCTTTACAAACCCGAGAAAGCAGCTACTAGGGAGCGACATAATACAAGGACTCGACCATATCAGGACAATAGAGCTCAAAACATTAAGAGACTATGTCAATATGACAGAAATCTTAGACTAACGTCAATAGAATAATCAGGAATTTTAACTACATAATTCATACACTCATCCTGACCGCAAATTAGAGCACACAACAGGCCTACTTTATGGCTTAAGTGTATGTCCACACGGACATGTGGTGATCCTGCATCACCCATCTTTACAACGTAACCTAGCCCTATTCCACCAACTCACACTCGATATTGCATGAACACTTGGCGGCAAAAATGGGGGTTTTCTCGTTGGATCCGGTGTTGAACGATGCAAGAAATTTCGAAAAAATACGATCGCAGTGCTTGGAAAGACGTTTATAAGATGGATACAGGTGACGAACATTGGAACTATGAGTACGAACCCGAACAAGCAGCAATCGCCAGAAGATGCTGCAAAAGCGTTCAAAAACCATGTTTGGGAGGTGTCACAATCAAGCCAATGTAAACAACCCAACACATGGTCGTATGTCAAACTGTACGCTTAGGAAAAAAACTGTCATACTTTCCAAAAAAATGTGAAATGACACCTGGCGACACTGCAAGTTGCCTAGGCCAGAAGGTTTCCGAGTGACCCTTGTATTTTAATGGTTCACCAGGATAGAACCACCCTAAAAATTTACACAAATCCTTTGTTCGATGTGGTAAACTTTTACAAAAAACTATTTATAACAAGTAAAAAAGTATCAGTCGGCTGTGCCAACAAATATATCCTCAGCCTATGTGAATTAAAACTTTCTTCTACGGACAGGTCGACACAATTGTTGAACTTTTGTGAGGGCAGGTAACATAAAGAGAAGATCGATATCGGCCATTTTAGAAGTTAAACTAAATTTGGACAAAATATTAGGAGATCCAACGTTTGAATAAGTGACATTTTTATACCCTACACCACTATGTAGGGAGGGTATTATAAGTTGGTTTTGCCCAAAAAGTTTGTAACGCATCGAAATAATGGTCGTAGACCCATACTTATATATACCAAAATGTTTGTCTCGACGAGCTGAGTCGATCTGGCTATGTGTGTCCGTCTGTCCATCTAAACCTTGTAATCACGCTATAGGTCGCAATTTTGATCGGATTGTCACCAAATTTTGGGTGTTGATGAGGGTCCCGGTGGGGAAGAAGACTATTGATTTTGGTGATGGTCGGATAATATTTAGGGGTCGGAATGGGCAAAAAACATATTTGGAGAAAAGGTCAACGTTTTTTTTTCAAAGCAAATATCTCAGCTTCCATAAAGGGTATACCCAAATAAAAGTAGAAAATATCACCTTTCTAACGATGTAAAGGAGATTGTCGTAGGTGGTCAAACAACGAAGATATCGCAATAGCCGCTTATAGAACACAACTTTTCATTTTTGCAATTTTAATAATAATGACGAATATCACAGCTTTGGTTGGGGACCTTCCAAAAGCAAAGTTTGACTATGAAAGTAGAAAGTCCCATATTTACAATGATGTAAAGCTGGTTGTCGTAGGTGGTCAAATAACGGAGATATCGCAATAGTCGGTAATACATCCCATTTTTTAATTTTTTTGTAATCACGCTACTCGTCGCAATTTTGATTGGATCGTTAAGAAATTTTGGGTGTTAATGGGGGTCCCACAGAGAAAAATACCTATTCATTTTGGTAGTGGTCGGGTATTATTCAGGGGTCAGAATTTGAAAAAAAAAACTTATTTGGAGAAAAGGCCAACGTTTTATTTCAAAGCGAATATCTCTCTTCTGTAAGAGGTATATCGAAAGCAAGGAAAGTAGAAAATATCTCCTTTACAACGATGTGAAGTAGGTTGTCATAGGTGGTCAAACAACAGAGATATCGCAATAGTCGATAATGCATCCCTTTTTTTGTGCAATCACTCTACAGGTCGGAATTTTGATCGGATCCTCACGAAATTTTTGGGGTTGATGGGGGTCTCACAGAGAAAGAAGCCTATTGATGGTTGGCGTACATCCCACTTTTCCATTTTTTTACTTGAGTTGTACTGACGATGCACATAAATGCGTTTCAACAAAATTGACCTGTATTAATGAAGACATTCAGAACAAAGCCGCTAAGCTATACCAATTTTAATATTTTGAATTTTACCAGTCAAAAGCTTATGCACAGGGGTAGTGGTGTAGGGTATCACATAGTCGGCCCCGACCCGACTATAGCCTTGGCTCACTTGTTTAAATATTGGAGGGAAGTACAGGAAGTTGTTGTCAATATTCGAAGTGAAACTAAGTTTGGACACCTTTTAGGCTGTTGTCTCAATAAGTATGGACTTACCCCTAAAAAAGCATTTACCGTCGTAATTGAGGCAGCGAATGCAAGTTGCTTCAACAGAAATCAAAGTGATTCGAGAGCAGGTGTTAAAGTGAATTTATCCAAAATTTTGTGTTGGAGGTACCCGAATGAGTGGACAAATATAGTCCATATTGAAACCTGATATACATATGGCAGATGTATTAGGATGTGTAAAGTATGGACCAAATCGGTCACTCCCTTCAAGAGTTCTCGTGCGCACAATTTTCCGAACATTTTTGAACTTTTGTGGGGGAGGTACCTGAAGGTGGGACCGCTATGGTTAACTTCGAACTTATACTAAATTTGGACAAAATGGCCAAATTTTAAACCGAGTCTGCAGATCCGTTCAAGAGTTATCTTCCATTTCATCCACTAAACACGGTGTCATAGGGGTTTTTTGCACTTTTCAGGCTATTTGCTCTGGAAGTATGGACTTGCCCCAGGTGAAACTTGTACCGTTGGAGGGCGGTGAATACAAGTTGTTATAACAAAAATCAAAGCGATTCGAGAGCAGGTCCTAAATTGAACTTTTCCGAACTTTGATGTGGGGGGTACCCGAAGAAGTGGACCGATTGAGTCCATTTTCGTACCTTATCTAAGTCTGGTATAAATTTGACTTTTTGTAATTTTTGTTGTGGTTTTGAAAATGTTGAGCATACCTCAGTATAAAACATGATCATTAGGGTTATGACTTTTTGACATTTTTTCTCAAAAATGATTTCCTGTAGTGAGAATGAATGAACTAATGCCTAAAAAACCATTAATTCCATTTTATTATAAAAAAGGTTCCGCACAAACCACATTGAAAATATTTTTTTTTTTTTTTTTTGAAAATATACTATCAAATGAATTTTTTTTCAACAAATAAAAAAGTGTCAGTCGGCTTTGGCGACAGATATATACCCTCAGCCAATGTGAAGCGAAACTTGTCCGATCGAATGTATTTAAGGCCTCTTCAGAATTTTGTGGCCCTTTTTGGACATTTGAACTTGCCGCAAAAATGTGGATTAGGAATTAACTGCACTAAGACACAAATGTTGAACTTTTATAGGGCTGGTACCCTTAGGGAGGACCGATAGGGCCATTTTAAAAGTTAAACTAAATTTTGTAAATTATTCCAAATATCCAAAGTTTGGACCAAATTGGTTGCCTCATTCAAGTGATATCATCCTAGCATTTTAGTGACATTTTTTAAATATTGGGGAGAAGTACCGAAAGTTGTGGTATTGATATTGCCCATAAAACTAACTGGATATAATATGGCGAAGACCAAATGTTGGACCAAATCGGTTGAACAGTTCGACCGCCACATATGGTGACATAGGGGTTTTTAACACCTTTCGGGCTGTTTTCCCATTACCGTCGTAATGGAGGAATCGAATGCAAATCGCTTCAACAAAAATCAAAGTGATCCGAGAGCAGGTCTTAAAGTGAACTTATCCGAAATTTTGTGTGAGAGGTTCTAGATGGAGTAGACAAATATAGTCCATATTCTAACCTGATCTATATCTGGTAGATATATTAGGATGTGCAAAGTATAGATTACATCGGTCTTTCCTTTCAAGAGTTATAGTGCGCAAAATTTTTCGGAACATTTTTGAAGTTTTGTAGGGAGTGGACCGATATAGCCCATCTTCGAATTTAAACTATGTTTTGATAAAATATTATGAATGCCAAATTTTGGACCGAATCGACAGATCCGTTCAAGAGTTATCTTGCGCTCCAACCACAACACAAGGTGTCATAGGGGCTTTTTGCAACTTCCCGGCCATTTTCTCAGGAAGTATGGACTTGCCCTTGATGAAACTTATACTGTCGTGTGGGGGGAAGTGAACACAACTTGTTGCAACAAAAATCAAAGCGATTCGAGAGCAGGTCCTAAACTGAACTTATCCGAAATTTTGTGTGGGAGGTACCCGAAGGCGTGGGCCGATTGAGTCCATATTGGAACCTTATCTAAGACTGGTAGAAATTTAACGATGTGCAAAGTATGGACCAAATCGATAACTCCCTTCAAGAGTTATCATGCCCGCAAATGTTCCGAACATTTTGGAACTTTTGTGGGGGAGGTGCCGGAAGGAGTGGACCGATATAGCTCATCTTCGAACTTAAACTAAGTTTGGACAAAATATTACGAAAGCCAAAATTTGAACCGAATCGGTTCATCCGTTCGAGAGTTATCGTGCGCACCAGCCAGCCAGACAGACAGACGGGCAGACAGACAGACGGATGGACATTGCTAAATCAACTCCAAATTGGCTGAAACACATTTCGTCCAAACATACTTGGGGTCTAAAACCATTATTTCGATGAGGCACATTTTGCCCGTATGAAAGTGTATATACCCTTTCTAGCCTAAAGGCTGAGGGTATAAAAAATTATTTCCTTTTGCACGAATGAATGACCTTTTGCCTATTAATGACTACAATAACTTTTATTTCATATAAATATTGAAAAAGGTCCCACAACAAACCACTTTTAATTTGTATGATATATGAAATAATGTTATATACATATAATATAAAATGATATACATATATGTAATAATTCGACGATAAAATAGTGAGAAACCAACGGTTATGTCATTTCTGTTATGTCTTGTGCCCCTATACCTTGTTATACCCTACACCACACTGCGGTAAGGGGTATTATAATCACTTTCATATAATCACTTTCTGAGTCGATTTATGCATGTCCGTCCGTCTGTCCGTTTGTCCGATACAGCTGAAAATTGGGGACTACAATTTTTTTAGCCATAGGAAGAAAGCTATTGCTTTTGGTGAAAATCGGTTCAGATTTGGAATAGCTCCCATATATATTTTCGGCCGATTTCGCGTATTTGCTGCTCCAAACACGCTATATAAGTCCGATTTCAATGATATTTGGAATGTGTGACTGAATTCGGTCTGGAAATAAATGTGCCAAGTTATATCGAAATCGGTTAAGATTTGGATATAGCTCCGATTTATATTTTACATATTCACAGTGGTGTAGGGTATCATATAGTCGGCCCCGCCCGACTTTGATCCTTTCCTTATTGGTTTTCTATTAAATATCTGCTTGTAGTGACTTCAAAAAATTTTCAAAAGTTCTGAAAAATAAAAACTTTAATATCTTTTTGTGCGGAAGCTTTTTTTTTATCGAATCACTTTATAATTAAGATTTTATGTAATCTTATGTAGAAACTCATCATGCTGTGATACAGGGATATGAAATTGTAAAAAAGTCATATCCCTAATGATCATGTGTGCTGCAAAATATGAGTATTGCATTTTTTATCTCGTACCATTTTCGAAAAACCCGATATTTTCGAATATATGACAGAATTGCAAGATCATCCCCATTGTTGAGTAATTTTCCCTTGTTTAAGTAATTAAAAGAAAACAAAGTAATTTTCTTTTATAAACAGAGGGTTGTTCAGATTTTATTTTAGTTTATTTGAAAAAGTATTTTTTGTAAAGGTTACAGATAAGTATTGCTGCAAAAGCTACTTGTTGATCGCCTTGTGTCCAAAAAGGAAGAGATCGAATCAACTCGTAACTTTCCTTGTGTGGCCAAAAAACCTTTCTATTAATTGTACATAATAACCAAACAGCTGATTGCTTTATTGCAATTATGTACATTCGTTTTCATACCTGTTGATGTCATGCCTAAGCCAAACATTGCAATATTCTTTATTTTGCCTTATTCTAATAGAGAAGGGCTTAGGTAATTACAATGCATCAACATACGCATGTTTGGTTGGTTGTGTACCAACTCATTTGCCTACTTGCTTTCTTCATTCCCATTATCTATTTCAGCAATAAGAATATGCATTGCTTGTAAGTCGATGGTAGCGACAGACACGCAAGCATCAACGCAGTCATACACACAGCACTGATGGATGATGTGTTGTTGTTGTTGTTATTAGAACGAACAAAAAGGAATAGGCAAATGAATGGTCACCAAACAAAGGTATTTTTGGCTACACCCATGTCAATTAGTATACGTACATTGAGTAATTTTATAATAAAATATAAAAAATAATGTAGCTTACTAATTAATGGAATTTTATGCAAATAATCATAGAGGCAAACAATATGAAAGTAGTTTTATAAATAAATAATGAATAATAATAAAAATTATTAAATAGGTAATTAATTATAAAACAATAATTAATGAAAACTTGTTAAATAATAAATAAATAATAATGATTGTTATTATTTAGCAGCGTAATGATGATGTTTTAGTTGAAGTTGATGCTTTAGATGAGGATGTTTTTGATGATCTTGAAAGGCAATTGTTGTTGTGGGTTGATGAAAGGATATTTTCGTCAACATTCTCCCCCCTGAAGAACGAATGTTCTTGAATCCGGGTTACTAAGCTATGATGAGCTACCGATGGGAGAATTTTAGTCGAGGAAAAAACCTCCGCTATGCTCCGACTCACAGCGATCTTGTGTAGCCATCATAGGTAAGCACCCAAACATCCAAGAAAGTCCATGTCGAAATAGAGATTGTTGAGAATCGTCCACTTCAGGGTTAGGATGAAGAGAATGAATTTTGTAACACGGCCAAGTTTCCGTTGTCTCCATGCCACATCCATTTAAGTCCAGGCGGTTGAGGTGTAACCGTTTTGCCACACTATCTAGAAATATGATGTTAATAATTTTAGTAATTATGCTTTAAGTTTAAGAATTTGGACGTTTATTATCAGAGAAAAGTTTGAATTGCGAAGGCATCCACCTACACACAAGATTTCATTTTGAAATGGCAGAAGTTTTAGTAAAGTGCAATTTTTCGATTTCTCTCTAGTTGAGATATTTCCTCAGAAAGAGGTATGATATGATTAGAATTTAAATTACTGGATACTGACGAGCTTTTGAAGAAATTTGCAAATATAAAATTCAATTTGAGATTCGACGGCTGCGGGGTTTGAACCGCCATCCTTCCGACTGGTAGTTGACGACGCTAGCTCTGGTCTAAACGCCAATCTCGAATTGTATATTTTTCTTGTTGTTTGGTTTTTTTTTAACATGACTTACGTCAGTTAAGTATTTCTTTTTGCATTCTTTTATTGAGAAAAAGAAAAAAATAGAAATGTATGAAGAAAAACGAAAAAAAAAGAAAAAAAATTGAAAATAAAAAAAATCGATCCGGCCGGGATTTGAACCTCGGTCCTTATGATTGGAAATTTTAGTAAAGCTCGTTTAAAGCCACCGTATAGGTGTTAGATTAACACGATTGAGCTTGTAATTTCAAAAGATATTTTTGTTGATTTTAGTAAAGTTTAAACTTGCGTTCGATTGGCAATTTTTTTTTGGAAAAAGAAAAGAAAAAAAAATATGTTTGAAAAAAAAGAGAAAAAACTTTGATGGAGACGGGAGTCGAACCGCGGTCCTTCTGACCGGAAATCTTCGACGTTCGCGCTGTGCCAACTTTTTTTTGAAAAATATGTGTGGAAAAAAGCATTGACGGAGACGGGAGACGAACCGCGGTCCTTCTGACCGGGAAGCTTCGACGTCTGCATTGTGCCAACGATTTTTATGCAATTGGATATTTCTGTGACAGATTTTTTGGATGTTTTACATAATTTGAACAAGTTAGCAGTTTGTAATATTACACTTCTATTTAGAAATGATAGTAATTTTAGTTTAGAACTTGATTTTAGTTGCAGTTTTTCTTAGTTGTGAGATTTCCTCAGGTTATTTTAGATTTGGAGTTTTTGCAATTATCGACAAATGTTAAATAATGATTAATTGCTCATACTAGAGTTTGTAGTTTTTAATTTTAGTGAAGATTTTGTAGATTTTTTGTTTACTTCGTTTGAAGTTGCTTTAGTTTTCATTCCTCGTCAGAGGTTATTAAATATGGCAGGATTTCTGGCCAAGATTGCTTTGATTCGTATTCTTGTACGAAGCGTTATGAATGCCACAAAATTTGCGTCTTTTAGCAAAAGAAACTTGAATTTGTTTTAGACGAGAAAAGCCATTAGTGACATTATTTTTAAGAATTTGTTCAGAATTGAGTTTTAGTAAAGATTTGTATGGAAAATTAACCACGTATCGACTATTTGTGGTTCGATTTGGTTTAGATTTAATGTAGTTGTTCTTCACTGGCAAGTTTGGGTTTAGAGATTACTTTCTCTTGTTTAGAAAAGGGTTTTGGAATGTTTTCCAAGTTCACATTGTGAATATGGATTTTATTTGTTGAGATAGATTTTGTGGGTCCAGAAAATACCCATCCAAAAGTAGTATTTTGGAAGAAAAGATTATTGTGAATGAATGATTCCGTAGGAATCTTGATTTTAGAACATATATCTGAACCCAAAATCAAGTCTATTGGGTCAGATTTATAGTAGAAAGGATCAGCTAAGTCTTGAGGTGCTATATTAGGCAATGAAATGTGTTTAGAAGATGGATTTGGTGTGTAAGAGGAGAGCGAAGAAAGTACAAGAGCAGTACATGAAAGAACCAACTCTTCTTTTCGAGTGAATAAATCGAGATTCACCGA
This sequence comes from Musca autumnalis, assembly GCF_047663935.1. Lineage (NCBI taxonomy): Eukaryota > Metazoa > Arthropoda > Insecta > Diptera > Muscidae > Musca > Musca autumnalis. Next base: position 220,268,306 of record NW_027411866.1, read on the forward strand.
AAATTTAGATATGTTTTCACTACCATTTCCTATACCGACCACTTTACAGTGTGATCTGGTTTGTTCAAGGCCTAAAAGTTGAACGGTAGACTCAGAAATTAAACTTGCCTGAGATCCAGGGTCAAGCAAAGCACGTAAATTGAATTTACCACGATTTGTGATGACGCAAAGTCTAATTGTATAGAGTAGAACAGAGTTAAATGCTTGTGCACTATGGGAAGTGACTTCATTGGACATGTTAATATTGTGGGTTTTAGTTTGAGGGATTTTAGTTGGAGATTGAGTTACAGGCTCATCTGAATGAAGCACTGTATGATGAGGTTTTTTGCAAGTAATGCATCGGAAGAAGGATTTGCAAATGTTTGCATCATGCCCGATGACAAAGCAATTGCGACAGATATTTTTATCTGCCAGAAATTTGTTTTTGGCGATCAACGTTAGGGCTAGAAATTTGAAGCATTTTGAGAGAGAATGATTTCTCTCACAAAATGAACATGAAACAGAATATGGTTTTGAAAACTTTCCTGAGTGGGTAAAAGTTTTCTTGGTTTTAGGTGAAAATTTGTAACTTTTACTAGTTTTAGGCAAAGTGTTTTTAGAATAAGAAGATGGGAATTCATCAGTAATGGACTCAAGAGTCCGAAATGTTCTTTCTAGGAACTTGAATAGTTCAGATAGCGAAGGCAATTCTGTTGAAGATTTTAGAGATTGTTCCCAATCTCTACGAGATTGAATATCTAACTTTTGCACAAGCAGATGTATCAACAGTGGGTCCCACGAGTCGGTTTTAACATCTAAGTTATTTAAAGATGTAATACACTCTTGAGAAGAATCTAGTAAAAGTTTGATGGATTGGAACCCACCATCAGCTTTAGAAATATTGAACAGTTTAGAAATCAAGTTACCAACAAGCATTCGCTTGTTATGGTATCTCGATTCTAAAATATTCCATGCCGAGTCATAATTTGCCTCTGTGGCTGAAATATTTTTGATTAAATTGGCAGCTTCGCCAGTTAAAGTACCACGAAGGTAATAGAATTTTTGAATTTTGTTTAGAGAATTGTTCTGATGAACAAGTGAAAGATAAATATCACGGAATGGAATCCATTCCATGTAATCTCCTGAGAATTTTGGCATTGAAATTTTCGGAAGTTTAGAATCTGAAGAATGTGTGTCAGTGCGATTATGGTTTGCAACAAATGTACTAGCCATTGGTGATTGCGAAATAGAGAAGTCAGATAATGAGTCTAAGATTTTTCCTTTGAAGGTTAGGTATTTTTCAGAAAAATCAAAGTAGACATCATCATTAAGGTAAGGCACATCACTGGCATTCATGGAAGAATCACGCACTTGTTGCATAATTGTGTCGTGTTGCGATTCGAATCGATCAAAAATGTCATCAACTCTTTGAGCTAATGCAGTTCCATAACCATGAGTCTTTTCGGAGGGGGTTTTTGCCTCAAAACGGCTATAATATTTTGTTAGCAAGTCTAACAAATTCGTTTGTTCATTGATTAAATTGGAAAGGTCGCTCATGATTATGGAAGTCGCACACACGTTGACACAGAAGACACTTTTAGTATAGGTTATGGATTTTTCACTGCACAAAACACACTTTAGAAATATTCCAATAATTGAAAAATATTGATAAATGGTATTTAGATTGAAATAGTATTGTTTGAAGCCAAATTGAAATCAACTATAAACTTATTGATTTGTTGTTGTGTTCGAAGATCACAAAAATATGCAATGTTTCCGCAAAGATTAATCGAAATTTACTAATATTTGTAATATTTTATGTTTTTAAAAATAAGAATGTATTTAACAAACAAAAAACTTGCTTGTGATTGTTTTCTAAAACACCGATTTGTTAGTTATGGGATAAGCACAAACGGAAAGGCAATCCGTATTTATTGTTGGTTTGCACAAGAAAAAAGTCAATACCACGTTTATAAATTATAGAAAAGATGGTGAACACACAAGCAAATTACACTGTGCAGCAGCATTTTTGGGGGGTGGAAAATTTCTTTTGAATGTGAAAGCCCTTGATGAGTATACTAAGAACCCAAAAGGAAATTTTCGCCATAGGTCAAGTTTCTGAGATATCGCGCGATGAAGTTTTTGATTTTTTCCCTATAATACTTTGGAAAATAGCTCCATATCTCCGTTTGGCGTTGTTGTAGCTTCATTTTGAGGTGACATGTCTTCAGTCAAATCGATTGGCGAATCTTTTTGTAGAACATCAATACGCGCAAATATGGAGATCAAAGGCTGGGGGGCGAAAAATTCTTTTTGGCGATGAAAGTCGATGAAGGTAATATTACGAACCTGGAAGGACAGTTATGCCGTAGGTCAAACTTCTGAGTTATGACGCGATCAAATTTCGTTAGGTTTTTTGTCATGTAGGTATGTATAGTTTGTCAATAAATTAATTTCGCTATAACTCAGAAGTTTGACCTACGGCATAACTGTCCTTCCAGGTTCGTAATATTACCTTCATCGACTTTCATCGCCAAAAAGAATTTTTCGCCCCCCAGCCTTTGATCTTCATATTTGCGCGTATTGATATTTTTCCTTAAAAACGGTTCAAGAAAACGGTTTTTTTGTTCTAGAACTGCAACTAACAAATTTTCAGAAGCGAAATAATTTAATTTGATTGACAACTCTATAAGCTTTTTAACGGTATACATATAAGTTTAATCGGTTACTTAAAACCGGTTCAAAAATCGGTTTTAATGTCGGAATATCCGGTTCAAAAATTGAGATAACCGGATCTATCCTCCAAGAAAATTTGTTATTAACGTGTTCATCATTACAATAGCTATTTGTGGTAAATGTTTCAGAAGCACCCCAGATGTCTACATAAGCAATAACCAATGGTTATGTGTACATACCAATAAATACCCAATGACGAATATACAGAAAAACAAAACTTAGTTTATTTCTGAACCAAAACCGATTAAATGTCAAAAAGGACAATGAAAACGGGACAAAATCGATTAGTTGTCAAAGAGAACCGTACCTAAAATCTTCTGAGCAACATTTTTGTAGAATATTTGGATGCTGAAAAATCTCATCTTGTGGTACTTTCACTACGGTTCAAGAAATAAAGGACGAAAAGGACATGAAAGGCATTGAGTTAGAAGAATGAAATGTTTTACAAAAAGATTCGCCAATCGATTTGACTGAAGACATGTCACCTCAAAATGAAGCTACAACAACGCCAAACGGAGATATGGAGCTATTTTCCAAAGTATTATAGGGAAAAAATCAAAAACTTCATCGCGCGATATCTCAGAAACTTGACCTATGGCGAAAATTTCCTTTTGGGTTCTTAGTATACTCATCAAGGGCTTTCACATTCAAAAGAAATTTTCCACCCCCCAGACTTTGAGTTCCATTTTGTGTCACAGTGTTATTTGTATTGTTATTTGTTTTGTGTAGAAAAGCAAAATTAAATCGTATTAAATAGATTACAATCCTCAAGTGTAATAATTGTTCACTTTAAATATTTTTGTTAAACACAACAACACATTAGATTAAGTTTTACTTTTTTCAATTATTGGAATTTTCACTGAAATCACTATTATTATTTGTTAAGCACTGAAAATCTGTTAAACCGATGAGAATTCCCGGGTTTCGGCACCAATAAAATGTTGAGTAATTTTCCCTTGTTTAAGTAATTAAAAGAAAACAAAGTAATTTTCTTTTATAAACAGAGGGTTGTTCAGATTTTATTTTAGTTTATTTGAAAAAGTATTTTTTGTAAAGGTTACAGATAAGTATTGCTGCAAAAGCTACTTGTTGATCGCCTTGTGTCCAAAAAGGAAGAGATCGAATCAACTCGTAACTTTCCTTGTGTGGCCAAAAAACCTTTCTATTAATTGTACATAATAACCAAACAGCTGATTGCTTTATTGCAATTATGTACATTCGTTTTCATACCTGTTGATGTCATTGACTACCTAAGCCAAACATTGCAATATTCTTTATTTTGCCTTATTCTAATAGAGAAGGGCTTAGGTAATTACAATGCATCAACATACGCATGTTTGGTTGGTTGTGTACCAACTCATTTGCCTACTTGCTTTCTTCATTCCCATTATCTATTTCAGCAATAAGAATATGCATTGCTTGTAAGTCGATGGTAGCGACCATGGCACAATTACCAGGTAGATGCATCAGCAAACAACTACAACAAAAACGAGTTCAGTACTGTGAAATGTCAAAAATGTTTTCCAAAAATAAAGCGATTCACACATTTTTTTCAACAAATTTTTGTTAAGCAATTATTAATAAACACATTATAACAAAAATCCTTCAAAAATTCACAGTTTTTCTTTAAAAATTTTGTTTTTTAATTTTGTGTTTTCAATTACAACAACTTTTTTGACAGCTCACAGTACATCAGCTGGGCTGACGCGGGTACCTGTATGATTGTGCCATGGTAGCGACAGACACGCAAGCATCAACGCAGTCATACACACAGCACTGATCGATGATGTGTTGTTGTTGTTGTTATTAGAACGAACAAAAAGGAATAGGCAAATGAATGGTCACCAAACAAAGGTATTTTTGGCTACACCCATGTCAATTAGTATACGTACATTGAGTAATTTTATAATAAAATATAAAAAATAATGTAGCTTACTAATTAATGGAATTTTATGCAAATAATCATAGAGGCAAACAATATGAAAGTAGTTTTATAAATAAATAATGAATAATAATAAAAATTATTAAATAGGTAATTAATTATAAAACAATAATTAATGAAAACTTGTTAAATAATAAATAAATAATAATGATTGTTATTATTTAGCAGCGTAATGATGATGTTTTAGTTGAAGTTGATGCTTTAGATGAGGATGTTTTTGATGATCTTGAAAGGCAATTGTTGTTGTGGGTTGATGAAAGGATATTTTCGTCAACACCCATATTTGCATTTTTACAGAAATTACAGTGATTTTTCATACATAATACTGGTTTTTCGAAATTGCCATATCTTGAAAACGGTTAGAGATATTGAAAAAAATTTAACGGCACAAGTTGCCACAAATTGAGTAGAATTCAGCGCAACTAAATCCGAAAAATTGAAAATCGAAAATTGCAATTCTGTCATATTTTCGAAAATATCGGTTTTTTTCGAAAATGGTAGGAGATATTGAAAAAATTTTTGCGGCACAAATGAGCTCAAAATGAGCACAATTCAGCACAACTTTTGTTTTTTCGAAATTCGAAAATTGCAATTCTGTCATGTATTCGAAGATATCGGTTTTTCGAAAATGGTACGAGATATCGTAAAAACTTTTGCGGCACAAATGGTCACAAACTGAGCACAATTCAGCACAACTTCCATTTTTTCGAAATTCGAAAATTGCAACTCTGTCAAAAATTTTTCGAAAAAATCTTTTGTCGAATATATCAGCCATTTTTTCGAGTTTCGAAAAAAATGTTCGGTACAAATGGGCACAAACCTAGCACAACTCAGCTTTTTTCGAAATTCGAAAATTGCAATTCCATCGGATACGACATGGCAAAGCTGCACATTTTCGATGCTTTTGTTAATATGGTGTTAGAATTTTAAACCCTGGAGGGAAGTCTCTTCCTTGTCCATTATGGGATGTTTGTGGAACCATTATTATAATTTTAACGGACTTATGATATATGTATTCAAGGCCTAAGCTGCATTTGCTAATTGACTTGAATGTCATTTTGCATTTCACAACTTCTGCAAAATATGAGTCCTCCTTCTAACGACATAATTTCTTATGTGCAATTCGCGACATCTTATGTTTACACATTATCTTAGAATAAACTGAGTTGTACCTTAATGCTGTATTGAACAATATAATTTTCCCGTAAAGATTGTAATCTTACTTCAAAAATAATTGAAGCAAAAATATCAATCAGTGTTTTGAAATGTCAAAAAGAATGCTTGAACAAATCAGTCAAACACTTGAATTTCCAATGTGTTAAAAAACAACACGACATTTGACACACAAGAAATGATTTTTGTTTCCCAATTTTACGATATTTTCATTTCATAAATTAATGGTGTCACAAAACGTGAATGAATGAATGTACACAGAGCGAACTTTTCAAGACGTGTCCACACGAGGGACGTGTACAGCACTAAGTACTCAACTTCACTTGTGTATATTTGGAAGACGGAAGTGTTTTTCACTTGAGGACAATTTCAGTTCAATTTATGAACTCACAAATGTTCACAGCATCTTTAAAGTTATTGAATGGAGAACTGTTTTCAAATCTCTATCGACAACAATGGTGTGCGTGCATCCAACTGGGTACCACTTGAAAATTCATTCAGTTCAACGAGAGATTCACTTAAATAGTCTTTCGTCCGTGGGTTAGTTTTCAAGTAATTTTTCATGTCACCGAAGCCTAACGAAAAATCTCCGATTACAAAGCTAATTTCCAATAACAGTTTAAGGAATTCCACAATGAATTTTGTGTGTCACTCGCATTCTGTGTGTCGCATTCATTCATTTACTCAAACACAAGTGTGGCCGTATGGTGGAACATCAACAAACACAATTCCATCGAAGAATTGGGAATAACGCGATAAATGGATTTGCTTGATTGATTTAATATCTTGTGAACAGTGGAAGGTACTTGCAAGAAATCCAATTGCAAATTGTGATTATCTCAGTATGGAAGATCTTACCTCAAGTATAGCCTTAGGATTTCTTTTTTAGTTCTTGGGTTTTATCAAGAAAAAAAAAAATAATTAAAACATTTATAATATCTTTACATTCCTTGGAGGCAATATGAATCATTTTCTCATGAATAATATTAAAATTTTCCTCTTCAAATTTCATTGATTTGAAGAAGTTACTAGGTAAATATGAAAAGCAATATTGATTCTATTAATTTTGTTTGTTTTCTTTGTTATATTTTCCCATCATAACTCAAATATTCCTTCTTCATAGTCTCTTCGCCATGCCCACACACAGGACTACCACTCCTCAATACTGTGCTACTGAAAAAACCAACAACAAAATATGAAACATAATTTTCTTCACACAGGATGTCTTATTTGAGTACAAACAGCCCGAAGAGATCATAAAACTGCTTGTGTAAATATGGAAATATTTTATGAATGTATGTTTTGGGGAGTTCATGTAAATGAGTCAATAAATCAAAGATTGAAACCAAATGAAAACATTCCTTTTTTCGTTTCATATGATATTGGATCCTTTGACATCGCACAACAAGTTCTTCTACATCAAGACAAATATTTTCATTTGAAAGAAAGAAAAACATGTGGATCCACATCCCGAGGTAATGGTAATAATTTAATTGTGGAAATGTGATTTGGAAAAACATGTTGAAAATTAAGGAACTATAGTGGAAAATATCTATTAATATGTTTTTTCATTTTCTTTACATAGGAAGGAGGTCTGGGATTGGAGAAAAGAAAACATCAGCTACGAGTTGGGGTTATGGTTTTTACAGAAAGAAACACCTTGGCTCCAGATTCACTCCAGTAAATGAATGCTATATGCCGTAAATGACGAGAATCGTTGTTAGACATCCAGCTTCAACATATACAAAGGAACGTCAGCTTTGGGAACGAAATTAGAAATTACGGTAAATTAAGACAGAAATAGTATATAGGGGTCATATAACAACAAAATGGACCTATTATCAATATTCGGTAGAAAAGTGGTTTTGCCACTAGAAACCTCAAATACAAAATTGCATCTAATTTGAGAAGAAAATGTGTAAACAGTTGTCTATTTCGGCCAAGCCGAACTTTTTATCCCCTCCACCATGGGATATTGACGTCACAACCTTTAGAATTACGAAAATCAGGAGGTATTGTTCTAGGAGGCTATATCGAAACGTGCACCTATACCGACGAATTTCAGTCGGAAATGGGGCTATATAAAGGCGTAGACCTATACAAACAAATTTCAGGTGGAACGTTTTATATCATCAACGAAAACTAATTAACGAATTTCAACCATTTTGCTGGGATAATGAAGCTAAAAACTTCAAAATACCGAATATCGGGAGGTACCGTTCTATGGGGGCTATATGAACGCGTGAACCTATACCAACAAATTTCAGGTGGAAAGTTCTGTACACCCAACGATAACTAAATACTAAATTTCAGCCATTTTTGTGGGATAATGAAGCTAAAACCTTCAAAATACCGAATATCGGGAGGTACCGTTCTATGGAGACTATATTAAGGCGTGGACCTATACCAACAAATTTTAGGTGGAACGTTTTATATCCTCAACGAAGACTAATTACCAAATTTCAACCATTTCAAAATACCGAATATCGGGAGGTACCGTTCTACGGGGGCTATATGAAGGCGTGAACCTATACTAACAAATTTCAGGTGGAAAGTTCTATACACCCAACGATAACTTAATACCAAATTTCAGCCATTTTGATGGGATAATGAAGCTAAAACCTCCAAAATCCCGAATATCGGGAGGTACCGTTCTATGGGGGCTATATGAATGCGTGGACTTATAACAACAAATTGCAGGTGGAAAGTTTTATACACCCAACGATAACTAAATACCAAACTTCAGCCATTTTGGTAGGATAATGAAGCTATAAAACCTTCAAAAAAAACCGAAAATCGGGATGTACCGTTCTATTGGGGCTATATGAAGGCGTGAACCTATACCAACAAATTTCAGTTGAAAAGTTTTATACACCATACGATAACTAAGTACCAAATTTCAGCCATTTTGGTAGGATAATGAAGCTAAAACCTTAAAAATACCGAAAATCGGGAGGTACCGTTCTATGGGGGCTATATGAAGGCGTGGGCCGATACCGACAATATTTTGGGGGAAAGTTTTATACCCCTAAATAAGACTACGTACCAAATTTCAGCCATTTTTCTAGGATAATGAAACTAAAACCTTAAGAATACCGAAAATCGGGAGATACCGTTCTATGGGGGCTATATCAAACCGTGGACCGATATATCACATTTTCAATACCAACCATCCTGCAAGTAATAACAACTTCTGTACCAAATATTGACTCTCTATCTTTAAAATTGCGAGCTGTATCTTGATTTCAACAGACAGACGGACGGACAGACGGACATGGTCAAATCGACATAGAATTTTATTCGTCTCCGACGAATATTTCGATGTGTTGCAAACGGAATGAAAAATTTAATTATACCATCCATATGTTTTGAATCAGTTGGTGCCTTTATATGGCAGCTATATCAACCTGTGGAACTATGTCAAATTTCAAAATTCGAGTAGTTCCGTCAAAAAATGTTGCCGAAACCCTGAAAATATCGAAAATCGGCAGATACCGCTATATGGGACCTATACCTAAACATGGACATATATTGACATATTTTGATGGAGAAGTGTTGTGGGCAATAGAAGTTTCAATTATTAAATTACAGCAAGTTCGGTCAACAAATAAAGCAAAAATTCTCAAAATGCATAAAATCGGGAAGTACGCTTAAATGGGGTAAATTCCAAAAAGTGGAACTATATTGAAAATTGAACGCTTTGTGACAACTGTGAATTTCAAATTAAACACCTGCATGGATACAACTGAATATATCAGTTCCGACATTTTTCAACATTGAGTGAGTATGGATATGTAGAATGTAGTTTCAGTTACTAGTTGATACTGATACTTTTTCAAACAGGTATGATATGAGTTGGTATAGACAGAAAAAAGGAACATATTTGTTTATATCTGGTTTGTACAAACTGATATAAATGGATATTGGTGTGATACAATAAGTATTTGTTGTATGTAGCCCAAACAAAATAGGAATTGAAAAAGAAAAATTCCCACAGAGCTGAATTTTGGTGGAAATGTGGGATTTGTCATTACAAATGAGGTCCTAAAAATCTCTGTTAATCCCATGCGTGCAAAGAAACTTATTCATGGTCATAGGTCATTTTTTTAGGTTTTTTATATATCTCAAAAACTGTGAGTCTTACCAAAATGTGACTAAAGCAAAAGACAACGACCGTAAAATTCTCTATAAGATATCGCGTTCCTAAATGTCACATAATTATGATATACACATATAAAGCACCTATAACTTATTTGACCCGAAAGTCAGGATACAAAATCATGTTAGACATGGTGCTACTGGACCGAGTATTACAAACCAAATCAAAAATGTGAATTTCGAATTTCTTCAGAATCATTCCATGGACCAATATCAAATTCTGCATTATGAAAACCATTAGGAATAACAAAATCATTTAATTTGTTATGGAGGGTATATTATGTTTGTCATTCTGTTTGTAACTCCTCGAAATAATAATTTAAGATCATATAAAGTGTATACGAGTATGTTCTTTATCAGCCTGCTTCTACACCGATATAGCCACATGACTGTACTTCTGTGGACATGACTTTAATGTCCGATAAAAGTAGGTCCCATATCATTGTGCCAATATGAATCGATGTGCACTCATTGATATGGAAGAAGTATGCCTTCTCCCTTCCGGGATGGTGTAGGCACATATAATATGTAAGTATTTGTTTAATCTAACCATAGGAAAGCAAATAGTTACTCTCTCTCTCTCTATAGCATTCATGTTCATGGTGACGTAGGATGACGTGAATGCTATAGCATTCACTTCCAAAGTCAATTTTTAGTCATTTATTTGTATACAATCGAATGTTTTTGTGATTAATGTACATAATACGACTAATTTCATAAATATCCATAGTACAATAAATAAAAAATTATAATAATATTAATAGCTAATTAAAAACAAGTAAAAAAGCATTAAGTTCGGCCGGGCCGAACTTTTCATACCCTCCACTATAAAATATTCTGAACTAAAATGGAATAATTAGTTTTCATTCCTGTTCCCAACTTTAAGTGGGTACGTTAAAATGTCAGATAATGTACATAAAATGCTTCATTCGGGAGACCCTTTTTTATGGTGCCTATATCTAACTATGTATGTTGACAATTTTTGGTGGGCTAGAAATTGGGAGGTACCGTTATATAAGTGTTATAATAAAACATGGACCTATGTTGACAGTTTTTGAGCCTTTAATGTCAAATAACTCCTAATTCGGTTAAAAATTTTAGCTAGAATCCTCAAAATACCGAAAATCGGTAATATTATAACTAATTCGGTCTAGAAATGTGACTTAAAACGTCAAAATACCTGAAATCGGGCGGTAACGTTATATGGGGGCTATTCCAAAACATGGACCTATGTCCACTAGTTATATAAGTTTATTGACACTTAAGAACCCTAAATGTCAATTTATAGCTAAATCGGTCTGAAAATGTAGATAAAAACGTCGAAATACCGTAAATCGGGGGGTACCGTTCTATGGGGGCTATACCAAAACGTGGACCTATCTCCACAACTTTTGTTATATAAGTTTATTGATACTTAAGAACCCAAAATGTCAAATTATAGCTAAATCGGTCTGAAAATTTAACTAAAAACGTCAAAATATCATTAATCAGCGGGCACCGTTATATGGAGGCTATACCAAAACGTTGTCCTATGTCCACAAGTTTTGTCATATAAGTTTATTGACATTTAAGAACTTTAAATGTCAAATTATAGCTACATCGGTCTGAAAATGTAGCTAAAAACGTCCAAATACCGTAAATCGGGGGTCTTATGGGGGCTATACCAAAACGTGGACCTATCCACAAGTTTTATTATATAAGTTTACTGACATTTAAGAACCCTAAATGTCAAATTATAGCGGTCCGAAAATGTAGCTAAAAACGTCAAAATACCGTAAATCGGGGGTACCGTTCTATGGGGGCTATACCAAAACGTGGACCTATGTCCACAACTTTTGTTATTAAGGTTTATTGATACTTAAGAACCCTAAATGTCAAATTATAGCTAAATCGGTCTGAAAATGTAGCTAAAACCTTCAAAATACCGTAAATCGGGGGGTAGCGTTATATGGGGGCTATACCAAAACGTGGACCTATGTCCACAACTTTTGTTATTTAAATTTATTGACATTTAAGAACCCAAACTGTAAAATTATAGCTACATCGGTCTGAACATGTAGCTAAAAACGTCAAAATACCGCAAATCGGGGGGCACCGTTATATGGGGCTATACCAAAACTTGGACCGATATAGCCCATCTTCGAACTTGATCTTCCGACGGCTAAAAAATGGTATTCCCCAATTTTTAGCGAAATCGGTCAACAAATGCGACCTGTATGTTGCGAACGGACGGACGGACGGACGGACATGCATGATTCTATGTATATCCCTAGAAGGAACTATGGGTCTATCTCGCTTCCTTTTGTATGTTACATACAAATGCACTAACACATAATACCAGTTACCACATAGTGGTGTAGGGTATAAATACAAAAAAAAAACTAATTCCGAAAAAAATTTGGTGTCAGTTTTTGCACCTCTCTGAGTTTTTTTTGCGTCCGCGAACGTGTTAAAAATGTAACAAGCTAACACTTCCCTGCGGGAAATAAATTGGTTTAAAGGTATTTTAAACCTAATTTTGAAATAACCACAAAAACGCTTCAATAATACAAAACTATTCGCAATAAATATTTGGAATATAATAAAACTATTTTTGATAAATATTCGCGTTTTCATTAATAGGTCGGAAACTTTTCTAGTAGCCCTCGTACATTCCACTCACTGAACCCAGAAAAACATACGAATTGATGCGTTCAGTTATAACAGTTCATGTCTTTAATATTTATTTATCCCCTAAATAATAAAAATGTTTTTTTTTATGAAATTTTCCTTAGAAGTTATTCATACAAGCCTGTTACACCTATAGTATCTGTTGGTATCTGTAGTATTTGAAAAATATCTGTTGTACAACAGATACTTGAGAACGAAAAAACAAATAAAGTTCTCACTCGTTCATATACAACACAGAACTGTTTCTAACAGTTATGTTATTGTGAGTATACACAACCCAAACAATATCATAACTGTTACACTCATTCCCACATTTATATCATATTATATCTGTTATGTATATGATATATCTGTTTTGTTGATATAAACAGTTATACCATTGCACGATGGGGCCAATGGCAGGTTTTTGAGGCAAAAAGTCATTTTTTCAAGTCAGCGATTGAAATCAAATAATAACGGAATTATATTCTTAACACTTTCAAACCTCCAAAACCAAAAAATTACAATCTGGCAACGACCCACGGCGACATGCCAAGCTGTCAAAGATGTCATAATTATGATTCCGTTTATTTCTGACATTCAGTCGTAATTAAACAATTTAAGTCTTTTGGCGCCAAAACCTGATCTGTTGATATTATCTATTTTTTAAAAATGGAAAATACGGGTAATGGTATGTAAATTAAGATTATTATTAAAAGTGTAAATGTAATATTAGATGTGGTCAATAATTTGTTGTGTCAGTAAGTGATGGTTTTTGATGTAGTCTGTGGTATCGTCCATGTGTTCTTTGGAGTAGAACTTTCGACTTCAGGGTCCTTTCTCGTAAAAATATGTATCTGGTGAAAGGTGACAATGTCGGCTAACAGATTTTGAAAAGAATTTTTGCGTATACTTGCGAATAAAAAAATTATCAACTTCCAGATTTCGTAAAACTTAAAAACTTGGATATTTTTAATTTTTGGTTGGAAAATCAGCGAAAAAAAAACCTAAACTCCTTATAGAATGGATTTCTGCAAAATTTAATCGAGGTGTCAAAGACAACTTCATGACGGAAGTTAAAAAGCAAATTTATAACATTTGTGCACGCATTAACCAAAAATGGATAAAAAATTGGAGGTCAAAAAGTCGTGTATTACAATTTGAAAGCTTATGGTTAGCTAGCGACACAGTATTTACGCTAGAACAAGGTAATGATAGAAAGAAGAGAGGGCGCCCTAATGTGGATTATAGTGAAGGAAGAAAACTTGTTTCGGAAGTCTGCTATGAACACGGCAACAGTACCAAACCCTTGATTCATGCCGCCTTTGTTTCGGCAAATTTGTCAAAAGAAAAATATTTAAACTATGTTCTCAAGGAAGTTCGGTATCAACCAACTAAATTGAGAAAACAATTAACTTCGACAGAGAAAATTTATGAACGATATATCCAAATCTGAACCGATTTCAATATGATGTCTCAATATTGTTTTCTAGACCATATTCCGTAACACACTTTAAATTTCATCACAATTGGACATATATAGCGTGATTGCTGCACGAAATACCTAAAATCGGGTGAAAATATATATGGGAGCTATATCCAAATCTGAACCGATTTTGATATAATTTGGCATACTTTTTTTCTAGACGTAATTTCGTCACACATTTTAAATTTCATCGAAATTGGACAGAATTTGCGTGTTTGTTGCACCAAATACCTAAAATCGGGTGAGAATATATATGGGACCTATATCCAAATCTGAACCGATTTCAATATAATTTAGCAAACATATTTCTAGACCAAATCCTGTCACACGTTTCAAATTTCTTCGAAATTGGACAGAAATTGCGTGTTTGTTGCACGAAATACCTCAAATCGGGCGAAAATATATAAGGGAGCTATATCCAAATCTGAACCGATATCAACCAAATTTGGCAGATTAGCTTCTAGGTCGATTATAAACATCTGCACGAAATTTTGAAGGTCTAGCTTGCCCCTGTGATTTTTTGCCTCAAAAACATATCATCGGCCCCATCGTGCATTGCACGTGTTTATTTCAAATGTTGAAATAATGGTAGTTCCGTCAAACAATGTAACTATAACCCTCAAAATACCGAAAATCGGGAGGTACCGTTACATGGATGCTATACCAAAACATGGACCTATGTTGACGATTTTTAGTCAAAATTTCGTGACCACAGTGAACCTCAAATGTCAAATTACAGCTAGTTCGGTTAAAGATGGTAACTTAAATTCTCAAAATTCCCAATTTTCATGAACTTTAAATGTCAAGTCACAAATTACATTCGGTTGAAAATTGCAGCTACAACCATCAAAATACCGAAAATCGGGAGGTACGGTTATATGGTAGTTATACCAAAACATGGACCGATATAGCCCATTTTCGAACTTGACCTATTTATGGAAATAAGATAGCCGTGTGCAAAAATTTAGCTCTCTAGCTCAATTTTTGCGGACGCTAGAGTGATTACAACAGAAGGACATGGCAATATCGACTCAGAATTCTATCCTGATCAAGAATATACATATCGTCACCATAAATGCCGGAAGACGTAACCGACATGAAAATCGAAATTCGTTTTATGGTGGAATCTGATACATTAAGCTAAAATACATGCTCTGGCAAAATTTCAAAGTTCTGCGTTTAAAAATAGCGATCCTATTCAAGAAATGCCAAAAGACGTAACAGCATACTGTAATTTTCATAAAACACAAAAGGCGTAACCCACATTATTTAAAAATTAAACAGCAGTACAAACAATTTAGTCTTTGATTTTTGCAGCAATTATAATGCCAGAGGGAGGGTATTTTGAGCTGATTACGGAAATGTATAATTTCCTTTGGGGCGGATCCGGCTATCCGGTTATTTGATCCGAAAGTCCGGATTAAAAAACCGGGTTAGACCCGGTTCTACTGAACCTATTACTACAAAGTGGGTGTCGTTTGGAAGCTTATGGAAATACCTATCACCTGAAATTCTAGGTTTTCGGATTTATTATTTTTAAAAAGTTTAATCTAATCGAAAAGTGACTAAAGTAAATATTGTAGACAGAAAACTTATCTATAAGTTCGGTATTTATAATTCGTTTCCTAGAAGGAACCATTATTGAGATATATGTAGTTGTTCTTAAAAACGTATGATTTTAATGCACATATAAGGGAAATATGCACTTACACAGACGAACCGGCTTAAATAACCGAAGTAACCTGGTCTGTTTCCCCAAAAAATATAAGTTTCCTTGAAGAGCGAAATTATACCTATCTTTTAAAACAAGTTCCAACAAAATCGGAGTTATTTCATGTTAGAGTAATTTTATGCAATTTAGCCCATTTAACCCACATGTGTAATCGAAAGCCCAACGGGAACGAAGGTAGGGTTTGTTGCGCTGATTACGGATAAATATAGTTTTCACGGGTGGCGGATCTGGAAGTACATAGTGTGGTTATTGTCACCCGTTCGCCCCAAAATGTACTTACGCGGCTAATTTTTATTTGGCCTTTAGATCGCGATATCTCAAAAACGGTAAGTAGTTTTGGCAAATAATACAGACCATTCATGTAGATAATTGTTAAATCTACAGCTTTTACTCTAGTCGGCTTTTGCTAAGTCTTACCGTTTCAGAGAAAAATTAAAAAAAAAACTGAATAATGCCTCCAAAAATGACCTTTGCCCCCGAAAAACTTTTTTTGCTCACATGGGATAGATGAGGACTTCTTGGACGTTGCTTCTAATGGTAAACCCTAGCTCTCCACCAAAATCCAGCTTTGTGGGAATTTTTGCTATTTCCCCCTTATACGCATGTCTATTTTGACTGGGCTATTTAAATGTTATACAAATTTTTAGGTAAAGTATTCTTGGAATACATTACGTGCTCCTAATGGACATTCTCACTAATCATAGTGCTAATGAATTAATCCTTTGGAGGAAAGGAACACTCAACATTAATTGCAGTGCTGGTTGGAATAGACAGTTCTCCTAATTGTGATCCATTGAAATATCACCGTTAAGATTGGGAATTGAACCCAACACCGCCGGATTACTAGTTAAAAGTTCGCTTTGCCGCGTAGGCCAATAAACTAGTTCTAATTTAATTATAATTTTTCATTTATACTACTATCTTCAAATGTATACTCAATAAATTGTGGGTTACGTCGTTTGGCATTTCAGAAAAATGCAATACCAAAAGACGTAACCCACACAGCTTCTAACATTCTGGAAATAAATTAAATTTTTTTCCAAAAATATATTTCTTCTCTGTCTTAAAACACGATACCAAAAATGTTCGATATTTTATAACACCGTTTTCATTTTATAACGTTTTTTGCTTCTCCTGTAAAGTTTTATTTTTGTGGGTTACGTCTTCCGGCATTTATGGTGACGATATATACTTTATACGGTCGCAAATTAGTATTTGGATGTGTTACACACGAAAAACCAAACTTAATATACCCTCCATACTATGGTCGGCAAAAACATGAAACTAAAAACTATGCAATACCTCAAACCTGGCGGCAGAATTGTTATAAGTGTTTTGACCAGTTTGAACCCAAATTGCGTCGAATTTGGACAGAAAATGTCGTTACAAATTTCTGCAAACTGCTATTACACAAATTAGCTCTATATTCACAAGTTGTATGTACCTAAATTCTAAATTATAGGTAATTCGGCCAGAAGATGTAGTAAAAACTTTAAAATACCTGACATCGGTGGACCGTTATATGAGGTCTATTCAAAAACATGTCTTAATTTCTTAGTGGAACTATGAATGGGCCGGATTGGGCCGAAAACGAAGAAAAACAACACTAATATCATTATAACAAAAAATGTTCTGCCAACGCCTTTTTCAAAACAGAAATCTGCAAAAAATAATTCGTATGCCCATATTGCTCTACAAATCCTAAGTATTTGACCACGCACGCCATGGTAATTTACTTCAGTGTAAAATATGGAAATTAATCTGTTTAGTTGCCAAAATTGGTAGCGAAAACAAATTTCCAGAATTGGGTATAAAAGTTATGAAGTGGACACAAGAGATGCTTATGATAAATGAGTGAACGAAAGGCATAGTATTAACGTTTGGACGTCTATTTTATGTTCAACTTTAAGAATGTGAGTTTTTTTATATCCACCTAAGTAAAGTCTATGTTTATAGTACATTTACCTATTTATTGTTTTACATTCTGCTTGTGATCAATTAAAACTCCAGAGGCCGAATTACTAAAAGTAATACAGCTGCTATGGCACGAACTCTAACCTATTGTTTCATCAACTTTAATGAGTATGAACTTTTATTGTCACACACAACAAAAGCAATAATAATAGACAATGAACTAAACACAACATTAATAAATGGCTCAAATGACATTGCAATTTTACTATATAATTATGAACAGAATTGTTATGTGAAATGATGCAATTCGAATGAATTCATATTTTTTCACCCACCCTCAAAATGCAATTACTCATCTTCCACCCTTGATGATGATGGGTAAAAAGAAGAGTCTATTATGAACATAGGTTTTTAGATATACAATGGAGAATAAAATGGGAAGAAACTATATTACGAAACAAAATTTTAAAAAATATATGGCAAATAACAAAATTCCTGTGCAATTCCATTTGAAAAAAATTAAAAAAAAAAAATTTCGCGAGAACTTCTACGATTTTTGGTACAGATTTAAAGGAAAAAAATTCTGGTTTCAAATCTGCTCGCGTTCACGAAATTGGCCGATGCGCGGAAAAGTTATAGCGGTTTTTATCCTCTTATAAAGAAAGCAATATTTTAAAATTTCTTATTTTTTGTATTGAGAAAATGTAAGCATATATCAGTAACAGCATTTGATATCCATCCGTAGATGCACCAAAATTTCCAAAATGTGTTTTTATCTTCGCGGAAAATCAAAAAAAAAAAAAAAAAAAATCTGGCAATAAATTCAAATTATACTAACTCAGAGTCCGTATAAGCGTCTAAAAACTAAATTATAAATACATACAGAAACTTGACAACGCGTAAGAAAATGTGAAACCAAAATTATAAACATTGGCTTTATAAATTGCATATTATAACAAAAACAAAAGAGAAACAACCCATTGTTGGAAAATATTGTTACAAATATATTTTATGGTTTGATTCGAAATATTACAAAAAAATATTTGAGAGTTATCCAACTATTTCGCTAAAATCTAATACATAAATTAAAGTATTCTGCTAAAACTTTATCAAAATATATGGTTTACCATCGTGAAAACTTAAATGCTTACTGTGATTACTTATAAGGATAGGAAATTAAGTGTAATATTGAAATTACTATCATTTAAGAGATATAAAAATTAAAAAGCCTGTAACTCGCGAATTAGTTAAAGTCGGTTGATGCGCATCCGATTTTGGATAAAGCGAATCAATCTCTTTCAATATTTATGCATATTCCGATGTTTCACTGAACGGCCATTGTGTGCCGCCAGTTGCATCATGCACTGCAAAAAAACCTTAAAGTTGGTTAAAGTAGCGCAATGTGCATACTTTGATGCGCATTCGGTTTCATCAGCGCCCATCAAAAATACGTCAATATACACCTATTTCAAATAGATTCTTCAAAAACCGCGGATGTGCCCCCACATTCAATTTTTGGCGAAATACCCATATTACTCGCGTATCTCTGTTTTTTTTATGACACGTGTTTTCGCAAATATTATAATCGCGAGTAAAGGATTCCATTTATGTAAAAAAATTTAAAGAAAATCGCGGTTTAGTACGCGGATTTGTCAAAATATATTTTTGCTGATTTTCCGATTTTCAAGGTATCTATATCCGCGGTTTTAGTAGATGAATTCGATCACGGAAGGCTTCATCATAACGTCACGTAAAAAAACTAAATTCACGCGGGTTTCAAAGGAAATTGAATGACAGTTGTAAATTTTACACGCAAAAAATATGTTTTGTAAGAAAATTTACGCATGAAATTTTGGCCTTTCGACTCCAATTACTAGGATGCTGTAAGGAGCACACTCATGAGATATGCACCAAACGACGTAAAATCACGAGTTCTATAATCATGTTATGAGTTTGGAGTATTATCTTCTTGCGCGTCCGGATTATTAAAAAAATTCAAAAAAACCCGAAATTCCGGCTTCAAAATGTCAGCATCAATTTTAGGTGGATGCAGTGGATATATCGAAAAATCATACACCGCTATCTTATTGCTCATGGAGTATTCTGTGATTCATTCTTTGGGAATAGGTCTATAAAATGTAAGGTTAAGCCAGAAATCGCATGGGAACATAAACAACTTGTTGGCTTCAACCCATTTTTACCCATTGTTCTACATTGAAGACAACACAGCTTCCAAGAAAATTAATTTTAATGGTCGACATTATGTTATCCCTCCTAAAACACTTCATTTTAAAGAATTGTAGTCATACTTTATAGAATATGTTAACAGTTCGCGAATTCTGAAAGGG
Source organism: Musca autumnalis (assembly GCF_047663935.1). Lineage (NCBI taxonomy): Eukaryota > Metazoa > Arthropoda > Insecta > Diptera > Muscidae > Musca > Musca autumnalis. Next base: position 220,288,423 of record NW_027411866.1, read on the forward strand.
TGAAACTCGGATTCATCGATTGCAAAACATTTTTGTTATTTACCATATGTACATGCACTTATTACTGGAATAAGTCTTCAGGCCTGTAAAACTTTTCAAAACTTTTTGAATCATAAACGAAATTAAAATCATTCAATGTGACAACTAAAAAGTGTTGGTAAAAATCTGCAAAAGAATCCCAGGTACATGTATGACACCGATACTCTATAAAGCTTGTTATTGATTTTGTAAGCCTGAACCAAAAATACAATCCGATATGCGTTACAAGATTTGGTGTTAGTTGGAGTATATTATACGGCTCGTTCTGTTATTGCCACCAAAATAAACACGATATTCCTCTATCAATAATATCACGATATGAGATTTAGTTTTAACAAGTAAAAACGGCGTTTAGATCGTCCGGGCCGAACTTTTTACCCTACACCACGAACTGCATTGAAGTGAATAAGAACAATTAGGTTCCTTTCGTTTATGATAATACTAAGCTCTTCCTCTTATTGCAGGAGTAGTATATCCCAAGTGATAATACTCCTTTCAAAAGAGCTGATATGGGGCGCCATCGTAGTTGTTTACAAAACATGGAGCGGTATTTACAATATTCCGAATTGAGCTTCTGAACTTCTGGCAACACACAATATTAAATAACAGCAATCTCTTTTCGAAAATTGGGCAATACCAGCTTCGTTTAGCCTGGGTATATATGGACAGTGTGTTTGCAAATTATTTTTTTATTTCCTGCAAATACAAAAATCCAATAGACGACCAATTCGGTAGAAAAATGTGACTAAAATCTTCAAAAACACTTCAAATTGTGGCTCCGGTTATATGGGGGCTATACCAAAACATGAACCTACACTGTCTGATATTTTGCGAGGCATGTTTTGTACCTTTAACGAAGACTAAATACCTAATTTCAGTTATTCCGTTTGAATTCTGTGACTAAAACTTTCAAAACACTTAAAATCGGAGATTCCCGTTCTGTGGGGCTATATGAAGACGTGAGTCTATACCGACAAATTTCTGCTGGAAAATTGTATGCCCCAATAAAGACTAAATACAACATTTCAGGCATTTGGTGGGATAGTGAGGCCACAACCTTCAAACTATCCTAAATCGGGAGGTATAATAGCGTGAACCAATACCGACAAATTTCACGTGGAAAGTACCAGATTTCTGGCATTTCGGTGGGATATTGAGACACAATTTTCAAAATACCGAAAATTGGGATGTACTGTTTTATGATATAAGAAAACATGGATATATACTGACATATTTCAAGTGGAAAGTTTGACACCCTCAACGAAGATTAAATACCAAATTTTCAGCTATTTCCGTGTGTTAATGAGGATAAAATATCCAAAATGCCTAAAATCGAAGGGTACTATTCTATGGGGCTATGTGAAGACGTGGGTCTATGCCGACAAATTTCTGGTTTAAAGTTGTATATCCCCAGCGACGACCAAATACCAAATTTCAGACATTTCGATGGGATATTGAGGCCTTCAAAAATACGGAAAATCGGAAGGTATATGTAGGCGTGAACATGTACCGACAAACTTAAGGTAGACACTTTTATACCCCCAACGAAGACTAACTACCAAACTTCAGTCATTTCGGTGGGATATTGAGGACACAACATTCAAAATACCGAAAATCAGGAGGTACTGTTCTATGTGTGCTATATGAAGACGTGAACCTATACCAACAAATTTCATATGGAAAGTTTTATACCCCAACAAAGACTAAATAATACATTTCAGCCATTTCGGTTGGATATTGAAGTTACAACCTTAAAAATACAGAAAATCGGGAGGTACCGTTTTATGGCAAATTACAGGTGGAAATTCCAGCCATTTCGGTGTGATAACGAGGATGAAACCTTTAAAAATTCGAAAATCGGGATTTATCGTTCTATGGGGGCTATATCAAAACGTCCTAGAAGTAGTTAAAGCTTCTATACCAAATTATAAAGTTCTACCCTAAAAATTGCGAGCTGTATCTTGATTTCAACAGACGGACAGACGGATTGACGGTAAATATCCGAATTGGGTACTTAGAGAAAAGTAGTTCACCGGGACAGGTTGAACTCATTTATATTAAAAACATTGGGGATTTCGAATGTGAGGCAATTCAACGAGAAAGGCAGTTAAGCAAAGAGGTAGATAAGCTACCTGTAGTGTATATACTTTATAGGGCTTTCGAGGAATATTTCTATTTGTTACAAACGGAATGACACATTTAATTATACCCTCAGTATTATGATGGAGGGTGTAATAGCGTTAAGTTCGGCCGGGCCGAACTTTTTATACCCTTCAACAAAAAATTTTATTTACCTGTTTAAAATTTTTGTTGGAGAAGTTTGAGTTTCGGTCCTTAAAACACCTAAAATCGGGAGATATCAGGTTATATGGGGGCTATACCAAAACATGGACCTATATTCAAAATTTTTGGGTGGAGAAAATTTGTGATCACTGGAACCTCAAATGTTAAATAACAGGTAGTTCGGTCAAAAAGTAGCTAAAATTCTGAAAATACCTAAAATTGGGAGGTACGTTTATATGGTGCTGCTCAAAACATTTGCAACTGAGATACCCACCCATAATTTTTTGCTATACTGAAGAAAAAAAGTATAAGCCAAATGTTTTTTGTGATTTTTATTCTTTATTAACCCACTAGCAGACCCCGGTCCGCGTTGCTGGCCCGTCGTAATGAGTTTTAATGACAACTTTTTATCGACTTTATGCTTGACAATTCAAAAATAGGTATTTTCTACCTCACTTCTTCGGTCCATTGTCAAACCGAGAAGGATCTTAAAGTTATCAACAGATTTTGTCTGTAACCTTTCTTTTCTGTTACGGACTTTGTCGGATTTTTCGCCAATTTGTCTCGAAAACTAATTTGCAACCTGATGCACTCATAACTTTGGCAAATATAGCGATTATAAAATAATAGGCCCCGAAATTTTGGACCACGGGACATTCCTGAACATTTTCTGAAAATTAGGTTCAGTAGTTTTGGAAAAATAATGTTTTGAAAAGAGTCGGCCTGGTCATCAGATATAACATATTAAAAAACTGTGCCGGTATTTTGGCTCCAAATAGGTACCTAGGGTGCACACAACTTCATTGCCTACCAAAATGTATGCTGAAACCGATATAATCATGAGTGTGGCTTATACATATAGCGTTTAACAGAAAGGCATGGGGAATGTACCCCACCTCTTCCGAAATTCATAAAATATACATAACAACGACAAACATTGAGCTTTTGCTACAAATTTTATGGAAATCCCTTCAGTAGTATTGGAGTTATGACATATTAAAAAAACAGGCGTGGTCGGGCCTATAGGCCCCAAAGTACCTAGATTGTAGATTAATCCGTAAATTATTATTCCGATACATACATAATTTTTTCAAATATAACGTTTTTTTAAATATCGCATAAGGGAGACACCCCGCCCCCTAGGGAATACAATAAAATATGTAACCTGTTTTCGGGGGCGTGGTAAACTTTTCTTTCCAAAAAACCTAAGTTGGGTTGTGACAGCATTTGATTTTTTTTCATAAAGGTAAGGCGTTTTTTTTAAATATGCCTCTTCAAAATTCAAGAAAATATGCCTGTAGATTCCCTGACATTTTCAGGAAAATCGGTTCAGTAGTTTTGTAGATGTAACATATTTTAAAAAGTGGGTATGGGCAAGTCTTTGGTTCCTAAAAAAGTAGGTAAGGTCGGAGACACAACCACAATTGTCTCGCAAATTAACTTCCAAATAGAAACATTCGTAATTATTGTAAATATAACATTTTTAATAAAGTAGGGTATAGGGGAAGTACCCCGCCCTTTCCGAAGTTCAACTGAATGTGTAGCCTATTTTAAGCGGGGGTCATCTCTGTACATTCCCTGCCAATTTCAGTTCTTGTAGAAATGATAAAAATTTAAAATTGAAAAAAGTGGGCGTAAAAGTGGGCATGGTCTAATTTTCTTTGCATACAAACCCAAGTCGAAAATAGGTCCAGCCATTCTCAACCGATGCCATTACCAATGAACGATAGTTGATTTTTATTTATAAAGATTTAAAAGTTTAGACAAATCGCGATTTTCGTGAAAAATCCCTTCAGTAGTTTTGTAGATATAACCTAATTAGAAAGTGAGCGTGGTCGGATCTTATGTCCCAAAATAAGCACGTAAGGTCGGAAACACAATCGCCATTGACTCGGAAATTAATTTTCAAAGCGATACATTTGTAATTGTTGCAAATATTGAATTTTTACAAAAATAGGGCATAGGGGAGGTACCCCGCCCGATCCGAAATTCAGCCAAATATGTAGCCTATTTCAACATGGCGCCATCACTCTACGTTCCCTGAAAATTTCAGGAAAATCTATTGAGTAGTTTCGTAGATATAACATATTTTTAAAAGTGGGCGGAAAAGAGGGCGTGGCCAATTTTTCTTTGCATAAAAACCTAAACTGTATTATGACTAACATTTCCACATAAAATTATCCAAATCGCTCCAGCCGTTTTCAACTGATTCAATTACCAACAAACGACAATTGAGTTTTATATATAAAGATTTTTTCAAAATTAAAAATAATCTTTATATATAAAACTCAATTATCGTTTGTTGGTAATTGAATCAGTTGAAAACGGCTGGAGCGATTTGGATAATTTTTTGTGGAAATGTTAGTCATAGTCCAGTTAAGGTTTTTATGCACAGAAAAATTTGCCACGCCCACCTTTCCGCCCACTTTTATAAATATTTTATATCTACGAAACTACTCAACAGATTTTCCTGAAAATTTCAGGGAACGTAGAGTGATGGTCCCCGGTTGAAATGGGCTACATATTTGGTTGAATTTCGGATCGGGCGGGGTACCTCCCCTATGCCCTATTTCTGTAAAAATGCAATATTTGCAACAATTACAAATGTATCGCTTTGAAAATTAATTTCCGAGTCAATCGCGATTGTGTCTCCGACCTTAGGCGCTTATTTGGGGCATTTAGACAGGACAACGCCCACTTTTTTAAATATGTTATATCTACGAAACTACTGAATCGATTTTCCTGAAATTTTCAGCGAATGTACAGGGTTGGTCCCGATAAAAAAAGCTACATATTTTTTGACTTTCGGATCGGGCGGGTACCTCCCCTATGCCCTATTTTTGTAAAAATGCAATATTTGCAACAAATACGAATGTATCGGTTTCGGAATTTATTTACGAGTCAATAGCGATTGTGTCTCCAACCTTACGTACTTATTTTGGGACTTAAGATCCGACCATGCTAACTTTCTAATTAGGTTATATCTACAAAACTTAGGTAGGGATTTTCAAGAAAATCGCGATTTGTCTAAACTTTGAAATCTTTATAAATAAAAATCAAATGTTGTTCGTTGGTAATGGCATCAGTTGAGAACGGCAGGACCGATTTCGATAATTTTGTCTGTTAAATGTGCGCCATAACCCGACTTGGGGTTTTATGCAAAGAAAATTTAAAATCATTTCTACAAAAACTACTGAACCTATTGCCAGGGAATGTACAGGGATGGCCCCGCTTAAAATAGGCTACAAATTCAGTTGAATTTCGAAAAGGGAGGGGTACTCACCCTATACCCTACTTTTTTAAAAATGTTATATTTACAATAATTACGAATGTATCTATTTGGAAGTTAATTTGCGAGACAATTGTGGTTGTCTCCGACCTTACCCATTTCTTTTTATTACTTCTGAACATCTTTTAGGCATCGACTGTAATAAATGATCGATTGTATCTTTCGGAATCTTGTGCCACTGCTCCTGCAGGGAGGGAATATTTTGGATCCAACTTTTCGTTTAAGAATTTCCTAGAGATTCTCTATCGGGGTTAAATCGGGAGACTGGGCCGGCCAGTCAAGTAAACACAAATTTTGATCATTTATCCATCCTTTTACCACCTCAGAGGTGTGTTTGGGGTCATTATCGTGCTGAAACACCCAATCCGGGGGCATTTTCAGAGATGCGTGTGGTAGCATAACAGTACACAAAATGTTTTTGAAGTCTTCGGACTTCATAATTCCTTCGATCCTATGTATTGGACCTATTTCGTATCCAAAAAAACACCCCCACACCATAATATTACCACCACAATGTTTTACTGTGGCTTTTGTATATCGAGGGTGTAGACTTTCTCCCTTTGGCCTTCTCACAAAACACCTTCCTTCCGAACCATGAAAGTTGAATTTTGATTCGTCCGAGAAAAGAACACGTTTCCACTCTTGAGCTGACCATTCTTTAGACGTTTAATACGATTTTTGTCCCAGATGAAGGGTTTTTTAACAACTTTATATGTTCGTAAACCAGCTTCTACGGCACGTCGCCTGATGGTTTGTGTGGATATTTCGATGTTTAGGGCATTTTTTATTTCTCTGGAGGAAATCTGAGGATTTTTCTTGCTCATCCGTATTATAATTCGATCATCTTTTAGAGATGTCTTACGATTTTATGGCAAATTATCGCACATCCACTATTAATTATGCGGGAAACTGTTGATTTATTATTGTTATATTTTTCTGAAATTTCTTTTTGAGTCCTGCCAATACTATATTCAAAGATAATTGTTTTTTCCTTATATACTCATTATATTTATTTCCAGCCATTTTATTAATTTTTCTTTAAAATTTCGAACACGTGGTTCTATTTCGATCTTTTAACCGGTCAACTAAATGTAAATACACTAAATTAACATTTTGATGACAGTTCGTACCCCTCTGATACTGACTACAAAAAATATACCGTTATTGGAATACGAAAATCAAAAGCAAAATAAAAAACAAGTACAGGGTGACACCCAGTTGCATATATTTTGAGCAACTCAAAATATGACTTTTCATAATAATAATAAGCGTATAACTTTTTTTTATACAACGCAAAACACTTAAAACTTTTAATTTATTTAAATAACATATAAATACAGAAAAAATGTCGAATACTGACATTTGGAACTACTGTGGGTAAAATTTTACATAAAATAAGGCAGAGCCAATACGAGTTGCATATGTTTTGAGGGGCAATTTATAGTGATGTGCTCAAATGGCAAATTACGGCTAGTTCGGTTAAAAATTGTAGCTAAAATCGTCAGAATACCAAAAATCGGGAGATACTCTTATATGGAGGCTATACCAAAACATGGACCTATGTTGACAATTTTTGTAGAGTAGTTTTGTGACCTCTGGAAACCTAAAACGCCAAATTTCTTGCAGTCCGGTGCAAAAAATGTAGCTGAAATCCTCAAAATACCGAAAGTAGGGAGGTATTTTAAATGGGGGCTATACCCACACTCAGTTCTAGTAGACCACTTGGAAGTAGTAAGCAGAACAATATTTTGTTTACATAATATTAGACAGGCTCTGATGATCAGATTTCCAGATTTGCCAGGAACTTTATTTCGAATAGTCCCCATACGCACACATACTTCTTACGAACATCATATAATGTACAAGCGAGTAAAAAGTTTAGGTGGGAGGGTGGCCGATAGAAATGTTAACATCAACTCACCTAGCTAGCATATGCTTATGGGAACAGATTCAAATACTTTACAATCTATATTATTACCACTTCAAACTTAATTACAGCTTTCCACTTAAAACATGAATGGGGAAAATTAACATCTGCATAAATTCGCAGCCACAACAATGAACGTAACTGCTGCCACGTGCCTTAAGTGCGTTTCGCAGTTTTCCCTCACACATACATTGTGCATTGTTATTTTTCCCTTTGAAAATCTAAAATTCCTAAACAAAAGAAATTTCGCGAAAAATACACATATCAAATACCACGAAATCAAATCAAAACGTTATGTTGTTGTTGCTTTCGTTCAGAACAATTTAGATGTATTCTATAAAATTGTTGAATACAAAAAATTCAGTTTTTAAACTAGTTTTCCCTTTTTCCCTATCAAAATTAGCAGCAACAACAACAACGATGCATTAATTTCCACCCCATTCCATCAGGCAAATCTCTACCTCATCTCTTTCTGTCAGATTAGCATTACAATATGACAAAGTGTAGAGAACAGGATGACGATGATCATGATGAGGATGATTGCAACGAGGGTATGTGTCCAAAAAAATAAAATTAATTTACCCAGAAGGATGGAAAATTTTCCCTAAAGCTAATGGAACAGAAATTCTCAAACAGGATATTTGTTCGTTCAATTGTTGCTTCTCATGCAATGGAAACCACATTCCGGATAAACATTACTCAAACATTCCCCTGTTAGACAACTACACCAACAACTTTCACATTTACTTTACGATCCAGTTCTCCGAGCCATCCACCCATCGTACATAGATTGGGAATGGCCAAGCAAATAACTTATCCTGTTATTCATGCTTCTGAATTGTCGAGCTCTAAGGTAATTTTCAACGAACAATAAAAACTCAAATCGATTTCGGGTTTAAAACCTGAAAATAAATGAATTTTCTCATCTCAGTGGCCAAACAAAAGGATAATCAAAACCAAATAAAGCAACAACTTACCAATCGACAGTGTTAATGGTTCTGAAAACTGGTATCCCGTGCTGGAGTCGGGTTCTCTGTATTCTATTTTTTTTGTTCTCCTCAAAACATCTGCCCCTGCTGCAATTAACAATAGATATAAAACTGATGTTGTTGTTTTTGTTATAGCATTTTGGTACGAGCGAACATAGTGTTGGTGTACGCCAACCAAACAATCATTACAACACACCTAACCAACCCCCGTGCCATTTCTATGAAAGCATTTAAGCAATTCCATTGGAAAAGTGTCCTTTTTCGCATAAATTTGCAGATAATAATATCCTGACATTAATTCGTATCAGTGAATTGTTTTGATAGGTCTTTTTGGGGCGGACAGACAAAAATGTAGATCAGAGTCTTTTATATAAAGAATATTTTTGTAGAACATTTTTGATGGAATTGTGACTGACTTGTGTTGCTTCTAATTCATTTGATATGGAAATTTGTCATAGACTAGATTTAGGGAGATTATTGATGGAAGTGCACAGACATCATTTTTGGAATGACAAATTCTGAAATACTGAATGAAAAAAATAGAAGTCGGAAATATTCGAATCTATAAAGATTATTCAAATTCCCACAGACCATTTTTATATCATCCACCATAGTATGGAGGGTAATTCAAATTTGTTTTTCTGTTTGTAATACATTGAAATAATCATTTGCGTTCCTATGTAATAAGTATATTCATGATCAGAATAAAATTATAAGTCGATATAGCCATGTCCGCCTGTCCATCTATTTTAATGACTCTAGCGTCCGCAATAATTGAGCTAGAACACTATATTTTTGCACCCGATTGTCTTTATTTAATAGACAAATCAAATTCGAAGTTGGGCTCTATCGGCAATCGTTATGGTATAGCCCACATATGACGGTACCTCTTGATTTCAGGTATTTTGTGTATTTTAGTTAAATTTTTTTACCAAACTACCTGAAATTTCACGTTTAATTTTCCCAGTGGTCTCAAAGGGGCCGTGGCCCACCTTGCGTACGTCCCTGGCCCACATATAACGGTACCTCCGGATTTTCGGTATTTTGAGCGGTTTAGCCACAATTTTTAACCGAACTAGCTGTAATTTGACCATTGTGATTTTTGTGGTTCCGAAACATCTATACCAAAATTTGTTAACATGTTTTGATATAGCCCCCATATAGCGGTACCTCCCGACTTTCGGTATTTAGAGGATTTTAGTTACAGCTGTTATCCAAACTAGCTGTTATTTTACATTTTAGGTTCTCTGTGGTCACGAAACTTCTCCACCAAAAATCGTCAACATAGGTCCATGTTATGATATAGCCCCCATATAACGGTCCCTCCCGATTTTCAGGATTTTAGATAAATTTTTAACCAAACCAGCTGTAATTTGACATTTATGAAACTTCACTACCTAAAATTGTTAACATAGGTCCATGTTTTGGTATACCCCCATATAACGGTACCTCCCGATTTTCGGTATTTGGAGGATTTTAGCTACAGTTGTTATCCAAACTAGCTGTACTTTTACAATTGAGGTTCTCTGAAATTAATTTCGGAGGGTGCCCACTACAACAAATCTGACATTATTGAAGAAGAATGTAAGAAAATTGTATGAAAAAATGTTTACTTGGGGGGAGAAGGGTATTTTGAGTATTTTAGCTAAAATTTTTTGCAGAACTAGCTGTAATTTGACATTTGAAAATTTCTGTGGTCATGAAACTTTTCTACCAAAAATTTTTAACATAGGTCCATGTTTTGGTATACACCTGTACAACGGTACCTCCCGATTTTCGGTATTTTGAGTATTTTTTTAGAACTAACTATAATTTAGCATTTGAGGTTATCTGTGTCAACGAAACTTTTGCACTCCGTCAATATAGGTCCATGTTATGATATAGTATCTATATAACGGTACCTTACGATTTTCGGTATTTTGAGGATTTTATTTAAAAAATTTTAACCGAGGTAGCTGTAATTTGACTTTTGAGGTTCTCAGTTGTCACGAAACTTGTTCATTAAAAATCGTCAACATTGGTTAATGTTTTGGTATACTTCTCATATAACGGTTCCTCCCGATTTCCTGCATTTTGAGGATTTTTACCTACAAAATATAACCGAACTAGCGTAATTTAGCATTTGAGGTTACCGCGGTCAAAAAACTTCTCCACCAAAAATCGTCAACATAAGTCATAGATACTAACGTTAATAGTGTTTGCTAACTTGTCTCTACAATGTCTTTAATGCGCTGAGGCATCAAAAATAATGTGTAATATTTATATGTCCATATTTCAATATGTATAACTTTAATTAAATACTGAATAAAACAATCCATGTTTTGTTATAGGACTCATATAACGGTACCTCCCGATGTTCGGTAATTTGTGGATTTTATCCGAACTAGCTGTAATTGTACATTTGAGGTTCTCCGTGGTACCTCCTGATTTTCGGTATTTTTGGTCTTAACACCATTGTTTGAGGTTCCTTTCAAATATTTTCTACCAAAAATTGCCAGGATATGTAGCACTTTGATATAGGCCCGATATAAAGATACCACCAGGTTGAACACATTTTTTGCATGAGATTAGATAATTTAGTTAATTGAATTAATCGAGCTAACAAGGCCTAAGGAATTTGTATTGAAAAATGAATTCTAGCAAAGTACCACATACCCAACCGCTATGCTACGATCGTTTCGCTGGTGATTTAAGCCAGCTCATCAGGCATATTTTAAATGTAAATTTCTAGAAGACAAAGGCTGATTTCGATAACTTCTATTTATACAACCCTTTTTACAAATTTGTAGATATGAAGTATTTCTTGAAGTCTTTTTCTACATCAAGTCACCCTAGTGTCTTGTCTAAGAATCATTTTCTCTATACATACACATGTACAATAGGGCTATTACCAAAAAAATACCACCACATAGCCGTGTAGAGCATGGAAAACTGTTATGAAATAAGGTGTCAATTTTTCTCTATCGCGAAAAAAGTTTCCGCACCAAATGCATTGAAGTTCAGTAATGCATTTTTGAATTTTATCTGATTTATCAGATTTTCTTTTCATTAAAATTTTTATTTTTTTGTAATCTAATTTAAAATCATTATCAAAGCGTTCTGGACCAATTTGATCTCAAATCGCGCCATTTCGGAGCATATTAAGAATTTTTGACACTATTGCATTTTTGGTATTTCTTTATAAACTCGTGAATTTTATGTTTATATTTTTTGTACCTATCGGACAAGAGAATTTGGGGTCATTTGCAACGAATTCGTGAAAGTTACAGGCTGTTTTTGTTGACCTTGCCTGTGAGAATTGTATTTGTTTTCTACAAAAATACAACACCAGTACCATGTGGGGAATTTTGTCCTAATAATGAAAACGCGTTTCTAAGATCGATTCGATGAAAAAAGTTTCAGCACCGACCGCAATTACTAAAACCCTTTTGGTATTTTGTCTACTTATAATTTTAAATTTGCTTTGTTTGAATAAATATTTATATACAAAAATATATTTCTCACAGGCAAACTCATTAAAAACGGTCTGTAACTTTCGCGAATTTGTTGCAAATGACACCATATTCTCTTGACCGATAGATACAAAAAATATAAATATGAAAAGCACGAGTTTATAAAGAAAAACCAAAAATTGCAATAGTGTCAAAAATTCCTAATATGCTCCGAAATAGCGCGATTTGAGATCAAATTGGTCCAGAACGCTTTGATAATGATTTTAAATTAGATTACAAAAAAATAAAAATTTTAATGAAAAGCAAACATGTTGTTATAACAGATAAAATTCAAAAATGCATTACTGAACTTCAATGCATTTGGTGCGGAAACTTTTTTCGCGATAGAGAAAAAATTACACCTTATTTCATAATAGTTTTTCATTTTCTACACGGCCATGTTGTGGTATTTTCGATATCTGCAAAAAAGTGCAAAAAGTTATATCCCTAATGTACAATCGAAAGGGGGTTTCCTTCATGAATTGTAATGCCCTCCATTTCGGAAGTTTTTTGTTGATATAGGTTGGCAGTGGCTAAGAACGCTAAGACCTCGACAACATTGTCTGTTTGTTGGAGAGAACCCAGGTTCAAACCTCAGCCGGGGCAGCCGAATTTTTACTTGTTTTGTTTTACGCACACTCCCTTTTTTGTCCTACACCACAAGTTGTATTGTATATTAACATTGTCATTTTATTTGTAACACATCGAGATATTCGTCAGAGACCCTATAAAATACTCTGTCCGTCTGTCTGTTGAAATCAAGATACACGGATGGATAGACTTTACGATTTATAATTTGTATAGATACGATTCTACGTTTTGAACATAGAACGGCACCTCCCGATTTTCGATATTTGCAAAATTTGAATTCTGCCAATGAACAGTGGTCCAATTTCCGAAAAACCTGGCCAAAAATCAAAAATCAATTATTTCAATTTACCATAAATAGTGTCAAATATTGTTTATAGAATCCCACTGCGTGTAGTTATAAAAAAAATATATACGCTACTTGTTCAGTAAGTGGGCATAAAACAGGTCAAAGTGACCCTATTTGGAAAACATTATTTTCTCATAATTTAAGATGTTTTTTAAAAGTTCAGTGTCGCCAATGAAGTCCGCGTTTTTAATAATTGATATCAATACTTGTTGATTTTTTTCAAGGTCCATTTTCACAATAAATGATGAAAGTAGTTGTGAGTAAGATCGAGTTGGGCTGTGTACCTTATTATTGCATAAAAAGGGAAGACCTTTTTAACAATTTCCATCGAAACATCCTGCACATGTTTGCATTATTTTGTCTTGCAGATATGTACACTATGGTTATGACTTTTACACAACCTCATACTCCTGTATAATATTTAGATGAGTTTTTATCTAAGGTTGCATAAAACCTTAATTAGAAAGTGATTGGATGAAAAAAGCTTCCGCAAAAAAAGATTTTAAAGTTCTTATTTTTCAGAACTTTTGCCAATTTTTTGAAGTCACTGTATGCAGATATTTAACAGAAAACAAAATATAGGGGCACACGACATAACCAAAATGACATAACGTTTTTTTTTTCACTAATTTTATCATCGTATTTATTATAACATATATATATATATATATATATATATATATATATATATATATATATATATTATATTATATATAACTTTATTTCACATATCATTAAAATAAAAAGAGTTTTGTGCGGGATCTTTTTTAAAATTTAAATTGGATTAAAAGTTATTTTAGTCATTAATAGGCAGAAGGCCATTCATTCGCGCAACAGGAAATATTTTTTTTAAAAAAACTTTTTTCACTTCATAGAATTTTTTCAAAAAAAAAAATTCAAAGTGGTTTGTGGAGAACCTTTTTATTACAGCGTTTTATTTAACTTGCTTTGGTGTCCGTTTAGATCAAATCTGGTAACTCATTTTTAACACACTTGCAGTTGACGAATCGAACAAAAACTTTGCACACTTTTCAGATTTAGATGAAAATACATGAATGTGATATCAAAACCAATATTGGTCCATTTTTACAAGGTTTTAGCATGTTTTATCTAATTTGATTTTCAAATGTGGTAACTCATTTATCACACAGTTGCAGTTGATCAATCGAACTAAAACTTTGCACACTTTTCAGATTTGGATGACAATACATGAATATGAAATCAAAACCAATATTGGTCCATTTTTACACTGTTTTACAGCGTTTTATCTAATTTGCTTTTCAAATCTGGTAACTCATTTATCACACAGTTGCAGTTGATCAATCGAACTAAAATTTTGCACACTATGGGTCCAAAACTAATATAGGTCAATTTTTTCCTATTTTGAGGATTTTGTAGAAAGAGATTCCATCATGAAGAATAATTATTTTCTAGATTTTAGTGCAATTATAAATAAAACACTGTTACTAAATATTTTTTTTATAATAAAATGAAATGAATGTTATTTTTGGCATTAATAGGCAGGAAATCATTTTTGAGAAAACATTTCAAAAAGTCATAACCCTAATGTACACATCCTCGTTGATTCAGAATGTCAGGGTAACTTCCTGGCGTTTCGGTAAAATTTAGAGTTTTGATGTAGGACCAATGATAAAATTGTATGGCGAACCAATTTCTAGAATATTTTGATCTAATACGATCACACTTTATAGGAGATTTTAAAGATTTGTGGAACGGGACCAAAAATACCCCTTTTATGACTCACACGAGGTTTAATTTTTTAGGAAAAATATTCCTCGCAGTCTTGTCAGTAAAGTTGCCAAAGACCCTATATACCTAAAGTGCAAGGATTCCAAGTAATCTTAACTCAAATGTTTCCAGAACTGTAGAAATGCAGAAGCTTGCAACCCTATTCCAATTTCTTGCTTTCCTTGGTATGTAATGCAAATAGAGATTTCATTTCTTTGGTGACTTATAGTAAAATTTAGCGGAAAACATTTCTGTCTTGATGCCATTCTTTTAAAATGATGTTTTGTATGACAAAACTCACATGAAGTACGAACTTTGTTTTTAATTTTGCATATTTCTGGAGTTTATTAAGATGTAGAGTTTTGGTGTATTCTAAGACCTACTAGTATAGTAAACATTGATGGTGAATTGAATCGAAATTTGTAGAATATTTCACATTTTATAGGAGAAGGAACCAAAAAGACCCCTTTAATGAACGCCTGAGGGTTAAAAAATATGAAAAATTAAACCAGTGACCTGAAAAACATAAGAACCCAAGTTCAGGTTTAAGTTCATTTTTAGAGTTTTGACCAGGTTTTTCGTAAAATTGGCCACTGTGCATTGGTCTCATTTGGTGGTAAAAAACATTCCTGTAAAGAGCTGTCGTTATAGGTCTACATTTTCATATAGCCCTAATAGATTTTGAGTATTTTGCCACCTTTGTGTATTTAGGCCCCTTAAAGTATTGGGGGTATAAAATATTCCGCCAGAGAATTGTCGGAACAGGTAAATGTTTTGATGTAGCCGCCATAGACTCATCATCATTTATGGTGTATGATACAAGGTGGCGCAAAAGTAATCTTCCGAAGTTTTTTGGCTGTAATTAAAAAAAATGAAAAACTTTGATTTTTCTTGTGGATTATTTTTATTTGGTCTTTTAATTTTTTTACATCAATTCGAGAATATGATATCAGATAAATGGCCGCCACAGCTTATTGTCATTTGAGCCCTTTTTATGGCATTTTACATCACTTTGGCCAAAACTTCCGGCGATAGGTCCTAACATTCTTGGCGGATATTGTCTTTAAGAGCTGAAAGAGACTGAGGCTTGTTGGAATAACCCGCGGCTTCAAAAAGCCCCACAAAAGAAGTCTGGAGCGCCTCATGATTATTTTTGATGAAAAATCATCTTCCTCTTGGTGGTGATTAAGGATGGATTGATCGTATGTTAGACGCGATTGGCGGTCAACATTTAACAGCACCGTCTGGACTTTATACGGAAACATCTTCAAATATCGTACCAAAATTCGCTGTAAAGACCGTCAACTGATACCTATTTGCGTGGCACGTCGTCTGGTCTATGTCGAAGGTGCTTCCGTGACATCCTCGGCTACAGCAGCAATATTCTCTGCAGAACGGATACTCCGGGGTCTGCCATGCCTGGCAGCATCTCGTGTTGTGCCAGTCTCTTCGAAGCGAGCGGCTAAACGTCTGCGAAGAAATTCACGTTGTGCCAAAGTCACCGACCGATTATTGGTCAAATAAATAGTCACCAATATTCCGCGTTTTGGAGCAGTGTAACGTAACATTGTTTATTAGCGTGTATTTCGCATATGTTTATTACACAAATGTCAAAACAGAACTGACATAGGGGCCAATCGCAAAAATTATAGCATTTTCTGATTTACTTTTGCGCCACCTTGTATAAAAAAAGTTCGGCCTGACCGTGTTGTATAGTTTCACATTTCTAATTCCCTGTGGACAGGAAATAGGGATATTTCCTGTATTGGAAAATGTCAACATTTATTCGACGTCGTTAAGATCGATACCACAATCGTTGAGATCAAAACCAAAAAGCCCTATATAGTTGTTGGCACGTTCGTACTCCTGAAGAAGGTCACAAAATTCACAAAATTTCATTTTTGGGGAAAAGAAATCGGTTCACATATTTGCAGTTCAGAATTATTCTTGGACCGTTCTGTATGTGTAACAACAGTTTATGCTATTTCTAGATCATGATATTCATCTTAACACATCGCATTTTTCTTTCATATAAGTGTATTGAAATTCATCCTCAAATCGAAATATTTTATTCTCCCAAATTCCCTTTGGGACAACGAACTTCAAATAAATCATTAAATAACTAAATTATAATAACAACAAAATCGTGGAATATAGAAAACAACTGTGTATAATTGGGGTTAACTAAAGGTACTACCACATACCTACATACATATATACACACATATATCTCCGTTTGTTCATACATTATAGCACAAAAATTCCAAACAACCAAATCCAAGGAGCATAATTATTTTTGCAAATAATATTCGCAAACAATGCGAAAACAGCAGAGCACCAACCAACCACCTACCTTCAAGGCACACTGGCTGGCAGGCAGGCAAAACAGGGGGTAGTTGAATCACATTTTGAACAATTGCAAATACGCAGTTTTTAAGGCGACCGTTGTTTTTATTTGCATGAAGTATTAATCCACAAAAAAATACAGAAAAGAACTAAAATCCCTGACAAAGGAAACAACAACCATATGTGAATAACAGCACGGAACAATTGTACTCGTCCGTCGTACACCTTAAATTACGGCAAGTTGTTGTTGGAGTTAAAAAAAAAAAAAACAATAATAAACCTAAAATCCTTCGCTCTTCCATGTTGATCACTGAGGGGTTGATTTTCATAAAATGATCATGAATAGATTCGACTGAGCTGAAGTACTCACTCGTAACAATAAAGTCAGTCAAAAGTTCGGTGCTGTATATGAAAAAAAGGGAAACTTAATGCGAGAATACAAAAGCGAAAAAAGCTAACTGAATGTCGAGTTGAAAATGAACTTTTTTGGCTAGGGAATGGAAGAAAAGTATTCATTTGTGGAATTCAACATAGTTAAGGGGTGCTTTAGAGTGTCAGATTCGGTGGAATGGTTTACCATATTACGCGTATAAGAGTCGAGTGAATAATGGACGAGCAGTTGATAATTATTAGTAAGCAAAAATACTTTTTACTCTCGTACCCGACTACAGAACAGAGGATTGTGAGTTAAATACTCAGCGTGGTAATTAGAAACAAGTAAGAACGGCGTCAAGTTCGGCCGGGCCGATTTTTTTATACCCTCCACCACAGTTTCCTTTCGTTTATTAAAGTATCAAATTCTACCTCTTATTCATTGTTTGAGTGGGATATCTTAACTGATAAAATTATTAAAAAACCTTATGGGTCCAAAACATGGACTAATATTCACAATTTTCGGAATTGAACTTTTGTATCTTCTGCAACTCACAACAATAAACTAGAGCAATCTCGAAACTTTGACAAAAACCCTTGAAATATATATAATCAGTAAGGAAAGGATTAAAGTCGGGCGCGGACGACTATATGATGCCCTACACTACTGTGTATAGTTAAAATATATATGGGAGCTAAATCCAAATGTGAACATATTACGATATTATTTGGCACATATATTTCTAGACCGAACACCGTCACACATTCTAAATTTCATCAAAATTAGTCTGTGGTGCATCAAATACCTTAAATTGTGCGAAAATATATATGGCTATATCCAAATCAGAACCGATTTCCATAACATTTGGTCCTCTTATTTCTAGACCACATTCCGTCACACATTCCATATTTCATTGAGATCGGATATATATAATGTGTTTCGTTCACCAAATACCAAAAATCGTCCACAAATATATATGGGAGCTATATCCAAATCTGAACCGATTTTGATATAATTTGGCACACTTATTTCTATTGAAATTTCATTGAGATCGGACATATATTACGTCTTTCGTGCACCAAATACCAAAAATCGGCCGAAAATTTATATGGGAGCTATATCCAAATCTGAACCGATTTTGATATGATTTGGCACATTTATCTATAGACCTACTTCCGTTGCACTTTCCAAATTTCATCCAATTTGGACAGATACAGCGTGTTTGTTGCATCAAATACCTCAAATCGGCCGACAATATATATAGGAGCTATATCCAAATCTGAACCGATTTTCACCAAAAGGGACAGCGTTCTTCATAAGGCTAAAAAATGATCTTCCCCAATTTTCAGACAAATCGAACAATAAATGCGACCTGTACGTTGCGAACGGACGGACGGACGGACATGCATAAATCGACTCAGAAAGTGATTCTATGCATATCCCTAGAAGGAACTATGGGTCTATCACTTTTCGTTAGGCATGTTACATACAAATGTACTAACACATAATACCCTTACCACAGGGTAGTATAGGGTATAAAAATGGGTAATACCGGCTAGACTTTAACCTACCTGTATATATATGGATAGTTTTTGTTTGAGTAAATTCCTGGGAAAACAAGATTCCAATTAACAAACAATTCGGTAGAAAAATGTGTCTAAAATCTTCAAATAATCTTTAATGGGGGCAACCCTAATATGGGGGTTGTGTCAAAACGTGGACCTATATTGTCTAATTTTTTGCAAGGGATGTTTTATACCTGTAATAGTTTTTTGCACCTTTAGCGAAGACTAGGACACCCAATTTTAGTTATTCCGGTTGAATAACGTAACTAAAACTTTCAAAATACAAAAAAAACGGGAGGTACCGTTCTATGGGGGCTATATGAAGACGTGGGCCTATACCGACGAATTTCAGTTGGAAAGTTGTATACCCTCAAGGAAGGCCAAATACCAAATTTCAGCTATTTCGGTGCGATGTTGAGGCCAAATTTTTAAAATACCGAAAATCGGGAAGTACCATTCCGTGGTGGCTATATGAAGACGTGGACCTATACCGACCAATTTCAGTTGGAAAGTCTTATACCTTCAAGGAAGGCCAAATACCAAATTTCAGCTATTTCGGGGCGATGTTGAGGCCAAATTTTTAAAATACCGAAAATCGGGAGGTACCATTCCGTGAGGGCTATATGAAGACGTGGACCTATACCGACCAATTTCAGTTGGAATGTTTTATACCCTCAAGTAAGTCCAAATACCAAATTGCAACCATTTCGATGGGATATTGAGGCCTCCACCTTCAAAATACCAAATATCGGAAGGCACTGTTCTATGGGGGCTATATGAAAACGTGGACCTATACCGACCAATTTCAGATGGAAAGTTTTATACCGTCTACGAAGACCAAATATCAAATTTCAGCCATTTCTATGGGATATTGAGGCCTACACGATCAAAATATCAAACAATCGGGTAGTACTGTTCTATGGTGGCTATATGAAAACGTGGACCTATACCGTCCAATTTCAGGTGGAAAGTTGTATACCCCCAATGAAGACCAAATACCAAATGTCAACTATTTCGGCTAAAACCTATGAGGCTAAAACCTTCAAAATACCGAAAATCGGGAGGTGCCGTTCTATGGGGGCTATATGGAAACGTGGACCTATACCGACCAATCTCAGGTGGAAAGTTTTATACCCCCAAGGAAGGTGAAATACCAAATTTCAGCTATTTCGGTGCTATAGTGAGGCCAAAAGTTTTACAATACCGAAAATCGGCATGTACCATTCCGTGGGTCTATATGAAGACGTGAACCTATACCGACCAATTTCAGGTGGAAAGTTTTATACCCCAAGGAAGGCGAAATACCAAATTTCTGCTATTTCTGTGCGATATTGAGGGCAATTGTTTTAAAATACCGAAAATCGGGAGGTACCATTCCGTGGAGGCCATATGAAGACGTGAACATATACCGACCAATTTCAGGTAGAAAGTTGTATACCCCAAGGAAGGCGAAATACCAAATTTCAGCTATTTCGGTGTGTTAATGAGGCTAAAACCTTTAAAATGCCGAAAATCGGGAGGTACAGTTCCGTGGGGGGCTATATGAATACGTGGACCTATACCGGCCAATTTCAGGCGGAAAGTTTTATACCCCCAACAAAGACCAAATATCAAGTTTCAGACATTTCTATGGGATATTGAGGCCTACACCGTCAAAATACCTAAAAACCTGGATGTATTGTTCTATGGTGGCTATATGAAAACGTGGACCTATACCGACCAATTCAGGTGGAAAATTGTATACCTCCAACGAATACCAAATACCAAATTTCAACAACATTTCCTGAGTATTCCAACTATGTAAAACTTCACTATATGTATTGTCCTAAGACACGCCGTTCGGACTCGGCGATAAAAAGTAGGTCCCATATCATTGAGCTAATCCGGCGTGCACTCCTATTGATATGAGAAAAATCTCCCGTGTCCCTTCGGGGATGCGTATGGGAACATATATGTATATGTATAGGGTTTGGACGTTCACACATTAAGTCATGCAGCACTTGGCATAGCCCCCGCATAACATCTCTCCCAATTTCCGGTATTTTGATGATTTTAGCTACAATAACGGAACTAGCTGTAATTTACCATTTGAGGTTCTCAGTGTCACGAAAGTTCTCCACCAAAAGTCGTCAACATAAGTCCATGCTTTGGTATAGACCCCATATAACGGTACACCCCGATTTTCGGTATTTTGAGGGTTTTAGCTACATTGTTTGACGGAACTACCCGTAATTTGAAATTTGACGTTCCGTGTGGTCACAAAACGTTCTCACTAAAAATTTTGAATATAGTTTCTCTTTTTGGTGTATGCTCTACCTAAGCCCACCTACTGATTTTCGATATTTTCAGAATTTTAGCTATATTTCTTTACCGAACTTGGTGCAATTTAACATATGAAAACACAACATAACAATTCTCCACCAAAAGTTGACAATATAGGTCCATGTAACGGTATAGGTCCATAAACAGTACCTCCCGATTTTCGGTATTTTGAGGGTGTTGACAACATACCAAAAATTGTCAACATAGGTCCATGTATTGGCATAGCCCCCATATAACGGTACCTCTCCATTGCGGTATTTTGCTACTGCAACGGTCTTAGCTACATTGTTTGACGAAACTATCCGTAATATGACATTGGATGCTCTCTGCAGTTACAAAACTTTTGCACCAAAAATTGTGAAAAGTGATATTTTTCTGTTCCACGAAATAACTTTTCAATTTCTCTTTGCGCTTAGCACAATTTTTTTATACCGTTCTCTTTAGCAAAGTTTTTGTGCTCTCTTGCTTAATTTTTCCACCATCTTGCTAAGTCTCTCAGTCCTCTTGCAAAGTGTGGATGCTATTTGTTCCACAAAACACTTTATCATCTTTGCATTATTTTCTACTTAGCAATGATAAGTTATATATTATATAAATTATAAATAAAAACAATTAAATAAAATAAAATCAAGTGAAATAAAGTAAAACAAAATAAAATAAAGAAAAACAAAATAATATAAAATTAATTAATTAAAGTAAAATAAAACAAGATAAAATTAAATAAAATTAAATTAAATAAAATAAAAATATACTCTCAAATAGTTTAGGCAAAGTGTAAAATCGGAGTTTGGAAGTTCGGAATGGGGTGGTTCGGTGAAAGTTCGGGGTGGTTCTGGCGTTTGAAGTTCGGAATGGGATGGCTCGCAAGCGTGGAAGTTCGGAATGGGGTGGTTGAAAGCACGCCTATTGTCCTTTTTAGTAACTCCTAAAATTATTTAAAAAAACCACACCTATTGTCTTCTTTGGTTGCCCCTAAAAATCTTTAAAAAAAATCCACGCCTATTGTCCTTTTTGGTAACTTCTAAAATTATTTGTTTGCCCCTAAAAATCTTTAAAAAAGCACGCTTATTGTCCTTTTTGGTAACTCCTAAAAATATTTAAAAAAAGTACGCCCATTGTCCTTTTTGGTGACTCCTAAAAATATTAAAAAACACCCCTATTGTCTTTTTTGGTAACTCCTATAAATATTTAAAAAACCAGGCCTATTGTCCTTTTTGGTAAGTCCTAAAATTATTTAAAAAAAACACGACTATTGTCTTCTTTGGTTGCCCCTAAACATCTTTAAATAATCGACGCCTATTGTTCTTCTTGGATGTTCCTAAAAATCTTTAACAAGTCCACGACTATTGTCCTCTTTAGTTGCCCCTAAAAATCTGTAAAAAATCCACGAAGTCCCTAAAAGTCTTTAAAATACCTAAGCCAATTGTCCTTTTGGTTGCTCTTAAAAATCTTTAAAAAATCCACGCTAATTTTGGTTTGAAGGGTGAAAGTTCAGAAAAAAGTAATTCGATCCTTATAATTTCTTGCCATTACCGTGTTTTTCCTATTTCCGAACAAAATCTCCCGTCGAAACGTTTTAAAGCCTTTACTTGTTTTAACAACATACATTGGCAAAGAGAACGTTTGCCCCGCAAATTTTAGGCAAACTTATCAATATTTGGTCTGCAAAACCAAAATGCAAAGTTTTCTGTGGAATGAAAGAACACAATTTTTTGCAAAATCTTAGCAAAATACACTTTGCAGTTACAACTTTTTATTTAGCAGAAGGGAACGTTTGTGGAGCAGAAATCAAAAAGAGAGCAACATTTTTTTGAAAACTTAGCAAACTCAACTTATCATTAGCAAGCTTATCACTTATCAAAATTAGGGTTCTGTGGTACGAATTATCAAAAATATTGCTAAATGAAAAATGAAAAGTTGATAAGTTGTTTCGTGGAATAGGGCTCTGATTGAACACATTTTTTAATTTACATAATTTAGGCATTTGGGGTAGCTGTGATCGAACAATTTTTGCACCTAAAATTGTGGGCAGGAAATGCAATTTATTATTCCATTTTAGTTATGAATATTTTGTGGTGGAGGGTATAATAATATCGGACCGGCCGAACTTAACGACTTTTTACTTGATTTTTTCTTTTTAATTGTTCGCTGTTTTTTAAAGTGGTGGGTTTAACGGTGTTCAAAACAGTTCCCCAGATGACACCACTGTGACGTCAGTGTCCGCTTGATATAAAAGGGGGATCAAGATAAGTCCTGGGCTTGCCATGTTAAAACCAGTCAGGACTGTTGCTTGGTATCTTCCACCCCCTACGTCACCCAAAGCTACTCACACCGTCTTCAAATTCCAAAAACGTAATAATGGGTTTCAGTCTTGAACGATAATGTCTCTCGGATAAATCCTCTGGTTCTTTTTCAAATTCTGTGTTCAAATTCCAAAAAAATGTTTCTATTCCATCATTTAATTCGGTTTGTATTTCTCATTAGAATTAAATCCCATATGCAAACAGTAAATTTTGGAGTGAAAGAATTTCGTAAATAACAAACTCTAAGGGATGATTTGTTGTATTTATCGGCAACAACAACAAAAAACGATTTCATTAAAAAAATGTATTAAATTTTATTTTCCCCACACACATGTACGTATGGTTCACCCATTGATTAGATACTACGATAAGGGTGTTGTGTCCTATTCGTATCCTTTTGCAGACATTCTGCACCTTTTTAAATTTTTAATCTCAACCGCATTGTTTTTTATGCTTTGTTTTCGTTTTTTTTGTATTTTTGCATTTGCATAAATTGAATGGAATTTAATCAGTCATTCATTTTTATGGTGTGAGCCATACAAATGCACACACACACTGTCATTATATGGAGATGGCAATAATTGTGCGCACGCGCAAATGTCCTTGATAAAGGATATTTGATTGTTGTGCAGTGTATACTCGTAGTCCTCTATTACAAGTTCCATTGTAAAGCAACGAACGACAACGGGTATAAATGATAAGCTGTCAGAGGAGCTTATCATTATGCAAATTTATGGCTATCAATATGTCATGTTACCGGGTGATGTCTTCGGTACAAATTGTATATGCAAATTGATCAGTGAATTCAATGGAAATCTGTTGATTATGTTTTCCTTTGGTTGATGTCTTTTTTATTGCTTTTATTATTTTTGCAGTTTTAATTGTGGTATTATTTTTTATAGCTACATATCTGTATTGATTATTTTGACTGTTCAAGGTCATGGGTGTTCCCATTATGTTCTTCTAGTAATACATATACTATTCCGCGCTTTTAGAGTTATGAAGACTATGTAGCTTTATTAAAAAAAAGAATACAATAAATACCGCTTGTCAAAGTGGGAGGTAGTTATTTTTGGTTTCAATACACAAAACTCATGAGGAGATGTGTATGCGATATTACAATCTTCATTTGAAACTAACTCAGACTTTAAAACACTTGTTATTGCGACAAGACCGTCGAACTCGCCGTAAAAAAATGGAGGTACCATATGTCATTTAGTTAAATATAGAATCCGCCGCACTCACTGATATGGGAAAAGTCTCCCCTTATATGCTATGCTTGGGGGAAATAATTTTATATGTGACAAAAAGTCAAACATTTTTTATATTCCAGTTGCAAACTGCATTTATTGTCTCAAAATGTACAATAAACGAAAATTTGTATTAATTATCTTTCAAGTTGAGCTGTTATGACCTAAGTGGTACATTTAATAATTAGGAATCCAGCGAATTCGCTCATATTCAACAATTATGCTACGTTTCACTGGTGGTTAAGTCCCATCGTAAGGCATATTAGAACGTTATTTTAGTGGGTGGACGAAGGCGAAGCTTGGAAACTAGCATTTATACTACCAATCATACGCAAATTGTATATTCGAATTATTTATTTATCAAAAATCGAAATAATGGTTTTAGACCCCAAGTATGTTTGAACGACATCCGTTTCAGAAAATTTGTCCGAAAATTTTGAAAATTTTGTCCAAACTTAGTTTATGTTCGAAGATGGGGTGTATCGGTCCTATCCTTCCGGTACCTCTCCCACAAAAGTTCTAAAAGGTTCGGAAAATATGTGCGCACCATAACTCTTGAAGGGAGGAACCAAATTGATCCAAACTTTGCACATCGTGATATTTCTACTAGACTTAGATGTGGTTTCAAGAAATATGGGCTCAATCGATCCACTCCTTCGGGTACATCCCACACAAAATTTCGGATAAGTTCACTTTAACACTTTCTTCAACTGATTTTGTCAAACATTGGGCGTACGTCATACTTTGTCCAAACTTCAGTGTCAGTTCGAAGATGGGCAATACCAGCCCACAGCTTCCGGTACTTGCCCCAATATTAAAAAATGTCACTAAAATTTTATGCACTATGTCTCTTAAACGGGTCAGCCAATTCAGTCCAAACTTTGGATCTCCTAACATTTTGCTGCATTGGCTGACAACAAAGACAAACAAAAAGCCACAAGCACCCACCACAACATAAGGAATAATTAAACACCATAACAAACTCCGGTATAACACCCAAACCTCAAAGCACAATGAAGATAGAAGAATGAAACAAAACAGAAACATATAAAAACAAGAGTCTCATTGTTGGTATACATACACATAAAAACAAAGATAAAGGCATCATGTCATACAAACAAAACTCACCATAATTGTTTTTTTCAACACGGCATCGAATAGCGAGAGAAGAGAAAAAAAGTCGAACAAAAGAGAGAACTATTGTCCAGTTGACAAAAACTATTTTAGGATTTAACAAAACCCAATTGTTGGAATCACAATACTACATTTGGAATTTTACAATATCTTTACAAAACATATTTTGCTCTTCGAATATTGTTGGATCAATCATATTTTTTTCTCTGCGTGCATACCGATGCAATTCGATATGGACCTGTTTACAGCGATATTATGTTTTCCGTGGACAAGTCCATGCTTCCTGGCATACTGGTCCAAAAGTTATACGATGACCACTGAAAGGACTAGTGGGCTCGATATCTTTAGAAAAGATATGACTCCTAAAATAAGATCCACTTTGATAATGGACTATGTAGGACCATTCTTTTAAGTTCCTTCTCTGGCACACTTTTGAACTTTAATCCTAATCCACATTTTGTCGGTAAGTTAAAATGCCCAAAAAGAGTTTCAATTTAAATGGAGGGTAATCTCTGTCGGCAAAGGCGACTGATACATTTTTACTTGTTGGAATGAATTTTTAAATTCGTACGTTATTAAAATATAAATTTCATACCTGAAACGAACTTAATCTTTCGGGCCGAAAGATGGGTATCTCGGAAACCAGAGCAGATGGGATAAAGTCGACTAAAAATTCAGAAAGAGCAGTGGCGAAAACTCTGTAAACCATGTTGCATTTCTGTTGAATCATTTAGAAAAAAAGGTGACAAAAGGGACCCATGCTTCAACGTTTGTATAAAAATCCAATTGGATAATTAATACGCTAGGGCACCATGCAATTTGCAATAATGCAAAAACTGGGAATGAGAAAATGTGGTTCTCTACACAAAACCCATTATATATTAGGCAGTAGGCCCGCTATCTAGTAGACACGTTATTGCAATTTGTATCCGGGGGAAGGTCGGGAAACAAAATACAGACCAAAAATATTTTTTTTTATTTTTCATACAAAAGTAATGGTCTATTTCACCCGCTAAATAATATTAGATCATCACCCAACTCTTATCTCGTGCAAAAACGTGTTTATGATTACACTAAAAAAGCGTGTTTATGATTACACTTTATGATTACACTATGAACACCAACACAATTGACATCAGTAGAAAGGTCATGTGTTCCTCTTCCAATTATAGCTTACTTCCCTGGAATGTCTCTTCCTGGAATAAAGATATAAACTGCAGATTACAATTTTTCACAATTTTCTCGCAAAAGTTGTGGTCCATTTTACCCTCTTAATATAATCCGATCACGATCTCAAATTGCAAGCTTCTTCTTTGTCATTTACTCTTACCTTATTTTATGATCACCACCAATAAAAATAGGGATCTATTCTGGTCTGAACCCGACCTCCATACAAAATTTCGTGACGATCGGAAACAAAGGAAGGGATATTTCCACATAGTGGTGTAGGGTATAAAAAGGGTACCAAATTTAGTAGTTTTCGTACCATCATTTCCAGTTCTGTCAGTTCTTCCAAACCCAATAATAGTAATTATACCCACGGTGCTCTTGAAACAATTTTAAATGGAAGGTGCTTACACCTCGAAAGTTTTTGCGGATTCTGAAAGTACAATGCTTATAGATGAGAAAAATCAAAAAACAAAAAAAATCGCCGGAGCGCTTTTTAAATAAATCGCGATTTAAGTTGACATTTTTAGGGGTGGTTTAGGTTTTCACGATTTTGCTTAAAAACCGCAAGTCCTATCAAAATGGGACTAAAGAAAATGTTGTAGGTATGAAAATTCTCTACAAGATTGACATTTATGGTATTCTCGTCGGTTTTACCGTTTTTGAGATATAGAAGTTCAAATTGGGACAATTCAAATTCAATTCAATTCTGTATAGCCCCCTTATAAAACAATGTCATGACTGCAAATTCCAACTTAAACTTATATATCTAAAAAAATGTTACAACTTAGGATAAGTTAGTTAAGCCAGTCTTGTAGAGAATTTTCACAGCTTTAAGATTTTCTCAGGTCCCATATCGATAAGACTTACCGTATTCAAGCAAAATCGCGAAACCCTAACAAAAAAACCTAAAAATGTAAACTGAGCTTCTTTATCTCAAAAATGGTACAAGCTGGGAACAAATGGTAAGCGTCAATCCTCCAGAGAATTTTCACAGCTACAACATTTTCTTTAGCTCCACTTTTTTTGGACTTGCGGTTTCCAAGCAAAAGTCGTGAAAACCTAAAAAACACCTAAAAATGTGCATTTTGACCGCGAAATATTTAAAAATCCCTACAGCGATATTTTCTTGTTTTTGGATTTTTCTCATCTATGAACACTGCTGTTTCAGAATTCACAAAAACTTTCCCTGTGTAAGCGGTTTTCATCAAAAGTTAGTTAAGGCGCACCCTTCATGACATTGTCTTATAAGGGGGCGATACAGTCAGTGCATTGTCCCAATTTGAACTCCTATATCTCAAAAATTGTAAAAAGGACGAAAATACCATAAAGGTTGATCTTATAGAAAATTTTCATAGCTACAACATTTTCTTTAGTCCCATTTTGATAGGACTTGCGGTTTCTAAGCAAAATCGTGAAAACCTAAACAACCCCTAAAAATGTCAACTTAAATCGCGATTTATTTAAAAAGCGGTCCGGCGATTTTTTTTGTTTTTTGATTTTTCTCATCTATAAACATTGTAGTTTCAGAATCCGCAAAAACTTCCGAGGTGTAAACACCTTCCATTTAAAATTGTTTCAAGAGCACCGTGTACTGCCATACAGGAAATACGATGGAATAGGAAAGGCGTCACAACCACACCTAAAGGTGACGCACTGTATTATAGCTGCCATGACACAAAGCATTAGTTTGGTTGCGGATTTGTAGTTGGTCAGAGTTTAAAACATCTGGTCTCCAGCTTCACCCCAGTGAATGAAAGACTCTTTGCAATTCGATTAAAAGCAAAATTCTTCAACATCAGTTTTGTTTGCGCTCATGCTCCCACTGAAGACAAGGACGAACACACCAAAGATATATTTTACGAGCGCTTAGAAGAAACTTATGACCGTTACCCTGCCCATGACATTTAAATTATACTAGGCGCTTTTATAGCCAAAATTGGGAAGGAGAATATCTTGGGCCCAACAGTCGGGAAATTCAGTCTCCACAGTGAAACATCTGACAATAGTGTGCGGCTGATAGACTTTGCAGCTGCAAGAAATATGGTAGTTAGCAGTACCAGATTTAAGCATCTCGATATTCATAAGGGTAACTGGCTGTCGCCAGTTCAAAGAACAAGAAATCAAATTGATCACGTTGTGATAGATGGAAAACATGCATCAAGCGTGTTGTATGTACGATCGTTCCGGACCTCTACCTTGCTGCAGCAAAGGTACGTACCAGATTAAACGTAGCAAACAAAGTGCGAACAGACACAACACGAAAGTTGGACATCGGTAAGCTGTAATCACAATAGATAGCCACAGCATATTCCACTCAGCTGGCCTAACTGCGTAATCAAAGCACTCCTCGTCCCGATAAAATATCAGGACAATGGCAAAACATTGCCCACTCCATGCAAACAGCCGCAAAATCAGTACTTGGATACCAGAGACCTCTACCAAGGAATCCATGGTATGACCAGGAGTGTCGTGCGGCTACCGAAGAGAAAAATTCGGTATATAGGGCTACATTACAATCCGTAGCAACGCGTATCCCACGAGAGAGGTATCGGGAGAAAAGGAGAGGAGAAACGTCTTTTCCGCAGGAAAAAGAGAGAGATGGAAAAGCGGGAGTGTGAACAAATCGGGATGTACAGGAGACAGAATAAAGTCCGAAAATTTTACCAAAGAGTGAAACTGACACATCCTCCTGTAGAGACCAGCAAGGTAATCTGGTAACTGATACAGATAGTGTGCTAAGGATGTAGAAAGAACATTTTTCCAAACTGTTGATATCCAATAGTAGCGAAGTCGACGAAGATACCACAGATCCAATCCCTGAAGATGGTATTGAATGTATACCACCCGGCCAAGATGAGGTAAATACAGCAATAAACCGGCTGAAGAATAATAAGGCAGCAGGAGCTGATGGCCTACCAACCAAGCTGTTTAAAACCGGAGGCGACACGCTGATAAGGTGTATGCATCAGCTAGTTAGCTCCATCTGGCAGGAAGAACGCGCACCCGACGATTGGAACCTGAGCATCCTGTGTCCCGTCCATAAGAAAGGAGATAAGAATTTATGCTCCAACTATAGGGGCATAAGTCTTCTCCCTATCGCCTACAAGATAGTGTCAGGGATATTGTGCGAACGACTAAAGCCCATGGTCAACGAAATAATTGGACCATACCAATGCGGCTTTAGACCTGGCAAGTCCACCATTGACCAGATGTTTACCCTACGGCAAATACTTGAGAAGACCCAAGATATGCAGATCGACACCTACCACCTTTTTGTCGATTATAAAGCAGCCTTCGACAGCCCGCTAAGTTCAAAGATATTCCAAGCAATGTCTGGCTCATTCGTCTTTGTAAAATGACTCTAACTGACACAAGATCTTCAGTTAAAATAGGAAAGAATCTCTCCGAAAAGTTTTGTACCATAAGAGGTTTCAGGCAAGGAGACAGCCTTTCGTGTGATCTTTTCAACATCCTGCTAGAAAAGGTTATACGAGAGGCAATCGTCAAAAGAAGTGGCACAATCTACACCAAAAGCCACATGTTACTTGCTTATGCTGATGATATAGACATCATGGGACGATCAGTAAATGAAGTAACCGATACCTTTATGAAGATCGAAGGAGAATCTGCTAAAGTGGGTCTGGCGGTAAACGGCGAGAAGACCAAGCTGATGGTGTCGACGCGCAATGCGTCCATTGAGATCGGACCAACTGTTGAAGTTGGTTCCTATAATTTTGAGGTAGTAAAAGACTTCGTATACCTCGGTGCCGCCGTAAACACAACAAACGACATCAGTTGTGAAATAAAAAGTATTGGCCAACAGATGTTCATTGGCTTAAGTAAGCACTTTAAAACAAAGCCACAACTCGTCAAACAAAAATAACGCTTTACAAAACACTGATACTACCCGTGCTGATGTATGGTTCCGAAGCCTGGGTACTTGCGCAGGCGTGTTTGAGAGAAAAATTCTTCGAAAGATCTACGTACCGATCTGCGTTGACGGTGAATATCGACGTCGTATGAGCTGTATCTACTATACAACGACATCAATATAGTAAAACGTATCGAGATGCAGCGATTGTGTTGGCTAGGCCATATAATAAGAATGAGCGATGATGAACCCGTTAAAAAGGCTTATAAATTCGAGTCACATGGCGGTGCACGCAGAATTGGCAGGCCAAAGAATATATGGCGCAAACAAGTGGATGAAGAGATGACAAGTACGCGGTATTCCAAAAAGCGAAGCACTAAACAGAGAGAATTGGAGAACTTTTTTAGTTCAGTCTATGGAACACATGTTCTGTAATGGGCCAGCTAAGTAATAAGTAACTCCATCCTTTCTCCAAAATCAAAATTGTACCAAATGTAGTACCATTTAGTAATTTTCGTACACGAATTTCCAAAACCACATAAATTTCTCAATCCTAATCTTCATCAGTAATCATTATTACACACACATTAGTACGGATTTCCAAAGCTACCTCCATATCTCAATCTTATAGGATTACTGTTGAATCCTAATTCCAAGTTTCTAGTTTCCAGCTCTCTCCGTTCACCTAAATCCAAATTTTACTAAATTTAGTACCATTTGGTGCTTTTCGTACACATTACAAATTTCCAAAACCATTTCCTTTTATAAATACCCCTTGATTTCCATACCAAATTCCAAGATTCTAGCAATAGCCTTTTAAAATATACAATGGTACTAAATTTAATAACTTTTAGTATTTTTCGTACACTTTTAGGTGGAATTTCCAAAAACTCTTTGGTATATCTTTCCAAATCCCCATCAGTGACCTTCATTTCAAATTTCCAAATTCTAGCTCTTCCCGTTTGCATAATACAAAGGGTACCATATTTAGTACTTTTTGTACCCTGAATGCTCATGAGAATAGAGGGCCACTTCTGTAGCGGATGGGTATTGTCTTGAATTTAACAACATTAATTTATTTCGATAATTCTATGCTGTGCGATTTTAAAACTAATTTTATCCTGCAATAACGCCATCATCTTTTTTTGTGCATTAAAATTTTACTTTGGAAAATTACCCTTTGCATCACACTTTGAATTATATCCTCTGCATATTCTTTTTTAATGAACTAAAAATGTAAAGGATTCCTTCCAACCGCATTCCACTTAATAAATTGATATAAAACAGAAAATATTTACAAATATACATATCAAAATTTCACCTGCCCTTATTAGACCGTGCCATCCTTAAGATTTATGTTCAACATTTATATTGGCGGAATTATCCACATGTCATGTTATGGATTTCTACGAATCGCTTTAGAACGGTTTAATGACAAAATAAAAATGATATATCCCCACAGACACACACGCACACACACACCTATTTATATTCATTGGTCATTTAAAGATGTTTTCTTGGTTTTCAGCGTTCGAGGTAGTTCCTTTCTTGTAAGAAAAACCAGAATTATTCATTATTTAAATTAAGTGTACTATGAAAGAGGGGGCACGTGTATACGAATATGTCCAAACGCAAATGACAAGAGAAAAATGAAGGAATTAACTGTCCACCAATAATGGTGTTGGTGGTAGAAAATATCAACTGTCCTCACGGTATGTAATCGTTTATTACTCTAGAATGCCGTAGCAACTGAACTAGGTTATTGCAGGTGCTTTTTTCCTTGCTGAAGTGAAGTTGAACTGGTTTAAAGGAGTTGGTCTTGTTGTTGTTTTTTTATTTAATATTTACGATGTCACAATACATTAATTGTTTCATTGGACAGTCTCTACTACCACACAGCGGCGATTGCCGACATCGCTAGAGGGCTTGTCTCTGTGTTTGTTTGGTGTGACCAAACAGCTAAAGTGCAAGGCATTAAATATTTTCATTAGCAAATGCCATCACATCACACGTTTTCCATGTTTATCCTAGAACATCAAGCAATACCTGGTATTAATATTCTTCCACCAGCAGAAGGGAGTCACTGGGAGCTGATGTTTAAATATCTGGCTTTAAGTCATATAGCTGTAAATACCAATGCCTGCCCTTAATTTTGTGTCTTTATTGGTCTTCGTCGGCTTAATATGCATTTTCCCCTCGAAACATTGTCAGTTAGACATTGGTTTTTGTATTTTTTGCCTAGTCATTTGTTTGAGATTCATGGCATGTACCATAAATTGTTGAAATTGTTTTAATTTTCTTCATTAGGGATTCATTCGTGGTCCCCCTTTTTCGAGTTTTAAGATGACAACTTAGTGACTGTGGCAAGTGCTAAACTGGTCGGCAGCAGGGCAATTAACAACTCTAGGGGTTTGGTTTTTGCCAACTATTTTTTATTTTGATTTTTTGTTGTTATTAAAAATAGTGCAGTAAATGTTGCCATAATTATAACTGTTGCACAGATTCATTGCATTTGGGTCAGTGTTTTATGAAAAGGGGGAAGTTATTGATTGATATAAATTTTGTGGACTAAACCTGTTTTGTTTTAAGCAACCATGTCATAGGACTCATTAAATATTCACAGTTTCCTAAACGTTGCCGTTTTGTTGTAACTTAGCTTGCCAAAGTAATTTATGTAGCAATA
Source organism: Musca autumnalis (assembly GCF_047663935.1). Classification (NCBI taxonomy): domain Eukaryota; kingdom Metazoa; phylum Arthropoda; class Insecta; order Diptera; family Muscidae; genus Musca; species Musca autumnalis. Next base: position 220,322,144 of record NW_027411866.1, read on the forward strand.
TCATAGAGTCATTATTCGTTTTCATTACCAATAAAATATTAAATAAAAAAAATATTTTTTAACATATCGTCTGCTACGTACGAAAATGTCGTACGTCCATTTTTAGAAATTTTTCAGGAGGAAGAAAAAACATGCCACCGCTTTCTGTATTAACGATTTATTATGGTGGTAAAAGCAGTATTATCCATTTTTTATTCCGCTTCAATACCTTTACTTTGTTTGATCGCGTTTGGGAGATAATTGGATGTCTTTGGATTTACGACCTTTTCCTTGTACAGTTTTGTATTTTTCTTGGGACTTACGTCATTTTCCTTTAATTTACGGATATTTTAACATAAAATATTTATTCTTGTAATAATTACTTAACTCGGACAAAGGTGGCAAGACATTAGCTATGCAAAAAACTGAATATGAAGCAAAAATGAACACAATAATTTGCACCTACAAACGGATCAAAAAAGATCCCACAACAGGACTCCAAGAAAAATGTAACAAATTGATAATGCAATTATATGAGTTAAAAATAATAAACAATATGGAAAAGAACAGGCTCACAAACAAGACGACAGTACCTCCAAAAATATATGGCCTTCCAAAGGTCCATAAGGAAGGAACCCATTGCGACCAATATGTTCCTTTATAAACTCACCTACATACATATGAATTTTCTAAATACATAGCCGCAATACTCAAAGTCCTAACGAAAGGCTCGAAATACAACATAAAAGACGCAGTGGATTTCAAAACTAGAGTCAACAGCCAATACATAGACAAGGAAGAAAAACTCATATCTTTTGACGTCATATCTCTCTTTCCAAGTGTGCCTGTAAACTTAGCCATCAATACGGTTAAAGAAAAATGGAACATAATCAAGAAACATACAAATATCCCTTTGAATCTTTTCATCGATGTATTGACTATATGCATCAAAGACTCACGATATTTTTATACCCTACACCACTATGTGGTAAGGGGTATTATGTGTTAGTGCATTTGTATGTAACATACAAAAGGAAGCGAGATAGACCCATAGTTCCTTCTAGGGATATACATAGAATCACATTCTGAGTGGATTTATGCATGTCCGTCCGTCCGTTCGCAACATACAGGTCGCATTTGTTGACCGATTTCGCTGAAAATTGGGGAATACCATTTTTTTAGCCGTCGGAAGATCAAGTTCGAAGATGGGATATATCGGTCCACGTTTTGGTATAGCCCCCATATAACGGTACCCCCCGATTTACGGTATTTTGACGTTTTCAGCTACATTTTCAGACCGATTTGGCTATAATTTGACATTTAGGGTTCTTAAGTGTCAATAAACTTATATAACAAAAGTTGTGGACATAGGTCCCCGTTTTGGTATAGCCCCCATATAACGGTGCCCCACGATTTACGGTGTTTTGATGTTTTTAGCTACATTTTCAGACCGATATAGCTATAATTTGACATTTAGGGTTCTTAAGTGTCAATAAACTTATATAACAAACGTTGTGGACATAGGTCCACGTTTTGGTATAGCCCCCATATAACGGTACCCTCCGATTTGCGGTATTTTGACGTTTTTAGCTACATTTTCAGACCGATGTAGCTATAATTTGTCATTTAAAGTTCTTAAATGTCAATAAACTTATATGACAAAACTTGTGGACATAGGTTCACGTTTTGGTATAGCCCCCATATAACGGTTCATTTAAGTTCATATTTTCGTATAGCCCAGATACCTCCGAACTAGCTGTTAATGACATTTGAAGTTCCCACGTTATGTACCGATTTTCGATATTTTGAAGATTCTAGCTAAATTTTTTAACCGAATTAGGAGTTATTTGTCAACATACATAGTTAGATATAGGCATCATAAAAAAGGGCCTCCCGAATGAAGCATAAATGTACATAAACATTATCTGACATTTTAACGTACCCACTTAAAGTTGGGGACAGGAATGAAAAGTAATTATTCCATTTTAGTTCAGAATATTTTATGGTGGAGGGTATGAAAAGTTCGGCACGGCCGAACTTAATGCTTTTTTACTTGTTTATACATGGACAAATTATACGAACAAAAAAAGGGGATGTGAATGGGCTCACCAATTTCGCCAGTGATTGCAGACATAATCATGGAGAATTTACTCGACGAAACAATGAGGATTTTAACCGTAAAACCAAGACTATTAACAAAATATGTCGACGGTATATTTTGTATTATAAAAAACGACGAAATAGACAACACTCTCAATGTACTGAATGCATATAATAAACAGCTGAAGTTCACGATGGAATGTGAATCTAAAAATCAATTACCGTACCTTGATTCAGTAATACATAGGGAGGGGAATTTATTGCTACTAAACTGGTATCAAAAACCTACTGCGTCCGGGCGTCTCATCAATTATTATTCAAAACACCCTCGACGTATCAAAATCAATACTGCCACAAACTTCATACGGAGAGCTTTCAAATCAGCGACAAGAAATTTCATTCAAAAAACACAAAAGTCGCCAGAAGAATCCTGAAGATGAACGGTTTTCAGGGGCAAGTCTATATTTCTTGGGAAAACAGCCCGAAAGATGTAAAAAACCCCTATATCACTATATGTGGCGGTCGGAGAGCACGATAACTCTCGAACTGTTCAATCGATGTGGTCCAACATTTGGTCTTTGTCATATTATATCCAAACTTAGTTTCATGGGCAATACCGGTCCACAACTTTCGATACTTCTCCCCAATATTTAAAAAAATATCACTAAAATGCGAGGACGATAACACTTGAATGAGGCAACCAATTTGGTCCAAACTTTGGATCTCCTAATATTTTATCAAAATTTAGTGTAACTTCTAAAATGGCCCTTATCGGTCCTCCCTAAGGGTACCTGCCCTACAAAAGTTCAACATTTGTGTATTAGTGCAGTTAATTCCTAATCCACATTTTTGTCGGCAAGTTCAAATGTCCAAGAAGGGCCACAAAATTCTGAAGAGACCTTAAATACATTTCGCTTCACATTGGCTGAGGGTTTATATCTGGCGGCAAAGCCGACTGACACTTTTTTACTTGTTGATTTTTTATGTTGTAAAAAACTTAATTATGAATTTGTAGCTTTGATCGATAATATAAGCTGCTGACCTGCGATTTTGGAGCGATTAGGACGGCTTGTAGGTCAACACTGAAACATGGATTTCTTCTTTCTTACCTTTATTTTTTCTTTTCTGGCATCTTCTTTCTTTTTTTTTGGTGAATGTTATATTCTTCTTTTCCGAGGTTTCCAACTAAATATCGAGCACAAATTTCACGTTGGTCTTTTTGGTGGTAACATAAAAAATGGGAAAAATGTGTTGAAGTAAACAAGTTTTTTTTGTGTTCTTTCTTGATTTCTGGCCAAACCAAGCAAAACTCAAACCTGTGCTCAAAGAGAGAACTAAAGAATATCCCTTTGGCAACATGGTTCTAGTGTATGACTTTTCGATATATATACTGCATCCCCCTAAAATCGATGCTGACATTTTGAAGTTTTGATTTCAGTGTTTTTCGAATTTTTCTTATAATTAGAGGGTGCAACTAGATAATAATCGATACTAGTATATAGGATTCCACGTCGTTCAATGTATATCTCATGAGTGTGCTCCGTACAGCTTCCTAGTAATAGGAGTTCAAAGGCGAACATTTGGTGCGTAAATTTTCGGAAAAAAAAATATTTTTTGGCTTTAAAATTTACAACTGTCGTACAGGTACCCCTGAACCCCGCGTGATTTTAGTTTTTTTACGTGTCGGATCTAATAAGCCCTTCCGCGTTCGAATCCATCCACTAAAACGCCGGATATAGATACCTTGAAAGTAGGAAAATCTGCAAAAATATATTTTGACAATTCCGCGAATTGAACCGCGATTTTCTTTGATTATTTTTACATAAATGTAATCCTTTATAAGCGATTATTATATTTGCCAAAAAGGTGTGTCACAAATTACAAAGATTCGGGGGTAATATCCCTATTTATCCCAAAATAGAATGTGGTGGCACATCCGCAGTTCTTGACGAATCTGTCGAAAATTATTTATATTGACGTATTTTTAATTTATATTGACGTATTTGAAATCGGATGCACCTTATAATCATATGCACATCGCGTAATTTTTGCCCACTTGAAGGTTTTTTGAATAGTAAGATTCAACTGATGGCACACTTTGGCCGCTGAATAAAACATGGGAAAATCCATGCATATTGATAGACATGGACTCCCTGTATCCGAAGAGCACATGCACCTCAACTGACTTAAACGGATTCGCGAATTGCACGCTTTTTATTTTTTGTGTTGTTTCTTTGGTTGTAATTTCATTATTACGCTCTACTACTTAATTCTATTGCTTATCGCAAAAAGCAAATATACTTTCACGATGACAAATTATTTTCCTTGTAATAGTTTTAGCAAAATACTTCAGGTTTTGTACGGAAAATTAGCGAAATAGTAGAATAACTCCCAAAAATATTTCTCCAATTTTTCGCATTAAACCAAAATATATATTCTTGAAATAAATTTCAACAATAAGTTTTCGTCTTTTGTTGTTGCTGTAATATGCATGCAATGAACCCAATCTTTATAATTTTGGTCTCACATTTGTCTATGCGTTGTCTAGATTCTGTACGTATTTTTAATTTATTTTTTAGAGATTTTTATGGACTCTGAATTAGAATAAATAAAATTTGCCCCAATGAAGAAATCTTCATTATTTTTTTATTTTCCGCGAAAATAAAAATAAATTTTGCAAATATTTTAGCATCTACGGATAGATATCAAATTCTGTTAACGATTTATGTATACATTTTTTTTATTAAAACCCAAAGGGAATTTTTAAATATTTTTTCATTTTTGCATCCAATTTTGTGTACGCGAACATATTTGAAACCACAGTTTTTTTCTTAACGTAAGTACCAAAAATCGCGGATGTACTCGCAAAAAAACATTTATTTTTTTTTCAGTGGTATTGAAAAGGAAATTTGAAATTTACCATAAACCCTCGTTAAAAAATTGTTCCGTTGAAAATGAGGCCGCTATAACAACCTACTGAAAAAAGAATCAAAAATATGCACGAGGAGCTCTTAAACTTCACTTTTTCGAATTTTGTTTGGGAGGTACTCGAAGAAGTGGACCGATATAGTCCATATTCCAACTTGATACATGGCTGGATGAAATAATATGATGTGCAAAGTCTGCACCAATAAGAAACTCCCTGCGAAAATTACTTGTGGATTTGCCATTTTGGTTGGTGCCGGCAGGGTTTCTTGGAACTTTTAAACCAATATCTCAGGAAAAAAATTGTACCTTCGTAAACGGAGCCGGAAGGACAACTTTCTGAAACAAATTTCAAAACGATCCGAGAGGAGCTCTTTAACTTCACTTTAACCGAATTTTGTGTGGGACGTACCCGAAGGAGTGGACCAATATACTCCATATTTGAACTTGATCTATATCTAGAAGGAATAATACGATGTGCAAAGTTTCAAGAGTTATCGTTCACACCATTTTACAGACAAATTTTTAACTTTTTTGGTGAAGGTACCAAAAGGAGTTGACGGAGATTTCCCATCTTCGAACTTAAACTAAGTTTGGACAAAATATTACGATATCCAAAATTTGGTTCGAATCAGTTGATCCGTTCGAGAGTTATCATGCGCACCAGACAGCCAGCCAGACGGACGGACATGGCTAAATCGACTCCAAATTGTCTGAAACTAATTTCGTCCAAACATACTTGGGGTCTAAAACCGTTATTTCGATAAGGCACATTTTTTGTCGTATCAAAGTGTATATGGGGGTTTCTGAGTGAAATCAGATAGATAAAACAACAAAAAATACAAAAAAGATTTGTTCTATTTGGGCCAATAGTAAAGAAGTTATGAGTATTTCTTTGCAGATAGTTTTTACAGATTTTGACATTTTTAAGGCGCGATATCTCTGGAACCGTTAGCAAAAAAATTCTGAAAATATACTAAAATGTTTTGCGATGAGCAGCATCACCACAGCTAAAAATAAGGGAAATCAAAAGTCTCATCTTGAGAAAGTATCCGATTTCACTCAGAAACCCCCATATACACTTTCTAGCCTAAAGACTGAGGGTATAAAAGCGAGTGCTTTAGTTTTAGCCAACACTGTATAATACAATTACCAATTTTAATACCAAGCATCCAATCATTACTAAAAATATTAATACAAAATGTCATTAATTTAAATCAAATATTGTGGTCAAAAATTTTCCGGAGACTTCAGAACTTTTTGTCATAACAAACAAGATTGTGGTTATACTTGCGGAAATATAAAACATTCTTTGTAGTTAATGCAGTTTGGAAAGCCGAATATTCGGTTGTACTCAACCATCCCCTTGGTAAATTATTAACTGCGCAGGGAATTTTTTAGGAATGTCCTTTTCTAACAATTTCTAAAGTCAAACACAAAAGTAGGGATATTTCTGTTTGTTCATCCCTTATTGTTGCAGTTACAGTATCCTTTTTCACTATAGTTTCTTAAGGTTGATCTAGATGTCGTTTAATTCCAATTGGTTTGTGTCCACAATGTTTCACAATATCACCGTAATTTTTTGTGGAGGGCAGCATAGGATTCCGTACAAAACATATGCCTTGATGATTAGAGCAAGAAAGGTAGAAAAATAGAAACTCTTAATTGTCGTGATAAGAAATTGCTCTATTTTCAACTGTAGCAGAAGCAGCACAAACAGCAGGACATTTGTTCCGTTCTATAACATACAAGCATAATCTTATCAAGAGGGTCATAATTTGTAAAACCGACTTTGTTAAATGAAACGACGAAGCGCTGTTGCGTTGCAAAAGAAAATTCGTAGAAAATTAGTTTACAAAATAAAACGAACGAAGTATTTGTTATCACAATTTATCAGTCAGGAATTTAGGTGATACTAAAAGAACCACGAAGTCTAACATTAATGCCACATGCCAATAGGCTTCTGTGACGGAAGAAGAGCGTGTGTGTTTGTCACATTGCCCTTTACAGAGGCAAATAATTAGACTGACACTATGATTAGAAAACAGTGGCTTCTGCTACCACTGAAAACATTTGCTTTGCGATAATTTTTATGATTCATCGATAATGTGTATTACTGAGGAGTTTGTACTTGCCGCCACCGCATACCATCGAGCATCTGCAAAATATTTCATAATGTCCTTGAGTTTGCAGACAAAGACATACACGACAGACATCATCTCTTCTCTCATCAAAGATGCCTATGGGTGTCGAGGTAATGTTAACGGCATGCGGCATGTTTTCTGATGACAACGATTACGATAATTGCAAAGACTTGTTTTCAATTTAGTTTTTAAAAGGCGGTATGTTTTTTGGTACGATGGAATAAAGAAGGTTTTCAAAATAACTCCACAGGAGTTTAATATTGTTGTTTTCTTTTAAGGCATTCGTGTATGTAGTTTTTTCTTTAAAGCGTTGTCAAAATAATTACTACATTAATTGGGTTACATCCCACATATATTTAATGGATGTTTATTTATATGAATTGTAATGTCTTGGATAAAGAGTCATTTTTAAAAAACCAGGAACGATTTTTTTTGCTTGGACGTATTTTTATTTGAGAAATAGTGAGTCCATAGCTGAAAATAACTCTCGTAATATAAATTGAAGTTTCATTACATTCTGAAGACCTATACAACTCCGTTACTACTACCAAAAGATCTGCAAAATGAAAATTTAAACATTATCTCTCAGGCGGAAAACTATTTCACTTACAACCTGTTCGAATTAAGCAATGGAAGAACACTGCTGTTTTAGACCGATACTCAAATTTGGAACTTTTGTGTGTTGATAAATAATGAAACTGAGCTACTGAATCTACGGAATACTATGATGAATATCTTGATACATTTATATTGCAATTAGAAGATTTATTGGAAACAGAGGTACGTGTTATGACAAATTTTCAAAATATTAAAATTGAGATAGCTTTGAGTCTTTTGCTCCGACATTTGGAAGTCAACAACAACACCTGTGATACTGATTTTAAGTAATACGTCCAGCAGAACTTACGATTTAATAATCGTCACTAAACCAATCGAAAAATATCTCTGGTGTTTTGCCAACTGCGCCCATCATGGAAACTGTGATATTCACAAAGGAATAAAAACGCATTTATTTCCTCACAAAGTTATTTGCCGATTCCGAATCGTAAATTTCAATGTCAAAATCAATATATTTCTTACTCTCTGGAACAACAGAGAAATGCGATCAAAACTGCGACCTGTAATGTGATCACAAGTTTTATATGGACAGATGGATGGAATGTATGGCCTACCCAGACACTATTTTGATATTCAACACCAACGTATGCTACCTTTAAGCATAAAAATATATCCCTCTACTATTGGAAATACAGGGAATACGATTGATTGGAAAGACGTAACAACACCTTAGGATGAGAAAACAAGTGAGTCAAGGCTATAGTCGGGTCGGGGCCGACTATGTGATACCCTACACCACTTCTCCTGTGCATACGCGTTTGACTGGTAAAATTCAAAATATTAAAATTGGGATAGCTTAGCGCCTTTGCTCTGAATGTCTTCATTAACAACAACATTGTTCCACAACATCCCATACGGGACAAGGGAGACTTCTCCCATATCCATAAGTGCACCCCGATTCATATTTTAGCTTAATGACATGGGACCTACTGTTTATCGCTGAGTCCGAACAGCGTGTCTTAAGAAACCACTTGTGGAGAATTTTTTCAAGGCTGATATACTCATGAAATGTCGCCAACATTACTGAGGGGTATTTTGCCACCGTTGAAAAATGTTTGATGTTGCCTGGCCGGGGAATCGAACCACCGACCTTCTGCGTGCAAGGCGGGCGTGCATACCATTGCACCACGGTACAGGTCAATTTTATTGAAACGCGTTTAAGTGCATCGTCAGAATAACTCAAATAAAAAAATGGAAAAGTCGGATGTATGTCAACCATCAACCATCACATTCCGACCCCTGTATAATATCCGACCATTACCAAAATCAATATGTTTATTCCTCTGTGGGACCCCCATTAATACCCAAAATTTCGTGACGATCCAATCAAAATTGCGACGTGTAGCGTGATTAAAAAATTTAAAAAATAGGACGTATTACCGACTATTGCTATATACCGACTATTTGGCCACATACGCCAACATGCTTTACATCATTGTAAAGATGGGATTTGTTTTTGGAAGGTCCCCAACCAAAGCTGTGATATTCGTCATTATTATTAAAATCGCAAAAATGAAAAGTTGTGTTTTAATAGTGGCTATTGATATATATTTATAGTTTTACCACCTACGACAACCTACGTTACATCGTTGCAAAGGTGATATTTTCTCCTTTCATCAGCAGGTTTTGCTTTTGATATACACCTTATAGAAGCGGAGATATTCGCTTTGAAATAAAACGTAGACTTTTTCTCCAAATAAGTTGTTTGCCCATTCCGACCCCTGAATATTATCCGACCATTACCAAAATAGGCTTCTTCCTCTGTAGGACTCCCATTAGCCCCCAAAATTTCGTGACGACCCGATCAAAATTGCGACCTGTAGCGTGATTACAAAGAAATGGAAAAATGGGATGTATTAACGACTATTGCGATATCTCCGTTATTTGGCCACCTACGCTAACCTACTTTGCATCATTGTAAACACAGGATTTTCTACTTTCATATCCAGGTTTTGCTTTTGGAAAGTATCCAACAAAAGCTGTGTTATTCGTCATTAGAACTAAAATCTAATAAATGAAAAGTTGGGTTCTATAAGCGACTATTGCGATATCTTCGTTGTTTGACCACCTACGACAACCTACCATACATCGCTGTAAATGTGATATTTTCTGCTTTCATTAGTAGGCTTTGCCTTTAATATACCCCTTATAGATACGGAGATATTCGCTTTGAAATAAAACGTTGACTTTTTCCGCAAATAAGTTGTTTGCCCGACCCCTGAATATTATCCGACCATCACCAAAATCAATAGGCTTCTTCCCCTCCCTCAACATCCAAAATTTGGTGACGATCCTATCAAAACTGCGACCTGTAGCGTGATTACAAGGTTTAGGTGGACAGACGGACAGACGGATGGACGGACGGACTGACGGACGGACACACATAGCCAGATCGACTCATCTCGTCGAGACATTCATTTTGGTATATATAAGTATGGGTCTACGACCATTATTTCGAAGCGTTACAAACTTTTTGGCCAAAACCAACTTATAATACCCTCCCCACATAGTGGTGTAGGGTATAAATATGTTGAGCAAATGTATAAAATTTTAAGTAAGAAAAAATATTTTTTAAGTTTAATTTGTGATCATTTCATCGAATTCACGCTAATATCTTACGGAAGATGTGTTCAAATACATTTTGGGTTCATTCAAATGGGAAATAATCTTGAAATACAAATATTTTGAAATGCGTGTAATCCGTGAAATCCTGAAAATGAGCATGCCAATATAGCGAATAATTTTTTATATCCTCCTTCCTTAAGAAACAAACAGTAATTATTCGAGTCCCACTACCAAAAAGGACTTACATTTTGTGTAGTTAATCCTAATTTAATGCAAAACAAGTAAGAGAGCGCTATAGTTAGTCAGACGGTGTCGACCATGTGAAGCCCTACACCACTTCCTCCGGACACTGTTTTCCACGAAATTTTTTTATTTGATTGCGACACGTTATGTTATTGATATAATCGATTGATATTTTTCAATCATTTATTATTGATATAATTTGCGTGAACAGAGAGGTGATGGGATATTTTTAACGTTTCGTGTTCGTAATTTGGTGAAAAATGCCTCACACTTTATATTTAAAAAAAAATATTAGTATTTTCTTTGACAGAAACTCTTACGGTTACGACGGTGGAACATATCTTCCAGGAACTAAATATTTTACAAATTTTCAAACATATGTTTTGGTTCATTTCACCCGCTGAATATTATCTGATTATCATGTTAAATTGTCAGGTTCTTCTTTTTCGTAAACCGAAACCCTACTTAAAATTTCGCGTCGATCAGACCATCATTGCGACCTACAGAGCCGCTACAAAATCGGATAAAAACATTTTGGTCCAAAAACTAATCGTTGGAACCCGACCTCCATACAAAATTTCATGGTGATTGATCCATAATTGCAAATTACAATTTTTAATGGATATTATTATCTACATATTCGGCCTAAATTGGCTGTAGTGTTACATTTAGGGTTACCCGTAGATAACAACAACAACTGCTCCATTAAAAAGTATGGACATAGGTAGAGCTTGCAAACTATTGATAGTCTGACGATCGTTTTGATTGTTGTCGTAAAACAAAGGTTACGTAAGCCATAAAAACACGCTATTTGGGTTATCTCTCGCTAAGTATTTAAAACATAATTGCCACTGAGTCCGATATATACAAAGCTTTATGTCAGCGATCAAAACGATAGTCCGACTATCGATAGTTTACCAGCTCTAGACATATATCCATGTTATGGCATAGCCCCCATAAGCCGGTACCGCCTGATTTCAAGTATTGTATCTACATTTTCGAGCATAATTAAAAAAAAAAAGCGTCTCCATTAAAAATTGGATATAGAACCACGTTGTTGTGTAGCTTCCATATAACAATAACGCCCGATTTCAGATATTTTCAAGTTTTTATACCCTCAGCATTTATGCTAAAGAGGGTATATGGGAAATGTTGCCAATTATTTCATATTCCATTTTCAAAAATATCATACGCTAGAGCCAGACGAACTGGGCTAAATCGACGCCAAACTATTTGACGCGGATTTTGTTGAAACATATGAGAAGTCAAAGGCCATTATTTCGATGAGGTACATTTTTATCGTTAGCCTTAAGGCCGAAATTACAGCAAATTTTAATACCATTTAACCAATGTTTGAGCATTAATTTTGTTTACGGTTGTTTTCAGGTGGGTATGCTACTTATAGCAAATATTAGCACTTTATGACGTACAACAATACATTTTTATCCATTAAATAAATAATAAAAAATTTAAGGCAAATTAAAGCAATTTTCTAATTGGTTTTGGAGATATACTCCACGGAAAACAATATCATACATATTGTCCAGTAAACATGTGATTTCACGCACTTCCAATCCGCACAATACTAAACTCGTAGTTTTTTTAATACAGAATGAATTTAAAGCCTCAAGACCTTTATATCCATTACAGAATCCTCGATCCTTTATTATTTGATAACAATGTGCAACATTTTTAAGGTGATCTTGTGCAAACTATTCGAACTGAGGATTTTTTGAAAGTACAGACCCAAACGACAAGAAACCCTAGTTGGGTTTTGTTGTGTCAGATCCAGCTCGGATTTTATGGCCCCATCTAAACATGCTTAAATATTGAGTTTTTAAAGAAATTCGGGGCAATATCTCTAAAACCAATGCGAATATTCTTCTGACCTCTGAAGCAAATTTGTAGGCTAGGACAAGAATAAAAAATTTGGAGAAATAATGTACTCGAAAAACTACATTTATTGCCTCAAATTTCAAACTATATGCAAAAATGCCACAATTTTTATACATTTCGCACCGTATCTCCAAAACCGTTAATTTTTTCTGAATATTTTCTTTTGGAAAAATATTCCCTGGAATGTAATACACAACTCTTCAGAATATGTTATTGTTGTAAAATTCCTCTATCCCGTTGTTTTCAGTACATTTTTCAACGACGATTTAATAAAAATGTCAAAAATGTAGTGAAATCCGAAATGCGAGAATAAACTGTTGGTGTGAACTGTGTTTGAAATACGTGGTGTAAAAGATATAATGCAAAATACCGCTGAAACAACATGAAGTAAGCATTTTAGAGTTTCAGAATGTTCTAAAGAATTGTTGAGAACTTTATTTGGAAGATTTTTGCAAAAGGTTACTTGGTTCAACTCCCAACAGTTTAGCCGATACTGACCAGAATTTCAGCAATTATGTAAAATTGTCTATATTTTATAGATTTTGATGCCCTAGGTGGAGTTTTTCTTATGTAGTTTTTTTCATTTCTACTATTTTAGGGCGACAATATTACTAAAGAGAGCAAGGTCAAATTCCCATTCGTTTCTGAGATAAAGGCCTGTTAAATGCAAAAAAGTGTAGATTTAGCCCAGTTTAGATGAGGCCATAAAATCCGAACTGGATCTCACAGGACAAAACCCTGCTAGGGTTTTTATAGTCTAAATATGTACTTTCAAAAAATGCATACTAGAAGCTGTTTGCATTTTCAGTGTTGCACAGTGTAATGACATTACATGAGATAAAGAAGTAATTCAGATTTTACTGAAAGTTTTTCTCAAAAAGAGTATTCAAACAAAAAATTTAAATATTTCTTTTACAACTTGTTCATAAATAAATTTTTAATGCATAATCTTCAGAACAATCTAAATTTTCAAAAGTTTCTTAAAATAAAAATTATTTTAGAGAAAAAAAAACGTAATAATTTGTTAAAGCAGCTCAAAAAATTGTAGTCGACGCACGGTGGTCGAAAGCACTGATCTAGCGGCGCGAAATTAATAACTTGCAAACGAATTGAGATACGTCACTGAAATTATGCACAAACTCAGCTTGTACCTGTGGGTAATAATGGGCAAAATATGAACAATATCGGCTAATGTTTTGATTTAGCCCCCATATGCCACAATTTCGTAGAAAATTAGCTGTAATTTGCTACTTAGGGTTCCTAGTGGTCACAAAACATTTCCAATAAAAATTATGGACATAAGTGCACGTTTTGATATGGCCCCCATGTAACCGTACCTCCAAATTTAAGGTATTTTGAATATCATGACCACATTTTTAAACCAACTTGGCTGTAATTTTGCATTCCCTGTTCTCACTGTGTATAAAATTACTTACAAAACATTTCCAATACGGATTTATGTTTCGATGTACCCCCTTTTATGGTACCCCCGATTCGTTGAATTTTTACTTATTATCCCATATTTAATAACATATTTAGCTATAATATGTTTTTATAGTGTCTCCGGGGGAAGAACTCCTCCTTGCAAACATTTCTCAAGATAAGTCCATATTTTAATTTAGCTCCTATACAAATGCACAGCTAAATTTGTATGAATTTCATGCAAAAATCACTTATTTTAAAAGTGCAGCCATCAAAAGATTTGCAGATATTTGCAGCCATAATGTGGTTATTCCGTATCCAGAGAGTCCAATTTCATTCCCCAGAAAATAATCGAACCCAAGTTCGGCCAAGTTTACAAGATGCACTCTATAGAACAAGCGCGTACAACCCATAAAAACACTAAAAAATTGAATTTTTTGAAAATGTATTGCTATATAACTAAGTACCTACCTCTAGACCTTAGACTAGTTTTTATAATTTAAATCACACCATCTGCTATTAATTAATTCGTTTCATTACGAATTTATTTAACATTTAAACAAATATGAAGTTCATTTTTTTGCTACAATTTTTTAAAATCTGATGCAACAAAAACTCTTGTATTTGGTTGAGTAAATATTTACAACAACAAAAATTAAAAAAAAAAACAAAATCTTTGTCTGCAAAGTGTCTGTAATCGATACAATGGAAAATATTTCACAATTTGATAGTTCGATTTTCTTACTTTCGCGTCGCTAGATCGGTGGTTTCGACCAGTGTGCGACGGTTCATTTCCAAAGGGAATTTCCCACCCCCAGACCTCAACTTCCATTTGTTGTCACAGTGTAATCAGTAGGATTTCCATAGAAACCACAATGTCTTTCAGCAGAGCCTTTAATAGAAGACAAGGATGACTTCGCACAAAAATCAAGATGAGAAGACTAGTAGACTTTTGTGAGAAGATTGCTTATTGCTTATTATCGATTGCTTATGTGTTTTCTTATAGCTTTCTTTTAAAATAAATAATGATTTTTGAAAAATGTTGGTATTCAGAATTTTATGTTATCTATATATATATAAAATTCTTCGAGTTTGCCATGATGTTCGAAATTAAACTCCTCCGAAACGGCTGGACCGTATTCCACAAAATTTTGTATGTGGAGTTTTTAGGTCTGAGAATAGGTTTTTAGCTATTTTTTATACTGGTCAGTTGAGTGACCAGGGTACCTTCCCCACAAATTTTTTTAAGAAAACGTGAAATCAAAGATATTTGAACGTATTGTTTAAAAATTGCTTGCAATACTACGGTAATAATTGTCTTGATCCTGAATGGTCATCTCGGAAGTGGAATATCGCGGTCAGCCCAATTTTTCAAAATTGTATAATTGTAGATAATATACCTAACTTTAGTAAGCGTGACAAAAAAACGCAATAAACACTGGCTTCAATAAGTGGGAATGCGCGATCAAGCTCACATTTTGGTATACAGTACAACCCCGATAATGTTAAATGTCGCTTCACCGAAGTTCCAAAAAAATCGATTGAGAAATCAAACAAAACCTAATTTTAAAGATGGTTAAATAATTAGAACGTCTAAAAAATTAGCATTGGTAACTGAAACGACGGGCCAACACTGCGGTGTATCTATAACCTATCTAAATGTATGTCAAGTTCTTTAAACTTCCGAATCGGCTGGACCGAATTTGATGAAATTTTGTGTGTAGGTTCAAAAGGTGGGAGAATACCGAAATCGCGAAATCTCAGAGATTATTAGACATATTAGAATTCAATACATCAGCAATGGTGGCCTCTGCCATTAATGGGTGTTTTGAAAGCTGAATGCCGTGATTACGTCCAATTTTTGAAAACTTTATTCTTACTCCAAACACGCCATGAACGTTGACTTCAGTGCTTGGAATAAATCGATCAAGATCACGTTTTTTATACAGCAAAGTCTAGATAAATTCAACTAGCATTTTGAATTCATTTTTCATGAGTCACTGATGTTTTCATGTTTAGGAGCTTAAAATAATAACGTATTCAGTGAATTAGCACTTTGTTAACAAGAAGTAAAAACGGCGTTAAGTTCGACCGCGCCAATTTTTTACCATTCACCACAATTTATATTGAAACCAGATTTTAGCCATTTCGGTGGGATAATGTGGTTGAAACCTCCAAGGTCGACTAATTACCAAATATAGCCATATCCGTTGAATAATGCGGCTAAAACCTGGCATATACCGAAAATCGGGAGGTACCGTTCTATGTAGTCTATATAAAAACCTAAACATGTACCGAATAGTCTATCTGGGAATGTCTTCTACCCACAACGAAGACTAAATACCAAATTGTAGCCATGACGGTGGGAAATCTCCAAACTGTTCCATGGTAGCTATATCAGAACGTGAACTTATACCGACAAGAATCTGCAGGTATGTTTACGACGCCCGACGGAGACCAACAACAACCATTTAGGTGGGAAAATTTATCAAAACCTCTTTACTATAGAAAATCATGAGGTACCGTTCTATGGGAATTTTATCAAAAAGTGGACCTGTAGCGACAATTCTCTGCAGGAGTATTTACGACCCCCAACGGACACCAACAAACCAAATTATAGCCATTTCAGTTTAATAATTTGGCTCAAAACTTGAAAATACCCAACATCGGACTAAGACTAAATCCCATTTAATGGCGAATACCGAAAATCGGGTGGTACAGTTCCATGGGGATTATATCAAAACGTGGACCGGTATAGTCCATTTTCAATACCAAACATCCTAGGAGAAATTCATTACAAAGTTCAATGTTTGTGGGCTGCATCTTGATTTCAGCTGAAGAACATCGCTACATTAACTCATTTTTATTCTGATCAAAAAAAAAAAATCGAAGTGTTACAAACGGAAACAAAAAGTTAGCTATACCCTTCATCTTATGGTGGAGGGTATAATTAAAAGAATTTTCTATTTTAAATCTGCTAACAATTTTATTTTATGAAGTTTCAAGAAAAATGCATAGTTACGTCAATTCGGTTCGAAAATCGCAACTTTCATTCGTAATTCGATTATTTTATTTGTAATTCAATTTATTCCATTTGTAATTCGACTATTCTATTTGTAATTCAAATTATTCCATTTGTAATTTGAATTATTCCATTTATAAAATTATTCCATTTATAAAAAGGAAGGAACAAATGGAATAATTCGGATTACAAATAAAATAGTTCGAATTACAAGTAAATTCGAATGGAATAATTCGAATTACAAATATAATAATCCAAATTACAAACAGATAAATTCGAATTACAAATGGAATAATTCGAATTACAATTGAAATGTTTCGAATTACAAATGCAATTCTCGGATTACAACTAAAATGATTCGAATTGAATCTGAAAAGGTGTAGATATATAAATATGTAGATGGGTTATAAACCCAGCAAAATGTTCGATGCCAAAGATGCTATTCAATTATGGGTGAAAGTGATCTGGCATGTCATCTTTTTAGCATCTTCATCGATGAATTTTATATGAGCGTGGACCCCAAAAGATGCTATTCAATTTTGGATTCAAAGCATGTCATTTGCACCCATGCTTTGACATGTCATTTTCACCAATGCTTTGGCATGTCATTTTCACCAACCCTTTGCAATGGCAATGATTAAGACGAGAGTTTTAACAACGTTGGTTGTGATTTCGAGTCTCCGACAACATCAAACCTATAATAAATAATTTATCTTATATATTTTAAAAATGTGTATACATAAAAACACAAAATTCACCTCTATTGGATCGATGGAATGGGTTCAAATGTTGATGAAAAGATCGGATCTTTCACGACATCCCCTGCATGGGTTCAAATGTTGATGAAAAGATCGGATCCTTCACGACTTCCTGGGAATGTTTACACGGAAAACTAAAAACGGGCCAGCAACGCGGACCGGGTCAGCTAGTATTCCTATAATGTAGAAAATTTTTTTCCGGAGCCAGAGTTATTTTTTCGAGAAAGACTTCAGCAAAATTTCTAGACTCTGACTCCGAAACCCTGGTGCTAATTTTATATGTATGTGACTGTTTCCTCTGTATTTCCACTAGCTTATATTGCAGTATCATCTGAAAATGCACCAATGGTGGATTCCGGTGATATTTGCATATCGCATGTATATAAGGTACAGAAGTGTTCCAACTACGCTTCCTTGTAGAACACCTGCATTTATTGGTTTTAGTGAAAATTCTGATATGTAATTCTGAAATCTTCCTATTCATTTTTTTACGCATAAAACACCGGATGCCTAACACTTTTGCAATTAAGTCCCTTTATCTGCAACTCCGATTAATTTCTGCCTTGATTTTTGAACAATATTTCATACTTTTCTTTCTGAATGTGCAATTGTTAATGAATAGCCTACATTTCATTATAGGGTATGCGAAGGATTCTAAAGAAAAATGAAGTACTTAACCTAAATTCAATTCGAATTGATTTCTTGAATTCAATTCACTTTTGGCGCATTTTTTCCGGTTAAATAAACAAAAGCCAACTTAAGCCATTCTTAAAATGTTTTCGAAAGAGCCGAGCATTGTCATGCGTTTTTATTACTTAAAGAAATGCATTCATCTTTTAGGTTCTACTCAAGAGATGGTGAACATTAAGAAGTAGAAGAAAAGGTTTTCATATAAAACCACAATTGAATGTGGAATTATATCAAGTGTAAATAGCTGTATCACTCAGCTACCCCGTTCAAGGTATTCAGTCTGTTCCCATTGAAATTCCCACACTTTTTCTCAAGTACTTAATCATAATATACTTGAAAATCATTTGTATTTTTCGCTTGTCGCTGATCCCTCAAAGGATACGAAGAAACATTGCGACGGGTACTTCGCAGAAAATGCATTGAATGAAAGGATTTCACAATCGTTCATCCATCAATTGATCTTGAAACCGTTGTCCCTTGGCTTTTGTTTGGCCTAGTTTCTTTTTGTCATGAGTTCATCAATTATTTCGTTGCCAGTTATTTTTTATTGCTTTGTGGTGAATTCCGTTAAATGCAGTTTTGGCACACAACAAACGCACTCACACACACATTCATGTGTGGGTCATTTTAATTGGACGGGATTTTCTTTGCCTAGATTTTTCTAAGAGATGTGAGATATTTTGGAGATAGAAGGGGTTGAATGATGTGTATCTAAGGGAATTAGTTGGGTATCCTTGAAATGTTTATATGTCAAAGGACATTTTTAAGAGGATTTTTTTCTTGTGATTTGTTTGATTGATAAAATTTCATTAGAGAAATGTTGGCCGACACAAAGTTTTGAACAAACAGATTACTCCATTCGAGTATTCACTTATGCTTCACCCATCTGGATAGACGGAGGGACATGGATATGCCGACACCAAAGTGTTTGGAACGGGTTCGGTGTATATATATGTATGTATGTGGGGTCTAAAACCATTTTTGATAGTAATAGAAGAAACAGTACAATTCTCATTATATTTGTTGGATATGATAATGTTTGTTTCTTAAGTCTTTTGTTTTAGCTTCCTTATGTTTAAATTGTTAGTGCTTTCATGAACATTTAGGCAAATTCTGATTATTAAAGGGAACCTATCCCCCTCAACTTTCCTGTCAATAACAATATCCGTTTTGTGCATTGTGTCCTACTTTAAATTATTAGGAAAAATAAAAAAAAACGAAGAAAATAAATGCAAAAAACAAACAGTCAGTGTTTGCTGAAACCACAAGAATATGCAATATTTAAACAGGAGCTATTGTTTGATTTTATTGCTACTTTTTATGGCACACATCCTCATTTTTTTCAACCTTCCTTTAAAGAAAACAAAAACCTTAGGCAATACTCAACAAATTTACTCACACTTCGAAGAGCACGTTTTTCTTGCACAATTCTATGAACAGAGTGGTGGTGGTAAGTAGATGCTTTTGCAATTTCCTTGAATACAAAAAGATAGCCCATGAGTTTCCCTCCACCTTCATAGTAGCAATTTTTTCACATGTCTGGGATTTTTTTGTTGCCTAGGCCATTGTTCACATATCACAAACCTTGTTGGCTTATGTCTTAGTGTCAGCCAAATACATTAGAGAGATTTCTGAAATCCTTAGTCCCACATTTCATAGGTAAGATTGTGCATGCGAGTTGTTTTTTTCGCAATATTTTTTTAAGAAGATTAATAAATATTGATTTTAAAATCATTCTCTTTACCGTTTGTATTTCTTGGGAATTAATGTATGTGTTTGGGAATTTATTTTATTTTTTAGAGCAGTCATAAAAAATACACAATCTTATGTTGCAATGGGTAAAGGATTAAACCAGGAAAATGTCTACTTCGGGAAAGGCTTAAAATATGTGAGATTTTCATCTGTTTGGGTAAAAGAAACATGTAGAACCACAACTATTAGATTAATCCTTTCAAAAGGTGTGAGAAGTAAAAATGCTATTTCAGGTTTCGATCAATATTTATGCAATATTATTTGCTTTGGGAAAAATTGCAAGGTGGTTTAGTGGAGATGTTTATCATGAACATCTGTCACTTCTGTTGCAATGTGAAATATGTGTGGTTTAGTCAATTTTTTTTAAAAATCCATTTTTTAATAAATTGCTTAATAGTGTAATAAATATTTGAAAAATCCGCTCCAGATGCTTCTCCAAGTTCCATATTACTGCCATCTAAGAAATGCAATGACAAAGTATTCCAGCTTAATATTTAGCAGTGTTAAAAATATTGAACAACGAACAATTGCACTGTTGTGTCCAATCTTCAGTAAAAAGCAAATTTTGAACCAAGTGGCTACTAATCCGGTGCCAGCAGTCCTCATTGTATAGGAAACATTGTAATATTGTACTGTACTAAATGAGTGCACCACGATTGATATTAGCTAACTGATATTGGGCCTACAGTTTATCGCCGAATCCGAGCGGCGCACGGTGGTCGAAAACACTGATCTAGCGGCGCGAAATTAATAACTTGCAAACGAATTGAAATACGTCACTGAAATTTTGCTCAAACTCAGCTTGTACCTGTGGGTAATAATGGACCAAATATGAACAATATCGGCTAATGTTTTGGTATAGCCCCCATATAACGGTACCTTCCGATTTTCGGTATTTTGAGGATTTAAGCCACAATTTCGTAGAAAATTAGCTGTAATTTGGTACTTAGGGTTTCTAGTGGTAACAAAATGTTTCCACCAAAAATTATGGACATAGGTGCACGTTTTGATATAGCCCCCATGTAAACGTACCTCCCAATTTAAGGTATTTTGAATATCATGACCACATTTTTAAACCAACTTGGCTGTAATTTTGCATTTCGTGTGCTCACTGCGTATAAAATTACTTACAAAACATTTTCAATACGGATTTACGTTTCGATGTAGCCCCTTTTATGGTACCCCCGATTCGTTGAATTTTTACTTGTTATCCCATATTTAATAACATATTTAGCTATAATATGGTATTATAGTGTCTCCGGGGATAGAACTCCTCTTTGCAAACATTTCTGAAGATAGGTCCGTATTTTAGTTTAGCTCCCATACAAATGCACAGCTGAATTTGTATGAATTTCATTCAAAATCCCTTACTTTAAAAGTGCAGTCATCAAAAGATTTGCAAATATTTGCAGCCCTAATGTGGTTATTCCGTATCCAGAGAGTCCAATTTCATTCCTCAAAAAATATTCGAACCTAAGTTCGGCCAAGTTTACAAGATGCACTCCATGGAACAAGCGCGTACAACCCATAAAAACACTAAAAAATTAAATTTTTTGAAAATTTATTGCTATATAACTAAGTACCTCCAGACCCCAAACTATTTTTTATAATTTAAATCACACCCTCTGGTATTAATTAAAAATAAATCGTGTCCAGTTTCATTACGAATTTATTTAACATTTAAACAAATATGAAGTTAATTTTTTTCCAACAATTTTTTAAAATCTGATGCAACAAAGACTCTTGTATTTGATAGTGAATAACTGAGTGAATATTTACAACAACAAAAATGAAAAAACAAAATCTTTGTCTGCAAAGTGTCTGTAATCGATACAATGGAAAATACTTCGCAATTTTATAGTTCGATTTTTTTGACTTTCGCGCCGCTAGATCAGTGGTTTCGCCCAGCGTGCGGCGGTCTAAGACACCACTTTTGTATAGAAGTTTTACATGGCTGAAATACTCAGGGAATGTCGCCAACATTACTGAGGGGTATTTTGCCACCGTTGAAAAGTGGTTTGATGTTGCCTGGCCGGGGAATCGAACCCACGACCTTATGTGTGCTATAGGGATTTTTTACAACTTTCGGGCTTTTTTCTAAGGAAGTATTTACTTGCTCCTGAAAAAAACTTGTACCAACGTAAAGGGGCTCAGTGAATGCAAGTTGCTTCAGCAAAAATCAAAGTGATCCGAGAGCTGGTCTTAAAGTGAACTTATCCGAAATTTTGGGTGGGCTGTACCGGGGTGCCACCGTGGTGCAATGGTATGCACACCCGCCTTGCACACATAAGGTCGTGGGTTCGATTCCCCGGCCAGGCAACATCAAAATCACTTTTCAATGGTGGCAAAATACCCCTCAGTAATGTTCGCGACATTTCCTGAGTATTTCGGCAATAAACTGTAGGTCCCATATCATTGAGCTAATACGAATCGGGGTGCACTCATTGATATGAGAGAAGTCTCCCTCGTCCCTTATGGGATGTTTGTGGAACAATTATATATATGTACCGGAAGGAGTGGACAAATATAGTCCATATTCGAACCAGGGGCTCAATTCTGTTTCTATGAAAATGTGAAATGAAAACTTTTATAAAGGAACAAAATGTCAAATAAAAAAAATTATAAAGAAAATATTTTTCATTTCAACTTTTCATAGAACGAGAATCCAGCCCCTGACCTGGACCAAATCGGTCACTCCCTTCAAAAGTTAGCATGTGCACAATTTTTCAGAACATATTTGAACTTTTGTGGGGGAACTTGGAACTAAAACTAAAGTTGGACAAAACAATGCGAATACCAAATTTTGGACCAAATCGGCAGATCGGTTCGAGAGTTATTGTGCGCTCCTGGTTTTTAGAGCTGTACTTGGAAGGGTACAATGGGGCCATAGGTATTTTACTAAGTGTGACATTTTTTGAAACACACCTTTTCAACGCATAGGGCGACGCACAGTGTTGCCGCTTCCATACAAATGTGGACAAAAATAGAAGGCGTTGACCTAGGTTGATGAATTTTTGCACAAGTACTTATGAGGGCACAGGAATGAAAAATATCAACATTGGTCCATATCGGTTCAGATTTGGATATAGCTCCCATATATATCTTTCCCCAATTTTGCTATAACTCGGTCAATTTTAATCGAATAGCCTTCAAATTTAATATGTGATATTTTCTTAGGCTCCTGAGTAGTTTCACCGATTTTCATAAAAATCGGTTCAGGTTTGGATATAGCTCCTATATATATCTTTCCCCGATTTTGCTATAAATCGCTCAATTTGTGATGAATAGACTTCAGAAGGTTGCAGGGAAGGGCAGAATGTTTTTACACATTTTGATTTGGAAAAGATGTGCAATTAACGGAAAACAGGAGCCAAGGTGGCAATAGGTGGCAATCAAAAGATCTGCTCTACTAAATATTAAGAATTTTGTATTTTTTATCAAATTTAAATTTTGATTTCTTGATAACGGTACGGACGCCTCCCCAGGTGGTGGATAGGGGAACGCTCATCAGATATGGCGGGTACCGCAGAAATAAAATATGCGGGGCGAACCAAAAGAAAAAAATGGAAAATGGCAGCGTCTGACCAAAGGATTGGCGGCAGCAAACAGCGTCTGAACTCCAGGAGGAGCGGCTGAATACGGAGACGGAAAACTCTAAACCCTTCAGAAGGCCTCGGCAAACCACTGAAGTATAATGCCTAGAAAAATCATACAATAACAATGAATACAGAAAATAACCTACGGCCCTCAGTCTCCGGCAATCAGAGGGTGCTAAGAATCCCCGGAGGTAAAACTAAAACCAGACTTAGAATAGGAACTTGGAATGTGAGAAGTCTTTATGAGCTTGGAAAACTAGACAACACCATAAGCGAAATGGGAAGACTACAAATTGATATCCTGGGTATCAGTGAAACGTGGTGGGTGGAGGATGCGGAATTTGTTTCCCAGAACGTAAAAATTTATCATTCCGGAAATAGAGAGGGAATTCATAGAAAAGGCGTTGCTATTATAGTAAAAAGCCACATAGCGACCTGTGTCACTGGATATGTTCCAATTTCTGATAGGGCGATGATGATAAAAATATCTGCAAAACCAATAAACATGAACATAATACAAGTATATGCACCTACAAGTGATAGCGATAATGATGAATTGGAAAAGTTTTATTACGACGTTGAAAATTTATTAAAGATGACAAAACCACACGATATTACAATAATCCAGGGAGATTTTAATGCTAAAGTTGGGCAAGAAGAAACAACCGGAATCACCGGAAAATTTGGCTTAGGGCAACGGAATGAAAGAGGAGAACGACTCTTAATCAAGAAATAAAAGTCGCAACTCGGGCCGCAAAAAATGCGCAATTAAACAAACAGTGCCAGGAAATTGAAAGACTCCAAATCTTACACGACGATTTCAATCTCCACAAAAAGTTAAAAGAGGCATCTGGAATATATTCAAAAAGATCGTCTACATTTATTTTCGATGAGAATAATACAGCCATATATGAAACTGCAGAAAAGAAAAAACACTGGGAAAAATATGTTAGAAGTCTGTTCACAGATACCGCAAGAACCGAAATGCATAGTACAGATGGAGAAGCCAATTTTAGGGGAAGACGCATTACAGAAAGCGAATTAGATGTGGCCATAAATTCAATGAAAAACAACAAAGCTACCGGGCCGGATGAAGCCCCTTCTGAATTACTTAAATTACTAGATGGAAGAAATACACAACTATTTTTGAAGTTATACAACCAAATTTATGAAACAGGACAATACCCTCAAGATTGGCTAAAATCTACGTTTATTATGATTCCCAAGAAAAACAATGCGAAGACGTGCGGAGATTATAGATTAATAAGCCTTATGAGTCATGCCCTAAAAATATTTTTAAAGGTAATACATAGGCGCATATACCCAATATGTGAAGCACATATGGGGAAAACGCAATTTGGTTTCAAGGAAGGCATGGGAACTCGGGAGGCCCTACTTAGTTTGAATGTACTCATACAGAACTGCCGCGATATACAAAAAGATGTCTACGTATGTTTTGTCGACTACGAAAAGGCATTCGACACGGTCAACCACCACAAATTAATGGAAATTTTGATTTCAATTGGGTTAGAGGATAGCGACATAAAATGTATCAGAAACCTATACTGGCAACAGACCGCAAATGTGGGAAAAATATCGGAATAAGAATAAACAACACAATTATAAACAATATTCGTTATGCCGACGACACCACCCTAATTGCAAGCAGCCTCGCAGGGCTACAAAAACTAATAGATGCTCTTGAACATGCAAGTACGTCATATGCCTTAAAAATTAATATAAAAAATACAAAGTCCATGATTATAAGTAGAAGCGGCGTCGAATCCAACACTCTTTTAAGCATCAATGGTACTCCAATAGGAAGAGTCTCAACATTCAAATATCTCGGAGTTCAAATTAATGAAAACTGGGATCCATCAATGGAAATAAAATGTCGAATTGAAATGGCAAGAAACTCTTTGTTTAAGTATCGAAAAATATTAACGAGCCATGACATAACCCTGGAAACAAAAAAACGATTTGTTAAATGCTACATATGGTCAGTACTATTATACTCGGCAGAAACATGGACACTAAAAGCAGCAGACGAGAGAAGACTGCACTCGTTTGAGATTTGGATATACCGACGGATCTTAAAGATATCCTGGATAGATTACATTTCAAATAATGAAGTACTGAGGCGAATGAATACCAAAAGTCAAATGATCAGAATGATAAAAACGAGAAAAACTGCTTATTTGGGACATCTTATGAGAAACAGAAAATATAATCTCCTCCAAGCTATCATATGATCCAAAATAGAAGGACGCCGTCCGAGAGGGAGACGAGGAATAACATGGATCAAAAACATTCAGGAATGGACAGGACACCAAGATGAAACAAGCCTTTTAAGCGCCGCCAGAAATAGAGATCTAGCTATAATTGAATGAAATATTTTCTTTTTTATTTTATTATACATATACAATCAAACAACTCTGTAATAATCAACATTGTATGATCGCTAATATCCGAATACGGATTTGCAAATAAAGAAGAAGAAGATAACGGTACATTGCCCATGTGCAGTTAATGTCAACTTTTTGTACTGAAATTTTATATTTACAGCCCACTCATCAAATCCCCATCCAAAACATTTTGTATTATCAACACATTTTTCAGAAAATGTTATTTTAAATATCGTCTAATTTTCATATGATTATCGCCTTAGATTACCTGGGAAATATTTATCATATTTAAAGAGCTATAACTTCATTATGGATGCACATATCGACAAAATTCTTTCATATTCCTTGTATCGGATGTGTTTACTGTAAGAAAAAACATAAACATATGTAAAAGTTAACATCACATTTTTTGATTTTTGTCCACGCGGCAACACTGTGCGACGTCGCATTACTCACATATTAATAAATTCACTGAATTTCAAATGATATTTGCATTGAGTGTATGTCCAACAAATCCTCATAAAGAAGGTTAGACCGACAAAAACATTAAACATTGTTGTAAAAGGGTCCACCACCATTTCAGTCCTCCGAATTTTATTCTATAATTTTGTAAAGTTTTTTAAAAAAGCATTCCATTCTGGCGAACATTTTTGTTCTTGAATCTCGAACAGTTCCACTAGCCCAAAAAGTTTTCAAAAATACAATATAATCAGAAGGTTGTATGATAAATCAAGCAAGGCTCGGGATACATGAGGAAGCTTTGATCTTTATTTTTAGTTTATTTTGAGAAACGTTTGGAGTGGGCGTGCATTTGCAAAGCTGTCAATGCATATTTTTTTCTCGCTATGCAAGTGGAATAACATTTTCTCCATCACTTTTGATGACATGCGATGCAAATATCCTCAGGATTACCCTCCTCCTAATCTATGTTATAGTGCGGATATGGTGGAAATATCGTTATATCGAAATTATTGTGAGCTTCACTTTCCACAAAATCAAGAACAAGTTTATAAAAGTTTCCATTTTAGTTGAAGGAAATTCTAAGAAAAGATACATATCAGCCCATTGTACTCAGTTGGGTACAGCGATTTTGCTACTAACATAACGTTCCTCCCAAAAAACAAAAATTGATTTAATTTTCTATAAAATGAACAAACCAAAACTGTAATAACATGAGCATATCGACAAGAACCGCTACCCTGAGGCGATCCGCACACTACGGTCTCCGCAAAGGGAGTTGCAGAGCAGATTCCAGTGCGCCATTCAGTATCCGCAATTGAAGTAGGAGGGAAAGTTAAGGGACAAAGTAACTAACGTATAAAATACAATTATGTCGGGAAGCATGAAACACCATGAGTACCTATGAACTGCAGCTAATCGAAATGTGAGGGAGGCATCCGAAGATGTTGTAAGATATAGACACTCTGATAGTTGACGTACATTTGGAAGAAACTTAAGAGAGCAATAGTTTTCCTCATTGTATACGAATAGGGTTCCCCATAAGAAGAATGACAGGAAAAACATCTTATAGAAGACCATAGCTTTTCTCAAGAAGTTTAGTAAGTTTTATCATACGAGAATAATATCACTTCTATAAAAGATCAGTTGGACTTCTCTTAAAATACCACACAAGAACGACTAATAAGGGGTTAGGTAAGAAGATCACTGAACCTTCTATGAAGGATCTAAAACCATAATTCCAAAGTACATTCTAAAACATCAATTGCACCAAAAATGTTTCCAATATGCATTTTGTAATAAACAAGTAAAAAAGTATCAGTCGGCTTTTCCGACAGAGATATCGACCTTTTTGTAGAAAATTAACTTATGTTGAAATCGAGGTACGGGGTACTGTAACTCGCGAACAGTTGTACTATACCATAACTTTTGAACGCATTTCGGTAAAATAAACTGTTTTAGCCCGATTCACCGATGGGTTTCTTAAATTAATAATTTGAGCGGAAGCTGTGGTCGTTTTAATGTAAAAAAATTGGAAAAAATCGTTGAAGGAAACGAGTTTTTTTGTGTTAATTTCCTATTAGTGGCTTTGTAACACAATGTAGAACTTAATGCTCAAAGAAGAAGTTAAAGAATGTACTTCAGAGATCAAGTTTCTAATGTATGATTTTTTAATATAACCAATGCATCAATCTCAAACGGATGCTGACATTTTGAAGACTGAAAAATTGGGTTTTTTGAATTTTTGCTATAATCGGGACGCGCAACTGTACTTGTTTAAAAAATGATTATGAGATTGTAGTACTCGCAATTACGCATTTTTTTGATGTATAACTCGGGCATGTAGCCTTCAAAGGTTCACAACAATCTCAGCTGAAAGTCGACATTTTTGTGCGTAAATTTTTCTAAAAAAACAGTTTTTTGGATTCAAAATTTACAAATGCCATTCGATTTCAGTGGAAACCCGCGTGAATTTAGTTTTTTTACGTTCTGAATCTAACAAGCCTTTGCGCGTCTAAATCCATCCACTAGATCGACGGATATGATACCCCTCAAATTTCGAAAATCTGCAAAAAATGTTTTTGAAAATATCGCGTATTTAAACGTGTTTTAGATGTGTTATTCCTACTTAGATAAATAGAGGGAAACGCATATTTAAAATGTGCGAAAACAGATATTGAAAAACGTTCGCGAATCCGGAGATATAATAGATTTTTTCTAAAAACTGAGTGCGATGCTACATCCACGGTTCTTGATGGATCGCATTGAAATGACATAGGATGATGTATTTTTTAATGGTGATCATTGAAATCGGATGCGCATAAAATGCAAATGTACTTCGTGGAAATTCTGATTCTACATCGTGGTCGCCAAGTGGAATTTCACAAACTGTACACCAAATAAGAGGGATTGATTCGCTGTGTTGGAAAATCGGATGCGCGTCATGTCATTTTCACTATTACGCGGTTTATATGCGTTTCAAATGTTGTACTATTCAATATAACATTATTTTAATGTTATGCCACAATTGGAATTCCTTGTGATTTAATATAATGTTCTAAAAATATTCGCCAATAGGAAAACTATAAGCGAAACATTTTTTGCAATGGAATATCTTCATTATTGCGTGAAATTTGGACGAAAATGACGAAGAACTCAAAAATTTTGAAGAAAAAATTTGTTCCTTCCTTTCCTATCTTCTATATATATAAAAAAGGATGATGTTAGTTACTACGCTTATAACTCAAGAACGGCTGAACAGATTTTGACAATTCGCACCAATTCGGAATGGTCTCATGGCAGAAAAGGATAAAACCTAAAAAAATCGCGAAAATTTACGAAAAAATTGCAAAAATTGTTCCACAAATTTCTATCGAGCTTCGCGTTTGGAGTATACCTTGACACTTATTTGGAAATTTTTTGCCGAAAATTGTATATGCACCATCTGTGAGGGTCCATTGTACGCCTCTGTTTTATCAATTTTTTGAAAGTTGTATAGAATTTTTTATTCACAATCAAATCGATTTTCATTTATTTTCAAGCGTCTTTTTAGGAAATTAACAGCAAAAAATGATTAAAAGGAGAGTGCTTAGTTTAGAGTTTGTAAAGATTAGTGGTGGTTTCGGTCAGATTCCGATTGAAAAGATAAAGATGATAACGTCGAAAGTGGTTTCCACAGTTTTGAGGAAAAAGATACAAATCCACAAAATTAGTGGGTTATTTGAAAAATCAAGAGCTCGGCGGTAATTTCATTGGAAGTTAGGTTGTGGCATATATGTATACTTTTAAACTGTAAGTAAAAACATCTTCGAAAGATCAACTTCCGATCTATGCGGTATAAAATATACATTGATACTGTTTAGATCCTGTCATGATACTAAAAATGATGTCCCCACTGAAAAGGAGTATAAATCCAATCCGTTTAGTTCCCGCAGAGCTGGAAGGCAATTACAAATGGCCAAACATATACATATGTACACTGGTACTGTTGGTACACTGTATGTATGTACATCGAAAAAACATCGTATGTATGTATGTACATGGGAAAAAACAAGAAAACGGAGGTACTGGAGGTTTTTGGTCGAATTATCTGACAAATATTCTTTATCGGGCGACATAAGTAGGTAAATAATTATTAAACGTTAATTAGTTTGTGATATTAATTTGACTATGTTATTTACGTCGACCAAGTAATCGACACCAGTCACGTGTTAATGTGACAAGACTTCAAACTGTGCTAACAAGGATCAATGTACCAAGTACGGGTTTGTACAGTCTCAGTCAAAATTCAATTACTGCATTTGTCCGTGTTACCAGAGCCATTGCATCTAATTCCGAACTTTCAATGCAAGTAGAATTCGGGAGATCACGTTAAACAGAGAAGTCAGAAAAAACAGACGAAGGTCGTTACCTGATAACGATCGCATCCCTCTGCTCAAAATAGGTTAATTGAATAAAACGCAAATTTTAATAAGCACTATATTCAACATTAAATTCAAATTCCTACGATCGTATTCCTTTCTTCGTATTCAATGGCTTGAGTGAAATATCGTGTTCAGTGGTAAAAACAAGAATTGCATAATACCATTGATTATGAAACGAATAGAGGCGTTATGCTATTATTTTGCTTCAACCAAAATTTTTTTACATCGCAAAACGTTTTGTTTTCTTAAAAGATATATTTTAGTCCCTATTTACATTTGCCTAATTTTTTCGCGACTATTGTCAGTTTATATCTCAGTACCGTCTCTCTTCGTCAAACTGACAATTCGTCCTAAACAGTTCAAAATAAAGAAATATTTGCCATTGAACAAGGCGATAGCAATAATAGTATTACAGGTTTGAGCCAAAGCCATAAAGTTCTGTATCTAACAAACTGCGAGACGAAGTTCGCCGGGTCCCCTAGTAAAACCATAAAAAAATAATATTAGAATAACACGATTTTTATTTTTTCGTCATATTTTCTTTGTATTTTTGCAAATAACATGAATACTATAGCTCCAAACTTCACGACTTATGTTTCATTTTATTCCTCACAATGTCTGGATGCTGCTATAATTTATATATATATATATATATATATATATATATATATATATATATATATATATAATTCAGTTAACGATAATAGGATATAACTGCTTACTATATTAAGGCTCGATTTTTTTAGTATTTTTTCAAATTAGCATAATTAAAACGGTCATATCTTTGGCGCGCAACGATCAAAGTTGGTAACGAAAACAGATTTGGAATGACGATTTTTTTCTTCATCTATGTACCAAAAATCATATATGTAGTATCAATTTTTTTTTGATTTTTTTGAAATGGAAAAGACGATTTTAGACATTTTTGCTGATATACCCTAAGCCTATGTGAATTAAAACTTTTATCTACGGACATATCGATACAACTGTTGAACTTTTGTAGGGGAGGTAACGTAAAGAGAAGATCGATGTCGGCCATTTTAGAAGTTAAACAAAATTTGGACAAAATATTAGGAGATCCAACGTTTGGATAAATTTGGGTGTTTTTAGTGACATTTTGTAAATGTTGCACTGTGGTCCCAGCCCGCGACAAAAATACAAAAAGCGATGTCTACAAATTATGATGGTAACTATTCAAATCTATCGTAGACACATCAGATTTTAGTATTCCGGCTTTCTCTTTACAACTTCTAACGGTACCAGCTAAAGCAGAGCCATAGATGTAAGCATTTCCACTTGAAGAAATTGAGGCATTGAACTTTCCATTAACGTAGTGGTAAGTTGCAAGTGATATCACAAAAAAGTAATGTGTAAAATGACTGTAATAAGAATTGGAAAGTAAGGTTAATGGTATTGTTATTGTTTTTATACCCTCCACCATAGGATGGGGGTATATTAAGTTTGTCACTACGTTTGTAACTACTCGAAATAATCATTGTAGACCCCACAAACTATATATATTCTTGATCAGCGTGCAATTCTACATCGATATAGCCATGTCCGTCCGTCTGTCCGTTGGTGGAAATCACTCTAGCGTCCGAACGGATTGACGTAGGTGGATGACATTTTGGGAAAATATATTATTTGTACGTAGGACTTTTTGTATTGAAAGCGGGCTATGTAGGTCCACGCGTTCGTATAGCCCCCATACAAAATGACGCGTGACGCGTCGTCGTTTTAAGGAATTTTTAAGATATTTTTCCCATTTTACCACCGAATTGTTTGTAATTTGGTATTTTGTGTCGCCAGAGGCCAAAAAACATTCCTACCAAAGTTGGTTTATATAGGTCCACATTTTGGTATAGCCCCCATATAACGCCCCATATAAAGTACGCGTCATTTTAATATATTTTGAATGTATTCGTCCCATTTGACAACAGAATCGGTTGTAACTTTGTATTTTGTGTTTCCAGAGGCTAAGAAACATTTCTACCATAAATTGTTTATATAGGTCCACGTTTTGATATAGCCCCCATAGGACGATATCTCCCGATTTTCGGAATTTTGACGATTTTGGCCTCATTATCACACCGAGATGGCTGAAATTTGGTATTTAGTCTTCATTGGGGGTATAAAACTTTCCCACAGAAATTTGCAGGTATAGGTCCACGCCATCATATAGCCCCCATAGAACGGTACCTTCCGATTTTCGGTATTTTGAAGGTTGTGGCCATATTAATCCACCGAAATGGCTGAAATTTCGAACTTAAACTAAGTTTGGACAAAATATTACGAAATCCAAATTTTGAACCGAATCGGTTGGTCCGTTCGAGATTTATCGTGCGCTCAAACCTGCCAGACGGACGGACATTCATCAATCGACTCCAAATTGTCTGAGACACATTTCGTCCAAACATACTTGGGGTCTAAAACAATTTTTTCGATGAGGCATAAATGCTGGGGTGTAATGAGTTTTTTATTGTGAATAACAACGATTTTTAGGTTATAAAATTATATTGTTTATGTTGTCAAAAACTTGGTTTTTGCAAGGTTTACGACGTTTCTGACGTATATAATATACGCCAGAAATGTATTTCATATACGTCATAATTTCCGACAGACTATATGTGATTTCCATACGATTTTGATGCTACTTCAAATGGATTCATTAAGTTCTATAATCCTACTATGAGTTTTGAGTATCATCTTGTTGTGCGTCCGGATTATTGAAAAAAAAAATTCAAAAAAAACCGGAAATTCCGGCTTCAATATGTCAGCATCAATTTTAGGTGGATGCAGTGGATATATCGAAAAATCGTACACTAGTTTCATGTTGCCCATGGAGTATTCCGTGATTCCTTCTTGGGGCATAGTTCTATAAAATATAAGTTTAAGCCAGAAATCGGAAGGGAACATAAATAAACTTTTTGGCTTCAACCCATTTTTCTACACAAATTAATGTAAATTAATTTTAATTGTCTGCATTATGGTATCCCTCCTGAAACACTTCATTTTAAAGAATTTAATTCATACTATATATTTAGAATATGTTAACAATTCGCAAATTCTGAAAAGGTGAAACTCGGATTCATCGATTGTAAAACATTTTTGGTTTTTACCATATCTCCATCATATAAGAATAAAATAAAAATTCTGTTTATAAATGTAGTAAACTAGACTTCGACTTAAGCAAATTTTGCTAGACTCATAAACCCTGCTGTTTATTATCCTCACGATCGTTCCATGGATTTTAAGGTGATGGGTTTGAAAGTCTAGAGTTTGAAGGTAGTGTGATACTCTTTGTCGAGTCCTTTCCACATAATCGGGGTGAATGGTGTTGCTTTCTCTTTTCTTTGCAGTTTTCGCAACGTCAAGATGGTTTGCTATAACGAAATGGTCCGAATTGATATTTGGATCGATCGGTGAGGATGATGAGTACTTTCCGCCTATAACAACATGATCAATGTGGATACTTGAACTGGCTTCATCCGAGAAGCTGAGTCGAAGTATGGAAATTTGGTGCTAACGACCGTGGAATCAGAGTAATTTTATCCTTTTATTTCAATATTAAAATTTTCTAGAGCAATCATAATGTCATGGCCTGACCATCTCTTCCAAGGAGCTTGTAGAAAATATCATTACTTTGTTCTGGGTTTTTTTTGGAGATCTAATTTTTTTTAAATTTTAAATTAAATGTACTGGCTCATTATTTCGCCTCATCAATCATAAAGTAATACATAGCTATTTTTACTTAACTCACGTGGCAAATGTCTGCAAACAGTTCATGTATTAAAAATCCTATTTGTGTTCACCTAGGAATCGTTACATTTACAGATTTAATATTTGCTTTAAAAAATATGATTAATTCCTTTATGAAATCCAATTTAAAAACGCTCTTTCCTCTAGAGATTTAATATTTCACAAAACAATAGAAACACTACTGTATACATCACAACACTTCCTGAAATTAAGGAAAACAAGGCATTATGCCAGTAATGACAAATCATGACAAATAACTGTTTGGCAGTGTGAATGATTAATGGATAAAACTCGATTTCCTAGATTTTAATTTTGCACAAAACAAATAAAAGAGAATGTATACAAACATTGTTTCGATTGACGATACCAAAACAATTCTTTGCAATTTCATGGAATTTTCAAAATAGAAAACAATCATTGCAAGTGTGGACAAGGCGTAAAAATCAATCTTGCTTTATTAAAAAAATGAAAGAGGAAGGGGCAGTGTAATGTTTGTTGATTTAACAAAAAAACCTTTAAGACAATTAAAAGGCGTTTTCATGTTTGAAAAAAATGGAAAACAAAAAATATAATTCCAAAACACTGCTACAATAAATTGAATTTTCATTGTGGAAATTTTGAAATTCTTGTTAAGGAAAGGACATTTTCCTTTTCATTAATGAATGACACAATTTTTCTTGTCATTGTTTTCGTTTTATAAATGTTGTCCGAGGGGTTTGTCAAACTCACTCCCTTTTCTCTTCACGAAATAGCATAATCGTTTTCCAAGGATTATATTTTCTTGGACAAGAAAACAACAATAAAAAACAAATAACAACAACAATATCATGCTAAGGGATTTGTCCATCACAATGTAAAGGATAACTACACGCACACAAAACAAGAAAAAATGCAATGTTTATCCAACACGTATTGGAATTTTTGCATTGTTCTCCAGAGGTTGTACAAGCAGTAAAAGCAAAATGAGCAATCCTTGTTAGTAGCCTTTGGCACTTGTTTACATTTCTCCATCACTGTAGACAATGCCAGTAGGCTAGTCTATTTATATTTATTTTACTGCTACTGTCGAATTGCCCAACAAAACAAAACATTTCTTCAAATTCAATTATAAAAAATTCTTGTTTCTTAAGCAAAAAATCTTTAAGATATTTGTTCCTGTTCAGACAGTAGCTATGGCAAATATTTCGTACATTCATACGTGTACTCATGTGAATTTTCATGCCCCTCATGCTGTGATGAGCCAGCTAACCGTTTCATTGTCTTCAGTGCATTATGATCCAACAACTGAAAGAACATTTCCGCAGAAGTTTGTAAATGTTTTGGCAGTAGCAAAAATTAACTTTTTTTGAGAAATGTATTTTTATTGCACAACAATAGTTGCAATATTTGCTTAGGATTACCAAGAAATCTTGGAAGAAAAAACTCAAAAAGATCATTTGGAAGGATGGGAAAATCGTATTTTTACAATTTTGCATGAGAATAATTAATTTAGGTGGCGAATGAGCCATATCACTATCCACTGAATAATTTTTTATTAAGAAGAGCATTCGATTTCTAACAAATTTATTAGTGACTGGGATTTTATTCAGTCATCCTTATGGCTATCCCTAAATGGGATGTTATCTTAATGCAATGTAGAGATACATACGTTAGCGTGAAGATTCTGATATACAGTGCTGCTCAAAACATTTGCAGCTCGCATGGCTACTTAACTTTTTATATAGTTCTGAGTTAATTTATGGATTTGAAATGCAGATATTTTTGAAGGTTGATTGTTTACTGACCCTTTTTAAAGATTTAAAAAATAATTTGAAATGTACACAACAAAGCTCGGACTCACTTTTGGTTCTGCCCAAAACATTTGCAACTGGAAAAATTTGGTTCAAAATCTGAGGAAATTATTTTTGTTTCGATAATATATTGTGAGGTAAAGCTTTTATTTATTATCTGGACACCTCATGAAGGTATCCTGTTAACTAAATAAAATAATAAATCCTTTGGAGTCCTGTGTCTAAGGACAATTTTCAATATTCGATATTTAAAAGTGCAGAGTCCATTTTAGGTTTTCGGAACCTCCTATATGAATTTATAGTACGGTTACACTACAGTTTTCTGCCCGTTTAACCCACTTCGAGAGGATTTATTTGACGATTGCGCTATGGAATTGACATTTTAAATCCAAACCCACTGGGTTCATCCGATTAAGTGTAACCGGGGTATTAGATCACCTAAGCTGGGTGACGTAGGGGATGGAAGATACCAAGAACGGTCCTGACCGGTTTTAACATGGCAAAGCCCAGGATTTATCTTGGTCCCTCTTTCATCTCAAGTGGACACTGACCTCCCCGTGGTGTCACCTGGGGAACTGCCTTTAACACCCGTTAAAGGTAGTGAGCTAACATGTGCAGCGCGTTCACCCATAAGAACGTTAAAAACTTGGGTTTGGGCGTCGGGTTAGTAACCCTCCCCTAGAAAAAAACAGCCTACTATGAAAAAACGAAAGAAAAGAAAAACAAACCCCTCTAAAGTTGACGAACCCCGCAAACGTTTTAAGGACCATGATCTGCGAATCTGCACCTGGAATGTTCGCACTCTTTATAGAGAAGGTGCAGTCTTCGCATTGGCAGACGTACTTGAAAAGTACAAGACCGATATTACTGCCATACAGGAAATACGATGGATTGGGAAAGGCGTCACAACAACACCTAAAGGTGACGCACTGTATTATAGCTGCCATGACGTAAACCATGAGTTTGGTTGTGGATTCGTAGTTAGTCGGAGACTAAAACATCTGGTATCCAGCTTCACCCCAGTGAATGAAAGACTTGCTGCAATTCGAATAAAAGCTAAATTCTTCAACATCAGCTTTATTTGCGCTCATGCTCCCACTGAAGAAAAGGACGAACAGACCAAAGATATATTTTACGAGCGCTTAGAAGAAACATATGACCGTTGCCCTGCCCATGACATTAAAATCGTTCTAGGCGATTTTAATGCCAAAATTGGAAAGGAGAATATCTTTGGCCCAACAGTCGGGAAATTCAGTCTCCACAGTGAAACATCTGACAATGGTATGAGGCTGATAGACTTTGCAGCTGCAAAAAACATGGTAGTTTGCAGTACCAGATTTAATCATCTCGATATTCATAAGGGCACCTGGCTGTCTCCAGATCAAAGAACAAGTAATCAAATTGATCATGTTGTAATAGATGGAAGACATTCATCCAGCGTGTTGGATGTACGATCGTTCCGAGGCGCAAACATTGATTCGGACCACTACCTTGTTGCAGCAAAGGTACGTACCCGTCTAAACGTTGCAAATAAAGCACGAACAGACTCAACGCGGAAGTTGGACATCGATGGGCTGCAAACACAACAGATAGCCACAGCATATTCCACTCAACTAGCCCAATTGCTTAACGCGAGCACTCCTTGTCCCGATAACATAACAACACAATGGCAACATATTGCCCACTCCATGCAAACAGCCGCAAAATCCATACTTGGATTCCAGAGACCTCCACAAAGGAATTCATGGTATGACCAGGAGTGTCGTCCTGCTACCGAAGAGAAAAATGTGGCATATAGAGCTACTTTACAATCAGTAGCAACGCGTAGCGCGCGAGAGAGATATCGGGAGAAAAGAAGAGAAACGGCTTTTCCGAAAGAAAAAGAGAGAAATGGAAAAGCGGGAGTGTGAAAAAATCGAGATGTACAGGAGACAGAATGAAGTCCGAAAATGCTACCGAAGAGTGAAACATCAAACAGATGGCTTTGGTACAGGCACATCCTCCTGTGGAGATCAGCAAGGTAATCTGGTAACAGATACAGATAGCGTGCTCAGGATATGGAAGGAACATTTCTCCAATCTGGTGGTATCCAATAGTAGCGAAGACGATGATACCACAGATCCAATCCCAAAAGATGGTATAGAATGTATACCGCCCGGCCAAGATGAGGTGAAAACAGCAATCAACCGGCTGAAGAATAATAAAGCAGCAGGAGCCGATGGCTTACCAGCCGAGCTGTTTAAAACCGGAGGCGACGCGCTGATAAGGTGTATGCATCAGCTAGTTAGCACCATCTGGCAGGAAGAACGCGTACCCGACGATTGGAACCTGAGCATCCTATGTCCCGTCCACAAGAAAGGAGATAAGACAGTATGCTCAAACTATAGGGGCAGAAGTCTTCTCCCAATTGCCTATAAGATAGTGTCAGGGATATTGTGCGAACGACTAAAGCCAATGGTCAACGAAATAATTGGACCATACCAATGTGGCTTTAGACCTGGCAAGTCCACCATTGACCAGATATTTACTTACTTACTTAGCTGGCCCATTACAGAACATTTGTTCTATAGGCCGAACTAAGAAGAGATCTCCATTCCTCTCTATTTGTTGCTTTGCTCTCTGGAATACCGCGCCTTGTCATCTCATCATCCACTTGTTTGCGCCATCTATTCCTTGGCCTGCCAATTCTGCGTGCACCGCCATGTGGCATGTATTCATACGCCTTTTTAGTGGGTTCATCATCGCTCATTCTTTTGATATGGCCTAGCCAACGCAATCGCTGCATCTCGATACGTTTAACAATATTGATGTCGTTGTATAGCAGATACAGCTCGTGGTTCATGCGACGTCGATATTCACCGTCAACGCAGATTGGTCCGTAGATCTTTCGAAGAATTTTTCTCTCAAACACACCAAGCACTGCCATGTCTGCTTGCGCAAATACCCAGGCTTCGGAGCCATACATCAGCACGGGTAGTATCAGTGTTTTGTAGAGCGTTATTTTTGTTTGACGAGATGTGGCTTTGTTTTTAAACTGCTTACTTAATCCAAAGTAGCATCTGTTGGCCAATACAATTCTTCTTTTTATTTCACAACTGATGTCGTTTGTTGTGTTGACGGAGGTGCCGAGGTAGACGAAGTCTTTTACTACCTCAATATTATAGGAACCAACTTCCACAGTCGGTCCGAGCTCAATGGACGCATTGCGCGTCGACACCATCAACTTGGTCTTCTCACCGTTTACCGCCAGACCCACTTTAGCAGATTCTCCTTCGACTTTTATAAAGGTATCAGTTACTTCTTTTACTGATC
Source organism: Musca autumnalis (assembly GCF_047663935.1). Lineage (NCBI taxonomy): Eukaryota > Metazoa > Arthropoda > Insecta > Diptera > Muscidae > Musca > Musca autumnalis. The sequence continues at coordinate 220,361,502 of NW_027411866.1, forward strand.
GACCCATGATGTCTATATCATCAGCATAAGCAAGTAACATGTGACTATTGGTGTAGATTGTGCCACTTCTTTTGACGTTTGCCTCTCGTATAACCTTTTCTAGCAGGATGTTGAAGAGGTCACACGAAAGGCTGTCTCCTTGTCTGAAACCTCTTTTGGTACCAAACTCTTCGGAGAGGTTCTTTCCTATTTTAACTGAGGACCTCGTGTCAGTTAAAGTCATTTTACAAAGCCGGATGAGCTTTGCGGGAATACCAAATTCAGACATGGCTTGGAATACCTTTGAGCGCAGCGGACTGTCGAAGGCTGCTTTATAATCGACAAAAAGGTGGTAGGTGTCGATCTGCATCTCTTGGGTCTTCTCCAGGATTTGCCGCAGGGTAAATATCTGGTCAATGGTGGACTTGCCAGGTCTAAAGCCGCATTGGTATGGTCCAATAATCTCGTTGACCATTGGCTTTAGTCGTTCGCACAATATCCCTGACACGATCTTGTAGGCAATAGGGAGTAGACTTATGCCCCTATAGTTAGAGCATACAGTCTTATCTCCCTTCTTGTGGACGGGGCACAGGATACTCAGGTTCCAATAGTCGGGTACTCGTTCTTCCTGCCAGATGGTGCTAACTAGCTGATGAATACACCTTATCAGCGTGTCGCCTCCGGTTTTGAACAGCTCGGCTGGTAAGCCATCGGCCCCTGCTGCCTTATTATTCTTCAGCCGATTTATTGCTGTCTTTACCTCATCTTGGCTGGGCGGTATACATTCAATACCATCTTCTGGGATTGGGACTGTGGTATCTTCGTCGTCTTCGCTGCTATTGGATACCAACAGATTTGAAAAATGTTCTTTCCATATCCTGAGTACACTATCTGTATCAGTTACCAAATTACCTTGCTGGTCTCTACAGGAGGATGTGCCTGTACCAAAGCCATCAGTTTGATGCTTGACTCTTTGGTAGAATTTTCGGACTTCATTCTGGCTCCTGTACATCTCGATTTTTTCACACTCCCGCTTTTCCATCTCTCTCTTTTTCCTGCGGAAAAGACGTTTCTCCTCTCTCCTTTTCTCCCTGTATCTCTCTCGTGCGCTACGCGTTGCTACGGATTGTAAAATAGCCTTATATGCCGCATTTTTCTCTTCGGTGGCAGCACGACACTCCTCATCATACCATGGATTCCTTGGTGGAAGTCTCTGGTATCCAAGTATGGATTTTGCGGCTGTTTGCATGGAGTGGGCAATGCTTTGCCATTGCGCTGATATGTTATCGGGATGAGGAGGGCTTTGATTAAGCAATTGGGCTAGTTGAGTGGAATATGCTGTGGCTATCTGTTGTGATTGCAGCTTACCGATGTCTAACTTTCGTGTTGTGTCTGTTCGTACTTTGTTTGCTACGTTTAAGCGGGTGCGTACCTTTGCTGCAACAAGGTAGTGGTCCGAATCAATGTTTGCGCCTCGGAACGATCGTACATCCAACACGCTCGATGAATGTCTTCCATCTATCACAACATGATCAATTTGGTTTCTTGTTTTCTGATCTGGAGACAGCCAGGTGCCCTTATGAATATCGAGATGATTAAATCTGGTACTGCTAACTACCATGTTTTTTGCAGCTGCAAAGTCTATCAGTCTCATACCATTGTCAGATGTTTCACTGTGGAGACTGAATTTCCCGACTGTTGGGCCAAAGATATTCTCCTTTCCAATTTTGGCATTAAAATCGCCTAGAATGTTAAAGGCAGTTCCCCAGGTGACACCACGGGGAGGTCAGTGTCCACTTGGGATGAAAGAGGGACCAAGATAAATCCTGGGCTTTGCCATGTTAAAACCGGTCAGGACCGTTCCTTGGTATCTTCCATCCCCTACGTCACCCGACCAGATATTTACCCTGCGGCAAATCCTAGAGAAGACCCAAGAGATGCAGATCGACATATTTCACCTTTTTGTCGATTATAAAGCAGCATTCGACAGTCCCCTCCGATCAAAGGTATTCCACGCAATGTCTGAATTTGGTATCCCCGCAAAGCTCATCCGGCTTTGTAAAATGACTTTAACTGATACTAGGTCCTCAGTTAAAATTGGAAAGAACCTCTCCGAAGAATTTTGTACCAAAAGAGGTTTCAGACAAGGAGACAGCCTTTCGTGTGACCTATTCAACATTTTGCTGGAAAAGGTAATACGAGATGCAAATGTCAAACGAAATGGCACAATTTACGCCACATGTTACTTGCCTATGCTGATGACATAGACATCATGGGACGATCAGTAAAGGAAGTAACTGATACCTTTAGGAAGGTCGAAGCAGAATCTGCGAAAGTGGGTCTGGCGGTAAACGGCGAAAAGACCAAATTGATGGTGTCGACGCGCAAAGCGTCCATAGAGCTCGGACCAACTGTGGAAGTTGGTACCTACAATTTTGAGGTAGTTAAAGACTTCGTCTACCTCGGCACTGCCATAAACACAACAAACAACATCAGTTGTGAAATAAGAAGAAGAATTGTATTGGCCAACAGATGGTACTATGGTCTAAGTAAGCAATTTAGAAACAAAGCCACATCTCGTCAAACAAAAATAACACTATACAAAACGCTGATACTACCCGTGCTAATGCATGGCTCCGAAGCATGGGTACTTGCGCAAGCAGATAAGCTATACAAAGACATGAATATAGTTAAACGTATCGAGATGCAACGATTGCGTTGGCTAGGCCATATCATGAGAATGGGCGATGATGAACCCGCTAAAAAGGCGTATGAATACATGCCACATGGCGGTGCACGCAGAGTCGGCAGGCCTAAGCTTCGATGGAGCAAACAAGTGGATGAAGAAATGGAAAGGCGCGGTATTCCAAAAAGTCAAGCGAAAAACAGAGAGGAATGGAGATCTTTTCTTAGTTCGGTCTATGGAACAAATGTTCTGTAATGGGCCAACTAAGTAAGTAAGTAAGTAAGTTGTGTGATCACTAGGAACCAAATTGAATGTAATTCGCTTAAACATTGTAGATAATACCGAACATCTGGAGGTACTGTTATATGGGGACTATACCAAAATGTTGACCTATGTTGAAAATTTTTGGAGGGGAAATTTTGTGACGATTGGATCCCCAAACGTCAATTTACAGGTAGTGCGGGTAAAAATTGTAGTTAAAATCCGCCAAATACCAGAAATCGAGAGGAACCTTTATTTGGGGGCTATACCAAAACGTGTACTTATTCCGACAATTTTTGGAGGCGATGTTTTGTGACCACTAGGAACCCCAATCTACAGGTGGTTAGGTTAAAGTTTTCAAAATGCCGGAAATCGGGAGGTACCGATATAGGGGGGCTATACCAAAACATGGACCTATGTTAACAATTTTTGGTGGAGTAGTTTTGTGCCCACTGGGAACCCCAAAAAGTCAAAATACAGGTAGTTCGGTCAAAAAATGTAGCTAAAATCCCCAACATACCAAAAATTGGAAGGTACTGTTATATGGGGGCTATACCAAAAATGGACCTATGTTCATAGTTTTTGGTGCGGAGGTTTTGTAGCCACTGGGAACCCCAAACGTCAAATTACAGGTAGTCCGGGCAAATAATTTAGCTAAAATCCCCAAATACCGAAAATCGGGAGTGGTGTTATATAGGGGCCATTCCAAGCCATGACGGTTTTTGGTGGATATATTTTGTGACCACTAAGAACCTCAAATGCCAAATTACCGCTAGGTTGATAAAAATATTGTAGTTGAGATCCTCAAAATAACGAAAATCAGGAGGTGGTGGAGAAGTGTTGTGACTAAGAATTTTATACGTCAAATTCGGTTAAACATTGTAGCTAAAATTATCAATGTACTGAAAATCGGGAGGTGCCGTTATATGGGGGCTATACCAAAACGTGGACCTATGCTGACAAAAAATTCTAGCTAAAATCCTCAATATACCGAAAATCGGGAGGCTATAACAAAACGTCATCTTCGAACTTGACCTGCCTATGGAAAAAATCGGGTGCAAAAATATAGCGCTCAAGCTCAATTATTGTAGACGCTGGAGAGATTACAACAGACGGACATGGCTATATCGACTCAGAATTTTATGCTGATCAAGAATATAGTATACCCTCCATAGTATGGTGGAGGGTATAAAAAGAATAATTTAAGAAATCAACGATGGACCCCAAGCCAGCTTCAGAAAATTGGCTCTTATAATTGAAAACGATTTTGGAGTAAGTGTGTCACATGAAAAAGTCAGAAAAGTGCTACATAATAACAAGCAAAGCCTACATAAGGTCGGCCAATAAGCCCAGCTGATTATTATGTTTGATGTCAAAACATTATTGTGATTTAAAATACAAAGAAACAAAAATCACAATAATGTAAAATCTATTATGTTTGTTGTCAAATGTTGTTAACAGTACTCTGAATGGCCGACCTTCTGTAACGACAATTTTGACCCCGCGTGTAGATATTCATACGAAATGTTTTTACAATATTGTATATTTTTGCAATATTTGTTAATATAAACGAGTTATTTACCCCCTGTAAAACGTATCAATGATTAAAATGTAAAAGGGAGATAAAATAAAAGTGTATCCTGCCGAACCGTCTATAACAAACCACGGATATAACACCCAATTTTTTACCTACGTAATGGTACTTGCAATTAAATTGTAAACAGCAACATTTTATAAATATGGACTTTAGCTGAAATTAATACACAACAAGCATTTTTTATTTCCTCAAACCAAACATCCACAATTTTAAGAGTTTTTCTTCAGAAGTAACGTACTTAAAATTGATAAATATAAAAAACGGGTAAAATCAGGTATTGAAACCTAGCAATATCAATGCGATGACTTATCTATTCCACTTTAAATATGTTTATATTTGGTTTATATTTCCACTGTTTTAGACATATTAAAATAGGCCTTATAATTTAATTTCGTTTTCCTACGAAATTCTCACTTTGACTGCAATTTAAACCGCGATAAAGGCGCTATTTAAAAAAAGCTTCATTATTCCCAAATTTTCACGTGTTCTTTTTTCAACGCCAACTAAAAATTATTGTTATTAATAGTTGCAAAATCGACATTTTACCTCAAAAACAGGGACAAAAATTCAAAGTTTTATTCTCCGCTTTTAGTAGTCGTATTCCAAATGGAAAGTCCATCAATGGAGGAGGAAAATATCACCTTTATTATGATGCAAAATAGGTTGGCGCACATTCCACTTTCCCATTTTTTTATTCGAATTGTACAGACGAGTATCTTAGCTTTGGTTGGATGCGTTGCAACAATGAAGACATTTTGAGCTTTAAAATGTTCCAAATTGCGTTATCAAAATTGGTGAAATGAATGAAATGAAAAAGACACGCGGATATCCCAATTTCCAATTTATGGAATTTTATTTCCATGTCAGATATTTCTGCTGCTGTTGGACATATTCCAAGTAGAGAGCTTGATATAGAAAATAAACCATTTTATTTATTTAAATATTTATTACAAATTAAAATTATAATAAACTTATAGCTAAAAGAACTAGCGATTACGACTATCGGCTTTGAAACTAAACCATCTGAGCTTTAAATTAATACAAAATGTGTTAAATAAATACAAATGTGTGTATATGGTAAAATAACCTAGTTTTTGCAAAAGGCGCTAATTTTAACATTTTGAAGTTTTTATTTTAATGACATATACCTCTGCTTCTATTTGATGTATTAAAGACATGTAAAATGCTAACCTAGAACACCAGGAAAGCGTACAATCAGTACCAAGTAGATGTTGGCCGTAGTCAAATATAAATTTAAATATTATTTTTTTCTAAGTGAAGTTAAATGAATGCTCAAAAATGGAATCGTAGTGGTCTTGGTTGGATGCCTTCATCGATATTGCATCCTCTATTGACTGGTGTGGAGTTTTTTTTCCCTCCTTGTTTTCTCCCATCGGACGCCTCCCCAGGTGGTGGATAGGGGAACGCTCATCAGATATGACGGGTATCGCAAAAATAAAATATGCGGGGCGAACCAAAAAAAAAAAAAAGGAAAAAGGCAGCGTCTGATCGAGATTCGGCGGCAGCAAGCAGCGTCTGTACTCCAGTGGAGCGGCTGAAATATAGAAGGAAACTATAAACCCATCAGAAGGCAAGGGGAAACCACTGATGTATAATCCCTTGAAAATCGTACAAAACATGAACAATACAACGCAAAACAAACGGCCCTCAGTCTCCGGCAATCAGAGGGTGCTAAGAATCCCCGGAGGTAAAACTAAACAAAAACTTGTAATTGGAACTTGGAATGTGCGAAGTCTTTACGAAAGTGGAAAACTTCATAACACAGTAAGCGAGATGAACCGACTCCAAATTGATATCTTAGGTGTCAGCGAAACATGGTGGACGGAATGCGGTGATTTCAGATCAGAAAATATGACGGTCTATCATTCAGGAAACCAGGAGGGTGCTCACAGAAGAGGAGTATCTATTATTGTTAAAAATCATATAGCGGCCTGTGTCACGGGATTCGTTCCAAAGTCAGACAGGACAATGTTGTTAAAAATAAGCGGAAAACCGCTAAATTTTAATATCATACAAGTCTATGCTCCCACTGGAGATGCAAATTTGAATGAAGTCGAAGAATTTTATAATGATATTGCGCAGTTACTAAAGATGACAAAAAAACACGAAATAACAATAATACAAGGCGACTTTAATGCCAAGGTCGGAAACCAAGAAGTTGAAAATATTACGGGAAAATATGGCCTAGGCGAACGAAATGATAGAGGAGACAGACTAGTGCAATTTTGTCAGGAATATTGTATGAAAGTGACCAATACGTGTTTTCCCCTACATCCCAGACGGTTATACACCTGGAAATCCCCACAGGACAATGAAAACCAAATTGTGAGAAACCAAATAGACTACATAATAATAAATAAAAGATATTTCTCCAGTGTTACAAAATGTTCGACCTACCCAGGAGCAGATGTGCCATCGGATCACAACTTACTCGTGGCAAATATACGAATTAAGCTCGCATCAAATCGGACAAAACAGCCCCAAAATAAAATGAATATTGAAAAACTTAAAGACTCGGCAACTAAACATGAGCTGCAAAACAATATAAATGGACAACTACAACGGTTGAATGAAGAAAATATGCACGAATTGTGGAACAAGGTGAAAGATGTTATAAACACGACTGCAAAGAACACTCTGGGAAAGCGAACATCATCAAGAACAGAAGAATGGATTACCGACGAGATTCGAGAACTATGGAATGAGCGAAGCAAATACAGAAATAAAAACTATGAAAAATACTGGGAGATAAATAAGGAGATACGATCTGCGACCCGAACAGCCAAAAATGCGAATTTGAATGCCAAATGCCAGGAAATTGAATTTCTACAAAGTATACACGATGATTTTAACCTCCACAAGAAGCTAAAGGAAGCCGCCGGAGTATATGGAAAGAAAATAACCAATCCAGTTCTAATTAACAAAAACAATGAAGCTGTATTTGACTTGGAGGGAAGGAAGCATATATGGGAGGAATATATTACCAATCTTTTTACTGATAGCGAACGATCATCTTATGAGGATGATTCGGAAATTCCAAGAAGAGGGACGCCTATAACGCAGAGCGAAGTAGAACGCGCTATAAAATCATTGAAAGACAGAAAGGCTACAGGACCGGACGAAATCCCATCAGAATTACTGAAACTTATTGATTCCAGCAATATACACCTACTAGTCAACCTTTTTAATTACATATACAACACTGGAAACTATCCACAAGAATGGCTAAAATCAACCTTCATCGCAATACCCAAGAAAAATAATGCAAAACAATGCAGTGACTTCAGACTCATTAGCTTAATGAGTCATGCCTTGAAGATATTTCTAAAGATTATTCATAGTAGAATATACAAAATATGTGAAGCACACATGGGAAATACCCAATTTGGGTTTAAAGAAGGAATGGGTACAAGAGAAGCACTATACTGCATCCAAATTATAACACAAAAATGTAGGGATGCCCAGAAGGATGTATTCATGTGTTTTATTGACTACGAAAAAGCTTTCGATACCGTCAAACACGATAAATTAATGGAAATACTACATGATATAGGAATGCAAGACAATGAACTTATGTGCATAAAAAGTCTCTATTGGAATCAGTCGGCAAGAATTGAAGTAAGTGGAGAACCAACAAAAGAAATTGGCATCTCAAGGGGTGTTAGACAGGGCTGTCTTCTATCTCCCTTATTGTTTAATGTATATTTAGAGAAAATATTCCAAGAAACGCTAGAAGGAGAAAACGTCGGAATAAAAATTCATGGGAAAATAATTAATAACATAAGGTATGCGGACGATGCCACGTTACTGGCTGGAAGTATATCCGGTCTCCAGAAACTTGTGGAGAAACTTGCACGTGTAAGTGAGAAATATGGCCTTAAAATAAACATGAAGAAGACGAAATATATGGTCATAAGCAGAAAAAATCCCCATGCAGATGTGACCTTAAAAGTTCAAGGTACAGAAATTGAAAGAGTGCGATCTTTTAAATATCTAGGGATACTAATAAACGACCAATGGGATCCCTCGAAAGAGATTAAAAGTCGTATAGAGATGGCGCGAGATGCTTTTTGTAAATACAACAAACTTATGAAAAGCCATGACATAAACGTAACAACGAAAGTACGTTTTATAAAATGCTATATTTGGTCGGTGCTGCTATATGGAACAGAAGTTTGGACGCTCAAATCCTCTGATGAAAGAAAATTGGAAGCCTTCGAAATGTGGATTTACCGGCGAGTACTGAAAATACCATGGACTGCGAAAATTTCTAATGACGAAGTACTAAGAAGGATGAATGTAAGCCGGCAGTTAATAACAACAATAAAAAGTCGCAAAATAGCATATCTTGGACACGTATTAAGGAACAATAAATACAACATTTTACAAGCAATTTTAAAAGGAAAAATTGATGGAAGGCGTGCTAGAGGAAGAAAAGAAACATCTTGGCTCAAAAACATCATGGACTGGACAGGTTATACCGACGAAACTGATCTGCTGAATGCTGCAAGACACAGAGAGCTGACAACCACTATACTATAACATAAATATAATGCGATAAATATTAAAAAACAAAATGAATTGTACGATCACTTATATCCGGATAACGGATGAGTAAATAAAGAAGAAGAAGAAGATTGACTGGATGGATCAATTGTATGGTTGAAAGTAGAGTTGTTAGTTTGCGATTAGAAGATAGTTCCGTTAGAAAATCAGTCACTATATGTTAACCTTAGGGAACAGCAATTATATACATAGGTAAAGTTGGGAGTTAAGACCTCAGGTTATACAATGGTCTGTCATGACTTGGAATATGGAAGCCTTTAATGGTGACATGCCCTCTTTTACAAGCGAAACCAAGCAAAGCTTGTTAAGTACGCCTCAGGCTGCATTAAACGCAATGCCTGCTATCAAATCTTTGAATATCCTACATCTACAGGGAAATGACAAAATGGGTATCCTACACAAATGGGACTGTCTGGTACCTTCGGTAATTAGTGATTACGTATCACCGATACTCAACTTCAAGATATTGATACTCAAGATATTGATTCCAACTAGGATTGACTATCTATATAAATTGATCTGGAATGGAAGGGTACGCTGTGATCAGACAATTTTAATAGGAGGTCAATGTCAGACGCTCATATAAGCTGAATGGGTTATTCATAGTTATTACTTTAAAGGCCCGGGTGCTGATGCAGGCCAATTTATGTGGTTCTACGAGGCCGGTAGTGGAGTTTGCCGACAAGCAAATGACATTATTGCCTCTAAAATCTTGCTTTCTTCGGAAATGTGATTGCAGATAGGCTTTGTCACTTCACCAACAAACTAGACAACACACATATTTAACTTTTCGCGAATGGTACAACTAAACCAGATGCAGGAACTCACGTCGTATCTAGGCCTTTTTCTAGTTGTAAAGGATCATGTACCTATTATGTCAGTTTAGAATGTTAAACAAGTCTAGACACATACTCTTTTTCTTCAAGCATAGGCCCAGCAGTCATTGTCCTGAAATGGAAAGCAATCTGAGTACCTATAAGTTTAAACTTCCTCTTCCATTCTCTTCTAATTACAGGATCAACACGTTGGACGTTTGCCTCCTACTGAAGCGTCCTTAAAGCAAACGTCCTTAAACCTAACCTTAAGTAATTTTAGGATCCTGGTGCCATTGTAGTTTTAGTCCTTGTAACAACGATATGTTTATCGTGCACAACTCCATACTCCGTAACATAATGACCTAAAAGTTGTACAAAATCTTACTGTGAAAAATATAGTGCCTACCACAACCAACTCCTAAGCTTAGATCAATCAATCCCACGGCAGCGGGTTCTTTCGTACCGGATTTACCCGAAACCATAAAGTTTCGGTCAGCGGCTGCCAAGCCAGCATCAAACTTATGCTTCTACGTACGTTTTTATGCTGCTACCACAACAACAACAAACTTAGATCAAGATCGAACATTTCTTGAGGTACAATTAAATTAAGCACTATGGATATTTAATTCAGTAAAAGGCCACTATTCGGATCGTATTGAAATGTTAATATCGGGTAGTCCTTGTGACAATGACTTAAATAGTATAATGTGTTCTATAGGCGTATCCAACAATTTTAGAGGTATGGACTCTTAAATGCCCCAATTTTTAGCAGTTAAGTGCAGGTTTTTACTACAGGTAACGCAAATTTTTTTCTCCATAATTCACTCAAATATAATTTTGAGTTTCTTTTGTGTATATTTTGTTTGGTGCCACTATTGAATGCTCGGGCCAGGCAATATCAAATCTGCATCAGTGGCAAAAATTCTCTTCAGCGTAATGTAAGCGATATTTCCTCAGTATTTCAGCCAGTAGAAATTCTCAATAAGTGTTACCTTAAGACAGCCCGTCGGTACTTGATCGTAAAAATCCTTGTCCCTTTTTGCATGTTTGTGGGACTATATGTAATTACTTTATTGATTGCATCAGTCAGAGAAATAATTAGGTCCATTGCTAATGAAACCTACCCAACAAACGCGAGCTATAAACTTCCAATTTTCTTTTTTGTCACAGAAATGGTGTTTCTTTATTTAATTAGGGATCTGCTCATATAACATTAGGACCTGTTAGTGTTTCTTACAGACTGAGAGTTTTAAACTATCGGCACGGCACAACCATCTTGTTCTTGTTTACTTATTCCATATTGGCCTTTGACAACATATTAATTATGCAAAACCATCAAATTGCCACTTAACTTTTCAACATTGACGATGAGATAATCAAAGTATTTTTACGTTAGGAATATTAACCTTCCAAAAATCACTTTTGGGAGGTATTCAATTTTACTTTCAAATAAAATCAAACGGACATTTGTGCAAAATTCTCTTTTCGTGGTGACATGAGATAAATTTAAAAATAAAACCAACAAACTTGTCTAAAGTGTTGCGACAATATTCATTGATTGACCCTTTTGCTTTTCACTTTCCAGCATCCTGTCGTAAGAAGACCACACAATTTTTAGATTGAAGTTAAAACCTAATCAGGACAATGGCACATATCGTTCTCATTTCAAATTTGGGTTACCTCATTTACTTCACATTTAAGCTGATTAACCTTCAACATGGCTTCCAGACCAAAAACTCAGATGAAAAAACACTTCTGATTTGGAAGTCATTGTCTTAATTTGGATACATTATGTGGTGGCTCCCATAATATAACCATAACCCGAAGTAGAAGAAAAAAACAAAAAAACAATTATCATTTTGGTCTGGCAAGTATTTTGCGCTATCTTTGGTGTTTTATATTTGGTTGTTTTCTCGCTGTCATTTTGTCAGTAGCTGAGGTGGTGGCTTATGTTGTTCTCCTTTTTGGTGATTGCCGCTGCCGTAGATATGTCTTGTTAAGCTAATTGACTTTCATTTACTCTTCCTTTCGGTAAGTGTCCACCTAAAGGCATAGCCATATCCCAAATTTTAGTGGGCCCAAAATTCGTGTGTGTGTGTTTTTGCGTGGATGTAATTGTTATTGGCGGCTTCTGGCCCTTCTGTCTATCTCAACTGATTTACCAAAAAGAAGTGCCTTGTTGACTTTTGGTTAGATATTATTATGGCCTTTAGTACCTTGTTGAGTTCTCTTTTTCGGCAATTGCCTTGAAGACCACACGAATTAAGTATTATGTGTTTTTAAGTAGGTATATGTGGACGGACAGATACGATGCTCATGTAGAAAATCACTTGTTGCCTAAACCGCAACTGGCATGTGGTGTCTCAATTAATCATTGGTCTTAAGTAGGTGCGCATGATTAAAGGTTTTCTTTTTTCATTCGAACAAAATTCATTTGTAGGATGTAATTGAAGGAAGCTCCTGGATGAACCTACACATACATGGTTAATGTGGCATTTTTGTTAATATCACTTTATAAATTTTAAACTTCAAATTTAGATCTATGAGCGTGATGTTTGCTATTATGATTTATTCGTGAGAAAATATAATTTTATGCAATCTCATTATGGAATATTTTTTGTAAATGCCGCCATTGGTGGAAAATCAGAACAGAATTTTTATTTTATTAGAAATTACTGAATGACATGAAATATATGATTTATCTGAGGATCAAAAGGATTTATGTTTGACAGACATCACGTTTATTACCCGGGAACTTTCTCCTCATAAAGGACCATTAAAATTAAGAAGTAAGAGTAAAATTAGAGATTGTTATTTTCTCATATGTATAAGTATAGTTATAATTAAACATGCTCTTATTTCGCTTTTACTTATTAAATGTAAATTTCTTTTATGAGGAGAAAGTTCCTGAGTAATGGCCATAATGTCTATCACGCTTAAATTTTGTTTGGTCCTAGGAGAATATATGATATATGATTTTTGCAAAGAGTTTTGACTTTTTAAATGGTGTTGTGGCCTCCGCAAGTTAAGTACTTGTAGACATACTCTTCAACATTGTAGGAACTACCGTACCAAACAACCAATACACAGTGGATCCACCCATTGGCCAAAAATAAAAAAATGAATGTCAAAATTTTGATACAACATCTGGCAACTCTGACAGCTATGATATGGACCTTTTTAAAAATATATTAATTTTTGTTTCATTCGAACGCGTTCTTTTTAAGAATAGCTTCAAAAGTCGGAACATTTGATTAATATTTTTTGTTGTGAGTACAACCTATATTTTAAGTGCAAGTAAATATATTCAAAATATCGCGAAAGCAATAGGTATAGCAAAATATTATAGTGGGTTTTGAAGGAGGAGGTAATAGCTTAGTTTTCATTTAAAAATAGTGTTTTAGCGTGTTGTGGAATTCTAGTTAGCTGAATATTTTCTTAGTGTATTTTGTAATGCCAATTCGATCATATACTTAAATTTGACCTACGGTTTTAGTCATGATGCCCACCAGTGCCCACCTCGGGAATAATTTCCCAAAGTAGGTCATCGGTTTAAGATTATTCAGTATTAAAATCAGCTGCCATCTAGTGCCAAACTATAAATGGTGGGCCGCAGAATAAGGCTGCCCTAGAATATTGTTTCTATGGATATATTAGGGTATAACTCTGTTATCTGACCGCGTGTAGTAACATAATTGGCATCAATGGAAAGGTCAAGAATTCTTCTTCCATATATGACTTACGTGGGCAGTATGTGTCTTCGAGGAAAAACGCTATAAGGTCTATATTAAAAATTTTACCAATTTTCAGACAAAAATGTTGGTTTTTTTAATCCGCTAAATTGGTTGGATTTTATGTTGTTTTGGAGATTGTTTTGTTTCCCCAAGCCAATTTTTGCATTATAAGATAATCGGGACCTTTGTTCATGTCATTTTGTATTAACAGCATAAAACAATTCGTAAGGTATACCCCATCCAGAGGGGAAAGGGGGGAGAATGTTACGCTCGTGGTTTCTTAAAACACTCTTCGCAGCAGCACAAAGCTGTAACCGGCGCATTGGCTTGATTTTTACACTCTAAATATTTTTGGCCACTTTCTCCATACAAGTGGATCCACTGTGCAATAGAAGAATATTACGTCGTTTTCATATAATATTAGAACATCAATGGCGTTTTAATTGGGATGGCTGTTGCTATCTTGTTTTTTAAAATAGTCTGGCTTAATTACATTGTTGTTGTTACAATATTTTAAAACAACGAATTTATTAGTTCGCCAAGGGATAAAGCAGGGAAGACTATAGTTTCGATCCTCACCATAGGATCTCACCAGTTCCCTTGTTTCGTGTTTGTGGATATTCTCCACCGAAGTTATTATACCCTCCACCATGGTATGGAGGGTATACTATGGGGGATTAAATATGTTTTTATACCCTCAGCATTTATGCTAACGAGGGTATATACACTTTCATACGGGCAAAATGTGCCTCATCGAAATAATTGTTTTAGACCCCAAGTATGTTTGGACGAAATGTGTTTCAGACAATTTGGAGTTGATTTAGCCATGTCCGTCCATCTGTCTGGCTGGCTGGAGCGCACGATAACCGATTCGGTCCAAAATTTGGCTTTCGCAATATTTTGTCCAAACTTATTTTGAGTTCGAAAATGGGTTATGTCGGACCACTCCTTCCAGTACCTCCCCCACAAAAGTTCGGAAATGTTCGGAAAATGTGTGCGCACGATAACTCTTAAAGAAAGTAACCGATTTGGTCCATACTTTACACATCGTGAAACTTCTACCAGTCTGAGTTTCCAATATGGACTCAATCTTTCGGGTACCTCCCACACAAAAATTCGGAAAGGTTCAGTTTAGGACCTGTTCACGAATCGCTTTGATTTTTGTTGTAGCAATTTGTGTTCACTGCCCTCAATTTAACAGTATAAGTTTCATCAGGGGCAAATCCATACTTCCTGAGAAAATAGCCTGAAATATACAAAGAAGCCCTATGACACCGTGTGTAGCGGTTGGAGCGCAAGATAACTCTCGAACGGATCTGTCGATTCGGTCCACAATTTGGTCTTCGTAATATTTTGTGCAAGTTTAGTTTATGTTAGAAGATAAGCCATATCGGTCCACTACTTCAGGTACCTCCCCCACAAAAGTTCAAAAATGTTTTGGAAAAATTGTGCGCACCATAACTCTTAACGGGAGTGACCGATTTTGTCCATACTGTACACATCCTAATATATCTACTAGATATAGATCAGGTTCAAATATGGACTATATTTTTCCACTCCTTCGGGTATCTCCCACACAAAATTTTGGATAAATTCACTTTAAGTCCTGCTCTCGAATCACTTTGATTTTTGTTGAAACAAATTGTATTCGCTGCCTCAATTACGGGAGTAAAAGTTTTTTCAGGGGCAAGTCCATACTTCTTGAGAAAACAGCCCAAAATTGTAAAAACCCCTATGGCACCATATCGTCGGTGTCATGCTTAAGTGTTCCATACGCCATTTGCCTGTTTTATGATAATCGGTTTTTAATGTTTTGCGTCACAACTGTGTAGAGCTGACTAAAGTAAATATTTATATTTTTGACGTGAAATATTATTAACAGTGTATAGAACATATTTGCAAAAATTTAGAGGAATATGTATTGGAATATAAAAGTAATAGAGATTTTTTTAAAAAAAGAATTTTTGTCGATTTGTTCTATATCCGCACTTATGACACAAATGTGAAATATTGTAAATCACATGGAACAAAGTGACAAAAAATTTTTCCATCTTTGCCTCAATAAATTAAATACTTCTAAATCGAAAATTAAAATTCAGATTTTTGAAACGTGTTTTTAAGCTTGTAAGTTTTTAAAATGTTAATTTCATAACTGAAGAAAGTTTATGCTTTCCCGTCGAGGCGTGGATATTTCGGAAACTAGAGCAGATAGGAGAAAGCCGACTAGAAATTCAGAAAGATCATACCGAAAAACCCTAGAAACCACCTGTATCTCAAAAAGTCAAAAATGGCGTATGGAACACTTAAGCATGACACCGACGATATGTAGTGGCTGGAGGGCTCAATCCGAATACTGCGTTCGTCTACACTTTGGATATTGTAATATTTCTTCGAATATTAGATAAAATTCGAAGGTGGTGCTTATAGGTCCACTCCTTCTGGTACCCCCCACAAAAGTTCGAAAATATTCGCTATTTCTCATAGACGTAGCAACCGATTTGGTCCAAATATTGGTCTTTAAATATTATCGAAACTTAACTTATTTTCAACTTTGGGCCATCCTTGTGGTACCACCCACACAAATGTTCAACATTTTTGTGTGATTCGAGGGTCCTGTGGACATTTTTACCGAAGGTTTTCCTAGTGGCCCTGTTTAGATAATATCGCATGTTTTACGTAGGCTAGTGTGATAAAAAGCCCTATCTATCGATTTCCCCGCAAATTTTTGAGTTTTAATCCTATCCATACTTTTGTCGGTGCATACGCCTAAAATTTTGAAAACCCCCTACATTAGGGTGGGGCGATTTGTGTGGAAGCAAAAAAACCTTAATGAGCCCTTCGCGTTTCTGATTCCTGGGATTGAACTGAGCAAAAAATCCAAGTCCAGCTTATTCAAAAGACATTATTCACCCCTTTAAAAGGAAGAAGGATCAAAAGAAATCCGTTGTGGAAAAAATAAGATATGCCCGTTTAAATTTGAAAATGTAAGAAACCCAGATTTTCACTACTTTTACCGTTATAAAAAAATAAAACGAAGTGACCCAAACGAAATAAAGGCATTGTCGTTGTCCATGCATCCCAACACGATATAATTTTGCATCAGAACACTTGAATATTTTTCGGGTCAAATTTTGTAGCACAATGTCATTTATCGACATTTTCCGAAAAGTTTGCACATTCTTAAGGCCAAAACTGCCTGGAGGAGCGTTCCAATGCTATTGCGATGTATTACTGTCTTGGCTACAATGTTTGTCTTTGTGTTGTATTGAAAATCTCAATGGTTTGGCTGTTATATGCCAAAATATCCAAAAAACGTCAATAAAAAACTTAAAGTCAAAATCGGGAGGCTCGATTTTCACGGTAGATATATGGTCCAGTGGACTTTTTTGCTCAGTTCAATCCCAGGAATCAGAAACGCGAAGGGCTCATTAAGGTTTTCAAATCGCCCCGGCCTACCCTACATACATAAGTTTTTTTTGGGAAAAAAGTATTTCAATCCACACAGGCTGAGGGTATATCTCTGTCGACAAAGCCGACTGATACTTTTTTACACATCGAATCTTGATCAGAATAAAATTCTAAGACGATCTATATTCATGTCCGTCTGTCTGTTGTAATCACTCTTGCGTCAGCAATAATTGATATAGAACGCTGAATAAATGCACCCGATTTTCCGTCCATTTTGGCACTTAGAGTTTCAGGGGGTCAAAAAACTTCTGCACCAAATTTTACATTTGAAGTTTGCAAAAAACTTCTCCTCTAAAAATTGCCAATATAGCTCTATCTTTGTGTATAGCCGCTATATAAGGGTACCTCTCCATTTGATTTATTAAGGCTTTGAGGGAGGGGGGGGGGGGAAGTTGAGGAAGTTGCCCCTTTGTTTTTGGGTCAATTGCTGAGGGACGTTCGTGAACAAATAAAACAATTTAACCATTTCATGGAACCTTTTCCACAAAATTTTGCTCCAATTTAAACATTCGTTAATGGATGTTTCATTATGGAACTAATTCTTCCTATATACTATTTTGAGGTGCTTCTAAGATTATTCATTTTCCAAAAACAACATAAGAAAAGTTCGGTCTAAGAACTAAATTACCAACATATTCCTGGAACCCTCTAAATAATTACCATTTTTATACCCTCTACCATAATATGGAGGGTATAATTAAATTTGTCATTCCGTTAACACATCGAAATATTGATCAGAGACCCTATAAAGTATATATTCTTGATCAGGGTGAAATTCTAAGTCGATATAACCATGTCCGTCTGTCCCGTATGTTGAAATCAAGATACAGCTCGAAATGTTTAAGATAGAGCTTCGTAATTTGGTATAGAAGTTTCTATTACTCCTAGGATGTTTGGTATTGCAAATTGGCTATATTGGTACACGTTTTGATATAGCCCTCATAGAACTGTACCATCCCATTTTTGGTATTTCGAAGGTTTTAGCTTAATTATCGCACCGAAATGGATGAACGTTGGTACTTACTCTTCGGTATAGGTTCACGCCTTCTTATAGCCCCCATAGAACGGTACCTCCAGATTTCTAGTATTTTGAAGGTTGTTGCTTCGGTATTCCACCAAAATGGCTGAAAGTTGGTATATAGTATTCATTTGGAGTATTAAACATTCCATATAAAATTTGTCGGTATAGGTCCATGCCTTCATGTAGCCCCCACAGATTTCCAGTATTTTGAAGGTTGTGGCCTCGGTATTCCACCAAAATGGCTTGAAAGTTGGTATATAGTATTCATTTGGAGTATTAAACATTCCATATAAAATTTGTCGGTATAGGTCCATGCCTTCATGTAGCCCCCATAGGACGGTACCTTCCAATTTTCGGTATTTTGAAAGTTATGGCTTCAATATTGCTCCGAAGTGGCAGAAATTTGGTTTTTAGTCTTCCTGACGGGTACATAACTTTCCCCCGGAAATTTGTCGGTACAGGTCCACGCTTTAATATAGCCCCCCATAGAACGGTACCTCCCGATTTCCGGTATTTTGAAGGTTATGACCATAATAATCCATCGATATGACTAAAATTTGCTATTTAGTCTCTGTAGTGGGTGTTCAACTAAATTTGTCGGTATAGGTCCTCGGCTTCGGTATTTTGAAGTTTTGAAGTACATAACTTTCCCCCGGACATTTGTCGGTACAGGTCCACGCTTTAATATAGCCCCCCATAGAACGGTACCTCCCGATTTCCGGTATTTTGAAGGTTATGGCCATAATAATTCATCGATATGGCTAAAATTTGCTTTTTAGTCTCCGTAGGGGGTGTTCAACTAAATTTGTCGGTATAGGTCATCGGCTTCGGTATTTTCAAGTTTGTGGTCTCAATATTTCACCGAAATGGCTGAAATTTGGTATCTATTCTTCGTTAGTGGTATTAAACTTTCACCTGAAATTTGTCCGTACAGGTCGACGCATTTATATTGCCCCATAGAACGGTGTCTCCCGATTTTCGGTACTTTTATGGTTGTGTCCACAACAACCCACTGAAATGACTGATTTTTGGTATTTAGTCAACGTTAGAGGTAAAATACAGCCCCCGATTTTCGTAATTCTGAAGGTTGTGAAGTCAATATCCCACCGAAATAAATGAAATTTGTTATTTAGTCTTCCATGGGGTTATAAAATATTCCAGAAGAGAATTATGAGTATAAGTCCGCGTCTTTCTATATCTCCCGTAGAAGCGTACCTCTTGATTATTATCGTACCGAAATATCAGAAATTTCGAATTTCGTCTTCTTTGAACCTAAAAACTTTCCGCCGGAATTTGTAGGTGTAGATCGACGTGTTGATATAGCCCCCATGTTTTACCGAAATTTCTGAAATTCGGTATTTAGTCTTCTTCATAAACGAAGGCAAACTAATTGTTTAATTTTACTTCAGCACAACGCGTGGTATGCAGGTATAGTGCAGACACCCGCAAACGAAATACTCATTTTACACTGACTTTTTTATATTTTAATAACATCCAAATTTATGATATTGCCCAAAAAACGGGGTATCTAAACAAAACGGTTTTCGGTTATTATACTTTTCAAAACCCATTTAACCGGTCATAATCATTTCGACAATTTCGGTCGATGCAGTTCATAGTTCATATTTTTGACACTTCAGTCCGACTACTTTAGCCCAATATTGCTGAAGACTGCAAAGAAAAATTCTAATTAGTTTCTGAGATAGAGCCCCTATCAGTGCAAAAAACGCTCGTTTTAACCCGGTTTCGGTTTCGATTGTGCCATAAAATCCAAACTCATCACAAAATCTAACTAGGGTCCTTGTAGTCACAATTTGTAATTTCAGAAAATGTCTACTCGAATGTTGTTTGCATTTTCGATATTGCACTGTGTTATTAATGCCAAGTTTTTTCCTCTGAGAAAGAATAAGATGTACGGTTTGACCTACACATAGTTTTTCTTGTGGTTAAGATTGTCTTACAGCTCTTTTGAAATAAATAATAATGTAATAATCGTTATTGTTCCATCGCATATTTAATTCCCCAATGTGAACAGTGAGATCTATCATTTTTCCTACACTGTTGTTCTCATCATCGGAATCACTATCGGAATGTCTTACTTGATGTATGAAGTGTTTTAATGGTGCATTGTTGCGCAAACATTGCTTAAACGTCATTTTTTCGAATTGTCATAAACTCTCGTATTTATAGTCATAAATTTATTTTGTTATATAAATGTACGTTATATTTATATAACAAAACATATTGCTTACCTTTTTTGTACATAATAAAAATTGAAATTTTCAATTTATATTTGCTTTTTATTAGAACTTTACATTTAGATAAGATAATATCTGTGGTCATAAATGCCTCTATTTAAGTAGGAATTTAAAATCAGCGAAAGAACTTTTTTAATGAAGCAATCCGTAGCGGGCGACCCCAGGGACTAGCAAATAGTAAGAAACCAAAGAAAAGTCCAACAGGATTTCAACAACATAACCGGCTGAACGCTAATAGAACATGGCTAACAAACAACAGACACGGATTACCACGAGACGACATGCCCAATGTAATGTGGTTCATTCAATCTTTAATATCAGTGAAAATAAATTCACAAATTTATGTTGGTATTAATTTAAAATTCTCATACTCTCGCATAATCGTGGTCGCAAACATTTGTGCATTGTGCGGACAAGCAAACAACAACAGAAAAACTAGTTGCTTCTGCTACAGATTCCATTTACAAAACACTAAAAATGATCATGCTGCCAATCGACAGCAAAAAAGTAACAACATCATCACCGGCAGCAGCAGCATCAGCAGCAATAGGCATGCATACCGACGAAGCCAACAAAAAATCGCACAATCAAAAATCAAAATATCCACCAAGATCTAAGGATAATTTTATGAACTAGTCAAGCAGTCGTGCAGTGAACATGCTCTCTTGTAACATCTCATAGTAGTTGTCTGCACACTCAGCACACCATAATTTTGAGTGAAATATTGTGTCAAGCTGTAATGTCATGGAGCTTCTACGTTTAAAAGCACTTTTGACTAATCAAATAATAATTATCATTAAAAGAAGTTCAGCCAAATCCAAGAAATCCGCGGATATTCGAAGGTATTAGTATGCGTGCCACGAATTACGATACAGAAGAACTAGTTACAGGTTCATCCACATTCGTGTGGGAATATTTTTTGTTGGAGTGTTCTGTTGCTCTATTCAGTTAAGACATTAAGAAAACAATTTACTGGGGTTGTTCAGGAGTAGAATAACATTTTAGCGATTGCTATACCCTACGTTCATATTATATATGTACTTCAAAAATGAATGGGAAGTTGTAGGCAAAGCCCCAAAGGTATAGTTTCACTTCTGTAGTCTAACAATTCCAAAAAATTTTAACATTTTTTGATTAATTGCAATTTTATGGAACAATTTTGAATTTTTTTCTGAAGGTAGTCCTTGTGGTCCTGATAATCGTAATAATCCAAAAGCTGTAAATACCAAATAACAAGTTTGTTGCCTTATTAGGACGAAGATGGTATTGATTGTATCTGTCAATTGAAAAATATTGATACTCGTTAAAAAAAAAACAGGTACAAATAATATTTTTTACTGAGTGATTTTTTTAAAAAAATATTATGGTCATGACAGGCGGCATTTCACAAGGGATGGCGAACGGAGCAGGCTTCCAAAAATCCGGGATTCGGGATTTCCAAATTTCTTAACCCGGGGTTTCGGGGCAATTTCGCGACTGCGGGATTTGTCGTGACTTTCCACCATAGGACAATTTTAAAGTAAAAAATAAATAAATTTGTTATAGAAAACTAGCAGACCCTGGTCCGCGTTGCTGGCCCGTCGTAATGAGTTTAATGACAACTTTTAATGGACTTTATGCTTGACAATTCAAAAAAAGTATTTTCTACCTCACTTGTTCGGTCCATTGTCAAACAGAGGTGGATTTTAAATTTATCAAAATATTTTGTCAGTAACCTTTCTTGTCTCTTACGACTTTGTCGGATTTTTTCGCCCATGATGCTGTTTAGGATTTATTATCGTCCATGTCCCCTGTCCTTATCCTAAAACGATCTATTTATAAAATGTAAACAAAATTGTTAAGTCGAATTCTCCCGCTTATTGAGACATATATGTTTTTAGTTTCCGTGGCCGATGGAACTTCACCATATAAGGACATTTGTAAATACATCGTTTTTCTTAATAGGGTCTCCTCTTGCCACCATCGAAATTCATGCGTGCATGTACCCCGGCACATTCCACAAAATATCATAAAAATCGGTTCTTTAGTTTTTGAGATATATCACTCGTAAAAACTGGCCATTGCACAGTGGTGGGCACTTACATGGGAAGGTGTGACAAAAATACTACTAAGTGCTATATCGAACTGAAATTGTTATCAATGGGTCATAGTGGCCTAAAAACACTCTACGTAAAATATTGGGGTCCTCGGTCCAAAATTTCGCGTGTTTCCCATGAAACGAATCATCTTGAATTTAAGTATTTTACTGTTACCAAGACATTGTTCAATCAAATTTGCTGTAATCCGGTACCAGGAGTTATTATTGTATTGTAAGCATCCCCACGAAAAAATTTTAGTATTGGTCCATGATTTGGTTTACTCCCCAATGATTTATATATCGATTTATTTGGGCAGATGTCAACCAAATATTCTAAGCGACTATATTCGTATAATGATCTCAGACTTCATAACATTATCTTATAAAGAAATGTCGTATCGGTCCACTTTTGACCACAGCCTCCATATAGGCTTACCATCTTTTTTTGTACTTTATAAGATTTTTTATACTTGTAATAATGCATTTTTTTACTCAATGCGAGGAAAAATCTCCACTTTTTAGCGTGGTCCAACATTAGGGTGTCCCAAAAATAAAATAAATTATTTGTTAAAGTGATTACCCCCAAATCTTTTTTTCGCGAGTTTTCATTACAGGTCTAAGTTACCATGACCATAGAAATTGCTAATAGCACAAAAAACGTTATATTGAAACCAAATTTTAGAAAGGATAATAAAATTACTTAAAAGTATTCCAAAAAATATAAATTCAGCAACCATAAAAGGGTGTTAAAATTTTGGTCATAAGCCGAAACCGCAAATTTCCGCAAAAAGTCTATACCGTTTTGAAATCAACAGGCGCTAGGCTACAATTTGGCACTAGTGGCCATTTGTTCGAATTTGTTGAAAGTGACTAAAAGTTTAAGGAAATCCATACATCTATATTAATTAATTTCATTTTTACCAATATTATAACCAAAATATTTGGCAACCCTTGCGATTTAGAGGAATTTTCATAACTAGAAAAATGAAGCTTAGGCAATTATCTAAATGAGTCATCTTAAGTTAAGGCGTTAAAAATAGTCCTTTGTTTCATAAATTCGCTTAGAATATAAGTATTTTTATTTCATTTTTAAATACATATTTTTCTTCAAAATTAGTCATGTTCATGAGGCGTTTTCTCCTTAAGAACCGCGAAAAATGGAAAAATTAGTTGAGTTTCGAAAAATTTGGTATGTTTTGAAGCTATTTGCATTTTTAAATTTTTGAAACGACGACATGAATTTTTTGATTTTTGTCGTTGGGCGCATCCACTGTGCATTGTCGGGACTTCGGGCCCCAAGTAAGAAATGTTGATCGAGACTATTGCCTCTGAAATTAATTTGCAAGCTGAAGCATTCATAAGTTTAGCAAATATACCGGTTGTAAAACAATAGGCCCCGAAATTCTTATACAAATATGTAGCACATTGCGACGCAAGACATTCCTGAACATTTTATGAAAATTTCATTAAATTAGGTTCAGTAGTTTTGGAAAAATAATGTATCGGAAAGAGTGAACGAGGTCATCAGTTTCATGGACATTTCCTGAAAATGTCACGAAAATCGTTTCAGTAGTTTTGTAGATGTAACATATTTTAAAAAGTGAGCGTGGTCAAGTCTTTGGGTCCCAAATAAGAAGGTAAGGTCGGAGACACAAATGTTCTATCTCGGCCCACATTTTGATATAACCCCCATAGAACGGCACCACCCGATTTTCGCTATTTTGAAGAGTTTAGCTTCGTTATCACACCGAAATGGCAGAAATATGGTGCTTAGTCTTCTTTGGGGTTTAAAAATTTCTCCCAGAATTTTGTCGGTATAGGACCACACCTTCATGTAGCCCCCATAGAACGGTACCTTCCGATTTTCGGTATTTTGAAGGTTGTGGCCTCAGTATTCCTCCGAAATGGTTGAAATTTGGTATTTAGTCTTCGTTGGGGAGTATACAACCTTCCTCCAGAAATTTTTCGATATAGGTCCACGCCTTCGTATAGCCCCCGTAGAAGGCCTCAATTTTCACCCGAAATGGCTGAAATTTGGTATTAAGTCTTCATTTGGGATATAAAACGTTCAATATGAAATTTGTCGTTATAGGTCCTCACCTTCATATACCCCCATAGAACAACACCACCCGATTTTCGGTAGTTTGAAGGTTGTGGCCTCAATATTCCTCCAAAAGTTTGGGGGTTTACAATTTTTCGCCCAGAAATTTTTCGCCATAGGTGCACGCCTTCGTATAGCCCCCATAGGACGGTACCTCCCGATTTTCGGTATTTTGAAGGTTGTGGCCTCAATATTCCTCCGAAATGGCTGAAATTTGGTGTTTGGGCTTCTTTAAGGGTATATAACTTTCCCCCTTCATATAGCCCCCATAGTACAGTACCTCAATACTCCTCCGAAATGGCTGCAATTTGGTATTTAATCTTCATTTGGGGTATAAAACTTTCCATATGAAATTTGTCGTTATAGGTCCACGCCATCATATAGCCCCCATAGAGAAATACCTCCCGATTTTCGATATTTTGAAGGTTGTAGACTCAATACTCCTCCGAAATGGCTGAAATTTTATATTTTGCCTTCGTTAGGTGTATACAACTTTCCCCCTAGAATTTTGTCGGTAAAGGTCCACGCCTTCATATAGCCCCTATAGGACGGTACCTCCCGATTTTCGGTATTTTGAAGGTTGTGGCCTTAATATTCCTCCGAAATGACTGAAATTTGGTATTTAGTCTTCGTTGGGGGTTTACAACTTTCCCCCAGAAATTTTTCGGCATAGGTGTACGCCTTCGTATAGCCAATATAGAACGGTACCTCCCGATTGTCGGTAGTTTGAAGGCTGTGGCATCAATACCCCTCCGAAATGGCTGCAATTTGGTATTTAATCTTCATTTGGGGTATAAGATTTTCCATATGAAATTTGTCGTTTTAGGTCCACGCCATCATATAGCCCCCATAAAACAATGCATCCCGATTTTCGGTATTTTGAAGGTTGTGGCCTCAATATTCCTCCGAAATGGCTGAAATTTGGTACTTAGTCTTCGTTTGGCGTATAAAAATTTCCCCCAGAATTTTGTCGGTTGGTCCACGCCTTCATATAGCCCCCTTAGAACGGTACCTCCCAATTTACGGTATTTTGAAGGTTGTGGCCTCAATATACCTCCGATATGGCTGAAATTTGGTATTTAGTCTTCGTTGGAGGAAATACGTCCTTCCCCCAGAAATTTTTCGATAAAGGTCCACGCCTTCGTATAGCCCCCATAGAATTTTGTCTTCTATGGTTTTCCAAAAATTACAATCCAATTATGCTGCTTTCGTATCGAAATAAAATGCATTATTTGTTGTATATAAACTTATATAAGATTATACTAGATTACTATTAATGAGTCGTTGTATATACATAAATGCATTTTTTAAACTATGGTTTGTTATAGTATGTATATACATATGTGTTAAAAGAATTTCAATAAACAACCAAAAAAAACAGAACTTTGTCTTCGTTGCGGGTATACAACTTTCCACCTGAAATTTATAGGTATAGGTCCACGCATTTGTATAGCCCCCATAGAATAATACCTCCCGAATTTCGTGAGGTTGCAAGTTGTGGCCTCAATATTCCTCCGAAATGGCTGAGATTTAGTATTTAGGCTTCCATCGGGTTAAAAAAATATTCCAGAAGTTAATTATCAGTATAGGTCTACGTCTTCCTATATCCGCAATAGAAGCGTACATTATCTTACCGAAATATCAACAATTTGGTATTTAGCCTTCTTTGAGTCTAAAAACTTTCCGTCAGAAATTTGTTGGTATAGATCGACGTTTTGATATAGCCCCCATAGAACGGTACCTCACGAATTTCAGTATTTTGAAGGTTAGCCACATTGTTTTACCGAAATTGGTGAAATTTTGTATTTAGTATTCTTCATTAAAAAGTAAGATAATAGTTCCATTTTACTTTATTACAATTCGTGGTGGAGGGTATAACAAGTTTGGCCCGGCCGAGCTTAACGCCATTCTTACTTGTTAACATTAAAACGGCATTAATCAAAATTTGTAACAAACACACATATAAAATGATTTTTTAATCTATGTACCAAAAATTATTGATGCACCATTTGAAAAAGTTTTCGACATTTTTAAAATGGACAACTCGGCTGTAATGTTATATAGCCGGTTTTTTATAACAAATGAGGACTTTCAGATATGGACCGATCGAATAAGGACAACAGCAACAATTTTTCCCCAAATATTATTTATTTATTATTTTCGGAAAGTATGAACTTACCGTCATAAATACAAGGTTGAACTTCTGTGACCTTTAATATAATAGGGATTTAAATATAATAGTGATATTTCCTCTCCATGGAAAACTTGAAAAACTGAACTGCAACTTATGTTGGCTGCACAAAAATATTTTCCAAATTAGATCTAGTTCGCCTGGAAACTGAAGGTACCATTACACGGGACCATACTCAAATATATACTATGTATTTTATAACAACAGTTATTCTGAAATAATGTATTTACATGTCAGTTCATGCCTTTGTCTATGTATATCTTTGCATAAATAAATGTAGGATGACAAACAGTCTGCTTAAACAATTATAGAATTTCTTCAAGAATGTATTAACTACTAGTGCGGCGTTACAAGCTTTAAGATCAAACAAACACACGAGATAGCACATCTGCAGTACGACTTTAAAGCAAAACATAATTAAGTCATTATATCACAGTCGTATACAATACTACAATGACAACAGACCAGACTACAGAACAAAAAAACCTAAACTTGATACTCAAAAAGTGCAATCATATGTTAAAGGTATCATTGACTTCTGAACGGCTACGAAGACCAGCTATGGAGGCGAAATGTGAGGTTGTCATAAACTCTGTTTATTAAAAAACCATCTCCTACATCTCCCCTTCCAAGCATCATTCTGAAAATGATAATCATTGCAATTTATGGGATCTCTCAAGATTTTCGGCATTTAACTTCAATTTTCTTGCTGTTGTTTGATTGGAATAAACAACAACATTTCTATTAGGGTTACAATTTTGCTACAATGATATCAAGTCTGTATTATAAAAATAATAATGAGGCTATTGTCGAAAATTTTGGTAGTTAATATAAAACGAATTTTATGATTTAATAATAATAATTGCAAGTTATGAAATTTGGGAAAAATAAATAAACTGATTAAGTTTTTATTCTGAGTTCATATTTTTTTTTTAATTTCTTATTGTTATGTTAATGTCTTTTTTTATTCTGAAAGAAAGTGTGCTTATATACACCCTTTCTCAATGAAAGGGTGTTTCCATAGACCCTTTCTCAATGAAGGGGTGCTTCCATAGATCCTTTCTCAAAAGAAAGGGTGCTTCCATAGACCCTTTTTGAAAGAAAGGGTGCTTCTATAGACCCTTTCTGAAAGAAAGGGTGCTTCTATAGACCCTTTCTGAAAGAAAGGGTGCTTCTATAGACCTTTTCTAAAAGAAAGGGTGCTTCTATAGACCTTTTCTAAAAGAAAGGGTGCTTCTATAGACCCTTTCTGAAAGAAAGGGTGCTTCTATAGACCCTTTCTGAAAGAAAGAGTGCTTCTATAGACCCTTTCTGAAAGAAAGGGTGTTTCTATAGACCCTTTCTGAAAGAAAGGGTGCTTCTATAGACCCTTTCTGAAAGAAAGGGTGCTTCTATAGACCCTTTCTGAAAGAAAGGGTGCTCCTATAGACTTTTTCTGAAAGAAAGGGTGTTTCTATAGACCCTTTCTGAAAGAAAGGGTGCCTCTATAGACTCTTTCTGAAAGAAAGGGTGCCTCTATAGACTCTTTCTGAAAGAAAGGGTGCTTCTAAAGACCCTTTCTGAAAGAAAGGGTGCTTCTATAGACCCTTTCTGAAAGAAAGTGTGCTTCTATAGACCCTTTCTGAAAGAAAGGGTGCTTCTATAGACCCTTTCTGAACGAAAGGGTGCTTCTATAAACTCTTTCTGAAAGAAAGGGTGCTTCTATAGACCCTTTCTGAAAGAAAGGGTGCTTCTATAGACTCTTTCTGAAAGAAAGGGTGCTTCTATAGACCCTTTCTGAAAGAAAGTGTGCTTCTATATACCCTTTCTGAAAGAAAGTGTGCTTCTATAAACCCTTTCTGAAAGAAAGTGTGCTTCTATAGACCCTTTCTGAAAGAAAGGGTGCTTCTATAGACACTTTCTGAAAGAAAGGGTGCTTCTATAGACCCTTTCTGAAAGAAAGGGTGCTTCTATAGACTCTTTCTGAAAGAAAGGGTGCTTCTATAGACCCTTTCTGAAAGAAAGGGTGCTTCTATAGACCCTTTCTGATAGAAAGGGTGCTTCTATAGACCCTTTCGGAAAGAAAGGGTGCTTCTATAGACTCTTTCTGAAAGAAAGAGTGCTTCTATAGATCCTTTCTCAAAGAATGGGTGCTTCTTTAGACCCTTTCTGAAAGAAAGGGTGCTTCTATAGACCCTTTCTGAAAGAAAGAGTGCTTCTATAGACTCTTTCTGAAAGAAAGGGTGCTTCTATAGACCCTTTCTGAAAGAAAGGGTGCTTCTATAGACCCTTTCTGAAAGAAAGGGTGCTTCTATAGACCCTTTCTGAAAGAAAGGGTGCTTCTATAGACCCTTTCTGAAAGAAAGGGTGCTTCTATAGACCCTTTCTGAAAGAAAGGGTGCTTCTATAGACCCTTTCTGAAAGAAAGGATGCTTCTATAGACCCTTTCTGATAGAAAGGGTGCTTCTATAGACCCTTTCTGAAAGAAAGGGTGCTTCTATAACCCTTTCTGAAAGAAAGGGTGCTTCTATAGACTCTTTCTGAAAGAAAGGGTGCTTCTATAGACCCTTTCTAAAAGAAAGGGTGCTTCTATAGACCCTTTCTGAAAGAAAGGGTGCTTCTATTGACTCTTTCTGAAAGAAAGGGTGCTTCTATAGACTCTTTCTGAAAGAAAGGGTGCTTCTATAGACCCTTTCTGAAAGAAAGGGTGCTTCTATAGACCCTTTCTGATAGAAAGGGTGCTTCTATAGACCCTTTCTGAAAGAAAGGGTGCTTCTATAGACCCTTTCTGAAAGAAAGGGTGCTTCTTTAGACTCTTTCTGAAAGAAAGGGTGCTTCTATAGACCCTTTCTGAAAGAAAGGGTGCTTCTATAGACCCTTTCTGAAAGAAAGGGTGCTTCTATAGACTCTTTCTGAAAGAAAGGGTGCTTCTATAGACCCTTTCTGAAAGAAAGGGTGCTTCTATAGACCCTTTCTGAAAGAAAGGGTGCTTCTATAGACTCTTTCTGAAAGAAAGGGTGCTTCTATAGACCCTTTCTGAAAGAAAGGGTGCTTCTATAGACCCTTTCTGAAAGAAAGGGTGCTTCTATAGACTCTTTGTGAAAGAAAGGATGCCTCTATAGACTCTTTCTGAAAGAAAGGGTGCCTCTATAGACTCTTTCTGAAAGAAAGGGTGCTTCTATAGACCCTTTCTGAAAGAAAGGGGGCTTCTATAGACCCTTTCTGAAAGAAAGGGTGTTTCTATAGACTCTTTCTGAAAGAAAGGGTGCTTCTATAGACCCTTTCTGAAAAAAGATCGCTTTTATAGACCCTTTCTGAAAAAAGATCGCTTTTATAGACCCTTTCTCAAAGAAAGGATGCTTCTATAGAACCTTTCTGGATGAAAGCGTGCTTCTGTAGAC
Source organism: Musca autumnalis (assembly GCF_047663935.1). Lineage (NCBI taxonomy): Eukaryota > Metazoa > Arthropoda > Insecta > Diptera > Muscidae > Musca > Musca autumnalis. The sequence continues at coordinate 220,391,657 of NW_027411866.1, forward strand.
CATTTCTGCAAGAAAGGGTGTTTCTACAGACCTTTTGTGCTTCTATAGACCCTTTCTGAATGAAAGAGCTTTTCTATAGACCCTTTCTCAATGAAAGGGTGCTTCCATCTGCGCTTGGAAAAATCAAAGAAAGGGAGCTTCTATAGACCCTTTATCAAAGAAAGGGTGCTTCTATAGACCCTTTATCAAAGAAAGGGTGCTTCTATAGACCCTTTATCCAAAAAGGGTGCTTCTATAGACCCTTTATCAAAGAAAGGGTGCTTCTATAGACCCTTTATCCAAAAAGGGTGCTTCTATAGACCCTTTATCAAAGAAAGGGTGCTTCTATAGACCCTTTATTAAAGAAAGGGTGCTTCTATAGACCCTTTATTAAAGAAAGGGTGCTTCTATAGACCCTTTATCAAAGAAAGGGTGCTTTTATAGACCCTTTATTAAAGAAAGGGTGCTTCTATAGACCCTTTATCAAAGAAAGGGTGCTTCTATAGACCCTTTATCAAAGAAAGGGTGCTTCTATAGACCCTTTATCAAAGAAAGGGTGCTTCTATAGACCCTTTATCAAAGAAAGGGTGCTTCTATAGACCCTTTATCAAAGAAAGGGTGCTTCTATAGACCCTTTGTCAAAGAAAGGGTGCTTCTATAGACCCTTTGTCAAAGAAAGGGTGCTTCTATAGACCTTTTCTGAATGAAAGGATGCTTCTGTATACCCTTTATCAAAGAAAGGGTGCTTCTGTAGACCCTTTGCGAAAGAAAGGGTGCTTCTATAGACCCTTTATCAAAAAAGGGTGTTTCTATAGACCCTTTATCAAAGAAAGGGTGTTTCTATAGACCCTTTATCAAAGAAAGGGTGCTTCTATAGACCCTTTATCAAAGAAAGGGTGCTTCTATAGACCCTTTATCAAAAAAGGGTGTTTCTATAGACCCTTTATCAAAGAAAGGGTGCTTCTATAGACCCTTTATCAAAGAAAGGGTGCTTCTATAGACCTTTTATCAAAGAAAGGTTGCTTCTATAGACCCTTTATCAAAGAAAGGGTGCTTCTATAGACCCTTTATCAAAGAAAGGGTGCTTCTATAGACCCTTTATCAAAGAAAGGGTGCTTCTATAGATCCTTTATCAAAGAAAGGGTGCTTCTATAGACCCTTTATCAAAGAAAGGGTGCTTCTATAGACCCTTTATCAAAGAAAGGGTGCTTCTATAGACCCTTTATCAAAGAAAGGGTGCTTCTATAGATCCTTTATCAAAGAAAGGGTGCTTCTATAGACCCTTTATCAATGAAAGGGTGCTTTTATAGACCCTTTATCAAAGAAAGGGTGCTTTTATAGACCCTTTATCAAAGAAAGGGTGCTTTTATAGACCCTTTATCAAAGAAAGGTTGCTTCTATAGACCCTTTATCAAAGAAAGGGTGCTTCTATAGACCTTTTCTGAATGAAGGGATGCTTCTGTATACCCTTTATCAAAGAAAGGGTGCTTCTATAGACCCTTTCTCAAAGAATGGGTGCTTCTTTAGACCCTTTCTCAAAGAATGGGTCCTTCTATAGACCCTTTCTCAAAGAAAGGGTGCTTCTTTAGACCCTTTCTCAATGAAAGGATGCTTCTATAGAAACTTTCTGGATGAAAGCGTGCTTCTGTAGACCATTTCTGCAAGAAAGGGTGTTTCTATAGACCTTTTGTGCTTCTATAGACCCTTTCTGAATGAAAGAGCTTTTCTATAGACCCTTTCTCAATGAAAGGGTGCTTCCATCTGCGCTTGGAAAAATCAAAGAAAGGGAGCTTCTATAGACCCTTTATCAAAGAAAGGGTGCTTCTATAGACCCGTTATCAAAGAAAGGGGGCTTCTATAGACCCTTTATCAAAAAAGGGTGTTTCTATAGACCCTTTATCAAAGAAAGGGTGCTTCTATAGACCCTTTATCAAAGAAAGGGTGCTTTTATAGACCCTTTATCAAAGAAAATGTGCTTCTATAGACCCTTTATCAAAGAAAGGGTGCTTCTATAGACCCTTTATCAAAGAAAGGGTGCTTCTATAGACCTTTTCTGAATGAAAGGATGCTTCTGTATACCCTTTATCAAAGAAAGGGTGCTTCTGTAGACCCTTTGCGAAAGAAAGGGTGCTTCTGTAGACCCTTTGCGAAAGAAAGGGTGCTTTTGTAGACCCTTTGCGAAAGAAAGGGTGCTTCTGTAGACCCTTTGCGAAAGAAAGGGTGCTTTTGTAGACCCTTTGCGAAAGAAAGGGTGCTTCTGTAGACCCTTTGCGAAAGAAAGGGTGCTTTTGTAGACCCTTTGCGAAAGAAAGGGTGCTTCTATAGAAATTTGAAAAACAAAATCTGGATTTTCTTTCTAGCAAGGAAACTATATTTCTGCAGAAGATAATCTGTAAATTGGAACAAAAAGAAGTTAGAAATCTGCGCTTGGAAAAGTCTGTGGTCAATTTATTTATGTAAGTACTTAAATTTCAATTTATTTTATCTAAGATCCCATTAATTATTGTCATACAATACCTTAGCCGGAGAAAAGGCTAACGTCTAAGACGTTTTACATTTATTAATTGCTAAAATAACAATAACGGCACTTAGAGACACAATTTCCTCCCTGTCTTCTTCTTAGCATAGCGACAAACAATAATAAAAATATTGAATATTTACAACAAACATTGTCGTTGATTAAATGCCAACTCTTGCAAAGGTCCGCTGTAAAACAACAAACAAACATTGTCCTTATCTCAACTAGTCGCATCTCTTGTCTACAAAGGACAAGAACTCCGTTAAACTAACAAAACGACAAAAGTATGCGACACTTTATAATGCAAGAAAAACAACATACAAACAGCCTCTCGACAAACGACTGGACGGCCGGCCAAGCAAACGCTAGTCTAGCCTAGCCTAGATGTGGACAAGTGCAACTGAAAGTGCTTCTAGGCTGGTAAATATGTTTGTAATCATGAAAGCAAAAAATGCCGCCAAACACTACTAAATTTAATATATACTCATCTTGAGTATGTCCAACCATAAAAAATGTCCTTTTTGCCTCTCGGCACACACATCCTCTTCCTCTTTAATCGTTGACTATTGTTGTGTTTTAGCACAGTGTTGGGTTTAATGACAGTGTCTCGCTGTTTGCTAAACATCTCCTTCCATAAACTCTGAAATTTATGACAATTTTTGAGTTTTGTGATTTTCATTTACTTAACGGGGCACGGGCAGTACGGCATGCGCTTATTTCTTTTCAACCACATTTGATGATAGTTAAACAAGGGTTAAGATAGTACATTGATTGTCGGAAGTACACAAGAAGTAGTAAAAGGGATAGATGCTGGTCAACAGCAGAGGGTGGTTTGGTGGTGGTGATCTTTAAAACCGGAAGAATGCTGTAACTACAATTACTATTACTTTTTACATGTATGCAGTATGTGTGTAATGATCTTTGTGTGCCGCTTTTATCGGCATCATTTGTTAAGCATTTTATTGATTTGTAAATTCAATTAGTCGTACAGGAGATAAGGTTAAAGGATACCTGCCACATTAAGGAACAAGTGAAATTTTCTTTTTTTTGCACGGAAGTAATAGCTTGTATACCATTTTAATAGTCATGCAATAAATGCCAAGTAATTACCCTTTGAATGGAAGTAAAACAGTTGGGTGGTCTTCTTCTTTTATTTCGACTCGTAGTAATGAAAGTGAAAATGTTATAGTCATTCTTATGGTAGCTGTTCTTATTGTATCTGTATTTTGTAGTTTCTCAAAGGAAAATGTGGTCAAGAATTTATTATAGAAAATGAACAATTTTTGAAAGAGTGTAAGTCATCATAGTCGACATAAATATATCTTCAATTTGTAGCAGTTAATGTCTTAAGCTATGGTCACTATCCCGGAAAGTGTGGGCTTCCCCAAAAAATGTGTCTTGTCCACCATATTGTCTCCTTCATAGAAAAGTTTCAGAAAAAAATCTAAAGGGTATACTGAAACATTCCTTTAAAAACGCCTAAACATTCGTCGTGGAGGTACTAGAAGGAGGTGGCCGATATAGTCCATTTTCGAAACTGATCAAAGTTTGGAAGAAATATTTTGATGTGAGTTTGGCGGTCTAAGTTTCGTTCTGAAGAAGATAATTTTCTAAAATCATTGCACGTTTCAGTAAGACGCTTCTAATACAAATTCGTTCGATCTAATACCAAACTGTTTTTATACCCTACACCATTATGTGGGGAGGGTATTATAAGTTGGATTTGTTAAAAAAATGTGTAATGCATCGAAATAATGGTCGTAGACCCATTTTTATATATACCAAAATGAATGTCTCAGGGAGCTGAGTCGATCCCTCCGTCCGTCCGTCTGTCCACCTAAACCGTGTAATCACGCTACAGGACGCAATTTTGATCGGCTTGTCACCTAATTTTGAGTGCGGATGAGGGTCCCGCAGGGGAAGAAGCCTATTGATTTTGGTGATGGTCGAATAATATTTAGGGCAAACAACTTATTTGGAGTAAAAGTCAACTTTTTTTCAAAGCGAATATCTGAGCTTCTATAAGGGGGTATACCGAAAGTAGAAAATGTAAAGTAGGTTGTCGTAGGTGGCCAAATAACGGAGATATCGTAATAGTCGGTAACATAAGCCATATGAGTTCGAAGATAAGCCATATCGCTCCCCTCCTTCATGTACCATCCCCACAAAAGTTCAAAAATGTTTGGAAAATTTCTGCGCACGATAACTCTTGAAGGGAGTGGCCGATTGGTCCATACTTTACACATCCTAATATATCTACCAGATATAGATCATGTTTGAATATGGATTATATTTTTCCACTCCTTCGGGTACCTCCAACACAAAATTTCAGATAAGTTCACTTTAAGACCTGCTCTCGAATCACTTTGATTTTTTTTGAAGAAACTAGCATTCACTTCGTCCGTTACGACGGTAGAAGTTTTTCAGGGACAAGTATATACTTCTTGAGAAAACAGCCCGAAAGGCGTAAAAACCCTTATGGCACCATATGTAGTGATTTGAGAGCACTCTAACTGTCGAACTGATCAACCGATTTGGTCTAAAATTTGGGCTTTGTCATATTTTGTCCAAACTTAGTTTCTGTATAAAGATGGGCAATACCGGTCCAAAACTTACTGTAGTTCCGCAAATATTTAAAAAATGTCACTAAAATGGTATGCACAATATTCATTGAACGAGGCAACAAATTTGGTCCAAACTTTGGATTTTCTTATATTTTTCCAAATTTAGTTTAACTTCTAAAATGGTCCATATCGGTCCTCTCCTTAGGGTACCTCCCTCACAAAAGTTCAACATTTGTGTCTAAGTGCAGTTTAGGTTCTGCTCGAAGATCCTTTGGAAATGTATACCGATGCTGTTCGTTGTGGTCCTGTATACAGCGATATTATGTTTTCCTGACATATTGGTCCAAAAGTTATACGATGTCCCACTAAAATTACTAGTGGGCGCAATATCTATCGAAAACATATGACTCCCAAATAAGATCCACTTCAGTAATGGACTGTGTCGGTCCATTCCTTTAGGTACCACCTCCGCAGCACTTTTCAAATTTGTTTCTAATCCACCTTTTTGTTGGCAAATTCAAATGTCCAAAAAGGGGCACATAATTCTGAAAAGAACCTAAGTACATTCGATATGTCCGTAGATGAAAGTTCCAATTCACATAGGCTGAGGGCATATCTCTGTCGGCAAAGCCGAATGATAATTTGTTACTTGTTGCGCTTGAATTGTACTGACGAGTATCTCAGCTTTGTTTGGATGTGTATCAACAATGGAGACATTGTGAGCTTAAAAATGTTCCCGATTGCGTTACCAAAATTGGTGAAATGCTTGTGATTTTGAAAAAGACGCTGGGATATCCCGATTTCCAATTTATGGAATTATTTTTCCATGTCAGATGTTTCGGCTTCTGTTGGATATATTCTAAGGAGGGAGCTTAATAATCAAACTAATCCATATGAACTTTAAATAAATACAAAATATGGAATTTATGTTAAAATATCAGAGTTATTGCAAAAAGCGCTAAGCTAACACAATTTTAATATTTTGTTTTACTTTCAGGACAAATACCTCTGCTTCTATTTGGTGTATTACAGACATTTAAAATGCTTATCAAGAAGACCAGCAAAGCTTTCAATCAGTACCAAGAATATGTCGACAGTAGTCATATATATAATTAAATATTATTAAATATTATTTTGGTCCGACTATAACGTTTGGTCATTGATTAGTATTTGATTCATTTTTGTTTGCAATCAAAAAAACATTTTTGACAACTACAGGAAGTTGGTAGTAATTGGAAAGAATTTGAATTCGAATTGTTCTAGAAACATCCCAATAATTTGTATACAAATCGATAACAAAATTTGATTCCCAACACTAGATATTACAATATTCCTAAAGCTGGGTACACATTGTTTTGAATGACAGCTTTGCCCAAATAATCGGCTATTTGCTAGTATGGCCGTTCATTTTTGTCATTCATCATGCAGCCACAAAATATTTTGTGGTTGTTGGACGGTTGTCTAGTTAAGAAACAATGTTTATTCATAAATATACTAAAAACTTGAAAATAGTTTTTCTCTTAGCCTAAATTAATATATTCTTCTACATAAATTTAATTATAATAATCTTTTTTTTATTTTTTTATTTTTAATTTTTTAGCAAATATTTTTGTCATAATCATGTATTGTCAACCAAATCTGAAAAGTGTACAACTGCAACTGTATTAATAAAAATTAGTTACTAGCTTTAAATACAGAGAAGAAAGCAAGTTAAATAAAACACTGTAAAAATAAAAATATTTGTTGATAACCGTATTTATACAACTATAAAACTGGTGAAAATGTTTTTTAAAAAATAAAAAAGTATCAGTCGGCTTTACCGACAGAGATATACCCTCAGCCTGTGTGGATTGAAATACTTTTTATCCCAAAAAAAAAAAAAAAAAAACGTATGTAATATTACAATACCCTAGCGTGGACGAATGCAGTATTCGGTTCGAGCTCTCCAGCCCATAGGAATTTTTTTTGTTTTCTCTCTATTTGTGATTAAACCACAATTTTCACGATTCTTCTGTCAAAGTAAAAGTAGAAAAACGGAAATTTTGTGCGAATTGTCATTCGACTTCCTCGTACTTGATTGATTTAAATTTTTACATTCCGGATCAATAGAAATCAATAGTCGTGAAAATCCACCTACAAAAACGCGAGATACAAAAATTCCAAAGTAGGAAAATCACCTAAAATTGGTTTTGAAAATATCGCGCATTTTATCGCGTATTCTGCGGGCCGTTTCTACTTCAATGAAAGAACTAGTGCAGCATTTTCGTTTTTGCAGAAACAGAGATTTAAAAACTAAACTGATAATGCAGCTGCATTCATTTTATCCCAAAAATTAGTGTGTGATGCTACATCCACGGTTCTTGATTGATCGCCTTGAAATAGATATATATCGATGTAGATTTTCATGTTGACACTGAAACCGGATGCGTAACAAAATTGTATGCACTCTGCGCAAATTAGCGATGTTTTATAGGTTTTTTAATGCTAAGATGCAGCCGATGCTACGTCTTAGCGTCCAAATTATATTTCGAAAAATATATACAAATTAAAAGATATGGTCTTGCTGTACATGAAAATCACATGCGGACAAAATGATTTTGATAATTACGCGATTTACACGTATTTTCAAATGCATATAAATAAAAATGGGTTATTTGACCTCTATTCCCATTTAGAAGCTTTGACATATATCCTCATTAACCCAATTAGCTTCCCTAATGGGAAAGCTTTAATATGAATGTCAATAAAGCAAAATCCGTCTATTTTATTGGGAGATTCAAGCAAAATGAAGGAAGTATTCCTGTAAATTTTTACAATATTTTCTACTACATAATGCATGTGAAAAAAATATTTTTTCGAACAAAAAATTATTTTTTGACCAAAATATGTGCTTATTTTGGCTGTAACATCCAAACTATAACACCAATCTCTATGATATCAGTCTCATTTGATACGCCGTGAAGTTTGGATCCACAACAATTTTTTATGTAATTATATGACCACTAAATGGGCTTTAATTTTGAAAAAGTAGACTTATATTCAATAATTTAGCAATTTTATGTACATTCCGCGAATTCTGTGTAACATTTTGCAGGTATTATAAAATCTACTAGCTGAAGTCACTTCGAGAGAACTTTTTTGTAACAATTGTGCTCATTAAAATAATTAGCGTTTTTATAATATTTTCTTTCTTAAAAAGCGAAATAAAAGCGCCATAACTTTTGTCCGCAACAACCAAAAATTGGCGCGCGACCAGATTCGTACTGGGAATCTTTTTCTTAACCTACATATCAAAAATCGTTGATGTAGCGCGAAGAAAAAATATACTTTTTTTCTGAAATGGAATATGAAATAATTCCTGATATACTTCTTGAGAAAACAGCCCGAAAGGCGTAAAAACCCTTATGGCACCATATGTAGTGATTTGAGAGCACTCTAACTGTCGAACTGATCAACCGATTTGGTCTAAAATTTGGGCTTTGTCATATTTTGTCCAAACTTAGTTTCTGTATAAAGATGGGCAATACCGGTCCAAAACTTACTGTAGTTCCGCAAATATTTAAAAAATGTCACCTTGAACGAGGCAACAAATTTGGTCCAAACTTTGGATCTTCTTATATTTTTTCCAAATTTAGTTTAACTTCTAAAATGGTCCATATCGGTCCTGTCCTTAGGGTGCCTCCCTCACAAAAGTTCAACATTTCTGTCTAAGTGCAGTTTAGGGCCTGTTCGAAGACCCTTCGGAAATGTATACCGATGCTGTTCGTTGTGGTCATGTTTACAGCGATATTATGTTTTCCTGACATATTGGTCCAAAAGTTATACGATGACCCACTAAAATTACTAGTGGGCGCGATATCTATCGAAAATATATGACTCACAAATAAGATCCACCTCAGTAATGGACTGTGTCGGTCCAGTACCACCTCCGCAACACTTTTCAAATTTGTTTCTAATACACCTTTTTGTCGGCAAATTCAAATGATCAAAAAGGGCCACATAATTCTGAAAAGACCCTAAGTAAATTCGATATGTCCGTAGATGAAAGTTCCAATTCACATAAGCTGAGGGCATATCTCTGTCGGCAAAGCCGATAATTTTTTACTTGTTTCGCTTGAATTGTACTGACGAGTATCTCAGCTTTGTTTGGATGTGTATCAACAATGGAGACATTCTGAGCTTAAAAACGGTACCTTCCGATTGTCGTAATTCTGAAGATTGTGACGTCAATATCCCATCGAAATGACTGACATTTGTTATTAAGTCTTCCATGGGGTTATAAACTATTCCAGAAGATAATTATCAGTATAGGTCTACGTCTTCCTATATCCGCCATACAAGCGTACCTCTTGATTTTCTGTATTTTGGTGGTTCCTATTATCTTACCGAAATACCAGAAATTTGGTATTTAACCTTTTTTGAGTCTAAAAACTTTCCGGCAAAAATTTGTCGGTATAGATCGATGTTTTGATATAGCCCCCATAGAACGGAACCTCCCAAATTTGTCGGTATAGATTGACGTTTTGATATAGCCCCCATAGAACGGAACCTCCCGAATTTCAGTATTTTGAAGGTTAGCCACATAGTTTACCGAAATTGCTGCAATTTGGTATTTAGTCTTCTTCATAAACAAAAGGAAACTAATTATTCCATTTTACTTCATTATTATACTTCGTGATGGAGGTATAACAAGTTCGGCCCTGCCGTTCTTACTTGTTAAACTAATGGTTAGTTGTTTCCCTTTAGGTACAACATTTCCGAGCAACTAGGTGAAAATGGACTGCAAAAGCTGTGTTTTAAATTTTTCTTCGTTATAGAAAAAAATTCGTTATAGCGAAGTTTGACTGTAGTAAGAATATTTTCGCAACAAAGATCAGGAAACTTTTAATAAGAAAGCTCAATTCTGAGAAAATTCTTTATTTTCGTAAAAAAGTTATTTACAAAAACTTCTATGAAGCTATGAAATTTGAATTTTCAAAAGTTAATGTTAAAATTTTTCGAAAAAAATTCTGGTCATATAATATCTATTTACACCTACTTCATCCATCATATTTCATGCTCCACCAAAATTACTGGGATGTCTGGCCAATCACAATTCAATACCTTATGTTCCTTACAACCATCCATCAGTACTTAAAGTACATATTGAGACTCCAAAAACCTTAGTAGGGTTTTGTCCTGTCAGATCCAAATCGGATTTTTTGGTCTCATCTAAACCGGGCTAAATCTACACTTTTTGCATTTATCAGGTCTTTATCTCAGAAACGAATAGGAATTTGGCCTTGCTGTCTTTAGCAATATTGTAGCCCTAAACTAGTAGAACTTATCTTTTGAAAAGAGCACATAAGACAAATTCAATCTAGGGCATCAGAATCGATAAAATATAGAAAATGTTATATAGTTGGTGAAATACTGGTGAGTATCAGGTAAACTATTGGAAGTTGAACCAAATAAGCCTTTGCAAATATCATCCAAATAAAGTTCTCGGCAATTCTTCAGAACATTCTGAAACTCTAAAATGCTTACTTCATGTTGTTTCAGCGGTATTTAGCCTCACATCTTTTGCAACACGTATTTCAAACACATTTCACACCAACAGTTTATTCTCGCATTTCGGATTTCATCACATTATTGACATATTTATTAAATTGTCGTTGCAAAATTTACTGAAAACAACGTGATAGAAGCATTTTACAACAATAGCATATTCTGAAGAGTTGTGTATTACATTCCAGCGAATATTCTTCCAAAAGAAAACATTAAGAAAAAAATTAACTGTTTTGGAGATATGTTGTGAAATGTACACAAATTACGGAAATGTTCGATATTTTATAAAATTTGAGGCAATAAATTTAGTTTTTCGAGCTCATTGTTTCTACAAATATATTTTATTCTTGCCCACATCTACAAATTTGATTCAGAGGTGTGATGAAAATTCACATAGGTTTTAGAGATATAGCTTTGCTTTAAAAAGTCAAGATTTAACCATGTTTAGATGGGACCATAAAATCCAAAAAAATCTGACCCAACAAAAAAATCTCAGCTCAAATTGTTTGCACAAGATTACCTTGAAAATGTTGCAGAGTGTTATTCTGGTGAGATTTTCTGTTTACGACATAGAAAACACCTGAAGCATTCACCATTATTTGCATTTTTATTATTATTGAGAAGTTAATTGTCCAATCTTATCTAAATTGCCATCATAAACCAACATCAATAGTTGAAAATTCGAAAATTCTTTGAACACAATAATAATAGATAGAAATGTCAAAGAAATGATCTACATACATATCTAATGGAAACATCATGACATGCATATTGTAAATAAATCAATTTTAAATAGACATTATTATCCCTTTATTATGGTCGGGTGGGTATCTATTCTGTGAAATCAAGAACGAGTTGTAAATATTCGATCAAAATATTGATAGGTCGTCTTTTCTATAGAATTATGTTAAGGATTGAAATAACAAACATGGTATTGTAAAAAAGTAAAATTGTTTACAGCCTTGGTGACAGTCTGAATGCGACATAGATATTTTGGAATCTAAATAAAGTTGACAATAAACCGCCTATTTCTCCTATAGACAATGTCTGAGACAATATTTTACGTTTTTATTATGGATGTCGTCATCACATCAAATCAAAAAATGAAGAAATATAACAAAAGAGGCTTGAACAAATAACGCCCTATTAAGGCTACCGATTTGAAAGAGATGTTGACAGATCATTGTTGGGGTGGGGAAGAAACAAATCCTTTCGCATTTGACTTTTGCGTTTTAGTTTTTTTTTTTGTGAGATGCTCCCTCCCTGCCTTACAAGAAAATTTATTACAAAATGCGTAGCACCATTTATTTATTTTTCTAGTTCTTTTTTTTGTTGGAATTTACATTACATTGCAGGAATCAATCGATCGATCGTTCGTTTGTGCGTCTCCTAAATTGAAAAAAGGGGGCAGGAATACCTGTTGTGTTATTCATGGCAAAATTCAAAGAATTTCTGGCCTTTTGTTTGTGAGGGAGTTACGACGACACAGAGAATACAAGTACTTCGTTCAACTCGGGTTCGCATTGTGTGTGCGCCCATAAAAGGATTCTAACGTTTTTTTCTGTTTGTTATCATTGTCATCGCTAGTTTGTTTCAGTTTCAATCCTTACAAAATATTTCACAATACTGAAGTACTCATAAATGTTACAACAGAAATATCCTTCATGTGTTTCTATTGAACTCTAAAGGATTCTTCTTGATCTTGTTGAGTCTTTGTATTTTAAAGCAGAAAAGGGGGGAGGATCTATTGAACACAAAAGGCTTAAATGCCTAACAGACACTTGAGTTTACAATGCGCAGCCCAGCACTTGTCTTTTTCAATGATTTACATTTTTCGTTTTAGTTATGTTCTGTTCTACTATTCAATGGGGAATTCATCCCACTCCATGTATCCCATTGTGGCTTTGTATTTCGATCAATAACATATCTTCACATCGTGTTTTTTGTTGTTTCTTTCTTCATAAACATATTCATAAAAATATTGTTTTTCCATTGTTTCATTTTTGCCGTTAATGTTGTATAACAAATTAGTTTTCCTCTCTTTTTCAAGTGTCGATTCTACACACATGATCCTTTTCAAGGGTTAATTAAGGAATTTCGTTTAGTGGTGCGCATACTGAGTGTCTCTATTTTGTTAATTCATTATGAAAACCGTACAGGACATAGATATTAGTTTTCCCCTGCCGCTTAATATCCTCTACTCCTTTTTTTCAACATGGCAACGAAAAATGATCTCAAAAATATGTTAACATTTTTGTTATTAATGGCCAGCAGATGAAAAATATTAAAATTGTAGATATTAAAACTAGAAATGACATTAGTCACGAGTGTGCCTAGCGTACTTTTGTCGTGCGTTTTAGAGGAGACAAGATAAGAAATATATTTTAGGAAATATGAATTGACATTTTCAAAGTACTGATAAAATTTAATATGGACTGTAAAGGAACGTGGAACAAATGCTGTGTTACTTTCGTGGAGTATTTTTAACCAAAAAAGTCAAAAGGGTGTAGTCGAATGGGCAATTACAGTTATTACCAATCGGAAGTGAAACAGGATCACTTTTTTATGCATTAAAGTATAATATGACATCTAGTTAAATTCTGTCAATATTTCAGTAGTTCAAATTATTTAGGAGTTTAAACGAAAACTATTCTACAATAATTTAAAATGCTGTCGCTACCTATTTTTTTTTCGATAACATAAAGGAAAAATTGTTATCTTAGTAAAAAATAGTTGCTTCTTGCAGGTTCTGGAACAGACCAATGGTGTATAAGGTGTAAGTGACAATCATACATTGAACTTGTTTTATTAACTGAATTGTCAGAATATATTAGGATCTACCCCGAATATTCCAAAATTTAATAATAAATAGATTTCCAATCTGTTCTATTCAGTGCCGCATAATAAATATATGAAGTGTAGAATGTATCACATTATATATGGAGTAATTTCTATGCCAATTAAAATTAAATTTTTAATCTTTTCATTTATTTCCTGTAAATTTTTCTGAACGATTTTGGAAATACACTAGTATTCAAATGTTGTCATTGACATTTCGTTCTCCCATAAAACCATATTGTTATTGTAAAATTGTTAGTTGTTGTAATTCATTCAAACACCTTACTTCTTACACCATGATGATAAGATGAAATTATTTGTATAAATTTTGGACTGGACATGATTCAATACTGAGTCAAAATCTCCCATAATCACTTCACTTTTGGGGATATTGTTAAAATGAGAAATGTTCCAAATCAAATTTCACTACGAGTCTCTGAATAAAAGGAGTCTGTAACCAGAGCACATAACATCTTTAGAAGCCCTTGTTTTGATACATATATTGTTTAAGGCTATATTTTGCGATTTTTATCCAGATTGTCGTTATCATAGAACACCGAAAATATTTCATTGATGTTTTTTCGTCACGACTTCGGTCAGAAGATATTGTGCGCTCCTGTTAAACAGTTTTCTAAATATTTGTGGGAAATTACACATTCGAAAAATATAGGAAACCCAGATCGGACTTTGTAAAATTGCGAAGTTTTAGTATTTCAAAATAAAATTACGTAATCGGGATAAGCCACAGATTTCTGTCTGCCTGCCTGGATCTCACGATAACTCTTGAACGGATTAACAAATTAAGTACTAGTAATATTTTGTCCATAATTATATCGAGTTTGAAGAATGGCTATATCAGTTCACTCCTTCTGTTACGTTCTCTACAAAAGTTAACTTCCGCCCGCCTTGCTCGCTGAAGGTCGTGGGTTTGAATTCCCGGCCAAGCAACATCAAACAATTTTCAACGTTGGTAATGTTGGGGCCATTTCCCGAGTTTCAGCCATGTAAAACTTTTCTACAAGTGGACTCGGCGATAAACCGTAGATCCCACATCATTGAGCTAATATGAATGGGGTTGCACTCATTGATATGAGAGAAGTCTCCCTTGTCCCATCTGGGATGTTTGTTGAACAATTATATTATACATCGCCTGCTCCGCCGGAAAAGGTCGTAAGTCCCTTTTCATACATTTTTCAGCAGGAAGAAAAAACATTAAAGATTTCATGGTGGTAAAGGCAGTATTCCTCGTTTATTTATTCCGCTTCAACACATATAATTTGTTTGATCAAAATCCGCTGCGTTTGGGAGTTAATTGGATGTCTTTGCACTTACGACCTTTTCCTTGTACAGTTTTGTATTTCTGCAGGGACTTACGACCTTTTCCTACAATTTACGGATTTTTTAAAATAAAATATTTATACTTTACAAAACAATGTGGAAAGGGTATTATAAGTTTGTTTTGTCCACTATTCATGTAACATCGCGAAGTATGCGTCGTAGACCCCCCTTGCCTTTGTTTCATAACTTGATAGGTAAAGTGATCTAGCTATGTGTGTCAATCTGCCCATTAATAATTGTAATAAAACTCCATGCCTCAATTATGGACCGATCGTCATGAAATTTTGTGGAGAGGTCGGTTTTCTACCAGGAGTGACCCCATTAGCTGTTGGTTATGATCGTAAGGTGTGAAATGGACCAAACCAAAATTTTTACCCGATTTTGTATCGGTCATGTAGATAGCAATAATATTCCGATCGGCGTGAAATTTTTAGAATGATTTGAGTTTAAGGCAAAGAAGAAGCTTGCAATTTAACATGATGATCAAATAATAATTAGCGGGTTTAAAGGACCAAAACTTTTGGGTGAAATCTTTTATATAAAAGACAAATTGTGTATGTTTGTTTGTTTCGCATAAACTTAAAAACGGCTGAGCCGATTTCTTTGAAAATTTCGGAGAATATACAGGGAACAACAGAGGTGAAAATAGGCTTTATATTTTTTTTTTTTGAATTTCGGAGGGGCACCTCCACAGGCCCAATTTTTTAAAAACGCTTTTTTGCAAAAGTTATGAACGTATCGGCTAGAAAATTAATTTACGAGGCAACGGTGTTTGAATCTCCAACCATAAGTAATTATTCCGAGCCTAAAGACCCGACCACGTCCACTTTTTTAAATATGTTTTATCTCCGTAACTTCCAAACCGACTTCCATGTAATTTTCAGATGATGCACAGGGAGGTATGGCCCTTGGTGGAATTAGGCTATATATTTTGTTGAATTTCAGAGGAGTTGTTTACACCTGGGCCATTTTTTTAAATGTGCTATATATGTAAAACTTATGTACGTGTCCGATCCTGCTACAGTATGCTGCAAATCAATGGAAATACCAGATGTAATGCATAATAAACAATCTTGTACAGAATTTTCACTGCTACAACATATTCTTTAGTCCCATTTCGATAGTACTTGCGGTTTCCAAGCAAAATTGCGAAAACCTAAAATAAACCTAAAAATGTGAACTTTGATCTCGATTTATTAAAAAATCAATCCAGCGATTTTTTCTTGTTTTTGGATTTTTGTCATCTATAAATAAGCTGTTTCAGAATCCGCAAAAACTTCCCTGCTGTAAGCGGTTTTCATGTAAAGTTAGTTCAGGTGAACTGGGCATAACATTGTAATATAAGGAAGCGATACAGTCAATCCATTTTCCTAATTTGAACTTCTATATCTCAATAACAATAAAAACTACGAACATATCGTAAATCTTGTAGAGAATTTTCAAAGCTACAACATTTTCTTTAGTCCCATTTCGTTAGGACTTGCGGTTCTCAAGCAAAATCGCGATTTATTTAAAAAGAGCTCCACCGATTTTTTTGTTTTTTTTTTTCTGTAAGCAAGGTGTAATCACCTTACATTTTAATTTGCTTCAAGATCACCGTGTCCTTTTTTATCTTCCCAAGTATTTCTGTCCCAACTTTTGTTTTTGTCTAAAAACCTACATGGAATCTTCAGCATGAAATCTCTTCCTGCGTTTAGGAAGTTCATCATCAGAGCTTTCAAAATCACTGTGAAGACCATAGGAAACTAGACTTACGTGGACTTACGACCTTTTCCGACAAGGGCAAAACATAGAAAAACGCGACATACAACCATTTTCTTGGTATCATACGACGTGTTTTGACTTGAACTATCATTCTGTAACAAAAACGCGTGGACTGACGACCTTTTCCGACGGAGCAGACGATATATCATATATATTATCGAAAGATGTACGTCCCACGATGATCTTTTCTTTCAACTGATGTCAATTATCTTCATGTACGTCGTCAGATAACAGAGTTATAACCTAATATATACATAGATCTCCGTTGGCATTAAAATTGTTCTAGGCGATTTTGCTTAATCAAAGCAATCTTCTTTCCGATTACACTTCAGTAAAGTATTGCCCACTCCATGCAAACAGCCGCAAAATCCATACGTGGATGAAGAGAATAATGCGACATATAGGGCTAATCATAATCAGTAGCAACGAGTAGTGAACGAGAGAAGTATCGGGAGAAATATAGAGAGTTTTTCCTCGAGAAGTCAGAATGGATTCCAAAAATTCTACGAAAGAACGAAACAACAAACTGGGCTTAATAGAGGCACATCCTCCTGTAGAAACCAGAACAGCTACAGATAGTGTACACGGGATATGGAAAGAGCATTTTTCTAAACTGTTGGTATCCACTATTAGCGAAGACGGCGAAGATACCACAATTTCAATACCGCCCGCCCAAGATACGGTAAAGACAGCAATAAACCGACTGAAGAATAATAAGGCAGCAGGAGCCGATGTATTACCAGTTGAGCTGTTCTAAACCGAAGGTGTATGCATCAGTAGTTAGCACCATCTAGATGGAAGAAGGCGTACCCCTCAGTATCCTGTGTCCCGTCCACAATTTTATTTATGTATATAGCATATGGATTTCTTAAAAACATATAGAGTTAGAAAGGTGATTTAAATTACGCCATGGTATGCATTGTAGATAGAATTCAGTTGTTATGTTTTGTGGGTTGAAAAGAGGACTGCAACGACCCAGGAAGTTTCATTGCGATAACCAAGCCAGTATTAAAGGCGGTTTTCTAGATTTCAGCCTTCATTATTATGCTACCTATGGATCTAGATTGAGAGAGATACTGGTATTTTCGGTGATTTTGTTATACTCCTGGAGAAGAGCATATTTTCTTCTTAAGCTTGAATGTTGAATATTGGATGACATTGATTTTAGTGTCCCCGTTATAAGTCTCATGGTGGAGTTAATCTGTCAATTCGTTAGCTGTCAATTCGTTTTACATGATGACTGTTGATCCAAACATGTGCTCCGTATTCGGCTGTTGAGTACACCAGAGACAAGGCAGATGTTCGAAGGCAATTGTCCGATTTACCCCTAATTCCTTCCTGGATTAAAGTTGTGGGGGAGAACAGACCTATTAAGGCGAACTGTTAGTTTTTTGTCTGCATCGATATGCGTGAGGTGGAAGCAATACACTTCGGTTTTTGATCGACTTGGTTTTAGTCTCCATCAACGGCAATAGGATGGTATTATTGATAGACCATTCTCAAAAACCTTTTCGGAAGTATGGAACTTGGCGTCTTGAAGTGCGAACGCCGTACCGTTAGCGTAGATTAGCTTGCGGGAAGCAGTCGCAGGAAGGTCGTGGATGTACAGGTTGAAGAGTGTAGGAGCTAGTACTGAGCCCTTGTTGAGTTTTTCGTTCTGTGGTGATTGTTGTTTAGATGAACAGTGAAGAGGCGTTCGCTTAGAAGAGTTGATATAATATTGCAAAATCTGCTGCACGGAATAATCTTATTTAATTTTAGCAGGAGTCCTTTTTTCCATACTATGTTGTTTTTTGCCACCACCATTGACCAGATATCGGAGATCGACGTTTCCATATTTTTGTGGATTATAGAGAAGCTTTCGACAACCCCCTATGTTCAAAGGTATTCCGCATGTCTGAATTTTGTAAGATGACTCTAACTGATATCTGGCTCTCAGTTTAAATAAAAAAGAACCTCTCCGAACAATTCAGTACTAAAAGAGGCGGTACACGCAAAACTAGAAGGCCAAGACTTCGGTTGAGTAAACAAGTGGAAGACGATATCGAAAAGCGCGATATTCCAAATTGGATAAATAAAGCAACAAATATACAAGAATGGAAATCTTTCCTTAGTTCGGCTTATGGGCCAACTAACTAAGTAAGCTCTATCGATAACAACAGTGATGTCAACTTTTATTAAATTTTTCATTTTTATTTTGCTTTTTTAGAGTTCCAGATCGCACTACAGATTTTCTTTGTGGCCTATATTAAACTTGCTTGGTATTTTCTTTTTCTTATTAAAGAAATATGAAGATACCTCTTACAAAAGCTCCCAATATGTGTTGCCGAGGTCGACGAAGTCTTTTGTTTAATGCCAAAAATTAAAATTTGGTTTAATAGTGCTCCCATGATGGCTAATGTTACCCTGCACGGACAATAAATACTCTTCTTTAAAATTCACACTTTAACAGAGAAGAAATAAGAAGTAGGATAATAATTTTTAGTTACATTTAAGAAACAGTTTACTCGTTCACAAAATAAACTTTAATTTGAAGTTAATACCGCAACAGTATAATAAACTAACCATTTCAACTTGGCTTGACCCTTAAACCATTGTTGCTAATAAGACTACAGTTTAACTGTCTTCTGCATTCAACATAACTGTCCGTTTAACAAGGAAACAAGGTAAAATTGCACTTCTATGGTTGTGGCTTATGATGCCCAACAATGTACGTAGTACGTACGAATATATGACTGCAAGTGTCGGATACATTTTTAACAATGAAATATCATAATTGTCCTCAGGTCATAATATTTGGTTTGCAGTTTATCATCGTGTGGATTGACTTCAATGGTTTTGTGTATTGTTCCATTGAATGAAACTTAAGGAGTCTTAGGAAGATGCCACTTTAGTCAATGTTTGGGAAATAGTGGAATATTGGTGTCCATGTTGGAAGTACAAGTACGGTACGGATTTATTCATTCATTCATACAACAGATTAATTCATATACGTATGTACATACGTGGGTATTAGGTGAGATGAGGAATTGTTGCAAAAATTATTATATATGAGAATTGAAATCATATTGTGAATAAATAAGAATCGTTGACGCGTGGCCTCGCCCAACCATTGTAGAATTTTGAGTTGGAAAATTTTCTGAACACTAGGGACACTAATATCAAGCTGAAGCTAATACTGTGAGCAAATATAGCAAGATAATAGCAATTCCAGAAAAAAATGGTGCCATTCGAAACTCGGGGATTGCTCTAGATCGAAGAACTTTCTTGGGACGCCAACTGCTTTCCAAAATAAGAATTTTTCATAAATTTTTTAGCATCCTGCTTTCAAAAAACTTATTTTACTTAGTCATAAGACCGAGAATATGAAAATAAAATTTTAATTTTTTCCTGTTCCACCCCAATACCCACAAATCACAACACTTTGATTTCCCATATATGTACGTTTGTGGGGGATATCCATTGTGTATGTCGCCGTTTACAGAGAATAGACTTAACATTAAATCCTCCAAAGATTGATGTTAACGGGAAACGTATGCATTACACTTATAACCACAGCGGTGGGACATCATTCTGCTCCATGGTGCTTCCTGACGGGTGGATGTTGTTGGATTTCTGAATTGAACATTGATCGTTGGTTGCTGTTGTTGTGTGGTTATTTCTTTGTAAGTCGCACCAAAGCTTTGCTGAATGGACAATGCTTTTTTTTTTGTTTTCCAACTCGATATTGAAGAATTCATTGTCTTGTATCGATCGGTGGTATTTTTTTTCTCTTCTCTTCATTGATGGGATGCTGTGCGTAGTATTTATGTCTGTCAGCATATTTAACATATGACGAGTATTTAGATTTGGTGTTGCTATAACGATATATGTTGTGTTTGTGGAAGTTCCTTATTCCCCCTATTGTTGATGTCGTCACCATCGTTTACCGGCAATAAAATGGATAGTGGACATACATACATACTTCTACAAGACTCATAGTGGTAACGATGGGATAATGTAATGTAGGGATGCCTGTAAATTGTAAACTGTTGATATTTAGCGATGATCTCTTTTGTTTGCTGGCAACTTACTTTGGACCCAAGATAACTAGAGGGAATATAGTTAGTTTGTCAATGCATATGTAACATAAGAAAAATAAACATAAGGTATTTCCTGAACCTAAATAATCAGAACAATATATGTGAACGCTTTTAAAACAGTTTTGAAATATTAGCTATTTAAAAGTTAATTAATTTTAAACACGTTTTGAAGGAAATAGTGTATTGCTCTGCTAGTTGTTACAATGAGGTGACGTAGGCGATGAAAGATACCAAGCAACGGTCCTGCCGTCTTTAACATGGTAAGTCCCAAGACTTATCTTGGTCCCTGTCTCATCGTAAGATGACACTAACCTCCCCGTGATGTCACATGGGGGCTGCCTTTAACACCCGTTAAAGGTAGTGAGCTAACATTTGCCGCGCGTTTACCATAAATAAGATAAAAACTTGGGCTGGGCGCCGGGCTAGTAATGCACCCATAATAGCCTAATACGAAAAAAAAACAAAGGACAAGAAAAACAAACCACCGCAAACATTTTAAGGACCATGATCTGCGAATCTACACTTGGAGTGTTCGTACTCTCTACAGAGAAGGTGCAGTTCACGCACTGGTAGATGTACTTGAAAAGTACAAGGCCGATATAACCACCATACAGGAAATACAATGGATTGGGGAAGACGTCACAATAACACCTAAAGGTCACGCACTGTTTTATAGATGCCATAACACAAAGCATGAGTTTGATTGCGAATTTGTAGTCAACATTAGCTTTATATGCGCTTATGCTCCAACCGGAGAGAATTACGAAAAGATCAAAGATTTATTCTGCAAGCGCTTAGAAGAAACATATGACAGTTGACCTGCCCATGACATTAAACTTATTCTAGGCGATTTTAATGCCAAAAATGGAAAGATGAATGTCTTTGGCCCAACATTCGGGAATTCTGTCTCCACAGTGAAACATCTGACAATAGAATGAGGTTGATAGTCTTCGCTGTGGCAAAAACATGGTAGTTAGCAGTAAAAGATTTAAGCATCTCGATATTCATAAGGTCACCTGGTTGTCTCCAGATCAAAGAACAAGAAATAGAATTGATCACGTTGTGATAGATGGAAGGAGCGTGTTGGATGTGCGATCTTTCCGAGGAACAGACATAGACTCGGACCACCACCTTGTTGCAGCAATGGTAGGTACCAGATTAAACGTAGCAAATAAAGTACGAAAAGACGCATCACGGAAGTTGGACATCGGTTAGCTGCATTCACAACAGATAGCCAGAACATATTCCACTCAGCTGGCCCAATTGCTTAACCAAAGCGCTCCTTGTCCCGATAACATATCAGCACAATGGCAAAATATTGCCCATGCAAACAACAGCAAAATCCATACTTGGATACCTGAGGTTATTAGGTAACTGATACAGATAGTGTGAACGGGATATAGAGAGACCGTCTTAGCAAACATTTGGTATTCAATACTCGCGAAGACCACGAATATATGTACCACAGATCCAATCCCAGGGGATGGCATTGAATTTGTACCGCCCGGCCAAGAAGAGGTAAAGACAGCAATAAACCGGCTGAAGTATAATAAGGCCGCAGGAGCCAATGGCCTGTGTGCCGAGCTGTTTAAAACCGGAGGCGACACGCTGAGCTTGTTAGCCCCAGCTGGCAGCAAAAACGTGTACCTGGCGATTGGAACCTGAGCATCTTGTCCCGTCCACAAGAAAGGAGATAAAACTGTATGCTCTAACTCCAGGGGCGTAAATCTTTTCACTATTGCCTACAAGATAGTGCGAACGACTAAAGCCCATGGTCATCGAAATAAGTGTGCCATACCAATGCGGCTTTAGAACTTTCAAGATTACCCTGCGGCAAATCCTGGAAAAGACCCAAGATATGAAGATCGACACCTACCACCTTTTTGTCCATTATAAAACAGCCTTCGACAATCCCCTACGCTTAAAGCTATTCCAAGCTATGTCCGAATTTGGTATCCCCGTACACTCGGTCCTTAGTTAAATTAGGAATGAACCTCCCCGAACAGTTTAATACAAAAATGGGTTTCAGACAAGGATAAAGCTTTTCGTATGACTTATTCGACATACTGATGCAAAAGGTTTTGCGATATATAGATGTTGAAAGAAATGACACCATTTACACCAAAAGCCACATCTTACTTGCTTATGCTAATGATATAGATATCATGGGACGATCAGTAAGGGAAGTGACTGATACCTTTATGAAAGTTGAAGGATAATCTGCTAAAGTGGGTCAGGCGGTAAACGGCGACAAGACCCAGTTGATGGTGTTGACGCGCAATGCGTCATTAGAACTCTGATCAACTGTGGAAGTTGTTTCCTATAATGTTGAGGTAGTTAAAGAGTTCGTCTACCTCAACACCGCTATAAACACAATAAGCAACATCAGATTGAAATACGAAGAAGTGTATTGACCAACATATGCTACTTTGGCTTAAGTAAGCATTTTAAGAATGAAAGGATTACCAAGGAAAAGTTTGGAGTTTCAATTAACTGACATAATTTCGCATATGCATTTATCTAATGAAGTGCGATATATATACTAGTTACCAAGCTTTGCCTTCATCTGCCACAAAAACATCCTAATACGCCTGAAGATCGGCTTAACCACCCGTGAAACGTGGCGTAATGGTTGGATGCGTGGGACTTCCGTAGACTCCTAATTTTTCAATGTATATCTAAGGTCTAATAGTTCAACTCGAAAGAGAATTAATATATTTTTTTGAAGAGGACGTTTTGTGATTTAGTTTAAGGTTTTGCTGCAAAATTTTTATTTTTTATTTAAGTTTGTGATTATTATTATACCCTATACCATAATGTGGAAAAGGGTATTATAAGTTTGTTTTGGTAAAAATTCATGTAAGACCGCGAAATATTCGTCGGAGACCCCCAATGTGGTATACCAATCTTCATAACTCGACAAGATAAAGCGATTTTGAGATGTGTGTCCATCCGTCCGTCTGTCCATTATAAATTGTAAACACGCTCCAGGCCGCAATTATGGAGCGATCGTCACGAAATTTTGTATGGAGGTCGGGTTCAGATCAGAATAGATTCCTATTCTTAATGGTGATAATCGTGAAATATTTAGCGGGTGAAATGGACCAAAAACATAATATTTATCCAATTTTCTAGCGGCTCTGTAGGTCTCAATAATAGTTTGATCAACGCGTAATTTTAAATAAGGTAAGAGTATATCACAAAGGAGAAGATTGAAATTTGAGATGGCGATCGGATAATATTTAGAGGGTTAAATGGACCAAAACTTTTGTGTGAAAATTGTGAAAATTTTTAATATATCTTAATTACTGGAAGTGACATTCGGGACAAGTGAGACATACTTGAAAGTGGAACGATTGACCTTTCAATTGATGCCAATTATATTGGTGTGCATGATCAGATAACAGAGTTACAGCCTAATATATTCCGTTATTTGTTTGTAGTGTAATAATAAACCCGCTAGAAGTCGCAATTACACATCAATAGTCACGAAATTTTGCACCGGGTAAGAGTATAGGTCGAAAAAGATGTCTACAATTTTGAATGATGATCTGATATCCTTTAGCGGGTGAAATGGACCATTACTTTTGTATGAAAAATATAATTTTTTTTTTTTTTTGGTCGATATTTTAATTCCTTGAGGACATATATATTTCGCAAAGTAGCCTACATATGGGAAAAAACTACTGACCTTTCCTCTAATGTATATTGCAATAAAGTGTTTGCTAGATAACGGGCCTACAGCCTAATATATAATGGGTTCTGTGTAGAGAATCACATTTTTATCCAATGCTACATATTGTCTCTCCAAAAGTTTATGTAACACCACGAAATATTCGTCCTAGACCCTATTTGGTATGCCAAAATTCATATCTCCGTCCATTAAAAATTGTAAACAAGCTTAAGGCCGCAAATATGGATCGATTGTAACGAATTTTTTAAGGAGGTTGGGTTCGGGCTAGAATAGAAATGATTAGTTTTTGGTAATGATCGTGAAATGTTCAGGGAATGAAATGGACCAAAAACTAAATTTTAACCAATTTTGTAGCGGCTCTGTAGGTCAAAAAAATAACCCGCAAAATTTTAAACAAAGTTTGAGTTTATGATGAAGAAGAAGCGTACAAACCAACGTGAAGATCAGATAGTACTTAGCCGGTTAAATGGACTGAAACTTTTGTGTGAAATTGGTAAAAATTTCAATAACGTAGCGGTTCAACAACGGAAGTAGTAGTAGTACATAAGTGGGTTTCATTACATTTTAGTTTCCTTTCCTGCCACAAAAGGATAGTGATATAGGGTATCCCATGGTCGGCTCCGTCCGACTATAGACTTTTCTTACTTGTTTTTCTGATTGATTAAGTCTGGAGTATTGTTTGTTTTTATTTATACAAAAATTTGTGTTGTGAAGTCCAGTTTTTTATAATTAAGAATAATACCACGACTATGTAAGAGAAACTAATTGATTTTTAATAAAGACTCCTGATGAAGTTGGAATCAAACCAACGAAACGTAGAGTAAAAATTAAATAAATTAGTTTTATTTATCTCATACACATCTGACCGAAACAGCCCGGTATACAAATATACACATCAAAGCGAGAATTAATTAAATATCACTATAAATGACCTTCGCCTTAATAAGGCAAAAAAAAAAAAAAAAACACTTTTCGTCAAACAAAATGAACACTTTTTAAAACACTCATACTACCCGTGCTAATGTATGGTTCCGAAGCCTGGATACTTGCGCAAGCGGACAAGGCAGTGGATGGAGTGTTTGAGAGAAAAATTCTTCGAAAGACCTACGGACCAATATTAGCTGACGGTGCATATCGACGTCGTGCGAACCCCGAGCTGTATCGGCTATACGTGTGCGACGACATCAGTATAGTTAAATGTATCGAGATACAACGATTGCTTTGGCTAGACCATGTTATAAGAATGGACGATGATGAAACCGCTAAAAGGCGTACAAATACATGCTGGAAGGCTGGGAGGTGTCACACGTTGGAACTGTACTGCCAAGGCTTCGAAATCAGAAAACTCGATATCCCAGATTGGGAAAATAAAGCAAGAAACAGAGAGGAATGGAGATTTTTTCTTACATCGGCATATGGAACAAATGCTCTGTAAAGGGCCAGATATGTACATATGTTCTTACAATGGACACCTTTCTCGCTGAAGAAATGGGTTCAATTGCCAGGCTGGACAACAGCAAAAATTGTCAACGGTTGAAAAAATCCATCAAGATAATATTGCCTTACACTTATTCAGTATATTTCAGCTATATAAAAATGCTCTTCAAGTGGAGTCGTTAGACTCGATAAAAGGACTTCATCCGCTAAAGCTAAATTTATGGGATATTCGAAGAAAATAGTTATTTTTTTGTCCTTGAAAAATTTTTGGATTTTTGAATTTCCCAAAGAATAAGTTTGAGTGGCAATCGCTTATAAAACCAACTATACCCAAGCAGAATGTAGTGCACTTTTACAAAGCAATATACTTGTAATGCAATGTATGCAAGTAAGTGTAAATTGTATGTTAAGTTTATTTTAATTTTATCTTGATACAATGTCGATCAAGTTTTGTTGTTATTTTTTCTCTCCTTCTTCTTCATCTTAACTTGATCCAACAAGTATTTCTTGATGTTTTATTGTTGTTGCTGTAAATTGAATACCGGAAAAAGCATTAATTTTGTATGTTTTTGATTTCCGGCTGATTACTTTTGCAAAGAGTCAATTGTTATTAGTATTCCGGCTTACATTTAAGTTTACAACCATATCGGACCCCATGCTTACTTATGCACACATACATATGTGGTAGGTTGGTTTGGTAGGCTTTAAACGATATCGGTGGTGAAATTTATGACTAGCGCTGTTAAATGTGATTTGTTTTCAAAAAGGAAATTGTACAATTTATAACGAGAAAAATATTGACGTATTTTTCGCCTAAAGTATTAAGAGAAAGTGATGCACAAAATTATGGAGAGTACCTAATGGATGGATATGAAATGGGAAGAGGTTTGTTTCCTAAGTCTTTTGTTTTTTAGAGTAGGGTATATGATTTAAAATGATATTATAAAATTAAGGGAACAAATTATGAGTCCTAAAAGGCTTTTTGTACTGACATGTAAGACAACACCAAGCTTATGTTAAGTTATGATAAGTCTTAGGTGACATTAATAAATCAGATCTGATGTACAGAGCCGTTAAAAATTCAAAGAAACAATTAACCAAAATAAACAAATTTTTGTAAAACATACAAACTTTCTAGGATCGGTTCTCCAAGGTAAAAATGATATTAGTATTGGCATTTTTTCTGATCAGGTCCGTAAATACCAAACTGTTGTAATTTTCTTGAATTTTAAACATTTGGTTATTTACGGACCTGAGCAGAGGAGAATGTTCACAATATGCAACTTTTGTGAACTTTAGATTAAAGAACTATTTCTAGAAAGCTCGAACATTCTAGAGTGTTGTTTACTGAGATCTTAGGAATATTTTTAATTAACTGTTTCCGGGCACTTCGAACGGTTTGGCACATATGGATTGGCTCGGAGAAAAGAGAAAACTTATTTTTTAAGTGGTTTTACTATTTAGACCTTTAAGAACTTTCCTAGAAAGTTCAGATGTTTTAAAAAGCTTATTAAGATCTTAGGTACACTTTTGTTATTGTTTGCATTTTATAAAAAGTTATTTGTATGCTTGAAGTATGAACGGTGACATCTGTAAATCAAACCCGGAGAAGAATAAACCATGAGTAAATATGTGCCTCACAAAATGAAGGCTTTTGACATCAATGTCTCAAACTTAAGGGGGCCCATAACCACGAATGTGCAAATGAAGGGGAAAAACGACGGTATATACACTTTGATACGATTTTAGACCCTAAATTGTTTGGACGAAATTCGTTTCTGCCACTTCGGAGTCGATTTAGCCATGTCGGTCCGTCTGTCTGTCTGGCTAGCTGGTGCGCACGATAACTCTCAAACGGATTAGCCGATTTGAACCAAATTTTGGGTATTGTAATATTTTGTTCAAACATACACTAGCGATCATCTGAATAGGTTTGAATTTTTTTCTTTTTATATGTTAAGGTATCTTCTGATGTGTTCGTTTTACAGATCCATACTATTTAGTTTTTGAGAGTCCTATACTATGCCAACATTCCCAAGAAAAAACTTGACGGTGTTGCCATATTTTCGGAAAATATCCCAATTATAATAAAAAATGTACGAAAAAGTGTCAAATTTCTGCGATCATCAGAATAGGTTTGAATCAAATAAAATTGAAAAATTGTACTACCCATGCTAATATTGTGCAGTTTTTATACCCTACACCACTATGTGGTAAGGGGTATTATGTGTTAGTGCATTTGTATGTAACATACAAAAGGAAGCGAGATAGACCCATAGTTCCTTCTAGGGATATACATAGAATCACTTTCTGAGTCGATTTATGCATGTCCGTCCGTCCGTCCGTCCGTCCGTTCGCAACATACAGGTCGCATTTGTTGACCGATTTCGCTGAAAATTGGGGAATACCATTTTTTTAGCCGTCGGAAGATCAAGTTCGAAGATGGGGTATATCGGTCCACGTTTTGGTATAGCCCCCATATAACGGTACCCCCCGATTTACGGTATTTTGACGTTTTCAGCTACATTTTCAGACCGATTTGGCTATAATTTGACATTTGGGGTTCTTAAGTGTCAATAAACATATATAACAAAACTTGTGGACATAGGTCCACGTTTTGGTATAGCCCCCATATAACGGTACCCCCCGATTTGCGGTATTTTGACGTTTTTAGCTACATTTTCAGACCGATTTAGCTATAACTTGACATTTAGGGTTCTTAAGTATCAATAAACTTATATAACAAAAGTTGTGGACATAGGTCCACGTTTTGGTATAGCCCCCATATAATGGTACCCCCCAATTTACGGTATTTTGACGTTTTTAGCTACATTTTCAGACCGATGTAGCTATAATTTAACATTTAGGGTTCTTAAGTGTCAATAAACTTATATAACAAAAGTTGTAGACATAGGTCCACGTTTTGGTATAGCCCCCATATAACGGTACCCTCCGATTTGCGGTATTTTGACGTTTTTAGCTACATTTCCAGACCGATGTGGCTATAATTTGACATTAAGGGTTCTTAAATGTCAATAAACTTATATAACAAAAGTTGTGGACATAGGTCCACGTTTCGGTATAGCCCCCATATAACGGTACCCCCCGATTTACTGTATTTTGACAGTTTTAGCTACATTTTCAGACCGATTTAGCTATATTTTGACACTTAGGGTTCTTAAGTGTCAATAAACTTATATAACCAAACTTGTGGACATAGGTCCACGTTTTGGTATAGCCCCCATATAACGGTTCATTTAAGTTCATATTTTCGTATAGCCCAGATACCTCCGAACTAGCTGTTAATGACATTTGAAGTTCCCACGTTATGTACCGATTTTCGATATTTTGAAGATTCTAGCTAAATTTTTTAACCGAATTTGGAGTTATTTGACATTAAAGGCTCCCATCAAAAACTGTCAACATAGGTCCATGTTTTATTATAACTTCTATATAACAGTACCTCCCAATTTCTAGCCCACCAAAAATTGTCAACATACATAGTTAGATATAGGCACCATAAAAAAGGGCCTCCCGAATGAAGCATAAATGTACATAAACATTATCTGACATTTTAACGTACCCACTGAAAGTTGGGGACAGGAATGAAAAGTAATTATTCCATTTTAGTTCAGAATATTGTATGGTGGAGGGTATGAAAAGTTCGGCCCGGCCGAACTTAATGCTTTTTTACTTGTTTTGGTTTAGTTTAGTAAAATAGAACATTCTGATAAATCCTACAACAAATTTGACCCGCTTTATTTGGAATGTGGGTTCAATTCTCAACATGGAAAAGTTACCAAGAACTTTCAGATTAAATCAAAAAATATTCAAACAATACGTTTTATAAACTTGCTTTAAATGACATTTTGATTTCGTTAGATTATCTTCTGAGCTTCGAAAATTCTCTGAAAGCAAATACCAAGTGTAGGATCGATAAATTAGAAAGGTCATTGAAAATAGTTGATATTTTAGCTCAAGTTTCATTTTATAACTAACCTTGCAGTACAAATTTATGTGTTATCATGCTCACAAATCCACCATAGTTGACCACATGTTTCATAAATGTTCGAAAATTGGTCTGGAAGAATATTTCTTCGACGACAATAAAGTAGAAAATTGTAATTCAAATTTAACTCAAAGGGGCATGATATCGCCGGCTTTTATAGTATGGATCTGCAATACGAACACATTAGAAGATACCTTAACATATAAAAAGAAAAAAAATGCAAACCTATTCAGATGATCGCTAGTGTAGTTTAAGTTCGAAAACGGACCATAACGGTCCACTAATTCGGGTACCTCACCCACAAAAGTTCAAATTTTTTCTGTAAAATGGTATGAACGATAACTCTTGAAGGGATCGAGTTCGAATATGGACTATATCGGTCCACTGTTTCCGGTACCTCCCTCACAAAATTCGGATAAAGTGAAGTTAAAGAGCACCTCTCGGATCGTTTTGAAATAATTTCAGCAGATTGTCCTTGCGGCTCGCTTTTCGACGGTACAATTTTTTCGGGCGCAAGTCCATACTTCCTAAGATAGTGGCCTAAAAGTTCCACGATACCTTGGCGGCACGAACTAAAATGGCAGGGAGATTCTGATTCGTGCAAACATTACACATCGTATCATTTCATCCAGTCATGTATCATGTCGGAATATGGACTATAGTGTTCCCGTCCTTCGGGTTCCTCCCACACGAAATTTGGGAAAAGTGCACTTTAATAACTCGTCTATGATCGTTTTGATCTTTTTTTGCATAACGTTCTTAGGAAAAAGGCTTCCGGCACCAGATAAACTGGGTAGTACCTAAGGTAACCATAGAAGGGAGAAACCGTTATTGTAACGTTGTACATCGTATTATTTCCTACAGCCTCCAATTACGTCCGATTTTTGAACACATAGGCCCACCCTATCGGGTACCTCCCACACAAAGTTTGGAAAGAGAGCAGCTTAAGGATCGTGTGGTCGTTTTTAAATTTTAGGTAACATGTTCTTCAGGAGCAAATCCACACTTATTGAGAAATTGGTCCAAAAACTGAAAATGACCTACAGATGTCACAAGTATGGCGTTTGATTCTTTTCTCTAGGTCCGAGTTTGAGGGTATATCTCCGTCGGCACAGGTTACTGATACATTTTTACTTGTTTTTTGTTTTCTGTCACACTGTGGTGTCAGCGGTCAATTTTCCATGACTCAAAAAATGACTTACATTCAAATCGGTGGTAGGATCAAAGTAGCATTTGTGGTCCAATATTATTCTGCCCCAGTAGACTCAAGCTTACTGGATTTTTTGCGTGTTGACACCATAAACTTGGTATTATCGCATACTGCCAGATCCAATTTGTCAGACTATTTCACCATTTTATCAAATGTACCTTTGCTCTTATTGGACCTTCGAAGGCGAATAGGTGCAATGTGTCGTTTTTATACCCTACATTACATTGTGGTACGGGGTATTATGTCCTTTTGCATTTGTTTGTCACATTCAAAAAGAATCGTGATAGAGCCATAGTTCCTTTTAGGGATACACAGTAGTGTTATGAATTTTTGACATTTTTTCTCAAAGATGTTTTCCTGTAGTGAGAATGAAGGCACTTTGCCTATTATTGCCAAAAATACCATTCATTTCATTTTATTATAAAAAAGGTTCCGGACCAAACTCCTTAAAAATTTTTTTTTGAACAAATTCTGTGAAGTGAATTTTCTTTTCTCAAAAAAAATATTTCCTTTTGCACTAATGAATTTTTTTGTTCTGGCAGAAGACTACGTGGGGGACTACGTTTTTGATGGAAACTATATCTTCAGATAAAAATATCCAAGAAAATATTGTCATTTTCCTCAAAAATCGTCTTCGAACTTTCTTGAGTTTTCGGGTTCAAGTGACTTGACCGCGGAAAAATTGAGCATTTTTATGAAATTAAAAAATGTGACTCATTTTGGTCTAGCAAAAATTTTGCCAAATTATACTGACATCGTGGTGGTGTAGGGTATCATCTCCCCGAGAAGGCTGACGGTGGATTTTCAAGTTCCAACAACTTCAATGGTATGATATTCATTCAAGAGGTTTCACTTTATCCAGAAAAACGACGGTTTCGTTTGGTTTGTCCGCTGGTAGAACCATCATATGATATGGCATTTTGTGTTCCTAACTGTCAAAAGCTTATTTACCAAAAAAATGTGAACATACAGTTGCGAAAACAATAATAGCACCACAATGAACAACTGTGGAATAGTGTTTCATGTAGATGTGGGCTAAATATTTATGTTTGGAGGAAAATAGTTTTTTCTCAGTTAGATATCCTCAAAAACGAATTTTTAATAATGGTGCTTTTATTTTTTTCGCCAAATTTTAGGAGTTTTTGGGAACATTGATTTAAGTTTTAAAAAAGTTTCGAATTAAACAATGATTTTTGTTATTTTTCAATTCTTTAGAGTCGTTTAGTTATAAATACACATGAAACGGCCAGCAAATCCGAATGTTTGCAAAATATTTTTGTGGGAGGTTGTGCTATGATTTTTTTCGCAGCTGTACGTATTGATATCTTACCGCCCGATTTGAGGTATTTGAAGTTTTTAGTTGAATTTTCAGATCGGATTGGCTGTAATTTGGCATTTGAAGTTAGAAGTGGCCAAAAAATGTCTAATTCAAAATTATGGACATACGTAGGAAATAAGTAGGTACATGGTTAGCTACATTTTTGGAGCGAATTAGCTATTAGGTTCCTGCACTAGGGTGATTTCGATATTTGAGTCCTACAGGGTTTGCAGGAGTTCAACAGCATCTTTGCAATGCATCTTTGCAATGCATCTTTGCAATGCATCTTTGCAATGCGCCTGAGGGATTCGGAGGCAGATCCTTTCTAATCAAAATTTTTGTACTCAGCTCTACTTCATAGGCATTTTTCACCAGTTTGATCGGTGGGAAACTTTATGACAAATCCGTCGTTTTTCGGTAAGAAATTTAGAATTCTGCAATTTCCGATTCGAAGATCGACGTCCTGCTTTTAGACTAACTTCAGTATCCTGTACAGCTGCATAGAATACTGTAGTTACCATCCCACACGGTATCCAAAGCATTTTAAACTTTATAATAAGTTCGTCATTTTTCGAATTCTGCAATTCTCTATTCGAATACAGACATTGTGTTTTTCGGCTAACTTCAGTGTCTAGTTCCATAGAAGGAGGAGTTGCCAACCCTAAAGTTACCATCCCACACGGGACCGCAGCAGCAAATGCGGCCGCCAAATTACCGCCTAAATCGAGCCAACGCCATTAATTGCCACCATAGGGAAATCAACCGTTTCCTTATTTTCGAAGCTAATGACTTTGTCTCCTTTGTACAGGGCTGACTGGCCAAACAGTTCTTTGTCTTATCCAATTCTGAATGGAGTTTAGTGTCCTCAGTGGTACATTACTCACTATTTTACATCGTCTATAAGAAACATATTGATGAACCGGCTGTGACAGTGTCGACTACTTCGCGGCGGTCTGAATTTCCTAGGGAGAGCTCATCCTCTTCGGTATCGCTGGTCGTGGTACCGGGTTGGTCGACTGGAGATTTGTCGCCTTTGAAAAGTGCTCAGAGCATTTTAGTGAATTGTTTGCCTTTTTTGAAAAATATGATGGTTTCAGCACCTGGTTAACTGTGTGTTCACCTACAGACTTTCTTTGGAGGTGAGGGGGTAACTATGCCCATGGCACCTCCTCAACTATTCCAGGTTCCGGTTGTACTATACCATTCAAAAAGGTCTTGCCACTAGAACAGGAGGTTCTCACATTGAATACGAAACATCTTATGGGTAATGTAAACTTCTGTACCAACTTATTTGGATCTATCTTAAATGATGCGAGCGCTATCCTGATTTCAACATACAGACTTCTTTATATTTTATAGAGTTACCAACGAATATTTCGATATGTTACAAATGGAATGACAAAGTTAGTACTTTATGGATGAGAGTATCCATTGTCTACCACCTCCAAAAGAATACATGTTAAACCAACGTTATATTCTGTTACGGCGAACAGACAATCGGAAATGATTAAATAGACAATAATATATCTACCATCCTATATAGAAAAACGAAAACGGAGAACTTTTCCTGAAACGTGCTCAAATTACGATCTTGTGGTCGGAGGATCATACTTCCTCCGATTCTCCACCCAAAGCCAGATAGATCATTTCTGTATCAAAAAGAAACGATTTAAATTGATGCAAGACGTGAGAGTGCTACGGAGCGCAGACATCGCATCCGATCATTATCTTTTGATCGCCCAGCTCAAACTCACACTTTAAAAATAGAGAAGAAACCATGATTTAGTTAAGCCAAAACACCACTTCTATAACCGACTCAAATTAGAATTGGATGGAGTTAAAGAGCGTTTCATAAACAGCACTAACCCTAATATAACCCCCCACCAATACATCTCCCTACAAAGTCAGACGTGAACGAAGAATGGAACAAAATTAAAATCTCGTTCAAAGAGGGAGCAAAAGCCATCGTTGGCATTGCAAAAAAGGAAAACAAGGATTGGCTATCTCCTGAATTTTGAACCTTGGTAGAAGAACGACGCAAAGCAAGGGAAGTTACGATGCAAGAACATAATCCTGTACGAAAAGCTGAACTCCAAGCAATGCTCTCTCAGATTATCAAGGATGTAAAAAGAAGAGCAAGACATGACAAACGAAGCTTCATCAATACAATAAATACAACGCCGAAACAGCAGCCCAGCGTGGTGACCTCAAAACTATTTTCGATGGCATAAGAAAACTTTCAGGAAAGAAGGCAAATGCGGGAACACCCATCAAAGATAAACACGGAAATATTCTAACTAGCGACGAGGAGCAACTTAATAGGTGGAAAGAACATTTTGAAGAAGTTTTAAATCACACGAGTCAATCAGATCAGTCATCTCATTCACACCAAAGCTCAAATTACACTATTCCAATCCCTGTGGGTACCGTAAACATAAATCCCCTTACACTGATAGAAGTTTCGACTACAATTACTCAACTGAAAATCGGAAAAGCAGCAGGCATATACGATTTACCAGCTGAATTTTATAAAACTAATCCTTCGACGGTAGCTGAAATATTTTTACCTCTGGATTCCGACCAAACCTATCCTGCGTAGACCATATCAACAGCTTAAGATTAATAATCGAACAATGCAATGAATTCAATTCAACTTTGTACCTTATATTTGTCGATTTCGAATAGGCCTTTGACGCAATTAACCGAGTCGTAATATGGAGAGCACTACAGAGAAAAGGTGTGCCAACAAAAATAACTAATCTTATGAAAGCACAATACACGGACGCAACAATGAGAGTGTCTCACCTCGGTATAACTAGCGATCCCTTTATAACCCACAGCGGGGTAAAACAAAGATGTTTACTTTCACCACTACTTTTCATCTGTACCTTGGACGAAATACTAGCATACACCAACAATCAAAACAGATGCATCCAGTGGAGAATTAACCAACAACTCGAGGATCTAGAATACGCAGACGACATTGTTGGAAGCATCATAACTAGCGACGTAGGCACAATAAACGACGTATCATCTCGCGTGGCTAAAGCGAGAGTAGCTTATTTCAACTTAAAGAATATATGGAAGACCAGTGCTATAACACCAAAAACAAAGATACACATATACAATGACTGCATTAAATCCGTATTACTTTACGGGTCAGAAACATGGACTGTAAACGAAGAAATAAAACGCAAACTACAAACCTCAACAAATAGATGCCTGCGACACATCCTCAGAATATGGTGGCCTAGAACCATATCGAATGAAAACCAATAAGAAATAGCGGAACAAGAAGACATCAATCTGCAGATCAAAAGAAGAAAATACTGCTGGCTGCGGCATGCTCCGAGAAGTCCATACCAGGTTCTTTCACAGTAGACATCAGTGACTTCTATTAAAAATAAACAGTAAATCTTCTGGTAGGTCTTCCCTAAGAATATGTGGGTATGAAACCATCATTCCTAAATATGTGTTAAAATACTACTAACCTACTACATGGATCCAGTCTTTGGAAGGAGATCGCTACATGTGTAACCTATAGTTCTTCATTTAAGACAATGAATTTGACATGATTTGTTTTGAATTGTGAATATTGTGACCTTAAGTAATCGCAAGCCAGGGGTAACCCTCGATAGAGGTAACAGTAGAAATACATTTGGTTGCTGCAGCTGTAATACAATGGTCTTTAACCACCTGATGAATGCCAACCTAATCAAAATAACTTCAAATATTATCCGATAACTTTTATATGTTGAACAAAGAAATTGCCTTACATAAAAACAAGTTTGGAATCCTTCGTTGCACTCCATGTGGGGCAATTTCTGTAACACTTAATGGCTTTATTAA
Source organism: Musca autumnalis (assembly GCF_047663935.1). Taxonomy (NCBI): domain Eukaryota; kingdom Metazoa; phylum Arthropoda; class Insecta; order Diptera; family Muscidae; genus Musca; species Musca autumnalis. The sequence continues at coordinate 220,427,804 of NW_027411866.1, forward strand.
GAAAAACATCCAAATTTTTGAAAACATTATCGAAGTAAATCGAACAGAGCACGTGTTTCTCCCTTGTAAAAAGACTTATCTATCTAAGGAAAAAGTAGCCATCATTAATTTTCAACTTAAAACTAACCCCCAAAACGACTTGTGTTAACTTTAAAACCAGCGTTAATGGTGGCACGCGTTTCAGGGGCACTCTCTTTCACTCAACTTGACCTGTCTGAGTTTAGTTTTAAATGCTACCAGCTCCCCTTTTGCGTTGAAGTGAATCAAATGAAACGGTATCCTTAATGCGACGATGAAGGAGAAAAAAAGGAAACATCAGTCCTTATTAATGAATTCAAATACTTAAAACTGGCAATTCGAACAAAAATAAGGGTCCCAATAAGTAATGCTTGAGGATACATGAGGGTTGTTGTTACCTTAAGCCACCATCAGGAAGGACTACCTTTACGTCTGGTGCGTTTAAGCGCGTGTGTTTGGGTATATTGGATATTATGTAAAACTAAGCCATGGCAATAGCTTTGTTGTTTTGTTTTGTTTTTCTTCTTCTGCTTATAAGCAAATAAAAAACAACAATAATAAAATATCCAACAACAAAAGCATGTCAACATTACTACCATCAACATCTTCAGGAAACACCGGGCCTTTTTTGTTTTGGTGTGTGGTTGTTTTCTCTTATTTTGGCTAAGAAAGTCGAAGAGACTTTGTTGCTGTTTGATAATGATGATGGTGATGATGTTCAGGATGTTAATGATGAGGATATTTACAGCAGCTGGTCGATGAATTGTGACTTTGTTGGGTAGTCAGCAATTTTAAACCAGTTTTTTGGGGCAGGGGAACTGTTTCCATAAAAACCTTACATAGGGTAATTGAAGAAAAAAATCATCAAGAAAGGGGTTCGCATGTTTATCTACATTTGGAAGAAATATTACGGTGTTGGGTTGGGTTCGGATATTGTTGTATCAACCTAAACTTGTTTAAAAGAAATTTGCTGCAGATATGCCGTTGTCGGTGATTTCTAGCTCATTATTACGATAAGGTGTACTGAGGGCACAACATTTGCATTGTATTGTCGGTAATTCTATAGCTACAGGACTCTGCATCTTTTATTTTGTCTCTTCGTTCGACTAGTGCATCACACTGTGTGCGAGTATTTTAATCCTACTATACTCTGCGGATATATTCTCGAAATTAAAATCCTATTTCAATCTGAGGCATAAATTTTGATCTCTTAACAGACCTTCCCAATTTCCTATACCACAGCCTGTTGTTGTTTTCTTATAATATTTCATTCTTAAAGTGAAATCCTTAAACAAAACAAAGTCGTTTGATATAATAAAAAAATAATATAACCTCAGGTTCTGTTATTTAAGATTTCGTCTACACTACGATTTTACAGGGTTGTCTTATGTACGCATCTGTGTTAGTATTAGTGCAAGTGCGTGTAAGAAGGGGCGCGCGCGAGCCCATATCTTGAATTGAATTGCATTTGTTGCAGCTGCACGTCACTTCTGCTGCCGCTGCTTCCTAATGTTGTGATAACACACACTCACACATTCGATGATGCCAAAAATTGTTGGCACCCTCCTTCATCTTCTTCATCATTGGAAAAAGGTTCCTTCTTCAAACTAAAAGTACAAATGCTTGCTTGCACCTTGTCTTTGAATTGTTGTTTACAAAATGTCTTTGCTTTCTGATGATGATAATGATGCTGTTGATCATCATCATTGTCATTTAGCCTGGCTCGTTCTCTTATTCGCTAGATGTTTCCAATTGATAGTTCTTAGCGAGAAATCGTAATGAAAAATCTTGTCCTGGTAAGCAAGAAAAATTTGTTTACCGTAAGAATAATCCAGCAGGGAATTGAGGGTTAACATGCAATTTAGTCTGAAATTCGGTGAATTGCAATCTAAGAAGCAACGGTCTACATTGATCTTAGTATGACAAATTCTAGGACGCTTTTGGTTTGAAAATTGGATACTAATATCTAAGCTATGCCTTACATGGGAGCTGTCTCTAACACCCATTAGGAAGGATTGTTATGTCAATAATGGCATATAAATAGAAACACGTATTAAGAAACATAATCAAGTTTCGTACACATGTATGTTCGTCGAAAGTGCTTGGGCGAATATAACGGGTTAATGTTTATTAATCGTTTTAGATGGGTACGTTAGATTCACATATTGCATAACATGGGAGGTGATAGATATCCAGAAATGGTCCGTATTGGACATAGCATGACAAATTTCATCTCAAGTGAGCACATACCTTCATGTGATGTGACATAATGACAGTTAGCTAATACACATATGTGGAGAAACATTGATACCATTGAAGGATAAAAACTTCGGATTGGTGAATGAGATGGATTGAACCGAAAGCGAACATCGGTTGCGTGATCCGCTAATCCGAGTCTCCATGGAATCGTTGTTTTTTTTTTTTTTTGACGTATGAACTTGCCGACAAAACAAGTAAAAAAGTATCAGTCGGCTTTACCGACAGAGATATACCCTCAGCCTGTGTGGATTGAAAATTTTTAAAAATTTTGGGCGTATAAACCGACAAAAGTATGAATAGGATTAAAGCTCAAAAATGTACGGGGATATCGATAGATAGGTCTTTTTATCACACTAGCCTACGAAAAACATAATATCGCTGTAAACAGGGCTACTAGGAAAACCTTTGGTAAAATGTCCAAAGGATCCTCGAACCACACAAAAATGTTGGATTGGACAGATAGGGCCAACATTTGAACACAAACTAAGTTTCGGCAATAGTTAGAGATGCTACGTCTGTGAGAAATCGCGCGTACCATTTTAGCGAATATTTTCGAACTCTTGTGGGGGAGGTACCGGAAGGAGTCTATCTATAAGCAGTACCATATGAATTTCATCTAATATTCGAAGAAATATTACAATATCCAAAGTGTGGACGAACTCAGTATTCGGTTCGAGCTCTCCGGCCACTATATATGGTGCCATGGGGGTTTTCTTTTGCAACTTTCGGGCTGATTTATTAAGAAGTGTGGACTTGCCCCTGAAAAAACTTTATCTGCCGTAATTGAGGCAGCGAAGGCAATTTGCTTCAACAAAAATCAAAGTGATTCGAGAGCAGTTCTTAAAGTGAATTCATCCAAAATTTTGTGTGGGAGGTACCCGAAGGAGGGGACAAATATAGTCCATATTCGAACCTGATCTATATCTGTTAGATATATTAGGATGTGTAAAGTATGGACCAAATCGGTCACCCCCATCAAGAGTTATCGTGGGCACAATTTTTCCAAACATTTTTGAACTTTTGTGGGGGAGGTACTTGAAGGAGTGAACCGATATGGCTTATCTTCGAAATTAAACTAAGTTTGCACAAAATATTACAAAGGCCACATTTTGGACCAAGTCAGCAGATCCGTTCGAGAGTTATCTTACGCTCCAACCATTACACACGGTGTGATAGGGGTTTTTTGTACCTTTCAGGCTATTTCTCAGGAAGTATGGACTTGCCCTTATGAAACTTATACCGTCGTATGAGGGGCGGTGAATACCGGTTGCTATAACAAAAATCAAAGCGATTGGAGAGCAGGTCCTAAACTGACCTTATCCGAAATTTTGTGTGGGAGGTACCCGAAAGAATGGACCGATGGAGTCCATATTGGAACCTCATCTAAATCTGGTAGAAATTTCATGATTTGCAAAGTATGGACCAAATCGGTTTTTGAACTTTTGTGGGGGAGGTACCGGAAGGGATTGGCCAATATAACCCATCTTCGAACTTAAACTAAGTTTGGACAAAATATTACGAGAGTTATCGTGCGCTCCAGCTAGCCAGACAGACAGAAAGACAGACGGACATTGCTCAATCGACTCCAAATTTTCTGAAACACATTTCGTCCAAACATACTTGGGGTCTAAAACCATGATGAGGCACATTTTACCCGTATGAATAAATGCTGAGGGTATAAATATGGACATTTTTGGGGTATTGTGGACTTTCGAATAAATGCTTACGTTTTGCTAATAAATTTGATTTTTCCTAGTAGTTCCCTGAGGGTATGGAACGGCATAGTCCATTTTGAAAGTGGGCCATACTTAGGAAATCATTCCATTCGATAGTTATGGTGTCCACATGCCATTAAAAATGGTTAACTTAGGATTTTATAAAGCTTTTGAAACAATATGTCTGGAAGCGTGGACTAGCACAAGAGAATAATAATATCATTGCAAACACTACCACAAGGAGTAGATTCTGCAACAAAATGATCATCGGACAGCCCTAAAACTGCTTTAAAGTAAAGTCTTTGAACTCTTGTGAGGGATGTACCCGAATATCTTGCCCGATATAGATCTTCTTGGAAGTTGATGAAGTTTCGGCTAAATTGAATACTACAGTCGTAAGTTAGTTGGTGCCGACATAGTTTTTAGGCCACCCTCAAGATGTATGGCCTTGCATAAAAAAAAATTACCGTGGTGGGAGATACCCTTAGGAGTAAACCGATATATACCATATTCGAACAAGGTTTTGATTAAAACGTTTCCTATGTTCGTGAAGATCATTAAAGCGAACATTTTTGATATTTTGTGGCGAAGGTACCCAAGAAGATGATTGATAAACCTCTGTTTCCCACTTGGTCTTGGTTAGGTTATATTATGTGCAGCTGCCGATGGTGTATGAGGGGTGAGAAGAAGGGAGAGGTATAAGAAAGATATAGGAGAGGAGCTGTTATCCTGAGAGTTAGGGTAGAAAATTAGGTTAATTAAACTTCCTGTGTCTGGGATGACTTGCCCTATAGCAACTTAAGGCTTCGGCAATAATTTAACAATGGCTGTGGGGTCTATGGATGAAAAATAAAAGAGATATACTAGCTCGTGCACACCAAACAACCGGTGTCTTTTCAACCTCTTCCATAGACTGCAATACTCAATGTTGTTGTATTCAATGACTAGGAATGACTCCCACATCCATTCTGATCTACGATTGACATAGTGAAAGAAGGGAAGCAGGTCTACGCCCTAAGACTGCCGACCATATTGCTTCTGTACTTACGGTTTTCTCTGCGTTGAGCTTACCGACACAGTCTTCCACCCAAAGGTCCGAGGACTGGGAGTCTCATTCAACCAGTTCATCAACTATCGCATTTCCCTCAACAGCCCTACAACTTTGAACAGTCTTATATTAAATAGTGAATGAACCTAAAGCCTTTAGAGCCGACTGGCTATCGACGTACACCGCGACTATCCCATCTGCAATGTCTGTTATTACTGTCGATAATTCGAAGGCTTTCAACACTGCAAAAATTTCTGCCTGAGAAACACTGCAATTGCCGTTAAGTTTATACGAGCACCACAATATTACGTGGACCTTTGTCCATAGTTTTTGTTGGAGACGTTTCTTGATCACTGGGAACCTTAAATGACAAACTATAGCTAATTCGATCAGAAAATGTAGCTAAAAGCCTTAAAATACTTTAAATCGCGAGGTACCGCTATATAGATGCCTTACCAAAATGTGGACCTATCTTGGCAATTTTTAGTAGAGAAGCTTTTTGGTCATTGGGAACATCAAATGTCAAATTTCAGATACTTCGGTCAGAAAATGGAGCTAAAAGCCTCAAAATACCTTAAATCGGGAGGTACTGTTATATTGGACCTATACCAATACATGCACCTATCTTCACCATTTTTGGTACAGAAGTTTTTGATCTCTTGAAACCCCAAGTGGCAAGTTGGAGCCAATCTGGGAGGAAAATGTGGCTAAAATCCTCAAAATATCTTAAATCTGTAGGTACCGTTATATGGGGCTATACCAAAACGTAGACCTATCTTGAAAATGTCTAGTCAATTTAGTATCTAGTCCATTAAGAACTTCAAATGTAAAATTTCAGCTAGTTTGGTCAAAAAATGCATATAAAATCGTCAAAATACCTTAAACCGGGTGGTACCGTCATATGGGGGCTATAACAAAACGTGGACCCATATAGCCCATCTTCGAACTTGAATTGCCTATGGAAAAAAGACATTCGGGTGCAAAATTGTAGCGTTCTCTATCAATTACTGCGGACGCTAGAATGATTGGAACAGACGGACAGACGGACATGGCTAGATCGTCTTAGAATTTTACCCTGATCAAGATATGTATGGTAAAAACCAAAAATGTTTTGCAATCGATAAATCCGAGCTTCACCCATTCAGAATTCGCGAACTGTTAACATATTCTATATAGTATGACTGAAATTCTTTAAAATGAAGTGTTTTAGGTGGGATCCCATAATGTCGACCATTAAAATTAATTTCCGTGGAAGCTGTGTTGGCATCAATGTAGCAAAATGGATAAAAATGGGTTGAAGCTAACAAGTTTTTTTATGTTCCCGTCCGATTTCTGGCTTAACCATACATTTTATAGACCTATGCCAAAAGAAATAATCACAAATATTCTCCATGGGCAACATAGTACTAGTGTATGATTTTTCGATATATTCACTGCACCCACCTAAAATTGATGCTTACCTTTTGAAGCCGGAATTTCGGGGTTTTTGATTTTTTTAAGTTTGCAGCTTTGTGGTTACAAAAAAATATAAATGGCGAAATATCCACATTCTTACGACTGATAGACCCAGAGTCAGATTAAGCAGAAAAATGAGAATACAAATATATTAACTACTGTTACAACAACATATGTAGTCAAAGACGAGTTCTACAATCAACTTACGGCAACACTACATAGTATTCCGAAGAGGGATATACCTATCCTTATGGGGGATCTAAATGCCAAAATAGGTAGCGACAATGACGGTTTGAGCCATATAATGGGCAAACATGCAATGGGGTCAAAAAACAACAACGGTGAACGCTTTATTGAAGTCTGTCAAACCTTCGACTTTGTCATCGGTGGCTCATTGTTTCCCCATAAGAACATACACAAATATACATGGACATCGCCAAATCGCACAACCAGGAACCAAATAGACCATATATACATTGGCCGAAAATGGAGAAGCTCATTACAAGACGTTCGCTCAAAACGAGGAGCTGACATCGATCAATTTATTTTTAATCAAATTAAAATCCATAAAATACAAAAACATGGCGAAAATGAATAAACGCCTTAATACAACTAGGTTAAAATACGATGAAGTAAAGGAAGAAATAGGAAACACGTTAAGTAATTGCCTACCAGTAACCGACGACACGTGGGAGCACACATGCAACATGCTACGGGAGATAGGAAACAATAAAATTGGATACAGGCAATGTGAACGGCGAAAACAATGGATATCAGATACAACATGGGACCTAATATTAAAAAGGAACAGTTTAAAGTGTTTGCAAAATAACAACACGGACTTCAGATCCCAATACAAAGAGACTGCGAAAGCTGTAAAGAGCTCAGCAAGAGCTGATAAAAGAAGGTATCTACGTAACTTGGCAAACGACGCGGAGACTGCAGCAGGAGCGAATAATATGAGAGAGCTCCACAAAATAATTGGTCAAATAGCAAACCAAAATAAATACAAAAACCAGCATATCAAAGACGAACAGGGGAGACTGTTAACAACAACAGAAGAGCAAACCCGCAGGTGGAGACAACACTTTGAAGCGATAAGCAACGTAAACGATGTTGAAGACGACAACATAACTACGAACAGCCACGGAAATGAATCAATAAACCACAACATAAACGTTGAAGAGCCCAGCATAATTGAAATAAAAAGCGTAATCGACAAATTAAAAGCAAACAAAGCTCCTGGAGAAGACGGAATTCCACCTGAACTCTTACAAACAAACACTCAAGCATCGGCAGATATACTAGCGCCGCATATACAAAAAGCATGGTTATTAGAACAACTACCAGAAGCGTGGACAAAAGGGACCATAGTAAAACTCCCAAAGAAAAATGACCTCACGGACTGCAATAACTGGAGAGGTATAACACTTCTAAACACAATATACAAAATACTGGCTATAATAATCAATAATAGGTTGCAGTGTATTGAGCAATCACTTCAAGAAGAGCAAGCAGGCTTCAGACCACATAGAAGCTGTTTAGACCAGACCAACACTCTCCGCATTGTAATCGAACAATCCATTGAATGGCGATCATCACTTTACCTCGTCTTTATTGACTTTAAAAAAGCTTTTGATTCCATAAAAAGAGACGCTATATGGAAAGCTTTGAAAAACAAAGGAACGCCAATGAAGCTTATCCGCTTAATAAAAGCAATGTACGACAACACCGCCCTACACGTACTACATAACGGTACCATAAGTGACCCATTTTACACCAATGTTGGGTAAAACAGGGTTGCCACTACTCTTCGCCGTAGTACTAGATGATATCATGTTGAAGCTGTCCCACAAGAAAAGCGGAATAATATGGGGCATGCATAAACACCTAGAATACCTAGCATATGCAGATGACATTTGCTTATTATCTCACAAATTTTCTGATATGCAACAAAAATTAAACGACTTAGCTGTAATGGCAAAACAAGCAGGGCTGGATATTAATATTGGTAAAACTTTTGCAATGCGAATAAACAACTCGTCCGACTGCAGCTTCACCATCTCAAACCATCCTATCGAGTTTGTCAAAAGCTTTTGTTATCTGGGTAGCATGATGTCGATTGACAACGGTGTTGACGACGATATTGACAACCGGCTGAAAAAAGCCAGGTCAGCATTTGGCCGTTTAAACAAAATCTGGAGAGCAACGCAAATATCCCAGAATACCAAATTAAAAATCTTCAGCTCATGCGTGAAGTCAACTCTTCTTTATGGCAGTGAAACATGGCTCATGTCAAAAACGTTAGCCCAAAAACTGCAAACATTCATAAACAAATGTCTTCGAATAATCTGTGGCATATTTTGGCCAAACACTATTTCAAATATAGATTTACATACCAGGATGAGAGAAGAATCTATTACAAAGCAAATCGCTAGACGGAAGTGGAGATGGATTGGTCACACTTTAAGAAAGCCGGTCACCAGTATTTCTCGTGCGTCTCTTGAATGGAACCCTCAAGGATTTCGACGTCCAGGACGTCCAAAAAACACATGGCGCAGAACAATCCAAAATGAATTATCACGAATTAATAAATCAATCAATGATTTAAAAACAATATGTATCGATAAAATAAGATATAATTTTCTTGTAGAAGCCCTATGCTCCCAAGAGGAACAATAAAGGAAAAAAAAAAAAAAAAAAAAAAACAACAACGAGAACAAACTGCAATTATAGATGTAAACTTTATTATGATAAATAAATTATAGTAATTAATTCCTTTGAATTAATAAAATAGAAACCAGTAAGGAAAGGATCAACGTCGGGCGGGGCCGACTATATGATACCCTACACCACTGTGAATATGTAAAATATAAATCGGAGCTATATCCAGATTTAAACCGATTTTGATATAATTTGGCACATTTATTTCCAGACCGAATTCAGTCACACATTCCAAATATCATTGAAATCCGACTTATATAGCGTGTTTGGAGCAGCAAATACGCGAAATCGGCCGAAAATATATATGGGTGCTATATCCAAATCTGAACCGATTTCGATATAATTTGGCACATATATTTCTAGACTGAATTCAGTCACACATTCCAAATTTCATCGAAATCGGAAATATATAGCGTGTTTGGTACAGAAAATACGTGAAATCGGCCGAAAATATATATGGGAGCTATATCCAAATCTGAACCGATTTCTATATAATTTGGCACACTTATTTCTATACCAAATTCAGTCAAACATTCCAAATTTCATTAAAATCGGACGTATATAGCGTGATTGGTACATCGCATACGTGAAATCGGGCGAACATATATATGGGAGCTATATCCAAATCTGAACCGATTTCGATATAATTTGGCACATTTATTTCTAGACTGAATTCAGTCACACATTCCAAATTTCATCGAAATCGGAAATATATAGCGTGTTTGGAGCAGCAAATACGCGAAATCGGCCGAAAATATATATGGGTGCTATATCCAAATCTGAACCGATTTCGATATAATTTGGCACATTTATTTTTAGACCAAATTCAGTCACACATTCCAAATTTCATCGAAATCGGACATATATAGCGTGTGTGTTACAGAAAATACGTGAAATCGGCCGAAAATATATATGGGGGCTATACCAAAACTTGGACCGATATAGCCCATCTTCGAACTTGATCTTCCGACGGCTAAAAAAATGGTATTCCCCAATTTTCAGCGAAATCGGTCAACAAATGCGACCTGTATGTTGCGAACGGACGGACGGACGGACGGACGGACATGAATAAATCGACTCAGAAAGTGATTCTATGTATATCCCTAGAAGGAACTATGGGTCTATCTCGCTTCCTTTTGTATGTTACATACAAATGCACTAACACATAATACCCCTTACCACATAGTGGTGTAGGGTATAAAAATGAAAATCATTTTTCATGCCAAAGGGTTGGTGAAAATGACATGCCAAAGATTAGTGAAAATGCTATTCTTGGGAATTGGTTAAGATGGCATGCCAAAGGATTGGTATAGATGCCATGCCAAAGAATTGTCGATGATACCATTCCATCGAGTTAGTAAAGATGACATGCTTAGGATCTGAAAATGAATTGCATCTTTTGGGGGTCACGCTCTTGTAAAAAGAATGAGTGAAGATGCTGAAAAAATGACATTCCATTTCACTTGCACCCATTCTTGAATAGCATCTTTGGCATCGAACATTTTGCAGGTTCTGGAACAGACAAAAGTTGTTAGAACTGCCGTCGTGATGTTGTCTTACATTTCCTGCATATCAGACAACTAAAACTTCTAAACAATTGGTATTGTATGAAGCTCGAAATGTCTGCAATAAAAATGAAGTCCCAATCATCGAGCTAAAAATAGAATCGGACAGCACATATTGCTGTTTTAAAAGTTCCCTTGTCTGTTCTAAATCTGACGAAATCAGTCAAATCTCGCTTCTTGGAATTTGAAAAAAAGTCCGAAACCAAAAGGAACAATAATCTAAGAAGAAACGACTTTTGGAAAGAAACAATTAAAAATAAATTAATTAATTAAGATCCCTACATATTTTCGTCACTAAACAAAAGAGTATACATTTCCAAAATGTTGTTATAAAAAACAAAATTATAAAATAAAAGTAATTTACGAAATAAAAATACTTAACGGAGTGCATTTGGAGTCCATGTCGAAATCTGAACTGGTTATGGGAAGATAATAGCAAAAACCTTTTGTAAGATGAAAGAATATCAGTTGCGGAGAACGGAGGAAGTAATCTTTTGCGTTGCAGCGGTGGTGATTACATTGCAATTTTGGATATAACCTGTTTTCCAGACAAGAAATGAAAATGTCATGCCAAGGGGTTGGTGAAAAAGACATGTCAAAGAATGGGTGAAAATGACGTGTCAATGCATTGGTTAAAATGACATGCCAAAGCATTGGTGAAAATGACATGTCAATGCATTGGTTAAAATGACATGCTTAGGATCCAAAAAGAACGTCATCTTTTGGGGGTCACGCTCATATAAAATTCATGAGTGAAAATGACAAAAAGATGACATGCCAGATCACTTGCACCCATGATTCAACTCATGATTTTTCATCGAAGATTTTACTGGGCATTGACGTATTTTTGATGGGCGCTAATGAAACCGAATGCGCATCAATATCGTATGCACATTGCGCGATTTTTGCACACTTTTTTTGAATGATTGTAATTTCAATATTACTCTGAATTTCATATCCCTATAAGTTATCACAGTAAGCAAATAAGCTTTCGCGACGGTAAACTATTTTTCTTGAAGAAGTTTTACCAGTTCAAGTTAATTATTGTATGGGATTTTAGCGAAATAGTTTGAAAACTCCCAAATATTTTTTTCTAGTTTTTCGAATCAATCCAAAAAATTTATTTGCAACAATATTTTCCAACAATGAGTTTTTTTACTTTTTTTTTAATTTTTTCAAATGGAATGGCAAAAGAAATTTGGTTTTTACCATATACACTTTCATTCGGGTAAAATGTGCCTCATCGAAATAATAGTTTTAGACCCCAAGTGTGTTTGGAAGAAATCCGTTTCAGACAATTTGGATTTGATTTAGCCATATCCGTCCGTCTGTATGCCTGGCTGTCTGGAGCCCACGATAATTTTCGAATCAACCGATTTTTCCCGATTTTTTTTCAAGTTTTGGCTTTCGTAATATTTTGTCCAAGCCCACCTTCCGGTACCTCTCCAACGAAAGTTTGAAAATGTTCGGAAAATTTGTGCGCACGACAACTCCTGAACGGAGTAACCTGTAACAACTTGTATTCACCGCCCCCCATATGACGGTACAAGTTTCATCTGGGGCAAGTCCGTACTTCCTGTCGAATCATTATGATTTCTTTTGAAGCAGCTTGCATTTCCTGCCTCAATTACGAAAAAATGTTTTCAGGGGCAAGTCCGTACATGCTTGCCTGAATGCTGTAAAAACACGCTATTGCACCTATTGTCTTGTGGATGGAGCGTGAGTTACCTACAGTCACCAAGAATCAACATTATTATGAACATCATTATTATTAAGATCGTTATTTCCAACAACATTGTCAATAATGAATAACAACATTATTATCAACATCATTATTACTTGCAACATTGTCATTAACAATCAATATTGTCGACATTATGTCGTCAGCAATAATTTCCACTTCAACATCAACAACATAGCAATAAAACCGTAACAGCGGAAATGAAAGAAACTAAAGAAATGTTTACTGTTTACGATACATATTTTTAGCTTAAGTACTTTTCTTCGTAATTTTAAATTTTATGTTTATTGGTTCTCTCTCAACTCTTTGAAAAAGTCAATAATAGTAAAATTGCTTAAATATAACAAATTTTTGAATAAAGATCAGGTTGTAATTGGCATTCAAACGAGAATCATCGCGCGGATAAACCGATTTGATCCAAAATTTGACAATCGAAATATTTTACTCAAAGTTAAATCATGTGGGCCTTATCGGTACACTCCTTTGGGTACCAATATCTCTTAAACGGAGCAACCAATTTGATCCAAATTTGGATCTCGAAATATTGGTGTCTAAGATGGGCCTTGTCAGAATTGTGGAGTCGATCCTCTCCTTTGGGTACCAATATCTCATAGACGGAGCAACCAATTTGGTCCAAACTTTGTATCTCGAAATATTTTGTCCAAACTTAGTTTATGTTCAAAAATGGTCCTTGTCGGTCCATTCCTTAGGATACCACCCCACACAAATGATCAACATTTTTGTTTAAGTGCGGTTAAGCTTCTGTTCGAGAATTCTTTAGTGATTTTTACGGAGGTACTCTTAGTAGCCCTGTTTACAGCGATATGATGCTTTTCGTGGTCAAGTCCATGTTCCTGATGTCGAGAGGAATGACTCCCAAAATAAAACACACTTCCAAAATGGACTATACCGGTCCATTCCTTTAGGTACCTCTTCCTTAAAACTTTTGAGATTTTAATTCAATATTATTGTTGGCAAGTTCATACGCCCAAAATTCTGAAGACCACCTAAACACATACGTTCTTCGGGAAAATGTCTTTCAGTTCACACCAGCTGAGGGTATACCTCTGTCGACAAAGCCAACTGATACTTTTTTATTTGTCCCGTTGACCCTAAGCATTTAAAGCAATTTGTAAATATATCGTTTTTCATAACAGTGAGCTACCGTGGCACCTCCGAAATTCATGCCTACGTATATCACGAGATATAACATATCGTAGTCGTGATTGTGGACCCCAACTAAGAACATTTGGTCAATTCTGAGAATCGTAAAAATGTCGTAAACGCTTTTATTTAAAGATATAATTTTTTAACAAAAAACAAAAAATTAAAAATTGTTTTTAAAGTGGTTTGTGCAAGACCTTTTTCAATATTTGAATGAAATAAACATTATTATAGTTATTAGTAGGCTTATACTTATTCATTCGTGCAAAAAAAAAATAATTTAAAAAAAAATTTCATTTCATACATTTTTTCAAAAAATTATATTTTTAAAATCGATTTGTGCGTGAACATTTTTTATATTTCAATGGAATAAACGATAGCGTAGTGATTATTAGGCAAAACTTCATTCATCCCTGCTACAGGAAATCATTTTTGAGAAAAAATGTCAAAAAGTCATAACCCTAGTGCACAACCATCGTTGCCTCACAAATTAATTTGTAAGCCGAATATATAGGGATTTTAAAACAATACGTCCCTCCGAAATTCATTAACTAAAGAAAATGTTGTAGAGAATTTTAACAATATTTACGGTTTTTAAGCAAAATCATAAAAACCTAAAAACCCTAAAAATGTGACCTTTGACCCCGATTTATTTAAAAATCCCTCCGGTGATTTTTTTTTGATTTTTCTCATCTATGAACATTGTAGTATTAGAATCCGCAAAAACTTCCCAGGTGTAAGATCCTTTCATTAAAAGTAAGTTCAGACGCACCGTCCTGGAGACACAGAGGGGCGGACAGTATCCACTTTAGATAAAAGTGATATCAACATAAACCTTGAACCATGCCATGTTATTGCTCAAAATTGTTAAAAATTTATGCCAATATTTACATTTTTGAGTTTTCTGTATGTAGAAATCGACTTTCCAAAAGTATGTGATATAAAAGTACCTCCTAATTTCGCATACTTTGGCCTCTTATGTCCTAGTCATTTTTTCCAAACGGTTTGACTGTAATTTAGCATTTTCGTTTCTTTGAAATGATATACCAGAATACAAAATTCAAATTTTAAAATGAAAGTTTAGGGAGAAATTAGTCAAATTGGCACATATTCTCTAGAACGCCGATATTCTGTAGCATAAAAAACTCGTTTCTGTCCCCACAGCATATTTCAATGCTTCTCACAGTGAATTACGAAGGTTGCTCAGTTCCTAGAAGTGCTTCTCAGAATATAACCAATCCAAACAAAACTACACATTCACACAGGTTATAGTTTATCGATTTATATTGTTAATCGATAATCTATAGTTGTATAAATTTATATATACCGACACAACGACATGATATAAAGATTAATTTGTTTATTGCATGTTCTGTCCAAACGCTCAATAACAAAACACAAAGAACACATTTACAATCGAATCGAATGATTCTGGTAATGGTTAAAATTTATACACTGAAGCTGCCAACCAACCAGTGGGTAATAAATGTGTTACAGTTTAAAGATCATCAACAAGATTTTCGTTTCACGATAATGTCAAGAAAATTAAAATGACAGTTTTATAGCGTAGCTGTGTTCTCTCACAAAACAAACGAAAGTGAATTAAGTTGTTAAAAGTGTTCAATGTTAATTGAATACGAAAGGCATACATACAACGTTACACCTGCGCACATTGGTGGCAAAGATCATGTAAATCGAAGGTAATAAAATATGTTGAATGAGAGAGATATGTATATGTGTAGACATAGTTGGCAGAATTGTAGAGCAACAAGGACAATTTGGAGGATTTTGAATTCTATGATTCTGAGATGAAAAAAAAAAACAAAAAAATTAAATACCTCCAAAATAATATTGAACACATTTTAATAATTTTACAAAAATAAAATAAAAACTATATTTGACATTTTGTCCATAAGTCAATTTGTCCACTAATATTAATTCAATTAATTGGAGTTCTAATTTGAATGTGTCCAATAAGTGAAAATATGTTTAGTATGCGTTTTCAACACTAGGGTGTGCTTAACAAAGTAGTGAGTGCAAGTCGAAGACAATCGAATATAATAAGAGTGTAAGCAAGAATTTGACAGCGACAAGACCTTAGAGGGAATGAAAAAGTTCATTTACTACCTTTCGTTATGTATATGCTAGATAAAAACCTGGTAATTTTCTATTTACATACTTACTTACTTAGCTAGCCCAGTACAGAACATTTGTTCCATAAGCCGTGCTAAGAAAAGATCTCAAACTCTCTCTCTCTCTGTTTAATGCTTCGCTTTCTGGAATACCGCGCCTTTTCATCTCTTCGTCCATTTGTTTGTGCCATCTACGCGTAGGCCTGCCAATTCTGCGAGCACCGTCATGTGGCTAGATCAAAACTTGGTCATTTTCTAATTACATACTTATTTAATTAGCTGGCCCAGTACAGAACATTTGTGCCATAAGCCGAACTAAGAAAATATCTCCAATTGTCTTTGTTTGTTGCTTCGCTTTCTGGAATACCGCTCCTTTTCATATCTTCGTCCACTTGTTTGCTCCACCTAATTCTGCGTGCACCGCAATGTGGGACGTATTTATACGCCTTTTTAGCGGGTTCATCATCGCTCACTCATATGATATAGCCTAGCCAACGCAATCGTTGCATCTCCATACGTTTAACTATATTGATGTCGTTGTAAAGCAGATACAGCTCGTGGTTCATGCGACGTCGATATCCACCGTCAACGCAGATTGGTACATAGATCTTCGAAGAATTTTTCTCTCAAACACACCAAGCACTGCCTTGTCTGCTTGCGCATGTACCCAGGCTTCGGAACCACACATCGACTGTTTGACTAGATGTGGCTATATTCCTAAACTGCTTACTCAGTCCGAAATAGCATCTGTTGGCCAGCACTATTCCTCTTCGTATTTCACAACTGATGTTGTTGGTTGTGTTTACGGTATCCTTTACTACCTCACTAAGTCCTTTACTACCTCAAAATTATAGGAACCAACCTCTACAGTTGGCTCGATCTCATTGCGAGTCAACACCATCAACTTGGTCTTCTCGCCGTTTACCGCCACACACACTTTACAAGATTCCCTTTCGATTTTTTCTTAGGTATCAGTTACTTCCTTTACCGATCGACCCATGATGTCATTGTCATCGGCATAAGCATGTAACATATGGCTGTTTGTATATATTGCGCCACTTCTTTTCACCTTCGCATCTCGTATAACCTTTTCCAGCAGAATGTTGGATAGGTCACACGAGAGGCCGTCACCTTATCTGAAACCTCTTTTGGTACTAAACTCTTCGGAGAGGTTTTTTCCTATTTTAATTGAAGACCGAGTATCAGTTAATGTCATTCTACAAAACCGAATAAGCTTAGCAGGGATACCAAATTCAGACATGGCTTGGAATTCCTTTGAACGTAGGGGGCTGTCGAAGGCCGCTTTGTAGTTGACAAAAAGGTGGTAAGTTTCGATCTGCATTCTTGGGTCTTCTCCTGGATTTGTCGCAGGGTAAATATCTGGTCAATGGTTGATTTGCCAGGTGTAAAGCCGCATTGGCCCAATTATTTCACTGACCATAGGCTTTAGTCGTTCGCACATTATCCCTGACACTATATTGTATGCAATAGGGAGAAGACTTAGGCCCCTATAGCTAGAGCATACAGTCTTATCTCCTTTCTTGTAGACAGGGCACCGGATACTCAGATTTCAAACGGCGGGTACTCCTTCTTCCTGCCAGATTGTGATAACTAGCTGAAGATTACATTTTATCAGCGTGTCGCCTCCGGTTTTAAACAGCTCGGCTTATAAGCCATCAGCTCCTGCTGCCTTATTATTCTTCAGCCGGTTTATTGCTGTCTTTACCTCATCTTGGATGGGCGGTATACATTCAATACCATCTTCTGGGATTGGATCTGTGGTATCTTCGCCGTCTTTGCTACTATCGGATACCAACACACACTATGTGTATCAGTTACCAAATTACCTTGCTGGTCTCTACAGGAGGATGTGCCTGTACCAAAGCCATCAGTTTGTTGTTTTACTCTTTGGTAGAACTTTCGGACTTTATTCTGGCTTCTGCATATTTCGATTCTTTCACACTACCGTCTTTCCTTTTCTCTCTTTTTCCTGCGGAAAAGACGTTTCTGCTCTCTCCTTTTCTCCCGATGCCTCTCACGTGAGCTACGCGTTGCTGCATTGTTCTCTTCGGTAGCAGCACGACACTCCTGGTTATACCATGGATTCCTTGGTGGAGGTCTCCGGTATCCAAGTATGGATTTTCCGGCTGTTTGCATGGAGTGGGTAATTGGGCTGATATGTTATCGGGACGAGGAGTGCTTTCATTAAGCAATTGGTTTAGTTGAATGGAATATGCTGTGGCTATCAGTTGTGTTTGCAGCTTAACGATGTCCAACTTCCGCGTTGTATCTGGTCGTGCTTTATTTGCAAGGTTTAGACAGGTACGTACCTTTGCTGCAACAAGGTAGTGGTCCGAATCTATTTTTGCTCCTCGGAACGATCGTACATCCAACACGCTCGATGAACGTCTTCCATCTATCATCTATCATGATCAATTTGATAACTTGTTCTTTGATCTGGAGACAGCCTGGCGCCCTTATGAATATCGAGATTATTAAATCTGGTACTGCAAAGTCTATCAGCCTATCCATTGTCTGATGTTTCACTGTGGAGATGTTTTAACCTCCGACCAACTACAAATCCGCAACCAAACCCATGCTTTATGTCGTGGCAACTATAATACAGTGCGTCACTTGTAGGTGTTGTTGTGACGCCTTTCCCGTTCCATCGTATTTCCTGTATGGCAGTAATGTCGGCCTTGTACTTTTCAAGTAAATCTGCCAATGAGCAAACTGCACCTTCTCTATAAAGAGTGCGAACATTTAAGGTGCAGATTCGCAGACCATGGCCCTTAAAACGTTTGCGGGGTTCGTCAACTTTAAAGGGGTTTGTTTTTCTTTTTTTCGCTTGTTCATAGTAGGCTGCTTTTTCTAGGGGAGGGTTACTAACCTGGCGCCCAAACCCAAGTTTTTAACGTTCTTATAGGTGAACGCGAGGCAAATTTATTTTAGCTCACTTCCCTTACCTGGTGTTAAAGGCAGCTACCCCAGGTGACACTACGGGGAGGTCAGGGTCCACTTAAGATGAAAGAGGGACCAAGATAAATCCTGGTCTTTGCCATGTTAAAGCCGGTGAAGACCTAAATTCACATACCTTCATAAGGTCGCTATGATTTTTTTCCTTTTAAATTAGACAGAAAGCGTGGATATTTGGCCAGTTTACCTACCACAACAACAGCGTTCTGTGTGTCCCACTACACTAAAATTCGGCTGTGATTCGTGTTGAAGATTCCATACAATTTGCTAACCAGATAACTGATGGTATGAAAAACAAAACATCAAATAGCTATTTAACATAATGACTTATGAATCGTCTGTCCTGATAACAATAACTGACATAAAAATGCCGTTATTACGCCAATATAACAAGAACCTAACGCTCAAGAAGTTCCAAAACAAAAAGAGGAAGTAACAGCAAATTGGCATACGCCCCAAAGCCAAAAAGGGTTGTCACATTTGGTGATGGGTATTCATGTTTTTTTGCTTATCACAACAACAGTTGGAGTTCAGTTCTGCGTAAATTATACCCGCCGCCAAACTGTTATGAAATCTCATCTTGATCATGTTGATACTGATACTGCTGAGGATGACAACGAGAATTCATCAAATAAGGGTATAGCACTCATTCACTTAATTTACTTTTAATTTTAATAAATAACCCAAAACAACAAATTAACAAGGCGAATGGACAAAAAGGAGAAAAACTACCTCTTCCTTGTTATTATTTTGCATCATGCATGTGATGACATGATACCGATTTTTGGGATGACAAGTCAATGACGTCTCCCGGCTTTGTGACCAAATGTGAAAATTTGATATCTTCTTTCTATGATGAAAGAATCTTCAGGTCTTTTATTGAATTGTATATTACACGAAAAGTGATGTCTTTTAAGTGGCTGTGTGATTCCTTGGGTGGTAAAAATCCTCAAGTGATGAGTTGAAATAAGAATTTTTTAAATGAAGGTGAGCTAATTTCTTATTTCCAACTGCAAATGCATGATAGCCTAAAGTAGGCTAATAAACTTCACTTTTAGAATTATTGTCTGTGGGGGTTTCATCTGAATGCTAATCATCTGTGTAAATATAACTGACTTCAAGTCAAAAGCTTTAGGACAATTATACTGAAATGACTATTGAAAGGAATCATACTTCAAGTGAAGTAATATGAAGAGTTTAGAATTGGTTAAGACCAATTGATGATGCAAAGTGTGGCAAAGATGCTGGTACGGTATGGCTATGAAGTTGTGGTACAGTACTCTGAATTAATAAATAAAATAATTGATTTTTATAGAAGAGAAGAAGAAAATGATGTTTTTGAAAGATGGCGTGAGGGTGAAAGATCGCAGTAGGTGCCACGACCGCATTGAACTTTGAATCTCGAACCTGGCCTGACAACCTCAAATTTTCAACGGTGCCAAGAAATATAACTCATCGTAAAGTAGGCAACATTTCCTGAATAATTGTACCCATATCGTTTTGATTCGGGGGGACACTAATTGATATTCTTCTTGTCCTTTCAGGGATGTTTGTGGGAACATACGTATTTATGTGTATATCTACAGTGCAATTGACTCAGGTTATAAAGGAATAGGAGCCGGAGTATTTTCTAATGCGGCTAATTTTGTGCGTCATGAGACTATTTTATTTTTATTTTGGTATTCCGCAAGAATGCGTACTGGGCCCATTGCTATTAAAATTAAATTAAAACCCAAAACAATGATTTAAAAAGTATGTCATTTCTATCTTTGGTCAGCCTATTTTTCTATCAACTAAAAACTATAGAAATTAGAAATCTTGAAATTAGGGCCAAACTACCAATTACCCCAATTTAAGTACCAATTATCACAATATTCGTATACTTAAGGCAAATTTGGTTTATTGAGAGAAATATGGATAAGTCACACTTTAGGTCAGCAACCTTTCCAAACATAGGAAGAGCCTTTAGTAACCTTAAGTTGAAGTCTATTCATAAGTTACTTATAGACTAAGGCATTTCCTTTATACTGATCAAATACTTTGACGAAATTCTAAACTACAGGATAATAAATTCACAATATCGATGAGAATCACATCAGGAAGTCTGTCACCAGAGGTACATCACAAGGTGGAGTATTGTCAGCACTACTATGATCAACGAAATGCTCAAGAAATGATGTTGTTTTGATGTTGAGTAGAAAATTCGAATAATTGACACCTTCAATCTACCAACGTTCAATGGTGTTAAATTGGAACTCTCTCTTCAGATTTCAAGTATCCAGCCACAGTTCTGGACCATCGGCTAACATGAAATGAAAAGTCACGCGTGAAGAGAGGACTGATAACATTGAATACATACAGGAACTCCACAGGCAAGAGTTGGGGACAAACACTACAAGTCAAAAACTGAAAGTTTATGACTATAGTACGCTCAATTCTTATCTATAAAGTCCTGGTTTTGTAGAACGATCTTAACATGTAATCGTATTAATTCAAATTAAACAGCGTCCAAAAAGCGAAATCAGTACTCATCACCAGTGCTACGAAGAGCACACCACAGGCCGCCCTGAATTTGCTACTGGATCTTCATCCGTTAGATAATGTTGTGTTGCGGCTTAATTATGTTAATTGGTTACGATTCTACGTAAAACATAAGTTCAATGAGAACGGAGAGATTAAATGGTTACATATCACCAGAAGTTGACTTCGAGCAAAGAACTTTGCACATTCCCAGCATATCACCTGGAATCATTCCACTCCATCTCTAGACGGTATAGAAATTTATACCGATGGCTCTAATATAGAGAATAGAACAGATGCATGCGTCAACAGCGATACCCTCTACCTTCGACTCTCATATGCGTGGAACGAATGACGTTTAAACATTTTGCAGAACTGAGGAACATGCATATATGGACTATCTACGTCGATTTCCAGGCCACAGTGGTCCCACTTGTATGGGAAGGTGCGACAAAAATATTTATGATCGTCGTATCGATCTGATTTTTTCAGTATATGCTAAAAACAAGTAAAAAATACTTTAGCAAAAAAATCATCAATATGGGTTCTGTTTTTCCAATAGCCCCCAAGTAGCGGTACCACCCGATTTCAGGTATTTTGAAGATTTTATCAACATTTTCGGCCCGAAGTGGTTGTAATTTGCAATTTGGAGTTCTCAATGATCAAAAACCTTCTGCGCCAAAAGTTGTGGTCTTGGGTCCAGGTTTCGGTATAGCCCTCATATAACGGTACCTACCGATTTCAGGTATTTTGAAGATTGTATCAACATTTTCGGCCCGAACTAGTTGTAATTTGCCATTTGGAGTTCTTAATGATCAAAAACCTTCTGCGCCAAAAATTGTGGTCTTAGCTCCAGGTTTCGGTATAGCCCTTATATTACGGTACCTCCCTATTTCCGTTTTTTTGAGGTTTTTATCTACATTATCGGTTCGAATTGGTTATAATTTGCTATTTGGAGTTCTTAGTGGTCAAAAACTATCGTGGACAGGAAAGGAAACAAATTATTCCATTTGAGGTCAGAGTATAGCATAAAATAGCATATAATAAAGTTCGGTGCGACCGAACTTTACATTTTTACTTGCTTTTCATATTATATGTGTAGCATCATACTTACTTACTTAGCTGGCCTTTTACAGAACATTTGTTCCATAAGCCGAACTAAGAAAAAATCTCCAATCCTCTCTGTTTGCTGCTGTAGTTTCCCAATCTGGGATATGTAGCTTTGTGATATCTCGTTTCACTTGTTCGCTCCAACGAAGCTTTGGCCTTCCAGATCTGCGAGAACCTCCATGCGGCCCGTATTTATACGCCTTTTTAGCGGGTTCATCATCACTCATTCTTATAGCATGGCCTAGCCATCGCAATCGTTGTATCTCGATTCGTTCAACTATATTGATGTCATTGTATAGTTGATACAGCTCGATGTTCATACGACGCCGATATTCGCCGTCAACACAGATTGTCCCGTAGATCTTTCGAAGAATTTTTCTCTCAAACACACAAAGCACTGCCTTATCTGCTTGAACAAGTACCCATGCTTCGGAACCATACATTAGCACGGGTAGTATCAGTGTTTTGTACAGTGTTATTTTTGTTTGACGAGAGGTGGCTTTATTCCTAAAGTGCTTACTCAGCCCAAAGTAGCATCTGTTACCCAACACTATTCTTCTTCGTATTTCACAACTGGTGTTATTTGTTGTGTTTATGGCGGTGCCGAGGTAGAAGAAGTCCTTTACTACTTCAAAATTATAGGTACCAACATTCACAGATGGTGCTGTGTTTATGGACATATTTCGCGTCGATACCATCAACTTGGTTTTTACGCCGTTTACTGCCAGACCAACTTTAGCAGATTCTCTTTCGACTTTCGCAAAGGTGTCAGTTACTTCCTTTATCGATCGACCCATGATGTCAATGTCGTCGGCATAAGCCAGTAACATGTGGCTGTTCGTGTATATCGTTCCATTTCTTTTGACCTTCGCGTCCCGTATGACCTTTTCCAGCAGGATGTTGAATAGATCACACGACAGGCCGTCTCCTTGTCTGAAACCTCTTTTGGTAGTAAACTCTTCGGAGAGGTTCTTTCCAATTTTAACTGAGAATCTCGTCTCAGTTAATGTCATTCTACAAAGTCGAATGAGCTTTGCAGGAATACCAAAATCAGACATGGCTTGGAACACCTTTGAACGTATAGGGCTGTCGAATGCTGCTTTATAATCGACGAAAAGATGGAAGGTGTCGATCTGCATTTCTTGGGTCTTTTCCAGGATTTGTCTCAAGGTAAATATCTGGTCAATGCTGGATTTGCCAGGTCTAAAGCCGCACTGATAGGGTCCAATAATTTCATTGACCATAGGCTTTAGTCTCTCACACAATATGCCAGATACTATCTTATATGCAATAGGGAGCAGACTTATGCCCCTATAATTGGAGCACACAGTCTTATCACCCTTCTTGTGGACTGGACATAGGATGCTCACGTTCCAATCGTCGGGTACGCGTTCTTCCTGCCAGATGGTGCTAACTAGCTGATGCATACACCTTATCAGCGTGTCGCCTCCGGTTTTGAACAGCTCGGCTGGTAGGCCATCTGCTCCTGCCGCCTTATTATTCTTCAGCCGGTTTATTGCTGTCCTTACCTCATCTTGGCTGGGCGGTATACATTCAATACCATCATCTGGGATTGGATCTGTGGTATCTTCGCCGTCTTCACTGCTATCGGATACCAACAGTTTGGAAAAATGTTCTTTCCATATCCTGAGCACACTATCTGTATCAGTTACCAAATTACCTTGTTGATCTCTACAGGAGGATATTCCTGTATCAAAGCCATCAGTTTGATGCTTCACTCTTTGGTAGAATTTTCGGACTTCGTTCTGTCTCCTGTACATCTCCATTTGTTCACACTCCCTCTTTTCCATTTCTCTCTTTTTCCTGCGGAAAAGACGTTTCTCCTCTCTCCATTTGGTGGAGGTGGAGGTCTCTGGTATCCAAGTACTGATTTTGCGGCTGTTTGCATGGAGTGGGCAATATTTTGCCATTGTGCTGATATGTTATCGGGACGAGAAGCGCTATCATTAAGCAATTGGGTCAGTTGAGTGGAATATGCTGTGGCTATCTGTTGTGTTTGCAGCTTGGCGATGTCCAACTTTCGTGTTGTGTCTGTCCGTGCTTTATTTGCAACGTTTAGACGGGTACGTACCTTTGCTGCAACGAGGTAATGGTCCGAATCTATGTTTGCTCCTCGGAACGATCGTACATCCAACACGCTCGATGAATGTCTTCCATCTATCACAACGTGATCAATTTGATTTATTGTTCTTTGGTCTGGAGACAGCCAAGTGCCCTTATGAATATCGAGATGCTTAAATCTGGTACTGCTAACTACCATGTTTTCCCAACCATGAATTTCCCAACTGTTTGTCCAAAGATATTCTCCTTTCCAATTTTGGCATTAAAATCGCCTAGAACAATTTTAATGTCATGGGCAGGACAACGGTCATATGTTTCTTCTAAGCTCTCGTAGAATATATCTTTGGTCTGTTCGTCCTTGTCATACATATATCAAAAATATGCAAATGTAAAAAATACACTCATAAGTAGATCCCAAAACAAAAATGTCTAAATCTTTAAAGTAAAAAACAAAAACAAACAATTAAAACACAAAACAAAGAAGAAACTGAGAATACAGTATTACGGCAAATTCACTGAAGCGACCAAATACATCGTCAGTATTTTTATGTCACACACGGAAATGCAAATATATGCAGCTGGAACCAATTGTTTTGTTAAAACTATTTCGAACTTTCTTCAAAAAATTTGGAGAGTGGCGAAGGATGGCGAAGTTAGTAAAACTCAAATTCAAATTTTTGGGACTTGGAAAAAAATCCACTAAAAAGTATTATAAAAATGTGATTTTCAGCAAATTTTATGGGAATAATGTGTACACATTTTTATGCAAAGGTAATTAGAAAACCTTGTAATAAAACTTCCATTTTGAGAAAATAATTTTATCTTTTCAATTTTGAGTTACTTGTCTTGTAAGAAGTCACAACCGTACTGATGTTTTTAAAGTTTTTAAGAGATCATACGTAAATGTCAACTTCTTCTGTTTTGTTTTGTTAAATAACGTTATAAATTACAAAAACAGTGCTGGAATATTAAAATATAATATGTTTAGAGACAATTTGCTGAATTGTTGCAGGGATTTGCTGATATCGATTTTTCGGTTGATCTAAAATAAATCGTAACTTTATGTTGGGTCCAGGGTCATTGCAACATTGTAAGACATTAAATGTCAGATAAAAAAGCGCGTCTCGTCGATAATTAGGTCAAGCCTTCTTTGTGTCATTTCTTACGGTTGGTGGAACAACGCTATAGGTATAAGGCTAGCCAGATTTGACACAATAAAGCTAAGTGCAGGATTTCCAATGTGATCAATACTCTCTAACCACATCTCTACTTTCGCTTAAGAAGACCCATCGAAAATTAATGGTCAGTTTCACTAAGATGATTCGAATACAAATTCGTTCGAATAACTGCCAAACGTCTGTTTCTTTAAAAAATTGTATTGATTTTCCTAATTTCCTAAAACAGGAGTTTCTTTTTGCCAAAGGTCTTAAATGGTTGCAACCAGAAGAATGCGAGAACACAGCCCCCCCACACCCCGTGATGAATACAACGTACTGATGAAGGATCGTACCAGATGGAGGACTTGCTTTCCTGTTTCTCCAGTCTGCTCACCGCCCTGTATCGCTAAAGCCTTGCTCTAATGACCCGTATATGGAATGTATTAGGGTTGCTTTCTGATGTGGAGCAGTTCTCTATACATCTCGCCTATTAATAGCCATAATCCAGGTTATAAGCTTAACATTAGCCCGCTTTTGTAATGTCGTAACCGAGACTTTATGACATCAAGATTTGTGGCATTCGGTTCTAGGCAATGACTGGAGAGGTAGTTGCGCAGATTGATAGCTCCTTACAACGTACTGAGGAAGGATCGTATCGGTTCGGCGACTAGCTTTCCTATTTCATTAGTCTGTTTAATGCAGACCTATCTCGCTTGAGCCTGACTCTGGTCTGGAACTGGCGGGATAGAGTTAGTAACATATACAACCTTCCGATTAATAGCTATATTCCAGGTTATAGACTCAACATTAACTTGGGGAACTTTAATGCTCATCATAATTTGTGGTATTCGGTCCTCGGAAATGACCAAAGGGGTATAGTGCTTAGGCTAAGCTTATTGATAACTGTACGTTTTGCACATACAATGACGACGCCCCTACCAGGATTAGCGGAGAGTGTCACAGTTCGCCAGATATAAACAAAGTGTAACCAAGGTCTGACAAATGACGTCACCTGGCCACCCATGGTTTCCCTTTGGTCAGACCATGTCCCTATATATAATCGTTTCCCTTTGGTTAGAACAAAATCGATTAGTTGTCAATGAGAGCCGTACCTAAAATTTCCTGATCGACATTTTTGCAGAACATTTCGAAGCTGAAAAACGTCATCTTGTGGTACTTTTATAGCGGCTCTTAAAATAAAGGACGAAAAGGACATTGAAGGAAGCGAGATAGAAGGTCAAAATGCTCTAAGAAAATAATCCTCTTTTGATTTGGCTGAAGAAAAGTGATCTCAAAAAAAAGCTAAAACAACAGCGGACAAAGATATAACGCTAATATCTGAGGGCTTATAGGGTCTGCAGCAAAATATTCATCACGCCATATCTAAAAAGTTCGACTCACGGCGGATCTGTCCTTCTGGGTTCTGTATATACTCACCAAGAGCTTTCATCCCCAAAAGGAATTTTCCACCCCCCAGACTCTGAGCTCCATTTTGTTGCACAGTGTAATCAATTACATCTGTGGACGCCAGTCGTACGTTGAATGCAGGAACAAGAATTCCAAGCTCAGTAGAGTGAAACGGAGAGTTCCCCAAGGTGGGGTGATATCTCCGAAACTGTTTAATTTCTACCTCTCCTGTTTCCGCCCCCTCCAGACGGCATTGAGATCGTTACTTATGCCAATGATTGTTCAATCTTGGCGTGAGTTACCTTTCCATCTTATCTCCTTTTTCCACGTGAATAATATGTACATACCCGCAACTAAATCTGTTTACCACAGGGACGGCAGCGGTTAGAACAGATTTGAATGTCCCTAGCGGGCAGCACTTGGGGTACAGATGAAGAAACCTTGTTGACCACATATAACGCGTTAGGTCGGTCAGTGTTAAGTTAAGCGGCGTCAGTATGGTCCGCGAATATAAGTGCAACGCGATGAAAAAATATTCAAACCTGTCAGAATGCTGCTCTGAAAACTGCAACAGGGTGCCTCCTCATGTCTTCAGTGGACCATCTACATGATGAGACAAAGATTCTTCCAATACAGGAACACAAAGGCATGTTTCGGGTGTTACCATGAGAACCATCCTAATCACCACATAGTGGATAGGACTCCCCCATTCCCCATCTACCGCAGCTGAGGTCTGCCAGCATCCACGACAAACCAGAGTAGTTTTGGCTCAACTACGCTCGGGATGGTACAGCAATCTAAATTCCTATAGGACAAGGATCGATGATACCGCGCAATTCATCTGCCCAGCAGGTGGCTCTGGCACGCACGATACACTACATATTTCAAATCTCTTTAAAGATTTACATAATGTACTTTCCTTCTCCCGAACACTGTGCGGCCGATAAGAGTATACTTAAATTCAATATCTATAGGGGAAAAGTATTTGTTTACACTTGCAGAGAAATATCAATATCTCGACTTGTCAGATTGCAGTCAAAACACACAGTAAGAACGACATCACACAGAAAACGGGAGTGGAAGCCAAAACCACCAGAAGAAACAAAGGCTAGAAGCATTGTTTTGAGTGTATTCAATCGGTTTGTGAACGTTGTCATCCGTAATCAGTAATATATCATTAAATAAGAATATTATTCTGCAAGTACTTACGTAAATATGATCTCGACAAGGCGGTATTTGAATATGCTGAGGGTAATTGTGTTGTGGAGATTGTGAATATGATCCATATGGTCGTCGCACGACATCAACGACGTATAAGTGTGTGCTTTTGAAGCCAGTTCGTGTGCCATGGAACAGAACACCAATAAAGAACCTGTTAGTCAATGACTACCCATCACACACTTCATCACATGACATAACATTTGATATCATTTGCTCTCAGCTTTGCCGTAAGTAGTTCGACAAGAACATGTATTAGCAATGTGAAGTACCAGCATTGGCTTTGGCACTTTGTCTTTAACGATCATCATCAGCGACAAGAGCATCATCATCATCATCAGGAGGACGAGCAGTAGCAGAAATAATGGATAGATGAATGTATGTTAAACATCACTGCGTCTGTCTTTCCTTTGTGGTTGGGATGCGTCTTTCATAATGGTTCAAATTACCTAATTGAAGTTTCATTCTAAACAACAACAATTACCGCTGCAAATGTAAAGTTAATCCAGTTGATGATATGTTTTATGTAATACTAGGGGGTTTATTCCGTATTCCATATAATATTTATAATGTACTATAGCCTTGATCATACGCATAAGCTGTAATAAAACAGAATAAAAAATAAATAAATTGTTGAACTGTTCTAATTAGTTCATGACTTATTTAAAAAAAAAAAAAATTGTGGATTTGTTAAGAATATCTTAAAAGTGTTATACGAGCTAAATTTTGATTTAAAATTTATAAATTTCATAGACGTCAGGACTAAAATATTTGTTCTTTTTTGAGTTGAGCTGTTATGACCTAAGAGGTACATTGAACATTTAGGAGTCTACCAAAGTCCGACACATCATCCAGCCATTATGCTACGTTTCACGGGTGGTTAAGTCCGATCATCAGGCATATTAGGATTTTTAGTTTTGTGGCCGAAGAATGGTAACTTGTATATCTAGTATATGTATATAGCAATTCATTTCGATAAATGCAAATGCGAAATCATGTTAGTCAAGTTAAGTTTTCTGTAGTCCAACATGGTAATCCCATTCTTCAATGTTCACAAATACTATGGTAAGTTTTATTCCTAGGTCATTTGTATTTGCTATTCTATATCAGAAGATTTTTGATCCTCAATTAATGTCTACTAAAGTTTTGACAAGTTGATGGTGGCCTAGAATGCAAAGACGCCGGCAACCCTAACACTCGGTTGTCGGGACCCAGATTCATTTATTTTTTTTAAGGCAAAGGTCATTTATAATGATTTTAATTAATTTTCTTTCCAGTTGAGCTGCTATGACCTAAGAGGTACATTGAAAAATTAGGAGTCTACCGAAGTCCCACACATCATCCAGCCATTATGCTACGTTTCACGGGTGGTTAAGTCCTATCATCAGGTATGTTAGGATTTTGTTTTTATGGCAGAGGAAGGCTACGCCTGATAACTAGTATGTGTAGCAATTCATTATACCCTCAGAATTTATTCTAACGAGGGTATATACACTTTCATACGGTCAAAATATGCCTCATCGAAATATTGGTTTGGTTGGAGTCGATTGAGCAATGTCCGTTCGTCTGCCTGTCTGGCTGGAGCGCACGATAACTCTCGAACGGATAAACCGATTCGGTTAAAATTTTAGCTTTCGTAATATTTTACCCAAACTTAGTTTAAGTTCGAAGATAGGCTATATCGGTCCACTTCTTCCGGTACCTCCCCCACAAAAGTTCGAAAATGTCCGGAAAATTTGTGCGTACGATAATTCTTGAAGGGAGTAACCGATTTTGTCCAAACTTTGCCCATCGTGAAACGTGTACCAGACTTAAATAAGTTTTCAATATGAACTCAATCGGTCCACTCCTTCGGGTATCTCCCACACAAAATTTCGGAAAAGTTCAGTTTAGGGCCATCTCTCTAATCGCTTTGATTTTTGTTTTAGCAACTTGTATTCACTGCCCTCCATACGACGGTACAAGTTTCATTAGGGGCAAGTCCATACTTCCTGAGAACATAGCCTGAAAGTTGCAAAAAAAAACCCTGTGACACCGTGTGAGGTGGTTGGAACGCGAGATAACTCTTGAACGGATCTGCCGATTCGGTCCAAAATTTGGCCTTAGTAATATTTTGTCCAAACATAATTTAAGTTTGAAGATAAGCCATATCGGTCCTCTCCTTCAGGTACCTCCCCCACAAAAGTTCAAAAATGTTCGGAAAAATATTTCGTACGGTAACTCTTGAAGGTAGTAGCCGAATTGGTCTATACTTTACACATCCTAATGTATCTACCAGATATAGATCAGGTTCAAATATGGACTATATTTGTCCACTCCATCCGGTACCTCCCAAGCAAAATTTCGGATAAGTTCACTTTAAGACCTGATATCGAATCACTTTGATTTTTGTTGAAGCAATTGGCATTCGCTGCCTCAATTAGGATGGTAAAAGTTTTTTAGGGGCAAGTCCATACTTCTTGAGCAAACAGCCCGAAGAGTGTAAAAACCCCCCTATGGCACCATATGTTGTGGCTGGAGATCCACTTCCATAACGGTCAATGTCGATCCATTCGTTTTAGTATCTCCTCCGCAAACTTTTGATCTTTAATCCTAATCAACATTTTTGTCGCTTCAAACGCCCTAAATACATACGTATTTTGGGAAAAATGTGTTTCAATATAGACAGGCTGAGGGTATATGTATCTCTGTCGGCAAAGCCGACTGATCCTTTTTTTCTTGTTTTTATAACCTCCACCATTATATCGACGCCTCCAAACAATAGTATGCTAAGTCGACTTAGCATGTTTTCAAGTTCTTTACATTTTTGCGTTTTACGTCCTTTAACTTAAATTCTGTCAAATTTTGGTAATGATCGGTCAATCCGAACAGAAGTTATAAACAAATGTTTACTCACAATAGTAGTGAAGGTCAAAGAAAATTGTAAACTTTGAGAGCTTCTCCTGCAAAACTCACTTTTCAGACTTAGCATACTATTATTTGGAGGTGTCGATATGGAGGGTATAATTAAATTTGTCATTCCGTTTGTAACACATCGAAATATTCATCGGAGACCCTATAAAGTATATATATTCTTGATCAGGGTAAAATTCTAAGTTGATATAACCATGTCCGTCTGTCCGTCCCTCTCCTTAAATCAAGATACAGCTCGCAATTTTCAAGATAGAGCGTTGTAATTTGGTATGGAAGTTTATATTACTCCTAGGATGTTTGGTATTGCAAATGGAATATATCGATCCACGTTTTGATATAGCCCACTAGAACGGTACCACGCAAGTTTCGGTATTTTGAAGGTTTTAGCCTCATAATCACACCAAAATGGCTGAAATTTGGTACTTAGTCTCCGTAGGGGGTATAAAACTTTCCCACAGAAATTTGTAGGTATAGGTTCATGCCTTCATGTAGCCCCCATAGAATAGTACGTCCCGATTTTCGGTATTTTAAAGTTTGTGGCCACAATAATCCACCGAAATGACTGAAATTTGGTACTTAGTCTCCGTAGGGGGTATAAAACTTTCCCACAGAAATTTGTAGGTATAGGTTCATGCCTTCATGTAGCCCCCATAGAATAGTACGTCCCGATTTTCGGTATTTTAAAGTTTGTGGCCACAATAATCCACCGAAATGACTGAAATTTGGTACTTAGTCTTCGTTGGGGGTATAAAACCTTCCCCCATAAATTTGACGGTATAGGTCCACGCCTTCATATAGCCCCCATAGAACGGTACCTACCGACTTTTGGTATTTTTAAGGTGGTGGCCACAATAATCCACCGAAATGGCTGAAATTTGGTACTTAGTCCTCTTTGGGGGTAGAAAACTTTCCCCCAGAAGTTTGTGGGTATAGGTCCACGCCTTCATATAGTCCCCATATAAAACTTTCCATATGAAATTCGTCGGCATAGGGGGTATTCAACTTTCTCCTCCTATTTTGTCGGTATAGGTTCACGCCTTCATATAGCCCCCATAGAACGGTACCTCCCAATTTTCGGTATTTTGAAGGTTGTGGCCTCAAACTGCTGAAAGTTGGTATTTAGTCTTCCTTACAGGTACAGGTCCATGTCTTAATATAGCCCCCAATATAACTCGTGGTGGAGGGTATAACAAGTTCTGCCCGACCGAACTTAACGCCGTTCTTACTTGTTATAAATGCAAAATTATGCTAGCTAAGAACGAAGGTCATGCCTTTACAAGTAAGCCAAGGCTATAGTCGGACGGGGCTGACCATGTGATACCCTACACCACTACCCTTAACTTAGTTTACATGGCTAAAATACTCAGAAAATGTCGCAAACATTACTGAAGGGAATTTTGCCAACGTTGAAAATTTTATGTTGCCTGGCTGTGGAATCGTTTTCAAAAAAAGTGGCAAAGCGGTCCATGCTGCCATGTATGTATACAAATCCAATTGGACAATTAAAAAGCTAGGGCACCATGTAATTTGCAATAATGCAAAAACTGTAAATGGGCAAATGTGGTTCTCTACACAAAACCCATTATATATTAGGCAGTAGGCCCGTTACCTAGTAGACACGTTATTGCAATTTTCATCGGGTAGGAAGGACAGTAGTACTTGTCAGGCTACTTTGCCGGTATATGCCCTCCAGGAAATAAAATATAGACCAAAAATATTTATACCCTCAGCATTTATGCTAACGAGGGTATATGCACTTTCATACGGGCAAAATGTATGGTAGGACGAAATGTGTTTCAGACTATTTGAAGTTGATTTAGCCATGTCCGTCCGTCTGTCTGGCTGGAGCGCACGATAACTCTCGAACGGATCTACCGATTCGGTCCAAAATTTGGCTTTCGTAATATTTTTGATTTTTGTTGAAGCAACTTGCATTCGCTGCCTCAATTACAACAGTATAAGCTTTTTTTCAGCCGCAAGTCCATACTTCTTTAGAAAACAGCACGAAAGTTGTAAAAAACCCCTACGGCACCATATGTAGTGGCTGGAAAGGTCGAACCGAATACTGCGTACGTCCACACTTTGGATATTGTAATATTTCTCGAATATTAGATGAAATTCGAAGGTGGTGCTTATAGGTCCACTCCTTCCTGTACCTCCCCCACAAAAGTTCGAAAATATTCGCTAAAATGGTACGCACGATTTCTCATAGACGTAGCAACCGATTTGGTCCAAACTTTGGATCTCTAAATATTGTCGAACTTGGTTTATGTTCAAATTTGTCCAATCCATGTTGTACCACCCACACAAATGTTCAACATGTTTGTGTGATTCGAGGATCCTTTGAACATTTTTACCGAAGGTTTTTCTAGGGGCCCTGTTTACAGCGATATTATGTTAAAAAAGTCATATCTATCGATATCCCAGCAAATTTTTGAGCTTTAATCCTATCCATACTTTTGTCGGTTCATACGCCCAACATTTTGAGAACCCCCCTAAATACATATGTTTTTTTGTGAAGAAAGTATTTCAATCCACACAAGCTGAGGGTATATCTCTATCGGCAAATCCGACTAATACTTTTTTACTTGTTGATATCAACCTACTTTTACTATTGGAATACCCTAGTAGAAGCGAAGATAAAAATAAATCGTTGAATTTTCGCCACCTACGTCTCTTGCCCATTTCGGTATCTGAAAATTTCGTGATTATCAGATCAAAATTTCAATCGGTAGCGCGATTACAAAAACTTGTAAAAATGTGATGCATTATCGACTTTTGTGATATCTCCCTTGTTTGACCACCTACACCAACCTATTTTACACCAATGTAAAGGAAATCTTTCTTCTTCCATTAACGGTATCTTCTTTCGAAATACTTTTGCTAGAAGCGGAGATATTTGCATAAGAAAAAAAACCTTGAATTTTCACCTCACGCGTTTATTGCCCATTCCGACCCATGAATATTATGCGGTCGTCACCAAAATCAAAACGCTTCTTCCTCCCCAGGACCTCCATCAACTACCAACATTTCGTGACGATCCGAACAAAATTGCGACCTGTACTTTGCATACTTTAAAAGGTGGAACTTTCTTTTTTCATAGCCAGGTTTTGCTTTTGGAAAGTCCCCAACCAAAGCTGTTCACGGTGCTCTTGAAACAATTTTAAATGGAAGGTGCTTACACCTCGGAAGTTTTTGCGGATTCTAAAGCTACAATGTTTATAGATGAGAAAAATCAAAAAACAAAAAAATCGCCGGAGCGCTTTTTAAATAAATCGCGATATAAGTTGACATTTTTAGGGGTTGTTTAGATTTTCACAATTTTGCTTAGAAACCGCAAGTCCTATCAAAAAGGAACTAAAGAAAATATTGTAGCTATGAAAATTCTCTACAAGACTGACATTTATGGTATTCTCGGCAGTTTCACCGTTTTTGAGATATGGAAGTTCAAATTGGGACAATTCAAATTCAATTCAATTCTGTATCGCCCCCTTATAAAACAATGTCATGACTGCAAATTCCCAACTTAAACTTATATATGTATCTAAAAAAGTGTTACAACTAAGGATAAGTTACTTTAGCCAGTCTTGTAGAGAATTTTCAACAGCTTTAAGATTTTCTCAGGTCCCATATCGATAAGACTTACCGTATTCAAGCAAAATCGCGAGCTTCATTATCTCAAAAATTGTACAGGCTGGGAACACATAATAAACGTCAATCCTATAGAGAATTTTCACAGCTACAACATTTTCTTTATCTCCATTTCGATTGGACTTGCGGTTTCCAAGCAAAATCGTGAAAACCAAAAAAAAAACACCTAAAAATGTGGATTTTGACCGCGATTTATTTAAAAATCCCTACAGCGATTTTTTCTTGTTTTTGGATATTTCTCATCTATGAACACTGCTGTTTCAGAATTCACAAAAACTTTCCCTGTGTAAGCGGTTTTCATCAAAAGTTAGTTAAGGCGCACCCTTCATGACATTGTTTTGTAAGCGGGCGATACAGTCAGTGCATTGTCCCAATTTGAACTTCTATAACTCAAAAATGGTAAAAACTACGAAAATACCATAAAGGTCGATCTTGTAGAAAATTTCCATAGCTACAACATTTTCTTTATTGTCATTTTGATAGGACTTGCGATTTCTAAACAAAATCGTGAAAACCGAAACAACCCTTAAAAATGTCAACTTAAATCGCGATTTATTTAAAAAGCGCTCCGGCGATTTTTTTGTTTTTTGATTTTTCTTATCTATGAACATTGTAGTTTCAGAATCCGCAAAAACTTCCAAGGTGTAAGCACCTTCCATTTAAAATTGTTTCAAGGGCACCGTGTGTGATATTCGTCATTATAATTAAAATCGAAAAAATGAAAAGTTGGGTTTTATTATCGACAATTGCGATATCTTCGTTGTTTGACCACCTACGACAATCTACTTTACATCGTTAGAAAGGTGATATTTTCTACTTTCATTGTCAGATATTCGCATTGGAATAAAACGTTGACTTTTTCCCCAAATAAGTTTTTTGCCCCTTCCGACACCTAAATATTATCCGACCATGACCAATAGGCTTCTTCCCCTCCGGGACCCCCATCAACACCCAAAATTTGGTGACGATCCGATCAAAACTGCGAACTGTAGCGTGATTACAAGGTTTAGATGGACAGACGGACGGACGGATACACATAGCCAGATCGACTCAGATCGTCCAGACATTCATTTTGGTATATATAAGTATGGGTCTACAACCAATATTTCGATACGTTACAAACTTTTTCGCCAAAACCAACTTATACCCTCCCCACATAGTGGTGTAGGGTATAATATTTGTTTCACAAACATCCCAGAAGGGACAAGGAAAGCAAAAAATTTTTTGTAAGGTAGGTAGGAGTGTGGCCTATAAAAATAGGTTCAATAAATTACCATAACGTTTAAACAACATGAGCTATTTTGTTTTTCCTCAAGTACTAAATTTTATGAAATTCCAAATTTAGTGGACTAGAACTTTTGTGGAACAACATGGAACAATGTTCTGTTTTCACAGAAAGATTCCCGAAGGTCTCCTTTTTCAGCTCATATATATTTTGTTCACGTCCAGTTCCGTCCGATTAACATTTTTTAAATAAATAAATGGGAATAAAATGTATAAAAGTGTATATTGACATTACTTGTTGTTTGAGTTGTGAAAAGTGAGTACTGCAAACGTATAAAGGTTCCAGCTGCATAGGTTTGCAGACGAACATGTCATTTCCCTTTTTCAGTGATGACCTTACTCAGGGGTTACCCCCTTTTTTAACAAAGCGTTTTGGGGTGTTGGCTATAGTGCGAAAATGAATGGACCGATCATCATATATTTTTGTGGGCTTTGTGGGTGAATAGTGAAAGTCAAAATTCGATTTTTTTTAAAATGGACTGTTTTTGACCATTAATGGGTCAAAAAACGTTTTTAAAAGAAAATTCTCATATATAATGACAAGATTTTGATGTATTCAATAAGCTCACAAAAAAATATATGAAGACTGAACACCAAATTTCAGTCATTTCGGGTGAATATTGAGGCCACAACATTCAAAATACCGAAAATGAGGACGTACGGTTCTATGGGGGCTATAGGAAGACGAGGACCTATACTGACAGATTTCTGGTGGAAATTTATAAGTCTCAATGACGACTTAATACCTATTTTCAGCCATCTCGATGTGATAATCAGGCTAAAACCTCTAAAATACTGAAAATCGGGAGGTATCGTCCTATGGGGGCTATATGAAGGCGTGGACCTATACAGACAAATTTCAAGGTGAAAGTTTTATGTCCCCAACGAAGACTAAATACCAAATTTCAGCAATTTCGTTGCAATAATGAGGCTAAAATCTTCAAAATACCGATAATCGGGAAGTACCGTTCTATGGGGGCTATATCAAAACGTAGACCTACACCCAAAATTCTCAGTTGGTATGTTTCACACCTCTGTTGGAAACTAACCACCAAATTTCAGTAATTTCGGTTGGTCATTATGACTAAAACTTTCAATATACTAAAAAGAAGGGAGGTACGGTTCTATGGGGACTATATCAAAACGTGGATTTAACCCTCTAAATATTATCTGATCGCCATCTCAAATTGTAAGCTTCTTCTTTGTCATATTCTCATACCTTATTTAAAATTTCGCTACAAAATTGGGTAAATATTATGTCCATTTCACCTGCTAAATATTTCACGATCATCACAAATAACCAGTATGGAAAGGACCAAAGTCGGGCGGGGCCGACTATATGATACCCTACACCACTGTAATTAGGTAAAATATATGGGAGCTAAAACCAAATGTAAACAGATTACGATATAATTTGGCACATATATTTACCGTCACACATTTCAAATTTCATCAAAATAAGACATAGATAGCATCTTTGGTGCGTCAAATAACTTAAATCGGGCGAAAATATATATGGGAGCTATATCCAAATCCGAACCGATTTCGATAAAATTTGGCACACTTATTTCTAGACCAAATTCCGTCACACATTCCAAATTTCATTGAGATCGGACATATATTACGTCTTTCGTGCACCAAATACCAAAATCGGCCGAAAATTTATATGGGAGCTATATCTAAATCTGAACCGATTTTGATATAATTTGGCACATTTATCTATAGACCTACTTCCGTAACACATTCCAAATTACTTCAAAATTGGACAGATATATGGTGTTTGGTGCATCAAATACCTCAAATCGGCCGAAAATATATATGGGAGCTATATCCAAATCTGAACCGATTTTCCCCAACAGCAATAGCGTTCTTCATTAGGCTAAAAAAATTATCTTCCCCAATTTTAAGCCAAATCGAACAATAAATGCGACCTGTACCTTGCGAACGGACGGACATGCATAAATCGACTCAGAAAGTGATTCTATGCATATCCCTAGACGGAACTATGGGTCTATCTCTTTTCCTTAGGCATGTTACATTCAAATGCACTAACACATAATACCCTTACCAGAGGGTCTAAATCCGACCTCCACACAACATTTCGTGACGATCGGTCCATAATTGCGGCCTAGAGTTCGATTACAATTCATAATAGACAGATGGACGGACGGACACAAAAATTGGTATACCACGAATATTTCGCGGTGTTACATAAATTTTTACCAAAACAAACTTATAATACCCTTTCCACTTAGTGGTGTAGGGTATGAAAATGCAAAAAATAAAAACTAAAATATATGTGTTTGTTTATTTTGTTATGTCACAGGCTCTATTGGCAAACCAACAGCTACAGTTTTACTGGACCAAAGTTGATAATATAAATTGAACATATATTTGCAGCAAATGTGTGCACAAACTTATCGTCTTACATGACAAACATTAATCGCTACCACCATCATTTATTTGCGATGTTGTGCTTCAAAAAAGTAATCACAAAAGCACATGAAGATGATGCAAATACCAGCAGGAGATAGTAAGGCACCAGTACATGATTGCTACTTAATGGATGTTGATAATAACATATTGTCAATAACTGGAGGCTAATTGAAAAAGAGGTTGTGACAAATATTAACATTAAACAAAGTTTAACTGAAGCTTCAAAATAAATGCGAACAGCTAAGATAATACTGCAGGTAGAAGTAGATACAAGTATACACGAATTTTTGAAAGGAACCCAAATTGGATCCATTTAAAACAAAATAAATTTGAAACCAAAATTATTTAACTCAATATTCAAGTTGAAAAAACATACAATATGGATCAATCGCCACAATTTGAAATTAGATGTATGACACACAACCAAAACAAAAAACTTAAGACACAAGCACGGTTGTTTAATTACAAACAGCATATCTACACTACTAGCGTACAACAATCCACTGTCATTCATTGCTCCTCCTTTATATCAATTTATTAATATGTTCTTCCACTTCTTTGTTGCATTTGTACATAATTCCCTTAGGTGCAATTTACCATCAGCAGCACTTCTGTTGCTGATCTGATTGTTGTGTTGACAAAGATTTTTCCTTCTGACAAGATTGCCCCTACACAAAAAGCAATTAATTTTGACAGAAAACATCATCGTTAAATTATCGTAAAAAACAACAAAAAAACTGTGCAAACTTGTAATGATTATTGTTGACTGATTAAATAATTTGAAGTTTGTGTCTGAAGTTAAGTTATCATTGAACTCTTTATAACACATGTCATAACTGATGCTGGTTTTTTGTTATATCTTTAAGATTTTATAACAGAGACGTGACTCGAATAGGAATATTTAGCCCAGTCACAGAAGACATGCGTATATTAGAAAAATTGCAAAAATTCTCGTAAAACTGAATTTTGTTACAGACGAATAGTTTGCCATTAGAAGTAATGTTTAAAAGTAATAGGGTATATGCACCTTGACACGATCAAAAATACTCTTCATCGAAATTATGGTTTCGGACCCAATGTATTGTTGGACAAAATCAGGCAGTCATTTAATCTAAACTTTGTACATCGTATTATTCTGTTCAAACTTAGATCAAGTTCGAAAACTATATCGATTCACACCCATGAACACTCACAAATGTTCTCTAAAGTGCTGGCGGGCCCACCACTGGAAGGGTGTAACCGATATGGTACAAACTTCGCATATCTTCATATTTCTTCTAAACATAGATCAGTTTTGAATGTGTTGTATATCGGTTCACACTTTCGTAAAAGTGTTGTCTCTCGTTATTGATGTTTTTGCAGCAGGTTAAATTTTCGACACGAACTTAAATGAATAATAAACACGAATTAAGTATCCGATTTGGTCGAAACTTTACACAACATAAAATTTTTTCCGAAGTACATAAATTTTGTAAGATCGGGTACCTATCCACTCCCTTACAAAAGTTCAAAATTTAAGAGC
This sequence comes from Musca autumnalis, assembly GCF_047663935.1. NCBI lineage: Eukaryota > Metazoa > Arthropoda > Insecta > Diptera > Muscidae > Musca > Musca autumnalis. The sequence continues at coordinate 220,467,901 of NW_027411866.1, forward strand.
TTAAGGCTTTTAGAGGATCGTTTTCAAATTTTTACAGTAGGTACCTCTTGTGGTCCTGTTTACAGCGATAGATTTTTTTGTGTGCAATTCCATGATTTTTGACATTGGTCCACCCTTACCACATCGTAATATTTCCCTCAAACTTTAATCAACTAATTATCTATCGCTCTAAAAATTATATTCAGTCCAAAATAGGCTATGTCGGCCTTTTTTACGGGTAAGTCATCCGCAAAGTTCAACATTTTGCACTTTACACCACCACAGTGGTAAGGGGTATTATGTCTTTGTGCATTTTATGTAACATACAAAAGGAAACGAAATAGACCCATAGTTCCTTTTGGGGATATACATATACGAGGGCGGTTCGGAAACTTCTTAGCCTATCAATAAAAGAGAATAGTTAGTTATTCAAAAATATTTTTCTTTTTCAATATAATCTCCTGAAACTCCAATACACTTAGTCCAACGATTTTCTAGCAATTCTATCCCTTGATTAAAATAGTTTTCCTCAAGGTCTTCAAAATAGTGGTTTACAACTGTAATTGCATCTTCATTTGAGGTAAAACGCTTGCCAGCAACGAATTTTTTTAGATTTGGGAACAAGTAAAAGTCACTGGGAGCTAAATCAGGAGAATAGGGTGGGTGGTCACGCAACTCGTACTTTAATTCGTTGATTTTAGCCATTGTTAAAACACTCTTGTGCGCTGGTGCGTTGTCTTGATGAAAAATTATTTTTTGGTGTTGTAAGCCAGGACGTTTTTCTCGAATTTGTACATTTAATTGATCCAGAAGGTTGTTCATTCTTATGCGTGTTTGATCGACTGTTAACAAATGCGGCACATATCTTGCAGAAAGCCTTTTCATCTGTAGTTCTTCATGCAAAATTAAATGGACTCGATCATTTGAGATGCCCATGATATTAGCAATTTCACACACTTTTATTCGTCGATCATTTAATACCATATCATGCACTTTGGCTACAATTTCTGTTGTTGTTGCTGTTTTTGGACGTCCACTACGTGGTTCATCTTCAATGCTTGTACGACCACGTTTAAATTCAGCAACCCAATTTTTTACTGTTGCATATGAAGGAGCACTTTCACCTAACACATTCACCATATTCATTATGAATTTCTTGTCCCGATAAACCTTTTTTATGTAAATATTTAATGACAGCACGCATTTCTAATTTTTCCATTGTAAAAAAAATTGCGGATGCGTCTTTTTTGAACACCTGTTTCTATATGAAGGAGTTGCCAGATCGACACAAATTTTAACATGTGTTCATAACAGAGATGGAAGTTTCCAAAACACTTAACTTTTTTCTGTTTATACCGCGCTTTTTGTGCTAGGCTAAGAAGTTTCCGAACTGCTCTCGTACATACATTTTCTAAGGCGATCCCTTGCAAAAGTTCAAAATTTAGGAGCTTAGGCTATTAGAGGAACTTTTTCAAATTTGTACAGTTGTGGTGTTCTTTCGTGGGAAAGTCTATGATTTCTGACATTGGTCCAACCTTGGCACATCGTAATATTTCTCTCAAACCTTAATCAACTAATTATCTGTCGAAAGGAATGACTCTCCAAATTAGATTCAGTCCAAAATGGGCTATGTCGGTAATTTTTTACGGGTAAGTCGTCCGCAAAGTCCAACATTTTGCACTTAACATCTGTTTAAGGCCACTTCTCGGATCGTGCTTTTTTTTTTGCTAGGGAAACAAGTACTTCCTGTGAAGTGGGCCCTTAAATAAAGTTGTTAGTAGGACGTATGGCCTTTGTTAAAACTCTAAATTTTTATACTCCACACTTCTAACTATAATGGCTTTTTTTTTTGCTAGGGAAACAAGTACTTCCTGTGAAGTGGGCCCTTAAATAAAGTTGTTAGTAGGACGTATGGCCTTTGTTAAAACTCTAAATTTTTATACTCCACACTTCTAACTATAATGGCCCGAATCTTCCAGAAACCCCGCCCAGTTATATTCTTGCAATATAAGGGGAATTATGATTTGTTTGTTTATAGCAGCGTCAGGCGAGAGAGCGCCCACGGGCGCTCATTGAGCGTTGCTCTCTCCACACACACAATTCAACCAATTGAAAAAAGCATGCACTCACACAATGACACCCCGTAAAGTATGCAACAGAAAAGTATGTTGCCTGACCCTGGTATATAGCAGCGGCAGGCGATTAGGCGCCCGTGTGCGCTCATTTAACGCTGCTCTTGCCACACACACAATTCAACCCATTGAAAAAACATGCACTCACACAATGACGCCCCGTAAAGTATGCAATAGAAAAGTATGGTGCCTGAAGCTGGTATATAGACTGTGTTGTTTCAGCGGATACATGTTTTTATTTGCTTGCTTCTCCTCAATTAAGTTGTGTGTCTAGGTCGGTGGTGCTCAAAATATTTTGTGCATTAGTCTCTCTGAGCGAGTCTTTTCTTTGCTATATCACGGCAGATGAGAGTAAAGAGAACATACACACGGTGCTCTTGAATTAAATTTAAATGGAAAGGGCTTACTCCTGGTTTTTGCGGATTCTAAAACTATCGCCGGAGCGCTTTTTAAATAAATCGCGATTTAAGTTGACATATTCAGGGGTCGTTTAGGTTTTCACAAGTCCTATCAAAATGAGTCTGAAGAAAATGTTGTAGCTATGAAAATTCTCTACAAGATTGACCTTTACGGTATTTTCGTAGGTTTTACCATTTTTGAGATATTGAAGTTCAAATTGGGCCAATGCACTGTGGTCCCAGCGCGCGACAAAAATACATAAATCGATGTCTACAAATTATGATTTTAACTATTCAAATCTATCGTAGACACATCAAATTTTAGTATTCCGGCTTTATTTTTACAACTTCTAACGGTACTAGCTAAAGCAGAGCCACAGAAGTGAGCATTTCCATTTGAAGAAATTGAGACATTGAAATTTTCTTTAACGTAGTGACAAGTTACAGATGATACCACAAAAACGTAATGTGTAAAATTGCTATAGTAAGAAATGGAAGTAAATGTTAATTGTATTCTTATTCTTTTTAATTGATAACATCATAAAGTTGTATCTTTATTTTGTAGTAAAATTGATCTCTTTTGAAATGTATTTTTGTGAGTGTTTTTTATTTAATATTGTGAAAAGAAATAGACTTTTAGTACCTTGGATCCTCACGGATCCTCACGTTATTTTTATTTAAATGTTCGTGGAAGTGTGCAGAATTAGGTAAAAATTATCTCGTCTGCCGAAAGTTCATTATACTGAATACACTCGGAGTTTTGTGAATGTTTAGTATAGGGTTTTTGGGTGTTTTCAAGCAATCGGCGTTATTGTTTTGCATTTTGTTTCGATCTTATTTTATAAAAAATGATGTTTTTTGGATTACAGTATGAATGTGTGTTTTCAATTTTTTATGTTTTTGAAATATGGTGTTCAAAAAACTTTGTCAATGCCAGCATGGGACGGACGGTATTCGAAGAAATTATAGCAAACCTTCAGGTGGATGTTGCGGGATATGATTTCTCTAAGTTGTCAGATCGTATACACTAGCTCTGCAAAGGAATTTAAAAAAAGACACCATTATTTTTGAAAGATACATGCCACTTCAAGAATTATCTGCCGTTGAAAGTAACAACGCGGAGGGCCTGGCGTAGATTTAAGCTCCACACAAAAAAATTAAACAACGTAGAATGGTTAAATTGTCAAGCAGGACCACATGTGTGGTCTTGTTTACGGTTTGTATATCCTGGTACATTTTAGTCTATCTGGGAACTCTCCTAATCGATTGTGGACATACATTGATGAATTTTGGCAAGAATGTTTGATACAGATTATAAACTCGAAATGTCAAATTGCAGTACATTCAGTTGGAAAATATGGCCAAAATCGTGATATAAAAAAACGGGAGGTACGTCTGTATAAGGGATATACTAAAACATGGACTTCTATCGAACATACATATACCTACACAAGATGTTTAATACCACCAAAGAACACAAAATGTCAAATTACAGAGAATTCACTTCGAAAATATAGCCAAAATCTTGAAATTAATAAAAAACATAAAGTACCGTTATGTGGGGTCTATACCTAGAAGTGGACCAATCCTGACGATTTTTGGGGAAAATTATCTTCTAGTCACTACGAGTTTACGGTAAAATTTTTAGATCGATATCCTGATTAGAAGTATTTTTGTCGCTCTCTCCCATACAAGCTAAACCACAGTGCAATGTATCGACTGTATCGCCCCCTTATAAAACAATGTCATGAAGGGTGCGCCTTAACTAACTTTTAATGAAAACCGCTTACACAGGGGAAGTTTTTGTGAATTCTGAAACTGCAATGTTCATAGATGAGAAAAATCCAAAAAACAAGAAAAAATCGCTGTAAGGATTTTTAAATAAATCGCGGTCAAAAGACAGGATTGACGTTTATGATTTGTTCTCAGGCTGTACCATTTTTGAGATAAAGAAGCTCAGTTTACATTTTTAGGTTTTTTTGTTAGGGTTTCGCGATTTTGCTTGAATACGGCAAAGTCGTATCGACATGGGACCTTAGAAAATTTTAAAGCTGTGAAAATTCTCTACAAGACTGGCTTATGTAATTTTTCCTAGGTTGTACCATTTTTTAGATATATAAGTTTAAGTTGGGAAATGGCAGTCATGACATTGTTTTATAAGGAGGCGATACAGAATTAAATTTGAATTGCCCCAATTTCAACTTCTATATCTCAAAAGTTGTAAAGCCTACGAAAATATCATTAAGGTCAATCTTGTAGAGAATTTTGATAGCTACAACATGTTCTTTATTTCCATTTTGATAGGTCTTGCGGTTTCCAAGCAAAATCGCAAAAACCTAAACAACCCCTAAAAATGTCAACTTGAATCGCGATTTATTTAAAAAGCGCTCCGGTGATTTTTTTGTTCTTTGATTTTTCTCATCTATGAACATTGTAGTTTCAGAATCTGCAAAAACTTCCCAGGTGTAAGCACCTTCCATTTAAATTTGATTCACGTTAACGTATGTACATATGTATATGGGTGATTTTGGCTGTTCTAGGTTTTTGCAGTCTCAACTGGGTGCTTCCATAGGGACCTAAGCGTCAGATGAGTCGGCATTTGAAGAGGTGTATTGTACCATTTATTTGTACACACTGGACTGATTGTGTCATACTGTCAATTCTAGTCCAATAAGATTTGATGCGGCTACACCATCCACAAAGCAATTGTGCTAATATAACTATTGATTTTTCATGACAGTTGTAATTCCTCAGATGCAATGGAAGGTGGATGGTATCCCAGTTATTCACACCGTAATTTATGGGGCTGTCTACTTTATTTATGTGAATAGCACTTAGTCCTGCCATATAAGCTCTGTCTATCTATAAGTTCTGTATATCTGTGACCCACTTTCTCTAGATCCTGAATATCTCACCTTACTTGCTTGGGCGGAGGACCTCTTTTCATCAGTTGGTGACATAGATGACCAAGTCTTTAACGCACAAGTTTATGCCGCATCGACAGAATTTTATTGTGTAATGGTCTTCTCCTCCTTATAAGAAGATCACCCGTTGCCGGTCAGCATTTTGGCAGGTTTAGAATTTATTTTATTTATTTTTTTAAAATCTGATTCAGCAAAATTTCTTGTATTTGACAATGAATAACTGAGAGAATATTTACAACAACAAAAATGAAAAAAAAATTTTTTTTAGCAAAGTATCTGTAATCGATACAATGAAAAATATTTCGCAATTTTATAGTTTGATTTCTTACTTTCGCGCCGCTAGATCAGTGGTTTCGACCAGTGTGTGACGGTGAGCCTGGATCACACAACCTTCGGATTTGTAGTCAGGCCAACGACTACACCATTACTTAGTAAGGAGTAATACTAGTTATTTTTGTTTACGTTACTTTGTAATGGGTTGCATAATGGCTAACGGATTCAAATTTTTGCTGGGTAACAGCCGCTGGCAGGAAAAAATTATGCTTAACGGCACCTCCTGATTTTAGGTATTTCGAGCTACGTTTTTTGACTTAACTACATGTAGCTTCATATTTTAGTTTCCCAGTGAAACCAAACATTTTTAACTGAAAACATGTAAAAACAGTGTTAAGTTCAGCCGGGCCGAATTTGTTATACCCTCCACCACAAGTTGTATTGAAGTAAAATGGAATTATTAGTTTCCTTTCGTGTATGAAGAAGACTTAATACTAAATTTCAGCAATTTCGGTAAAACAATGTGAGGCACCATTCCATGGGTGCTATTTCAAAACGTCGATCTATACCGACAAATTTCTGACGGAAAGTTTTTAGGCTCAAATTTCCTATATTTCGGTAAGAGAATGTGGCTAAAACTTAAAAAATACCGAAAATCAAGAAGTACGCTTCTATGGGGATATAGGAAGACGTGGACCTATACTGATAATACTCTTCTGGAATATTTTATAACTCTTGGAAGACGAAATAACGAATTTCAGCCATTTCGGTTGGATATTGACGTCACAATCTTCAGTATTACGAAAATCGGGAGGTACCGTTCTATGGGGGCTATATCGAAACGTGGACCTATACCGACGAATTTTAGTCAAAAATGGGGCAATATGAAAGCGTGGACCTGTACAGACATATTTCTGGCCAACAGTTTTATATCACATTGAAGACTAAATACCAAATTTCAGCCATTTTGGTGGAATATTGAAGACACAACCTTCAAAATACGAAAAATCGGGAGGTACCGTTCTATGGGGGCTATATGAAGGCATGGACCGATACCGATAAAGTTTTGGGGAAAGTTTTATACCACCAACGTAAACTAAGTACCAAATTTCAGCCATTTCGGTGTGATAATGAAGCTAAAACCTTCAAAATACCGAAAATCGGGAGGTACCGTTCTATGGGGGCTATATGAAGGTGTGGGCCGATACCGAAAAAATTCTGGGGGTAAGTTTTATACCCTAAAGAAGACCACGTACCAAATTTCAGCCATTTTGGTAGGATAATGAAGCTAAAACCATAAAAATACCGAAAATCGGGAGGTACCGTTCTTTGGTGGCTATATGAAAGTGTGCACCGATACCGACAAAATTATGGGGGAAAGTTTTGTACCCCTAAAGAAGACCACGTACCAAATTTCAGCCGTTTTTGTAGGATAATGAAGCTAAAACCTTAAAAATACCGAAAATCGGGAGGTACCGTTCTATGGGCGTTATATAAAAACGTGGACCGATATCTCCCATTATCAATACCAACCATCCTGTAAGTAATAGCAACTTCTGTACCAAATTTTGACTCTCTATCTTTAAAATTGCGAGCTGTATCTTGATTTCAACAGACAGACAGACGTACGGATTGACGGACGGACAGACGGACATGGTCAAATCGACATAGAATTTTATGCTGATCAATAATAATATACTTTATAGGGTCTCCGACGAATATTTTGATGTGTTACAAACGGAATGACAAATTTAATTACACCCTCCATCACCGACGTAGCATATATAGCATATATCGTCACCATAAATGCCCGAAGACGTAACCCACAAAACCAAAACTTTACAGGAGAAGCAAAAAACTTTATAAAATTTAAAACTGTTTTACGGAATATTAATCTTATGAAGGCGAGTATATGAGATATTATAGATCATATACAAAGGGGAATAAGTAGTGAAACCAAAACCGCTGAATTGCTTAGTTTTGGGATCCTCCATTACAACAAAATCTGCAATATTATCCCATTTTCCGAAATGCCATTTCTTGAATAGGATCGTTGTTTTTGAACGTAGAAGCTTGAAATTTTGCCAGAGCTTGTATTTAAGCTTTATGTATCAGGTTACGTCAAAAAACGAATTTCGATTTTCATGTCGGTTACGTCTTCGGGCATTTATGGTGACGATATATATCGTCTGCTCCGTCGGAAAAGGTCGTAAATCCACTTTTTTTGGAAATCGCGTTTTTGTTACAGGATGATAGTACACGTCAAAACACGTCGTATGATACAAAGAAAATGGTAGTACGTCGCGTTTTTCTATATGTTTTGCCCTTGTCGGAAAATGTCGTAAGTCCACAAAACGTACAAATTTGAGTACGAAAAGGTCGTAAGTCCACAGGAAAATGTATACTATAAAAGAATACTACAGCTAATGTAGTTCAGATATAATGTTTAACGTCATCCATGGTTGGGGTACAATGTAAAGAACTAGACTACACCTTTGGATGATAATCGGATGATATTTGGCGGAGCCTTTGGACCAAACTTTTGAACAAAAATGTGATAATTTCTATATTGCAACGAAAATTTACATTCGAAATCTGTTTTCCCCTATAAGCGAACTGTTTATGAAAGATGGACTTCTGGCCTTTTCATTGATACAAATTGTGATGCTGTATGTGTTCAAATACCTCATATATTGAAAAAATGGTAAAAAAAACCAAGATTTTTGCTGTTTTACTGTCGTATATCTTACTTAACTTTATTAGCTGGTAATTTGTGGGTTCTCTAGGGGCATTTATTCACATAACGAGATTAGTTTGTATTCTAAATTGAATAAAGTAATACCTTCTAACGGACGGGTAAGTGCAATGTTTATATTATTAAATGATTCTAAAATAAATATTGATTGAAATGTTATTAAACTAAGAAGACATAATGGTTTTTGCTAACAAAGAGCAGTATGAATTTGGAATGGAATTAGACGATGGTGTCATGGGTCTAGTTTCCTAAGGTTTTCACGGTGATTCTGAAAGCTCTAATGATAAACTTCCTAAGCCCAGGAAGACATTACATTCATTCTGAGGAATATTGAGGACACACCTTCAAAATACCGGAAATCGGGAGGTACCGTTCTATGGGGGCTATATGAAGGCGTCAATACCAAACATCCTAAAAGTAATAGAAACTTCTATACCAAATCACGAAGATCTATCTTTAAAATTGCGAGCTGTATCTTAATTTCAAAAGACAGACAAACGGTCATGGTTATACCGACTCTGATCAAGAATAATATAATTTATAGGGTCTCCGCTGAATATATTGATATGTTACTTACTTACTTAGCTGGCCCATTACAGAACATTTGTTCTATAGGCCGAACTAAGAAGAGATCTCCATTCCTCTCTATTTGTTGCTTTGCTCTCTGGAATACCGCGCCTTTTCATCTCAACATCCACTTGTTTGCGCCATCTATTCCTTGGCCTGCCAATTCTGCGTGCACCGCCATGTGGCATGTATTCATACGCCTTTTTAGCGGGTTCATCATCGCTCATTCTTATGATATGGCCTAGCCAACGCAATCGCTGCATCTCGATACGTTTAACAATATTCATGTCGTTGTATAGCAGATACAGCTCGTGGTTCATGCGACGTCGATATTCACCGTCAACGCAGATTGGTCCGTAGATCTTTCGAAGAATTTTTCTCTCAAACACACCAAGCACTGCCATGTCTGCTTGCGCAAGTACCCAGGCTTCGGAGCCATACATCAGCACGGGTAGTATCAGTGTTTTGTAGAGCGTTATTTTTGTTTGACGAGATGTGGCTTTGTTTTTAAACTGCTTACTTAATCCAAAGTAGCATCTGTTGGCCAATACAATTCTTCTTTTTATTTCACAACTGATGTCGTTTGTTGTGTTGACGGAGGTGCCGAGGTAGACGAAGTCTTTTACTACCTCAATATTATAGGAACCAACTTCCACAGTCGGTCCGAGCTCAATGGACGCATTGCGCGTCGACACCATCAACTTGGTCTTCTCACCGTTTACCGCCAGACCCACTTTAGCAGATTCTCCTTCGACCTTTATAAAGGTATCAGTTACTTCTTTTACTGATCGACCCATGATGTCTATATCATCAGCATAAGCAAGTAACATGTGACTATTGGTGTAGATTGTGCCACTTCTTTTGACGTTTGCCTCTCGTATAACCTTTTCTAGCAGGATGTTGAAGAGGTCACACGAAAGGCTGTCTCCTTGTCTGAAACCTCTTTTGGTACCAAACTCTTCGGAGAGGTTCTTTCCTATTTTAACTGAGGACCTCGTGTCAGTTAAAGTCATTTTACAAAGCCGGATGAGCTTTGCGGGAATACCAAATTCAGACATGGCTTGGAATACCTTTGAGCGCAGCGGACTGTCGAAGGCTGCTTTATAATCGACAAAAAGGTGGTAGGTGTCGATCTGCATCTCTTGGGTCTTCTCCAGGATTTGCCGCAGGGTAAATATCTGGTCAATGGTGGACTTGCCAGGTCTAAAGCCGCATTGGTATGGTCCAATAATCTCGTTGACCATTGGCTTTAGTCGTTCGCACAATATCCCTGACACGATCTTGTAGGCAATAGGGAGTAGACTTATGCCCCTATAGTTAGAGCATACAGTCTTATCTCCCTTCTTGTGGACGGGGCACAGGATACTCAGGTTCCAATCGTCGGGTACTCGTTCTTCCTGCCAGATGGTGCTAACTAGCTGATGAATACACCTTATCAGCGTGTCGCCTCCGGTTTTGAACAGCTCGGCTGGTAAGCCATCGGCCCCTGCTGCCTTATTATTCTTCAGCCGATTTATTGCTGTCTTTACCTCATCTTGGCTGGGCAGTATACATTCAATACCATCTTCTGGGATTGGGACTGTGGTATCTTCGTCTTCTTCGCTGCTATTGGATACCAACAGATTTGAAAAATGTTCTTTCCATATCCTGAGTATACTATCTGTATCAGTTACCAAATTACCTTGCTGGTCTCTACAGGAGGATGTGCCTGTACCAAAGCCATCAGTTTGATGCTTGACTCTTTGGTAGAATTTTCGGACTTCATTCTGGCTCCTGTACATCTCGATTTTTTCACACTCCCGCTTTTCCATCTCTCTCTTTTTCCTGCGGAAAAGACGTTTCTCCTCTCTCCTTTTCTCCCTGTATCTCTCTCGTGCGCTACGCGTTGCTACGGATTGTAAAGTAGCCTTATATGCCGCATTTTTCTCTTCGGTGGCAGCACGACACTCCTCATCATACCATGGATTCCTTGGTGGAGGTCTCTGGTATCCAAGTATGGATTTTGCGGCTGTTTGCATGGAGTGGGCAATGCTTTGCCATTGCGCTGATATGTTATCGGGATGAGGAGGGCTTTGATTAAGCAATTGGGCTAGTTGAGTGGAATATGCTGTGGCTATCTGTTGTGATTGCAGCTTACCGATGTCTAACTTTCGTGTTGTGTCTGCTCGTACTTTGTTTGCTACGTTTAAGCGGGTGCGTACCTTTGCTGCAACAAGGTAGTGGTCCGAATCAATGTTTGCGCCTCGGAACGATCGTACATCCAACACGCTCGATGAATGTCTTCCATCTATCACAACATGATCAATTTGGTTTCTTGTTTTCTGATCTGGAGACAGCCAGGTGCCCTTATGAATATCGAGATGATTAAATCTGGTACTGCTAACTACCATGTTTTTTGCAGCTGCAAAGTCTATCAGTCTCATACCATTGTCAGATGTTTCACTGTGGAGACTGAATTTCCCGACTGTTGGGCCAAAGATATTCTCCTTTCCAATTTTGGCATTAAAATCGCCTAGAATGATTTTAATGTCATGGGCAGGGCAACGGTCATATGTTTCTTCTAAGCACTCGTAAAATATATCTTTGGTCTGTTCGTCCTTTTCTTCAGTGGGAGCATGAGCGCAAATAAAGCTGATGTTGAAGAATTTAGCTTTTATTCGAATTGCAGCAAGTCTTTCATTCACTGGAGTGAAGCTGGATACAAGATGTTTTAGTCTCCGACTAACTACGAATCCACAACCAAACTCATGCTTTACGTCATGGCAGCTATAATACAGTGCGTCACCTTTAGGTGTTGTTGTGACGCCTTTCCCAATCCATCGTATTTCCTGTATGGCAGTAATATCGGTCTTGTACTTTTCAAGTACGTCTGCCAATGCGAAGACTGCACCTTCTCTATAAAGAGTGCGAACATTCCAGGTGCAGATTCGCAGATCATGGTCCTTAAAACGTTTGCGGGGTTCGTCAACTTTAGAGGGGTTTGTTTTTCTTTTCTTTCGTTTTTTCATAGTAGGCTGTTTTTTCTAGGGGAGGGTTACTAACCCGACGCCCAAACCCAAGTTTTTAACGTTCTTATGGGTGAACGCGCGGCACATGTTAGCTCACTACCTTTAACGGGTGTTAAAGGCAGTTCCCCAGGTGACACCACGGGGAGGTCAGTGTCCACTTGGGATGAAAGAGGGACCAAGATAAATCCTGGGCTTTGCCATGTTAAAACCGGTCAGGACCGTTCCTTGGTATCTTCCATCCCCTACGTCACCCATATGTTACAAACTGAATGACAATTTTAATTATACCCTCCATATTATGGTGGAGGGTATAAAAATCTTCAGGAATGTTGGTGTCGATATGCAATTTTAACATACCGCCAAATAACTGATGACTTGAGGCATGCCGACTGTGTCCACTTTCTTAAAATGTATATTATATACCTGATGAAACTATAGCTATCGATATGTTGCCTTCTAATCTAAACACTTGCTTTCCAATAAGACCAAAGCTTCGTTATGCATAACATCTGGTATTTCCATTGATTTGTAGCATATTTAAGAAAGTGTGGGTGGTCGGATCTTATTGCTAAAATATGTAGCCAGGATTGGGGAAACGGAATCGTTCGCAAGTTTTATATATGTATATAGCGCATTTAAAAAATAGAGAAAAATATATAGCCTACTTCCACCAAGGGACATCCCTGTGCATAATCTGAAAATAACATGGAAAAAGTACTTAGGGTCGGAGATTCAACAACAGTTGCCTCGCAAATTAATTTTCTGACCGATATTTTCATAACAATAGCAAAAAAGCGTTTTGTAAAAAACAGGGCCTGCCCTCGCCCCCTTCCAAATTCAAAGAAATATAGAGCCTAATTTCACTCCGGTTGTTCCTTGTATATTCTCTGATATTTTCAAAAAAATCGGTTTAGCCGTTTTTGAGTCTATGCGGAACATACAAACATACACACATTGTCTTTTATATATAAGATTTCACCCAAAAGTTTTGGTCCATTAAACCCGCTAATAATTATCTCATCACCATGTTAAATTGCAAGCTTATTCTTTGTCTTAAACCCAAATCATTTCGCTCCGATCGAAATATTACTGCGATCTGCAGGACAGCTACAAAGTCGGGTAAAAATTGTGTGTTTGGTCCATTTCACACCTTTCGATCATAACCAACATCTTATGGGGTCACTTCTGGTCGGAACCCGACCTGTCCAAAAAATTTCGTGACGATCGGTCCAAAATTGAGGCCTGGAGTTTTATTACAATTGTTAATGGATGGACGGACACACATAGCTAGACCGCTTTATCTCGTCAAGATATGAAAAAATGGCAAGGAGAGAAGGTCTACGACGAATACTTCGCGATGTTACACGAATATTGGACAAAACAAACTTATAATACCCTTTTCACATGGTTTTGTAAAGTATAAATATTTTATTTTAAAAACGTCCGTAAATTGTAGGAAAATGTCGTAAGTCCCTACAAAAATACAAAACTGTACAAGGAAAAGGTCGTAAGTCCAAAGACTTCCAATTATCTCCCAAACGCGACGGAAATTTATCAAACAAAGTACAGGTATTGAAGCAGAATAAATAAACGAAGAATACTGCCTTTACCACCATAATAAAATCTTTAATACAGAAAGCGCTGGAATGTTTTTTCTTCCTCCTGAAAAATTTATTGAGAGGGACTTACGACCTTTTCCGACGGAGCAGACGATATGTATATTTTCTCTAACACGTTTTTATAATGAACTATTTTGAACAATTATTAATTCTTTATTATGCTTGAAATTTGCAATAAAAAACTATGCATATCAACCATTTTTTATGATATAATTTCTGACCTTTCGAATGTTAATAAAATCAAGATAATTGTGCTTGAGGTCAATGTTTATATTTTACTAAGTGAACCCGGTGCGCTTCGCTACCCAGAATAAGGTAAAATATATTTTGACAAATTTATTTGTATATAAAGCGTGTTTGGTGCATAAAATACATGAAATCGGACGAAAATGTATATGGGAGTTATATCAAAATCTGAACCGATTTCAATATAATTTAAAAAATTTATTTCTAGACCCAATTCCGTCACACATTCCAAATTTCATTGAAATTGGACATACATAGCGTGTTTAATGATTAAAATATATGAAATCGGCCGAAAATATACTATATAGGCGCTTTATCCAAATCTGAACCCATTTCAATTCTAGATCATTTTAGACCGATTTATTTCTAGACCAAATTCCTGCACACATCCAAAATTTGGAGACATTATCTGTTACCATTCTATACACTCTAAATTTTTTGCAACAAGATGCGACACAAATGTGCGCAATTTTAAACATTTTTGTTGAAATGTGATTTTCACGCATAAAGTGTGCTGAAATTGTGAACCTATGTGTCTAAAGTGAATGAATATGCAACAAATAGAATTTCAACACAAATGTTTAAAATTGCGCACATTTGTGTCGCATCTTGTTGCAAAAAGTTTAGAGTATATATTGATTTATTACATATTATTTCCATTTTTTCAAAATTACAATGAATTTCATCTTCAGAGATTTTTCTGTCGATTACTCTTTGAATAAAACCAGAAGAAAACGTCATAGAAACCCACAGCAATTGTATTTTGGGAAGTACTTTCAATGGATGCACATTTCTAGAAATGTTAATTTTTCCAGCTTCGGTAAAGGACCTTGTGACGACAAACGAAATCTAACAACTGATCGGGAAGAGGTTCTTCTTCGTCAAAATCTCAACAAGTACCAAACAGAATATGGATTTTTATCATTGATCACAAGTGTTGCGGAGGAGGTATGGAGAAATGGACCGGACCGACATAGTTCATTTTTGGAGTAGATCTTATTTTGGGAGTCATTCCTTTTAAAAGATATTGCGCCCACCACTCATTTCAGTTCGCCACTGTATAATTTTCACCTTTTGACTCTTATGTCACACGCAGAGAAAAAATATTTTTCGCTTTTGTTGGAACAAACATATCTGTTTTGGTTCCAAAAATGTATTTGTTTTGTTCAAACATTGTAATCCAAATCCAAAAATACCATCTTTTGTTCCAAACATAGAAAACAAAAACAACTTTCGAATTTCCGCAATATTGTAAAAATCGTTAACAATACCGATTGTAGGAACTATTATAATCTAATTTTGTTTACAAAAAGTATTGTCAACCCAGAAAACCAGCCCAGAAATTTTTGATTTGAGTGTATATACTTCTCATATACACTTTTCGCATAACTTGGATATAAATGTCGCGTATAATATTGCAATCATTGATTAACACAATACATGGTTTGCTGCATTGATTGACAACAAAGACAAACAAAAAGCCACAAGCACCCACCACAACATAAGGAATAATTAAACACCATAACAAACTCCGGCATAACACCAAACCTCAAAGCACAATGAAGATAGAAGAATGAAACAAAACAGAAACAGTTGGTATACATACACACAAAAACAAAGATAAAGGCATCATGTCATACAAACAAAACTCACCATAATTGTTTTTTTCAACACGGCATCGAATAGCGAGAGAAGAGAAAAAATTGTTGAAGAAAAGAGAGAACTATTGTCCAGTTGACAAAAACAATTTTTGGATTTAACAAAACCCAATTGTTGGAATCACAACACTACATTTGGAATTTAACAATATCTTTACAATACATATTTTGCTCTTCGAATATTGTTGGATCAATCATATTTTTTTCTCTGCGTGCAGGAAATATGGACTTACCCACGAAAAACTTAATACCGCTCTAAAATGCACTTAAACAACTATTTTGAAGGTTTTGCTCTGTTCCAGAACCTGCAAGAAGCTACTATTTTTTACTACGATAACATTTTTTCCTTTATGTTATCGAAAAAATAGTAAAAATTGGTAGATTCTTGCAGTACTGGAACAGACCATTTGTGAGGCAGGTATCCCAGTATGACCCATTTTCGAGCAAAAACTAAGTTTGGAAAAAATATTACTAAATCCAAAGTTTGGACCAAATCTGTTGCTCCATTCAAGAAAACTCACGCATACCACTTTAGCTAAAATTCTTGAAATTTGGGGGGAAAATACCAGAAGAAGTAGACCGAAAACCACCATCTTCGAATTTTGTAATAAGGCTCGCTGAAATATTGCGATAAACAAAGTTTGGACTAACGCAGTATCCGGTTCGAAAGTTGTCGTGTGCACTAGCCACTACACATGATTGCCTTAGGTGTTCTTTACAGCTTTCGGGCCATTTTCTCTGGAAGTATAGACTTGCCTCTGAAAAACTTGTACGGTAGTAATAGGAGCCCCGAGAACACTTGTTGCAAAAAAGCAAAGCATTTGCAGAGAGTTTTTTCATTTATTAATTTATTTATTTCATATTTTTACTTATGACTAATTAATAGCATAAAGGAAGTGAAGCCATGACCATTAAGGTCTTTAGCTTACACAACTTACCAGAGAGGTCTTAAACTGCACTTCACTGAAAATTTTTGAACTACACGCAGAGAAAAAATATTTTTCGCTTTTGTTGGAACAAAAATATATGTTTTGGTTCCAAAAATGTATTTGTTTTGTTCAAACATTGTAATCCAAATCCAAAAATACCATATTTTGTTCCAAACATAGAAAACAAAAACAACTTTCGAATTTCCGCAATATTGTTAAAATCGTTAACAATACCGATTGTAGGAACTATCATAATCTAATTTTGTTTACAAAAAGTATTGTCAATACAGAAAACCAGCCCAGAAATTTTTGATTTGAGTGCATATACTTCTCATATACACTTTTCGCATAACTTGGATATAAATGTCGCGTATAATATTGCAATCATTGATGAACACAATACATGGTTTGCTGCATTGGCTGACAACAAAGACAAACAAATAGCCACAAGAACCCACCACAACATAAGGAATAATTAAACACCATAACAAACATGAAAAGGAAAGAAGAATGAAATAAAACAGAAACAAATAAAAACAAGAGTCTCACAAGTACATACACACAAAAACAAAGGTAAAGGCAGCATGTCATACAAACACACCACAACTCACCAAAATTGTTTTTTCAACACGGCATCGAATAGCGAGAGAAGAGAAACAAATTTTCGAAGAAAAGAGAGAAATATTGTTCAGTTGACACAAACTATTTTTGGATTTACAATACTACATGAGGAATCCAACAATATGTTAACAATACATATTTTGCTCTTGGAATATTGTTGGATCAAACATATTTTTTTCTCTGCGTGTACTCTGCGGAAGTTCGCCGAAAGAGTAGATAGATCAAAATATCACGAAGGCCAAATTTTGGACCGAATCGGTTGATCTGTTTGAGAATTATCGTGCACCCCAGGCGGCTACCCAGACGAACGGACCTTGCTAAGTCGACTCCAAGTTTTCTGAAACAGATTTCTTCCAAACACACTTTCGTCCTAAAGCCATTATGAGGCACATTTTGGCTAAAGGCTTAGAGTATAAAAAATGTAGATTGGGAAAAATTGTGTTTATGGATTTTTGCTAAAAGAATGTATATATGTATAGACCTTGGATTGTGCGACATGATTTCATTTTAAACGAAGTTAAGACTGGATTCCAGAGATTCCCTTGTTCCTGATAAATTTATGAGAAGATCCAGAATTTCTATAAGTGAAGTCCGACGATTGGACGCCAAATTTAGTCTATTAACAGATGCACGATTTGGAGACAGAATTTGTCATTTACATAACCGCGATTAGGTGCTAGAATTTCTTGATGGATAGACTAACTATTGCTCAGCATTATTCTCGGCCTTCAGAAATTCTTTGCTATATGTAGACATCGGATTTTTGCATATTTTTGAAAATTATAATGTTAAGATATTTGAAAATAAAATGTTATGGTATTTCTAAGGTTTTCCATTGTATTCGCTTTCTTTTGGCCTTACCGAAGTGCTATCACTGAATTTCATAACATTCACTGTAGTTGTGAATTATTTGATAAATGATACACCCAAAACTATATGGCATTATTAATATATTCATTGTTTTGACCATATATTAACTGTGACATATTGTCAAAAAAGTTCTAAAAACAGAAGTTCTTCGCCATATGAACTAAAAAATAGTATTGAAAATTATTTCATCACTAGAATAAGTCTAAAATAAGGTTTACATCTTTGCTAAATAAGACATTTTCGCTAACATGAACTTTAAAAATTTTGGCCAGTTGGGATCTATATATATTTTCGGCCGATTTCACGTATTTGCTGCACCAAGCACTTTATATACATACATATATCCGATTTCAATGAAATTGGGAATCTGTGACTGAATTCCGTCTAGAAATAAATGCATATTTTTTAGAAATTAATTTGCCTACTGTACAAGTGTTTATGATTGTTCCACACATCTAACTGACACATATTTATTTCGTTCATATAGTTGGGACTCTTAAACATGTCAATAACACTTATCAATACAAAGTCATCATATCTACGTCTCTGAATATCACTTAAAAATATTTTTTTATTATTTTATCCTGCGTTTATGATGAGATCAATAATTTACGCCAGACATTTTAGAATTTCAAGAATTACTTTGTCGGTATGATTTTGAAACAATAACGTCTGGGCAATAGCAAGGCAAAATATCTGGTACATGCTCCCGTTTCATTTTAGTTTCAATTTTGTGTTTTTGTTCTTCTAGAGTTCTTAAAAAACCCAAGCATAACTATGCTTCTGCTATGTTGTTCGTCAAATTCAAGTGTTGAAATTTTGCAATTCGCCTACAAAGATGCTGAAACAATTTTTGTATGTGTGTCTGTCGTTCGTCTCCATGAGGTTTTTTTTCATAATAATCACACTTGTAACATTGTTAAGGGGTTTACGGGAGCTGTTGACTGTTGTTGTAAGACGTCATATTTATGTTATTAATAAACCTAAAATTCTTCTTTTCAATAGCAATGGCAAAATTATAATCACCAGCATTGTAAGTCAACAAGAAACAGTCTGCCAGCTACCACCACCAACCAGGAGCATTTCATATTTACAACACTTTTTGCTACTTGTTGCCACTGTATAGATTGCCAGCCATCCCTAAGCACAAAGCAGCCCAATGCTTGGTCATATTTTTGTGGAGTGCAAGGCATTTCAAAAAACACTTTCAAGGTTTCCACTTGAATTAGTCAAGTATTGGCAGTTTTGGCAAAAAAAGTCATCAACAGAAAAAATGTACACGTACTTATGCTATGTTTAAATCTTTGTATTGGGACAAATATGCTGGTCTTATTGCACTTTAAAGTTGGCTCCTGTGGTTTTTTGCCTTCCACTGGGCTTGAAACATAGAGGGGGAGCTTTGCAACCAAAATAACATTTCAAAGCCTCAGGGGTTTTATGATTTTGCCTCGAAATTTGTTTTGTTTCATTTATTAATGTTGAAAATATCACATCTGTGTATATTTTTTGTTTGCTTTGAAACTTCATATTGGCGCCAAAATATTTGTAAAACACAATTTTTTCTCCGCAACAAAATTTATCATTTCTTTCCATTTGGTCGTTTAAGAAATTGTTATTCATTAATTACTTTTGTGGTTTTGGTTTTTTTTTGTAGCGGGGCACCCTACATTTTGTTGTGGTATAAGGAGCATACAAACGGCAACAGATTTCAATATTCTAAAATAATTTTCTTGAAATTGACTCTTCTGAGAAACTAGAAGCAATTACAAATGGGAGACGAGAATGGCATAGATGTTTATTTGAGCTTTTTGGAAGCCGATTTTAAATACGAGGACTAATGGAACTCTATCATAGAAGGCAATTTTGTATTTTGATATTGTCATATCTCAAAAAATGTTGTTTCGAGAAAAACTCGTTTTAAGTTGCCGATTAAAATTTATTACAAAATGACTTCTTGGGCCATCTTTTTTAAAGAGGTAGTCAGATATAAGCGCTATATTTCTGTGCAAAATGAAACATGATTTGAAGTGTTTTTGAGCTTCATAAAGTAACCTACCAAAAGTACTCATTGCAAATCCCCCTACTAACCCATTGTTTTAACAAGGGCATGTCGCGCTAAGTAGTTGTTGTTGACCACTTAAATAAGTAGTTAAATAACTAGTTACTAAAAGTCGTGGCTACTTATTTAAGTGACTAAAAAATAACTACTTAAT
Source organism: Musca autumnalis (assembly GCF_047663935.1). Lineage (NCBI taxonomy): Eukaryota > Metazoa > Arthropoda > Insecta > Diptera > Muscidae > Musca > Musca autumnalis. Next base: position 220,488,093 of record NW_027411866.1, read on the forward strand.
TCGCGCGACATGCTCCCTAGTTACTCCCTGATTACTTCAAGTCGTTACTACTTATTTAAGTACTTTTTTATTTACTTTTAAGTACCAAAAAATAAGTACGTATTCCATATGACATGTCCGTGTTAAAATAATGAGAAAGTAGGCCAATTTGTAATGAGTATTTTTGCTGGGTAAAACCAATAGTGTTACGTATAGCCCATTTACAAGGTAGAGATATTAACATGCAAATTTGACACAAGATAAAGTAGAAGTCGTAAACAAATAGAAATTGCTTACTTAGAAAATGCATTTTTTGAGATATGCCATTCTTTGAGTAAATAAGCGATATGTTCTTTTTTTAAGCGTACTCTATTTCCGTTGGGTATATTTTATGTTCTCTATTTTTGTTTTGTATTGTAAAAATGTAAATATCGATTTAAAATGTTTCAAAGGTGTTTTAATTTCATTTTCTGGAATTAGACAAATGACATATTCGTCCTCTTTATTAGTATTAGATATCAACAATTTGAACGCTCTTGGTACCTGTTACCAGATTACGGCACCTAAGTGATATTTTTACATCCTCCATCATAATATGGAGAGTATAATTACCAGGGTTATGATTTTTGAAATTTTTTTCACAAAAATTTTTTTTTTGCCTATTTATGCCTAACATAACATTCATACACATTCATGCACAAACAATCTGAAAAAAAATTTTTTTTTGAAAAAATACTATGAAATTAAAGAATTCTCAACAAATTATTTCCTGTTCCATGAAGGAATGACCTTTTGCCTATTTATGACTAAAATAACTTTTATTACATTTAAATATTGAAAAAGGTGCCGCACAAACCACTTTTAATTTGTATGATATGTGAAATAATTTTATATATAATATATAATGTTATATAAAAAATTGTCAAAAGTTCTGAAAAATTAAAACTTTAAAACTTTATTTAAAGTTTCTTGACCTTTTGATTGCTTGAGTGGAGTATTCCCCCATTGGCTCAACTTCATTTATTACCCTCTATTACAGAGAGTAATGTTTTTCAAAACGAACTGACAGTGTTGCAAAATTTTACTGAGTGCTACCAATATCATTATTTCATCCCGGCGAAGGGAATTATCAATTGGCTTCTCAGTTTTTGAAATGATGCCTTTTTGGCGAAAAACCGAACTCTTTAAGTGTCTAGTATTCCCATATGAATGAGAATCACACTCACTTTTCGGCTTTTCCAAAGAAACACCAAAATCAAAATATTCTGCAACATGTCAGCACGTATCAGCTAAGAATTCATCGAATTCTGTGAGTTGAAAAGAACATCACCACAGTTGACCTTCTAAGTTTTTATTTATTATGTTTTAAGACTTCGTCTTATCGGGCTATAAGGTCTTCGTTAATCAATGAAAATAAAGACTATTTATTTAATTTTTCTACCCGACGTTTCGTTGGGATTTTCCAACATAATCATGGGTAATTTTTATTAATCTGGCAACGACAACGCATATACATACTGAACAACTGTTTTGTTGTTGTTTGCAATGCAAATTGTGTCTCAGAGCATGAATATGCTCTCTCTCCTACATGAATATGGGCTCTCTTTTACAGCATTGCCATATTGAAATACCTAAATTCGGTTAAAATTACCCTTTGATTTTGTGCATTAAGAATGTGGATTAAGGCAGTTAATGCAAATTAACGCTGTTAGGGTACTTCTGTCTAGGGTATTAGTTTCTTTTAGCATTAAGAAAATGTATACTCACAAATAATCCTTCGTCAATTTTACATTTAAATTTAATTAATTGTAGGTAATTAAAAAAACGACACAACAAATAAAATAAAAATAAATGCAAAAATAATTAAAAATTCGGTGTAAAAATCACAGCAGTCCTATTACTAAAATCACAGAAATTAAAAATACGACTTTAAAAGCTTTATGTGCGGAAGCTTTTTTATCGAATCACTTTATAATTAAGATTTCATATAATCTTAGGTAAAAACTCATCAAAATCCTCATCCGTTTGTAATACATTGAAATATTCATCGGAGACCCTATTAAGTATATATATTCTTGATCAGTCCGTCCTTCCGTCTGTTGAAATCAAGATACAGCTCGCAAATTTTAAGATAGAACTATGTAATTTGGTATACAGGTTTCTATTACTCCTAGGATGTTTAGTATTACAAATGGGCTAATGCGGTCCACGATTTGATATGGCCCCAATAGAACGGTACCACCCTGTTTCCGGTATTTTGAAAATTGTGGCCTCAATATTCCACCGAAATGGCTGAAATTTGGTATTTGGTCTTCATTTGGGGTAGTAAACGTTCCACGCCTTCATATAGCTCCCATAGAACGTACCTTCAGATTTTCGGTATATTGAAGGTTGTGGCCTCAATATCGCACCGAAATTGTTGAAATTCTTCGTTGGTGGTATAAAGCTTTCCACCTGAAATTGGTCTATTTGGTTCTCATCTTCAAATAGCCCCATAGAATGGTACCTCCAAATTTTCGGTATGTATTTTAAAGATTGTGAACTCAATATCCAACCGAGACGTCTTCATATAGCCCCAAAGGGCGGCACCCTCCAATCTTCGGTGTTTTGAAAGTTTTAGCCACATTATTCAACCGGAATAACTGACATTAGGTATTTAGTCTTCGCTAAAGGTACAAGACATTTATTCCTGTATAAAACATCCCTTGCAAAGACTCACACTGAATAGGTTCACCTTTTGGTATAGCCCTTATATAAGCGTAGCCACCATTTAAGGTTTCTAGAATATAGAAAACTTACTCGCAACAAACATCTCCATATATATTCATGTTTAAGTCTAGCTGGTATTATCCAAGTTTGTGTATTTCGAGAGTTTTTTTTTGTCAAATTTTCGAACCGCGATTGCTGTAATTTAATATTGTGCGGAGCCAGGAGTTCAAAAGCTCAATTCGAAAAATTATTTTGGTAAGAACTACGATGACGCCCAATATAAGCTCTTTTGAATAGAGTATTATCAGTTGGGATATACTACTCTTGCAATAAGATGAAGTGTTCGTTTTTATTCACTTCAATATAGTTCGTGGTGGAGGGTAAAAAAGTTCGGCCGGGGAACTGAACGCCGTTCTTACACGGAGGAAAAAGGACACTCTAACATATGTCCCAAACATATTATGTAGCAAACATATATTTGTTTACAGCCAGTCCCAAACATAACATATGTTTGGGTCCTGCAAACAAATATTTATTTGGATAAAATATAAATATAAACCCAAAATCCGTAAAAACATACACCAGAGTAAGGCAATGTGTCTCCTGTGAGCGTAAATTTACTCTCGTTCACAACCTGTGTAGACTCTAACTGGTGGTATCCGAGTAAATTTACGCTCACGGGAGACCCATTGCCTTACACCGGCATACACACATTTATAAATGGTGGTTGTCTTTCTTTTATTGAAATGTATAGAAATACCAAACACAAAAGCAACAACAGACGCGTGTTGGGTATCGTAGCATCATTGATGGGCCAATATGAATTGATGTGGCTCTTTACTGGGCTAAAACCTTGACAACTGGTGTTCTTCTGCTGCGATAGATGGGGGATGGTTTCCTAGTACGGCATTCACACTATACTTTTGTACTTCCAGTATGAATGCTGTATAGATGTTCATAAAAAACCTCTCCTGACGTGTCTACATACTGGATCATGGTAGGGATGCTCACGGCGGTAACGCCCAAGCAGGTACTACATCGACAACATCTTGTTGTGTTTATGTATCGCTAAAATCTTCGTCTTCTCATCAACATGATCTACAGGTGTCATGAAGAGACACCCATCTACAGCTTCAGGGCTTCTTTTTTGCAAGCTAAAATATTTTACTGGAGTCAAATAGCTTCACAGCAAAACAAATGTCGGATGTAGACATCTGAACAATTTCGGTAGCAAAATCGTTCAGATTTCGTTCCGATGTCTATACGATTTTCGTAGGGGAATTCGTTTTGATTTCGTTCCGAGTTCGGAGATAATGTCGGAAATAAATTTCACTTCGAATATACCAATGTTGTTTCTTGCGATTTCGGTACGAATTCGGAGCAAAATATCGGAAACAAATTTCCCTTCGCATAGCAACCACCTTTTGTATGTTTCTAACAACAAGGGGTATTATTTTAGTTTTTTGTCGAAAAACAAAGTGGTTGGTTATAAAATTCGCATATACAATTTTTAAATATTTTAAATATAAATGCAACATATAATAATTCAAGCTAATGCTGATGCTGATAGACTCAACATATTCGTACCCAAAGTTTACAATATTCTACTATAAATACAAAATGATAACAAGTCATTAGAAACGTTTGAAATTATAATCTTCTATTAAAAAACATAATAAAGAAAAATTGATTAATAAAAAGGCGTCAGAGAAAAAGTTATTTCCTTCTTTATTTATACGATATTATTCCGAAATTGTTCAGAAATCTTTACGAAGATTTTGCAGGTAACTCCGATTTTCATACGACATTATTCCGAAATCCTTCAGAAATGTGCTTGAAAATTCGGAAGAAAATATTCGTTTACCGAATTTCCCAAGGCTTTTCATGCGATTTCGTGCGGAATTCTGACCGAAACCCCTCCAACATTTCATTCTGAAATTATGTCAACCACTTCATACAACTTTCGTTAAGATATGGTTACGATTTCGGATCCGACATTGGATTTAGCGTCAGAATTTTGTTTTGATTTCGTTACGATGTCGGTTCATGTACGTGTTTTTTGTGGTGAACAAGTTTCTTTATCTGCACCCCAAGTGAGTTGAATCGGTGTGCTGTAGATTTAGTGGCGGATATTTGCATGTTTCTCGCGTGAAAAAAGTTTGTAATATTAGTCAAATAGGAGTTTAGCCTTTTACAAACGACATCAGGGAAAGTACCTGACGCCAAGGTCTTATATTATCCGCATACGTTACGATTTCAACACCGCTTGAAGGGAGAGGAATACAGGAGAGATAGATGCTAAACGGTTCCGGAGATATCACCCCACCTTGGGGAACTCCCTGTATCACTCTACGGATTTTTTACTTCTTGTTCCTGTATTCCACGTACGACTGGCGTCCAGACATATAATAGACTAACCAACGTTTCAAACTTGGCCAGAGGGTTGTCTGTGCGATGTCCGCAAACAGCTTGGAGTGCTTGACACTATCAAAGGCTTTTGATAAGTCAAGCACCGTCATCACTGTTCTACCACACAGCTTGCTCTGGTTGAATCCTAGACTAATATGTGTGGAAATGGCGTGTAGCGCTGTTCTCGTGCTGTGATGTCTGTGCGATGTCCGCAAACAGTTTGGAGTGCTTGACGGTATCAAAGGCTTTTGATAAGTCAAGCACCATCATGACTGTTTTACCACACAACTTGCGCTGGTTGAATCCTAGACTAATATATGCGTAAATGGCGTGTATCGCTGTTGTCGTTCTGTGTCACTTACGGAACCGATGTTGCTTATCGACAATTGGATAGCTTTGTCTGATGCTGCGGAGGACTAAAGCCTCAACGATCTGTGCTACGAGCGACAAAAGCGAAGTCGGTCTGTCCGATTCAACTTTGCTGGCATCCTTGCCTGGCTTTTTAGTTAGATACTTGACTCCCAGTACATCCAGCTTTTTCAGCATTACCATGGAGATTCCATCAGGGCCCAACACTGTCGTATACATACAATTTCACAATTTTTGTTTAAAAATTGCATATAAGGACATTTTTAGGATGGTTTTGAAATTTTTATAGCAAGTTGACACCGTCGGCATTAACGAAAATGAGTGATGAGCACGATAAATTAAGAATTGTGTATCCGATCTGGCAGAAATTGTGTGTATCTTAAAATCTCTTCTAAACGTACATCAAGTTCCGTGAAGGCCTATATCAGACAATATATTCGAAATGTTCGCTTAAGTGTTCGAGGGTCGCTTTTGATTCCGTGTACACTGCTGTAATGTATACTGTCCAATACCTCCTTAACAAAAGTTCAAATGTTCCGCTTAAATACAGTTTAAAGGATGTTCGAGGATTTCTTTGAAATTTTCATCGAATGTGGGAATTTTGTTTCTAAGTTCAAAACTTTTGCACTTTAATTACACTGAATTACTTCTCAAATTGTTTTCAAATTTTAATAGCGGGTCGTTGTGGGCATGTCTTTTTCTTTGTTGCGCTTAACTCCTTGAGGAGATTAGTGCCTCTACAAACATCCCACAGGATAATCTATCAGTTTATCCTCCACCATAATATGGAAGAAGAATGAAAAAGTGCTAATAAGAATGCACACAGAACAACAGCTTCTTGACACCATAAGAAATAGGAAAACCTCTCATTTAGGACACATAATGGGAATCGAAAAATACCCAGTTATCCAGAACACAACTAAATGTCAAATTGAGGGAAAAAGACCAAGAGGAGGAAGTGAAATATCCTGGATAAAATTCCGCCGTCCGTCTGTAGAAATCAAGATACATCCCGCAATTTTTAATATACCTTTGTAATTTGGTTTCTATTCCTCCTAGAATGTTTGGTATTGACAGTCAGCCATATCGCTTCACGTTTAGATATAGCCACCATAGAAAGGTACTTCCCGATTTTCGGTACTTTGAATGTTTTATAACACCGAAATTTGGTATTTAGACTTCGTTGGGGTTACAAAACTTTCCACCGGAAATTTGTCGGTATTGGTCCACTTCTTCATATAGCCCCTCAGAACGGTGCTACAAAACCTTCCACCTAAAATTTTCCGGTAAATGACTGACATTTTGTAGTTAGTCTTTATTAGGGGTATAAAACGTTCCACCTGAAATTTGTCGGTATAGATCCACGCCTTCATATGGCGCCCATAGAAATGTACCTCCCGATTTTCGGTATTTTGAAGGTTTCAGTCTCATTAACACACCTAAATAGCTGAAATTTGGTATTTAGTTTTTGTTGGGGGTATAAAATGTTCCACCTGACATTTTTTCACGCCTTCCACATAGAACAGTACCTCCCGATTTTCTGTATTTTGAAGGTTATGGCCTCATTAACACACCGAAATAGCTGAAATGTTGTATTTAGTCTTCGTTGGTGGTGTAAAACTTCTCAACTGAAATTTATCGATATAGGACCACGTCTTCATAAAGCCCCCATAGAACGCTACCTCCCTATTTTCAGTTTGTATTTTGAAGATTGTGGCCTCAGCATCCCACCGAAACGTCTTCATCAAAGAACGGTATCCTCCGATTTTCGGTTTAAACCACATTATTCAACCGGAATAACTGAAATTTGCTCTTTAGTCTTTGCTAAAGGTACAAGACATTTATACATACAGTTACAAAGCTTTTCCTATAAACGCTATATAAGCTTATCCACCATTTAACGTTTTTTGAACATTTTTGTCACGTTTTTTTACTGAATTGGTCGTTATTTGGATTTTTGTGTTTCCAGAAGATAGAAAACTTACTCGCAAACAAACTGTCCATAGATCCAGGTTAAATCTAGCCGGTATTGCCCGCCCAAGTTGATGTATTTCGGGGGGTCTTTTAGTCAAATTTTCGAACCGAGATTGCTGTAATGTAATATTGTGTGTTGCCAGGAGTTCAAAAGCTCAATTTCGAAACTCGTAAATATTCATCCATGTTTTTGGAAAGAACTACGATGACGCCCCATATAATCTCTTTTGAAACTAGTATTATCAGTTGGATTATACTACTCCTGCAATAAGAGGAAGTGATTGTTCTTATTCACTTCAATAAAATTTGTGGTGGAGATTAAAAAAGATCGGCCCGGCCGAACTTAACGCCGTTCCTGCTTGTTTTCTATTGCTTTTAGTTCGCTTTATGATTTTCAGGAGGATTCTAACTCCGTCCAAGAGTTTTTAAGTCGTCCTTATTTTCTCAACGTGTACACTTCCACTTCCGTTTTCTTCTTTTTTGTGATGATTGACCAATATCAATATCAATAGATCCAAAAGCATAATTAAATATGTTTGCTTGATAATATACGTTTAAACAGTTAATACTCTCTTGTTCCTGATAATAGTTATCTTTCACTTATTATTTTGGCACCATGGTAAGTCCATTGTGCAGATATTTAAGTTCATTGTAGGACACTATATTCTGTCGTTGAATTCCACTTAAATTGAAGAAAAAATGTAAGCTTAAGCGCTGCATCTCAAATTGTATAGCAGTAGTGTTTTGTGACATGATTAAACCATAAATAGCCAATGGGCTTTTTCATAACCACGTAATACTAAATCTGCAGCCAGTGAAACATCCTTCCTTCATTGATATACAAACCCACTCAACGCCTACTTTTGTCGTTTGTTCGTACATTGCTGCCGGACGATTATTTGCCTGATCAGGTAGTCATCCTACATTCATTTGTCTCCTACGGAATATTTACAATTGCAAATTGAATAAATAATGGCCCAAGGAAATTTTGTTAACAAATGCAACGTCTGCTTTTGATTACAATTATAGCTACTGTTTTTTTGTGGTGAATTGATTTTTGAAGTTCAGGTCTTTACATAAAATTTTTACACTTGTTTTTTACTTTTTTAATAAGATGGATTTTTATTTTGTCTTAGAAGTCTCAATAAAATAATCTAATCTATATCTATCTATAGTCTTAGAAGTTCATGGCTCACTGATCGATGTCCCAAAAAAAAAAAAAAAAAAATATTGAACAAACCAATTACCAATTATAAAATAGCTTCCTAATTTAATTAAAGTAGAATAAAAATTTATAAGTGAAATTTATTCTGTTGTTTTTCTGATGTTTGTGGGAAATCCTGAACGTAACTCAAATCTGCTATGTTTAATATAGATTTACTTTACTCACCAAGTAAATCAGAATTTAATTTCATTTCCTTGCATTGATGAAGTGTTATCTCTATAAGCAAACAAACAACCTTACTAACATACCCCTTACAGTTCTCTTTCATTCCTAACAACTTTCAGAAATGCTTAGTTCATTCTCTGTAAGTCCCACCATCATTATCCACCAGTAATTGTCTATGCTCCTCATATGTATGGACACTTTATTGATACTTCTATCTAACATATACAAATATGATGACATAATGATCAAACAAATTTCCCCCAATAAACCAAAGAATCTTCCAAAGGAACTCATTTCATGTGTACCAATATCATCTCCCCATGTCATGCTTTCATTTGCCCAATGTGAATCAGTTCACTGCGGGAGCAGTTCATAAAATGAGAAACGGCTTCTTTTACAGCAGTCATACAGTGGTAAGTGAGAGCACGTTAACAGAACAAGCCAAGCCAGACGACAGACTGGACATTAAGTTCATAATAAGTTCTCCATTGAAAGAACAAAGAAGAAACAGGGAAGAAAAAACAAGTAATGAAGAAAACAATAATAACAGCATTAAACTACAAAAAAACGCTTTGAAGCGATGATAGTCAAGTTCTTTTTTCATACGGCGGTAGATATCCAAAACACTTTGCAAACATTGTGGTAATGGCTTAGTTTTGATTTTCGACAGGGTTGCCGAGATGAATAAAATCAATTATTATGGTTGTATTCAATCAAGTTCGACGGAGACGGAAAAAAGATATGGGAAAACATGACGTCTCACAGTGTGGCCAAATTCAATACTTTGTGCCAAAAATGCCAAAATTTTTTTTTTAAAAATTTACAAAAATTTTACATGGAGGGATAGAAAACATTCTAGCTATGAGAGAAAATTAAAAATTTCGTTGGTTGTACCGCTATTTTTGATGTAACGGTACCTATAACATGGACTTTTTTACGGCAAACGAATACTCAAAAACACAGTGAAATTTGTCGATTTTGTGTGGACCATATTGTCGCGAGTTATTGAAAAATTTTAATGGTTCTTTTTGCTAAACTATAGTACGAAATCTGACGTATTAAAATATGTTTAAAAGTAATTGCATTTGTGTAACACTTCTGTAGAAAACCTGGATTTGTTTTGGAACCTTTTCTACGTGTATATCTTATATTGGTCTTTTTAAATGGGATATAACTAAAAAGCCTCGCGGTTATCCGCAGTTCTAATAGTACACAAATTTAGAGGAGCTGTTGAGCTAACAATTTCTCAATAAATTAGCTGCGACCACGTGCGACGCCGGGATATAGACCCCCTATAACTGTACCTCCCGATTTTATATATTTTCAGGATTTTACCTACAACAATTATCCGATTTAGTTAAAAATTGAAATATAAGGTTATTTACGAGTACACTATCTCCCTACCAAAAATTGTCAAAGTGGGTCCATTTTTTAATATAGACCCCATACAACGGTACCGCCCATTTGAAGAGTTTTTGGTGTCCACGTTTTAATATAGTCCCCATATAACGGTACTGCCCCATATTAAGGGTTTTAAACGTTGTGAACACAGTTCCTATCCGAAAGTTGAAATTTCGATTGTTTAGCTGCCCGCTACTTTAAAACTTCAAGTTATCATTTGCTATTTATTATCCATTTCCACTTTTTGTATTACCATGTCTCTTAAAGTTCCACACAATATTTTATTTGATATATGGCTAAAAACGCCTCGACATAATAAAGTGAGAATCATTCAGGAGTACATTACTAACAATATTCCAACTTCATCAAATGCAGTCATCGATGAAACCTTGATAAAAAACATGTCATCACGTTTTTGCGCCAACTTACGAGAAATGTGGATTGAAGCTGGAAGAAATAAAAATCGATTTGTGAATAGGCACAAATCTATAATAGAAGCATGTATACTTCCTATTGGGCAACTATCGGACGAGGCACAAGAGTCACGTCACAAGGATACAAGGAAATACCGCCACAACTTCATACGCAAGATTTCTAGAATGGCCACAAACGAGGACTTGGTACATCGACTTTTAATATCATCTGATCCATTTATTTGTAGTTTAAGAAAGAATTCAAAAACTAAAAAACATTACTTAAACAGTGAAATATTACCATTTTTACGTTAATTAAATAGTCTTATATGAGTTTATTTGTAGTATTTTTGTTACAGTATACTTTTTACTTGAACTATTTTAAGTTGTTTTTATTAGAGAAAATTCTGTTTTATGTTTTTATTTCTTTAAATCTTTATTTTAAATAACACTTAAAAATTATAAATTCTGATTTAAATACATATATATTACATATATTACACAAACTACATATATATTACACAAACTTAAAAATTATGAAAAAAAAAATTATTCAATAAAATTCTGTAGAAGGCGTTGACCGAATATCACGTAACTACATGGAATATAAGTCCACTGTCTGATAAACATCTCCTCCAAATTTCATAGCTCTATCTTTTACCGTTTAGAAAATACAGATTTTTGGCACAAAAATCCCATTTTGGCCACACTGTGCGTCTGAAGAATCTGGTAAGAGAGTAATATTTGCCTACAGAGTTGGAAACAAGTTGGTACCTTACGAAAAAATCTAAAGCGGATGTGAACAATTTCGTTGGTGTTCATAGGCTGAGAAGTACAAAACTTATATTTTAAGCGACGTCAAATAAGATTGCTCCTTGCTGGAGGGGTTTTACCATCATGATGACAAAGAGAGTTTCCACGACAGGCAGGAGTCTCTTGCCATAGTCTTCAGCCAACCATTAAGTTTCTTATAATACACTCCTCCAAACATCCCCGATTTATATTAGATCTTCGACCTTCAGCGTGCAAGGCGGGTGTGCATACCATTGCACTACGGTGGCACCCCCGCATTACGTTTCGTAAGATTAAAAATGTCAGACAGTCCTGCTGGCGTAGGCCAGGTTTTAACTTTGGCTTTGCATTTCCCAGGACAAAAGATAGATTATTTTTCCTCACAAATCAGCTTTGTTATAAAACACTGTTGACGGCTTTTGATTCCGTGAAGATATTTCTGAACTGTTAACATGAAATACTCAGAAAACTGGATCAAATGGGGATTAAAGGGGTTGTTTATGTTCGTTCGTGCTGAGTGACATCGTAAATGGAGCACTGAAATCACTGAAACTGAGATAGTCAAATTCACTACTAAAACCAAAAATGTAATTCCCAATCTACTGCGAGGTCGAAGATTACACCTATCAGATCACGCCAAATACCTAGGTGTTATCCTAGACTCAAAATTGTCAGGGAAACGAAACATTATACATCGCGATCATATTGCAACCACTGCATACTACGTATCGCTCATTTACTCAAAGAGGGACACATCTTAAAAATCAAGTTTCTAGAGAAATGCGTTTTAACTTGCCCCCATTAGAAATTTGACTTCCCAAATTAAAAAGATTATTACACATTTATCATTTGTAAGGAGCTTGCCAGATATCAGTGCTAAATTTCTGTGCAAGATCAAAAAAGATTCATAAACTCAAAAAACTTTCTTTCTTTATTTATGCTAAACTCCCAGAAATTAAGCTGTAACTCGTTGAGTTTTAGAGATACCAAGATGAAAATTTGACACAAGATAAAGTAGAAGTCGTAGAAAAAATAGAAACTGTTTATTTATTCCATTTAACAATACTAAAGCTTTCAAGGCCAAAAACGTTTTTCCGTGTTATGCCAATTTTGAGTAAATGGGAGCCAGCCGTTGCACAGTGGATGCGCCCGACGACAAAAATCAAAAAATTCATGTCACCAGTTTAAAAATATAAAGATGCGAAGCTATTTACATTTAAAATTTTTTTGAAACTCAACTTTTTCTTTGCAATTTTTTCCGTTTCTTAAGGTTAACAAGTAAGAAAAACGTTATTTAGTCCGGGCCGAAATTTTTATACCCTCCACCACGAACTGTATTGAAGTGAATAGGAACAATTAGTTTTATTTCGTTTATGAAAGTACTAAACTCTTTCTTTTATTGCAGGTAGTATGGGGCGACATTTTTGTTCTTTCCAAAACATGGACCAATATTTACAATTTTCCCAATTAAGCGAAATATGTACATAAAATTGGGCAAAGCCGACCAGACCTAAACCTGGATATTCTGGATTTGGATAGTTAACAACATCGGGAGCGCCGTTCTATGGAGGCTGTATAAAACGTTAACCTGCACCGATAAATTTCTGGAGGCAAGTTTCGTAACTCCAGCGAAGACTAAATACCAAATTTCAGTTATTCCCATTGAATATTGTGGCTTAAATTTTCAAAATACCGCAAATTGGGAGGGATCTTTCCGTTTCGATGGGATATTGATGACACGACCCTAAAATACCGAAAATCGGAAAGTAAGCTTCTATGGGGTTATTTGAAGAAAAGGGCCTATACTGATAATTCTCTTCTGCATTTTATACGCCCATGGCAATTTAAATACTAAATTTTATTCATATCGGTGGTATATTGAGGCCACAACTTTCAAAATACCGTAAATCGGAAGATACGGTCCAATGGGGGTATTTGAGGAAGTCGACCTATACCGGCATATTTCGGCTGGAATGCTTCATACCTCTATCAAAAACATAATACCAAATATCAGCTATTTTGGTGGAGAACGAGCTATATGTGGAATATCGGGAGATACCGTTCTATGGGGGCTATATGAAGACATGGACCTATACCGACAAATTTCAGGTGGAAAGTTTTATACCCTCAACGAAGACTAAGTACCATCTTGCAGCCATTTCCGTGTTATAATGAGGCTAAAACCTTCAATATACCGAAAATTGGGGTATACCGTTCTATGGGGGTACCCCCCAAAACATGCACGACAAATTTCTGAGGGAAATTTTTGTAGGCCGGAAAAATATCAAATACCAAATTTCAGCCACTTCGGTGGAATAATGAGGCTAAACCATCATCGGTGCCGTTCTATGAGAGCTATATGAAGACGTTGACCTATACCGACTAATTTCAGGTAGACAGTTTTATACCCACAACGAAGACTATGTACCAAATTTTAGCCATTTTGGTGTTATAATGAGGCTCAACCCTTCAAAACACCGGCAATTGGGATGTACGTTCCATGGGGTGTACATTACTGCGTGGACCGATACAGATAAATTTCTGGGAGAAAGTTTTGCATCCCAAAATAGGACGAAATATCAAATTTCAGGCATTTTGGTAGTATAGTATAGCTAAACCCTTCAAAAATAACGAAAATTGGGAGATATCGTCCTATGTGGAATGTTTTATACCCCAAGGGAAGACTAACCACCAAATTTCAGCCATTTTGGTGGAATATTAAGGCCACAACCTTCAAAATACCGAAAATCGGGAGGTACCGTTCTATGGGGGCTATAGGAAGGCGTAGACCTATACCGACAAATTTCATATGGAATGTTTTATACCCCAAATGAAGACTAACCACCAAATTTCAGCCATTTCGGTGGAATATTGAGGCCACAACCTTCAAAGTACCGAAAATCGGGAGGTACCGTTCTATGGGGGCTATGTGAAGGCGTAGACCTATACCGACAATTTTCATATGGAATGTTTTATACCCCAAATGAAGACTAACCACCAAATTTCAGCCATTTCGGTGGAATATTGAGGCCACAACCTTCGAAATACCGAAAATCGGGAGATATCGTCCTATGGGGTCTATATCAAAACCTTGACCTATATAAACATTTTATGGTAGAAATATTTTTTAGCTCTGGAGACACAAAATACCAAGTAACAACCAATTCGGTGGTCAAATGGGAAAAATATCCTAAAATTTCCTTAAAACGACGACGCGTCACGAGTCACTTTGTATGGGGGCTATACGAAAACGTGGACCTACAAAGCCCGCTTTCAATACCAAAAGTCCTTCATACATATAATAGAGTTTACCAACATTTCATCCACCTACTTCAATCGGACGCTAGAGTGATTTCCACAGACGGACAGACGGACTGACATGGCTATGTCAATGTAGAATTGCTCGCTGATCAAGAATATATGTATGTAGTTTGTGGGGTCAATAATGATTATTTCGAGTAGTTACAAACGGAATGACAAACTTAATGTACCCCCATCCTATGGTGGAGGGTATAAAATAGAAAACATGAATGAACAGAATAGAATATAATATAAAATATATGTTAGAAGGAAAGAAAAGTTCATATCGACTAATTTTGCATGTCTTTTGTTTGAAACTTCCTTGAAAATCAACAAACAAAAATTATAAAAATATGAACTATGTTGGTATGTATATCGTATGTCGTATACGTAATTGTGAGAGCGAACAATGTAATTAAAGTAGTGGTATGAACATGGCATTAGGAGCACCTCTCGGATCGGGCTAAATTTTTACCATAGGTAGTCCTAGGAACCCTGATCACAACTTTATATGACTTTCGCGGGGAAGCCCATACTTCCCGATATATGGGTCTCGAATAATTTGGAAATGTCCTATTTTAATACCGTTCACTTTTTTATGGACACCTTTTGGATCAGACTGAAAGTTGTACCATAGGACGCAGACCATTCTTCCCAAGATATGGGTCTTGACACTTTTATACTTTTCTCTCAGACTCTGGTCCAAAGATATGCAACCGCCCAAAAATTAAGGATACAGTCAGCCACAAAAATGTACCTAAGATTTCAATAAACAAACTTTTAAGAACATATGAAGATGCTTAGGGCTGTAATTCACGAACAATTAAATTATTTTTAACATTCCCTCTGCTCAGGTTTGGAAATAACAAACTGTTAAAAACTCAAGGAAATTTCAAAGGTTTGTTATTTAGGGACCTGTAGTGCGATTCTGTAACTTTTTTTAATAACGAACCGACATCGGTAGTTAACGAAAATATTCGGTTGAGTTAACGAATGTGCTATTCTGTAACTTTATGTTAACGATTGTAGAAATCGTTAACTCATACCGACGAAAATCGATAGGAAGGAAATGTCAAATATTATATTTTAATATTAATTAAAATATATTTTGAAGCTGAAAACATTATTTCGTCGCGAGTACAAAACATAAAGCGTTTATGAAGGAAACAATTCAGATTTTTGAAGGAATTTGGCTCAAATGTGTGTCTTTTGGATGAATACGGATGCCAGTAAAGAAGGATTTCTTAAGATGTTTTTATTGTGTGTGTGATTTAAAAGTAATAAAAGTGATAAAACCATCATTAATCTTTTTTAAAAGCGCAGTTGTATTTTTTTTAATTAAAAGTTGGGATCATATTTCGGGTTGTGGTGCTCTGTATGGAAATTCAGCTTTGATATTTGACATGACTTAAGCAGCTTCAGTGATCGTGGATCCATTTGAGTCATTTGAGTTTATATATTCACATATTCAATTCACGCCCACATTAAATGAAATTTCTCATAGCGGAGAGTATGAAAAGTTCGAAAATCCAAGCTTATACGCCATTTTTAGCATTCTGATTGTTAGTGATGCTGAGTTAAACTCTATAAGATTATCACAGAACAAAGTAGGTTATAGTAATACTATTCACGTGTTGGCCTCAATGCTAAATTAAAGCCAACGAAAGCCTCCTAGAAAGATAGTGTTACGGACATTGGTATAGGTCTTACATAGCAGTACCACACTTGAGTTCTTTTGAAGCATTAGATAACGTTTTTCCTCTTTAGTAAGTAAAACAAAGGTTAGCGTAGTCTTCATATGTAGGATAGCATGGGACAGCTTCGCCACTGTTGCGCCTTCGCCAGCGCCGACTTAATTGATGCTACATGAAGGTGGTCTAAAGGAAATTTATGAGTTAATCGAAGATCAAAGAGAACTTTGATGATCTTTATGCAGATTCAATAAAATCGGCGCTGGCGAAAGCACAACAGTGGCGAAGCTGACCCATGTTATCATACATAGTTAACCCTTATGTAAACGCTTTAAGAAGATTTTTCTCAATAAGGCAGAATTTACCTTGTGTACACTCCTCATTAACATAACATATGCTCATATAAAAACGCCATTTTTAAAAGAAATCAACAAAATATTGCAATAATATACTGTCGTTAATACTTAACAACAACTTTTTTTTTTTGTTGTTAACTTAACAATAATTTTCGGTAATTAACGACAAAATTTACAGACAAAAATTGTTAAAATTGGTATACAGAATAGCACATACCGAAAATTATCGTTAACTACCGACATTCGTCGTTAATTCTGTCGTTAAGGAGTTACAGAATCGCACTACTGAACAGGAAAGAATGATCTAAAATAAACGAATTTTGAGCTTGAAGAATCATTTGTTCTAGAAACTTGTTTGTTGAAATCTAAGGTACATTTTTGTAGTTGACTGTACCTTAATTTTTTGGCGGTTGCGTATCTTTGGACCAGAGTCGGAGAAAAAAGTATAAAAATTGGATATTTTCAAAAGATTTTTGCTATTTTTACCATTAGGAACTGTTCATAGACATTTCGTATGTTCTAGAAAGTTGTTTATTGATGCCTTTGCTACAATATTGTGGTTGATTGTTTTCTTGAATTTTGAACGGTTTAATATCTATGGAGCAGGAGCCGAGAAAAGAGGATAAAAATAGAAATTGTTTTGCTATTTTGACCATTAAGATCCGTTTCTACAGAGTTCGTATATTCTAGAAAGATGTTTATTGAGATCTGAGGTAAATTTTTGTAGTTGGTTGTTTGCTTAAAATTTGAACGGGTTGATAGCTGTATTACAAAACTTGAGACAAAATTTTAAAAGAAATTTGACCATGGCGATTTTAAACTTGCAAATGAAGTTTAATGGATTATATGTGTTCACAATTGTTGTTCTTTAAGACAAGAGCTACATCTTTTCCTCTGAGATAAATTCAAATTTCCTAACGGTTTGGAAGATATAAACTAAAACTAAATGACCGTTTTTACATCAAAGCCTCAGACCTTTGTAGGCCTAAAACCGCAAAAGTTGATGAGACACGAAAAAACAGCGAGACACGTGTCCTCTCTTTTTTGGTCTTCTATCACGCTGCGGTGTCAGAATATGGTTAATAATTTTCGTGTTGCACAGTGTATTGTAAATTTTCTTAAGTAGACGGCTTTCGGCCGGGGATTTAAGACTTTCTCCTACGGACAGGTAAAAGTGGGCTACGCGTACAAAACTTTCTTCAAAATTGTAAGTTTCTTAAGTAGCCGGCTTTCGGCCCGGTATTTAAAACTTTCTCCTAGGACAGGTGCAAAAGTGGGATACGCGTACAAACATTTCTTCAAAATTTTAAGGTTTCTTATTTAGCCGGAATCCAGCCGGGGATTTAAGATTTTCTCCTATGGGCAGGTGCAAAAGTGGGGCTATGCGAACAAAAGTAATCTCCAGCTTTAAAACGATACCCATATTGCACATGTAAAATGGCAAAACCCATATATCGGGAAGAATGGACTTCCCCCGGGAAAGCTATGTATCGTTGTGATAAGGATCTCAAGGACTACCTATGGTATAATTTTCAGTCTGATCCGAGAGGTGTTCGTAAACAAGTCAACGGTGTTAAAGTAGGATATTTCAGAAATGTGAAGACCCATATCTCGGGAAGTATGGACTTCCCCCGGGAAAGCTATATATCGTTCTGATTAGGGTCCCAAGGACTACCTATGGTACAATTTTTAGCCCGATCCGAGAGGTGTCCATAAAGATGACAACGGTGTTAAAGTTAGACATTTCCGAAGTGTGGACTTCCCCCGGGAAATTTATATGTCGTTGTGATCAGGGTTCCGAGGACTACCTGCGGTAAAAATTTCAGCCTGATCGGATAGGTGCCCATAAACAAGACAACAGAGTTAATGTTAGACATTTCCGAAGTATGGACTACACCCGGGAAATTTATATGTCTTTGTTATCAGGGTTCAGAGGACTACCTGTGGTAAAAATTTCAGCCCGATCCGAGAGGTGCCCCTAAACGAGACATAAGCTATGTGGCTTCAAAAATCTTGCTGGGAAAAATCCCCCTAAACAACTTTGGCAACACTAATTTTCAAAACATTTCAACTTTAATTACATTTAAGCATCAAGTGCTTTTGCCTTCCACAAGCACACAACAAATTTGTGAGATGTGGTTATTTGTTTGTTCTCATTGTGTTCCGTCGTCGTCTCTATTACATGGAAAATAAAATCATAATCGTCAATACAACCAAACCAAGTTACTACGCGATATGACAAGAAATTTAAGACTTATGGATGTGGCTCCTAATGGACAGACTCTTAGTGGTTGATGGTTACCGCTCCTGTCGCTGTTGTTGTATGTGTCAATGGGATTATCATTTGAAAAGACACTGAGTTGCGAATCAAAACATAAGAAGCAATGATCCGGACATCATCACTGCTTGCTTGGTGCATCAATGGAGGCAGTGTTGATGATTTTGGCATTAATTTATGAATGTTTTTGCGCGCGACTGCCAGCAAATGTATAGCAGTTAAATGGTAAGACATAAGAAAAGAAGCTCAACGGCACCACAAAAAACGGCGCGCACACTTGTTGTCCAACCGACCAACCCGTCGTTTGTTTGGGGCTCGTCATATCAACTCAATGTCTTTGATTCTATCTTAATATGACGTTGAACTGTCTTGTATCATTTGATGATTTGCTTGTTTATTTCGCTTAAGTTCTTCCTGAAAAATAAGGAGGAGAAAGAATTTGCAGCAGCAACTACCCAGCAAATCAAACATCCATTTCTTATGAATGTTTACGACATTTATGCCACATTTAATTGTTGCTGTTATTCTTGTCGTCATTTGCCGAGTGGGGGATTTAATTGAGAAAAGTTTGTATCGTTTGTATTTGGGGGTAGAGATATTTGTGTTGTCAGTGAGCTCTTTACAGGATATTTGATATTTACAAAGTCTTGAAGTCGTCTATACGGTATTAGACTCAGACTCGACTAAGTTGTTGTGGACATGCGAAAATCTCTTTTAGTAGTAACATTGAAGACAGCAGAGTGTCTTCGGCATCAGAGCAGTATTGTGTGTGAAGGAATGACTGTTAGTATTAGAATTTGTTGCCGTTCGTTGATGAGCGATAATTAGCATATGTTTTGGCATAAAGATTTAAAGCTTCAAGTGTTGATTTTATTAGCTTTTGATTTTCTTTGGAATTATAGGTTGAAACTTCGCTAAAGAAAGTGGCATTGTTGTGGGATTTTATTACAGAGAATTAGATTGATAGCATATCCGGCCAATTAGATCAAATGACTTAATGGATTCAAACTAAATTCAAATAATATCCGGTGATGGAAAACCTGTTATACACAGTGTAAAGACTCAAAAAATTTTTATTAACGAGGATCTATATATTCCAAGCAAACACTCCCAAAGAGGTACTTTTCTCCTGTAAGCTTTTCATAAATACGCACACTATGAAATTAAGAATTAATTGAAGAACAGGGTCCTCAAGTCATCATCGCGGCAAAGTACGGCATATTCGGGTGATTGTCATCAAAGATTTTGAAATCACACAAAGTGAACCACATTTTAGAGAAAAGTTTTTATCTGTATACCCTCCACCATAGTATGGTGGGTATATTAATTTTTTTTCCGTTTGTAACGCATTGAAGTAATCATTTACTACCCTATAAAGTATGTATAGGGTGATCCAACTAAATGTTTTAAAGAAAACAAGTAAGATAAGCGTTAAGTTTGGCCGGACCGAACTTTTTATACCCTCCACCACGAACTGTATTGAAGTGAATAGGAACAATTAGTTTTATATCGTTTATGAAAGTACTAAACTCTTCCTTTTATTGCAGGAGTAGTACAGATATCTCAACTGATAATACTCCCTTCAAAACAGTTAATATGGGGCGACATTTTTGTTCTTTCCAAAACATTGACCAATATTTACAATTTTCCGAATTGAGCGAAATACATGAAATTGAGCAAAACCGTCTAGACCTAAACCTGGATATTCTGGACTTTGGTGGTTTACAATATCGGGAGCGCCGTTCTATGGTGTCTGTATAAAACGTTATTCTGTACCGACAAATTTCTGGAGGAAAGTTTCGTCACTCTAGCGAAGACTAAATACCAAATTTCAGTTATTCCCATTGAATATTGTGGCTACAACTTTCAAAATACCGAAAATTGGGAGGGATCTTTCTATGGGGGGTATATAAACACATGGAACAATACCGGAATTCAGGTGGGAAGTTTTATACCACCAACGGAGATTAAATATTAAATTTCATCCGTTTCGATGGGATATTGATGACACAACCTTCAAAATACCGAAATCGGAAAGTACGCTTCTATGGGGTTATTTAAAGAAAAGGGCTTATACTGATAATTCTCTTCTGCAATATTTTATAATTTCAATACTAAATTTCAGTCATATCGGTGGTATATTGAGGCCATAGCTTTCAAAATACCGTAAATCGGAAGGTACGGTCCGGCACATTTCGGCTGGAATGTTTCATACCTCTACCAAACTTAGTAACAAATTTCAGATATTTTGGTGGAGAACGAGCTATATGTTGCGAATCGGGAGGTACCGTTCTATGGGGGATGTATGAAGACATGGACCTATACCGACAAATGTCTGGTGGAAAGTTTTATACCCTCAACGAAGACTAAGTACCATCTTGCAGCCATTTCCGTGTTATAATGAGGCTAAAACCTTCAATATACCGAAAATTGGGATGTACCGTTCTATGGGGGCAACCCCAAAACATGCACGTATACCGACAAATTTCTGAAGGCAATTTTTGTAGCCCAGAAAAAGACTAAATACCAAATTACAACTACTTCGGTGAAATAATGAGGCTACAACATTCAAAATACCGAAAATCGGGAGGTACCGTTCTTTTAAAAAGTTGACGTGTACCGACAAATTTCTGAGAGAAATATTAGACTAAATACCAAATTTCAGCCACTTTGGTGGAATAATGAGGCTAAAACCTTCAAAATCCCGAAAATCGGGCGGTGCCGTTCTATGGGAGCTATATGAAGACGATGACCTATACCGGCAAATTTCAAGTGGAAAGTTTTATACCCACAACGAAGACTATGTGCCAAATTTTAGCCACTTCGGTGTTATAATGAGGCTAAACCCTTCATTAAAGCGTGGACCGATACAGAAAAATTTCTGGGAGAAAGTTTTGCATCCCAAAAGAGGACGAAATATCAAATTTCAGGCATTTTGGTAGTATAGTATAGCTAAAATCTTCGTCCTTTTGGCACTATATGTGGGCGTGTGACCTATACCGACAAATTGCATATGGAATGTTTTATACCCCAAATGAAGACAAACCACCAGAATTTCAGCAATTTTGGTGGAATTTTGAGGTCACAACCTTCAAAATACCGAAAATCGGGAGGTACCGTCCTATGGGGGCTTTATGAAAGCGTAGACCTATGCCTACAAACTTCCGAACGAAGACTAAATACCAAATTTTAGCCATTTCGCTGCGATAATGAGGCTAAAACCCTCAAAATACCGATAATCGGGAGATATCGTCCTATGGGGTTTATATCACAACCTGGACCTATATAAACATTTTATCGTGGAAATATTTATTAGTCTGTGGAAACACAAAATACAAACTTACAACCGATTCTGTGGTCAAATGGGACTAAAACATTAAAAATATCTTAAAGTTACTCGTACTATATATGCGGCGTTATAGGGGGGCTCTACCAAAACGTAGACCTACATATATAAACAAACAAACTATACAAAATGACGCGTACTATATATGGGGCGTTATAAGGGGGATATACCAAAACGTGGACATATGTAAACATTTTATGGTAGATATGTTTCTTAGCCTCTTGAAACGCAAAATACAATCTCACAACCGATTCTGTGGTCAAATGGGACTAATACATTCAAAATATCTTAAAATGACGCGTACTATATCGGGCCTTATATGGGAGCTATACAAAACGTGAACCTATATAAAAAAATTTGGTAGAAACATTTTTTAGCCTCTGTAGACAAAATATCAAATTACAACCAATTCGGTGGTCAAATGGGACAAATATCCTAAAATTTCCTTAAAACGACGACGCGTCACATTATATGGGGGCTATACGAAAACGTGGACCTACATAGCCCGCTTTCAATACCAAAAGTCCTACATATGTACATATAATAGATTTCCACAGACGGACGGAAATGACTATATCGATGTAGAATTGCACGCTGATCAAGAATATATATAGTTTGTGGGGTCTACAATAATTATTTCGGTTAGTTACAAACGCAATGACAAACTTAATATACGCCCATCCTATGGTGGAGAGCATAAAAACACAGAAAATTCTAATTGGATGGGAAATATTTATTATCATTTGAAAGAACATTTTTTGGCATTTATTTTTTTTTAGTTTATATCTATCAAATGTTGGCCGCGTCTACGTCTTAGATGGTCTGTCCGTAGAGTCCAATTTTCGCTGAATTGTTCGAACATATCGACTAGTAACTGACGAATGACATGCATGATTTTTTGCACCAAGGCACGATAGGTAATTTGGACAGTTTTCGGGGCAAAAAGTCGATTTTGCAACTTTTAAATATGATAATTTTTTAGTTGGCATTGAAAAAAAAACACGTCAAAATTCATGAATATGAATGACATTTTAAAAACAACCGTCATAAACGCAGCTTAAATTTCACTCAAAGTCAGTATTTTGAAAAAAAAAAAACTCAAAACGTAAAAAAGGAAATAATAAGTGATATTTAAACGTGTTTATAACCGCTGAAATATAAATCAAATATAAATATATATATAATGGAAAAGATTGGTGATTGTGCGTATAATTTGTTTAATGTACAAAAATAATTAAAACATTTGTGTAGTGACCACGAAACACTAACATATTTGGCAAAGTCAACAACAATTTTAGAAAACTCGTTTTTATATAGACTTTTACTAAATTGCCCGTATTTGGCCGTGATTTTGCCCCATAGAATACATTACTTGAAGTCTTCTGCATTGATATTAGTAGGTTTCAAAACGCGATTTTGCACGTTTTTGATATATACTACTTTTTTAGGTTACGTCTCAATAAAATATCGAAGACTTGTAGAAGTTTGGTTTGAGGAAAAAACGAAGAAAAATAAAAATTATACTGTTTACAATTTCCTTGCAGGTAAAATATATGATAGCAACATATTGGACGATGAAGATGATGATGATATTTGTAATAGCGTACTTTGGAGTATAATTCATTTCGCCTTAAATTTGCATATTATTTACCTAAACTCAATAAATTATTTAATTTTGAATATTACTAAAATATAACAAATAAAAAAAAATGATGTGAAAAACATTTTTCCTTATATCCGGTATTTGCTATAAACAAGTTTGTCTGTAGTAAGCTGTTTAATATATCTTGCACTTCTCTTTTACATATTGAGCTTGTATACGTTTTGAAAGGGTATTAAGCTCGATTTTATGAATACATGCTTCAAAAACATATAAAACTGTATTACTATAGTACCAAAAACTATTCGCGTTGTCGAATTTTTGGTAATTTCAAACTGTCAGTGTATTTAAAAGTTAATTGTGTATAGGAAAACTAATGAAAATTTCATGGGCACAAATATCGTTGTTTGTTATATACGTAGTTGCTTATAACCATTGTTCGTTATATCCGACTTCTACTGTATAAATCTGCGTTTTATCCAACTCTAACGTTTATATAACTTAAAGAGTTAAAATATCGTTTAATTCCGCCGTTATGATTTTTTGCCTCAAAAACAGTCCAAATTTCCTATAGTGCAAGGCCTGAATTGAAGCTGGGTTGTCCGCATACAATTTAGCATATTCCCACAAGAAATAGTCTACCGGCGTGATATCACACGATCTTGGTGGTCAATTGATCGTCCCAGAACCTGAAATTATCTGCTTAACGAAGTGTTCTCTTAATAAATCCATTGTTTGATGTCATATGGGGAAAAAGCGCCGCCTTGTTGGAACCAAATTTAGCCGAGATCACGAGCTTCATTTTCAAGCATTAAATATTCGGCTATCATGGTCACCATTGATGGTTACGTTCTCACCGACATCATTTTTGAAGAAATATGGGCTGATGGTTCTACCAGCGGACTAACCACACGAACCGTTGTTTTTCTGGATGAAGTGACACCCCTTGAATCTTTTTTGGTAATTCTTAACCTAAAAGCGGATAATTTTCTTGCTTACATAACTTTTAAGTCAGAAATGGGCCTCAGCGCTGAAAAAATTTTGATCGAAACACATTCCTCAAAGAAAGCGTATTTTTGTAATAAAGTTGAAAAATTGGAAAAAAGTACCTCTAGTTGGATCACCCTTTATATTCTTGATCAGGGTAAAATTCTGAGTCTATTTATCCCTCTGTGGTAATCACACTAGCATCCATAAAAATGGATATTGTCGCTGAAATTTCGGGAAGATGTGTCTTTTATTTGCAGGCAGGTCAAGTTCGATGATGGCTATGTCGGTTCACGTTTTGGTATAGCCCTCATATAACGGTTCCACCCGATTTCAGGTATTTTTGATGTTTTTAGTCACATTTTAGCTATAATTTGACATTTAGGATTCCTTGTGATCAAAAACTTATATGCGACAAATTATGGGCATGGATCCATGTTTTGGTATATTCTGAGGATTTTAGCTACAATTTTTAACCCAACTAGCCGTAATTTTACATTTGAGGTTCTCAGTGGCCACGAAACTTATCCACCAAAAATCGTCAATAAAGGTCCATGTTTTGGGTTAGCCCCCATATAACGGTACCTCCCGATTTTCGGTATTCTGAGAATTTTAGCTACAATTTTTAACCGACCTAGCTTTAATTTGACGGGTGACGTAGGGGATGAAATATACCATGGAACGGTCCTGAACGGCTTTAATATGACAAAGTCCAGGATTTATCTTGGTCCCTCTCTCATCTCAAGTGGACACTGACCTCCCCATGGTGTCACTTGAGGTAGCTGCCTTCAACACCCGTTAAAGGTAGTGAGCTAAAATGTGCCTCGCGTTCACCAATAAGAACGTTAAAAACTTGGGTTTGGGCGTCGGGTTAGCAACCCTCCCCTAGAAAAAATAGCCTACTATGAAAAAACGAAAGAAACGAAAAACAAATCCCTCTAAAGTTGACGAACCCCGCAAACGTTTTAAGGACCATCATCTGCGAATCTGCACCTGGAATATTCGCACTCTTCATAGTGAAGGTGCAGTTTACGCATTGGCAGGTGTACTTGTAAAGTACCAGCCCGACATTACTGTCATGCAGGAAATTCAGTGGATTGAGAAAGGCGTCACAACAACACCTAAAGTTGACGTACTGTATTATTGCTGCCATTACACAAAGCATGAGTTTGGTTGCGAATTTGTAGTTGGTCGGACGTTAAAACATCTGGTCTCCAGCTTCACCGCAGTGAATGAAAGACTCGCTGCAATTCGATTAAAAGCAAACATCTTCATCATCAGCTTTATTTGCGCTCATGCTCCCATGAAGACAAGGACGAGCAGACCAAAGATATATTTTGGTCTCCACAGTGAAACATCTAACAATGGAATGAGGCTGATAGAATTCGCAGCGGCAAAAACATGGTAGTTCGCGCAAAGGTACGTACCAGATTAAACGTAGCAAACAAAGTGCGAACAGACACAACATGGAAGTTGGACATCGGTAAGCTGCAATCACAACAGATATCCACAGCATATTCCACTCAAATGTCCCAACTGCTTAATCAAAGCACTCCTCGTCCCGATAACATATCAGGACAATGACAAAACATTGCCCACTCCATGCAAACTGCCGCAAAATCAGTACTTGGATACCAGAGACCTTCACCAAGGAATCCATGGTATGACCAGGAGTGTCGTGCTGCTACCGAAGAGAAAAATGCGGCATATAGGGCTACTTTACAATCAGTAGCAACGCGTAGAACACGAGAGAGGTATCGGGAAAAATGTAGAGAGGAGAAACGCCTTTTCCGCAGGAAAAAGAGAGAGATGGAAAAGCGGGAGTGTGAACAAATCGATATGTACAGGAGATAGCATGAAGTCCGAAAATTCTACCAAAGAGTGAACCATGGCTTGGAGACCAGCAAGGTAATTTGGTAACTGATGCAGTTAGTGTACTAAGGATATGGAAAGAGCATTTTTCCAAACTGTTGGTATCCAATAGTAGCGAAGTCGACGAAGATACCACAGATCCAATCCCAGAAGATGGTATTGAATGTATACCACCAGGCCAAGATGAGGTATAGACATGAATAAACCGGCTGAAGAATAATAAGGCAGCAGGAGCCGAGCTGTGTAAAACCGCAGGCGATACGCTGAGAAGGTGTATGCATCAGCTAGTTAGCTCCATCTGGCAGGAAGAACGCGTACCCGACGATTGGAACCTGAGCATCCTGTGCCCCGTCCATAAGAAAGGAGATAAGACTTTATGCTCCAAATATAGGCGCATAAGTCTTCTCCCTATCGCCTACAAGATAGTGTCAGGGATATTGTGCGAACAACTAAAACCTATGGTCAACGAAATAATTGGACCTTACCAAGTGGCTTTAGACCTGGCAAGTCCACCATCGACCAGATATTTACCCTGCGGCAAATCCTGGTGAAGACCCAAGTGCAGATCGACACCTACCACCTTTTTGTCAATTATAAAGCAGCCTTCGACAGCCCGCTACGTTCAAAGGTATGCCAAGCCATGTCTGAATTCGGTATCCCTGCAAAGCTCATTCAGCTTTGTAAAATGACTCTAAGTGGTACAAGATCTTCAGTTAAAATAGGAAAGAACCTCTCCGAAGAGTTTTGTACCAAAAGAGGTTTCAGGCAAATAGACAACCTTTCGTGTGATCTTTTCAACATCCTGTTAGAAAAGGTTATACGAGAAGCAAACGTGAAAAGAAGTGGCACAATCTACCCCAATAGCCACATGTTACTTGCTTATGCTGATGATATAGACATCATGGGACGAGCAGTAAAAGAAGTAACCGATAGCTTTATGAAGGTCGAAGGAGAATTAGCTAAAGTGGGTCTGGCGGTAAACGGCGAGAAGACCACGTTGATGGTGTCGACGCGCAATGCGTCCATTGAGCTCGGACGAACTGTGGAAGTTTGTTCCTATAATTTTGAGGTAGTAAAAGACTTCGTGTACCTCGGCACCTCCGTAAACACGACAAACGACATCAGTTGTGAAATAAAATAAAGAATTGTGTTGGCCAACAGATGCTACTTTGGCTTAAGTAAGCAGTTTAAAAACAAGGCCACATCTCGTCAAACAAAAACAACACTTTACAAAACACTGAACTACCTGTGCTGATGGATGGTTCCGAAACCTGGGTACTTGCGCCAGCAGACAAGGCAGTGCTTGGTGTGTTTGAGAGAAAAATTCTTCGAAAGATCTATGAAACAATCTGCGTTGACGGTGAATATCGACGTTGTATGAACCACGAGCTGTATCTGCTATACAACGACACCAGTATAGATAAACGTATCGAGAGGCAACGATTGCGATGGCTAGGCCATATCATAAGAATAAGCGTGATGTACCCGCTAAAAAGGTGTAGAAGTCCACATGGCGGTGCACGCAGAATTGACAGGCCTAAGCTTAGATGGAGCAATCAAATGGATGAAGAGATGAAAAGGCGTGGTATTCCAGAAAGCGATCAGTAAACAGAGAGAGTTGGAGATGTTTTCTTAGTTTGGCTTATGGAACAAATGTTCTGTAATGGGCCAGCTAAGTAAGTAAGAGAGTGACTGTTTACAATTTAATTACGTAGGCCTAAAGATAATTGCAAAGAAAACAATATTAATGCGGGTCGGTGCTAATAATGTCACTCAGTTAACACTCCGTGGGCCGGTGATCAACCTGGAATACAAAAACGGGTTTCTCTTAAGTAGATTCAAGACCTTTTTTCTAGATGTATGGCTCGAATCGTAGGATTTTTTTTATCTAACTAGACAACTAACGAACAATTTGTACATGATGACATGGAATTTTCAGACGCAAATTGAAATGGATTGGCCATACCGGCAAAGGAGCAACACAAGGATATATTGCACACCACAAATCTAACGAAATTCGGAGGCATCGAAATACATGAATCCGTTTTGGTGAAGATGTTAGATCAATCAGCGATAACCGGTATGTCTCAAAAACTTGGGAGATGGGCAGACCGAAAAACCGAAGTAAACCCCTCTTGCAGATTTTTTACTTTATTTTACATTTTCAATTGAAGACAACTGTAGTTTTTCGGGTTCTTTTTAAAATTCTGATAATATGTTACCGCTGCGTTAAGCTCAAAACAACATATTTGATTTGTTTTTGTGCCTTCTTCTTTGTTTGTTCGCCAAGTATGCCATAAGATATGAGTGGAGTTGTGGAGTTCTTAAGAAGATTAAGTTAACGCGCCATATTATTATCAATGTCAGCAGTTGGTCGTCGGTGTCGATGATGTTGCAGACTACAATTCTGGTCACTACTGCAGCAGCAGGAGTAGCGTTTCTTGCACATTCACTGGTCATCAACACTAGGGAAGATGGTAGTTTTTTGGTTTTTGGATTTTCAAAGTAAGTAAATAAGTATGTATGTATCCATATTTACACTTGCCTTTCATTAATTTGATATCAACAAATTTGAACACTGCAAGTGTTCAGAAGAAGGAAATTTAAAAGATGTATAACAGGAGAAAATAAATGCATCAGTAAAACCGATAAGCCAAGTGTTCATTTAAGTGATGCTTTGTAAGTTAAGGCACAGAATTTCTTTTTTTTTTTCATATTTTTTACCGTTTGTCTTTTTGTGAGCTTCTAAGGCTTAAAAGTTTAGTAAGAGTTTAGCATTATTTAAGGAAGTAAGTCCCATGTACTAACTACTTCGACCAAAAAAAGGTTTAAATGGGTCTTGCATCCGGAAAACAGTTTTTCTTAAGTTATAGGACTTTTAAGGCCCTAATGGCATAGTGCTTGTACATGAGAGAAGAACTGCACATTGGGTCCTCTTTAGATTCTGTTCTTTCATTTTTAAGTTACATATACGCAAGTGGTCTTAATTTCATCAAGCTTACCTCGTATTGAATTTGTTTTTCTCTGCTTCTTTTTACAATCATAATTCCTTTCATTTGCTTTGTCAGTCAGATAGACAGACATTCAGTCAGTAGTCGTCGTCCACACGACAGGCTTCATGCATTACGTACGACTTTTTTATGTGTTTGATATCATTTGAAAAATCACCAATTTTATTGGGTTTAACCATGCTTCGTCTTCCTACCATGGCTTCATTCATTCATGTGGCTTGTCTTAATGACTCTTAAGGTTTCATCCACACGCATAACACAAACTTCTACTGCTGCTGCTGATGATGATCCGTTCAAAGAACTTCATCCTTTTGGATGAATGAGGTTTGCTGTAAACATGAAATACTAACATCAAATGTACCGTTTTAATATTTTCTTCGCTTACTCCAGAAAAAGTATCAAATTAAAAATATAGATTTGATCTTCTGTTTGTTTTATTAAAGGTTTATCAACTTAAAGTTTTGGTTTTGCGGTATGTGATAATTGAATTCTTTTTTCGATTATTTTTAGTGAAATGCTACATTTGAAGTAAGATCTTATTTTGAGCCGTAATAACTGTTTTATGGCATTCTGATAATATATTTGTATTATTTTTCATACCTCTGTGCATTGTTTTGCATTGGCGGAAGCTGACGGAATTGTGGCCAAAAACGTACTGCAGATATAGGTCAAATTCTAATAATGAATAATAAGATATCTGTTAATATACTTATACATATCTTCTTTCTTCTTTATTTGCAAATCCGTATTCGGATATTAGCGATCATACAATGTTAATTATTACAGAGTTATTTGGTTATATGTTATAAAATTAAAAATTTCATTCTATAATAGCTAGTTCTCTGTTTCTGGCGGCGCTTAAAAGGCTTATTTCATCTTGGTGTCCTGTCCATTCCAGAATGTTTTTGATCCATGTTATTTCTCGTCTCCCTCTTGGTCGGCGTCCTTCTATTTTGGTTCTTATGATTGCTTGGAGGAGATTATATTTGCTATTTCTCATAAGGTGTCCCAAATAAGCAGTTTTTCTCGTTTTTATCAATCTGATCATTTGACTTTCGGTGTTCATTCGTCTCAGTACTTCATTATTTGAGATGTGATCTGTCCAGGATATCTTTAAGATCCGTCGGTATATCCAAACCTCAAACGAGTGCAGTCTTCTTTCGTCTGCTGCTTTAAGAGTCCATGTTTCTGCCGAGTATAATAAAACGGACCAAATGTAGCATTTAACAAATCGTTTTTTAGTTTCCATGGTTATGTCATGGCTCGTTAGTATTTTTCTATATTTAAAAAAAGAGTTTCTTGCCATTTCAATTCGGCATTTTATTTCTTTTGATATGTCCCAGTGGTCATTAATTTGCACTCCGAGGTATTTGAATTTGGAGACTCTTTCTATTTGAGTTCCATTAATGCATAAGGGAATGTTGGATTCGATATTTCTTCTACTTATAATCATATACTTCGTCTTCATTATATTAATCTTTAAGGCATATGACGTACTAGAATGTTCTAGAGCATCTACTAGCTTTTGTAATCCTGCGAGGCTGCTTGCAAGTAATGTGGTGTCGTCGGCATAACGTATATTGTTTATGAATGTATTATTTATTCTAATTCCGATATTTTTCCCACATATTGACTCCTCAAAAATTTTTTGGGAATATACATTAAATAGAAGAGGGGATAGTATACAACCCTGTCTTACGCCTTTTGAAATAGGAACATCGTTGGTAAGTTCACCATCTATATGAATGTTGGCTCTCTGTTGCCAGTACAGGTTTCTAATGCATTTAAGGTCACTTTCATCTAATCCAATTGATATCAAAATTTCCATCAACTTGTCATGGTTGACCGTGTCAAATGCCTTCTCGTAGTCGATAAAGCATATGTAAACATCCTTTTGCACATCTCGGCAGTTTTGTATTAGTACATTCAAACTAAGTAGGGCCTCTCGAGTACCCATGCCTTCCCTGAAACCAAATTGAGTTTTTCCCATATGTGATTCGCATATTGGGTATATGCGCCTATGTATTATCTTTAAGAATATTTTTAAAGCATGGCTCATAAGACTTATTAATCTATAGTCTCCGCACGTCTTCGTGCGGGAATCGTTATAAACGTAGATTTCAGCCAATCTTGAGGGTATTGTCCTGTTTCATAAATTTGGTTGTATAATTTCAACAATAGTTGTGTGTTTCTTTCATCTAGTAATTTAAATAATTCAGATGGGACTTCATCCGGCCCGGTAGCCTTATTGTTTTTCATTGAATTTATGGCCATATCTAGTTCACTTTTGGTAATGCGTCTTCCTCTAAAATTGGTTTCTCTATCTGTGTTATTAGTTTCTGTTCTTGTAGTGTCGGTAAAGAGATTTCTAATATAGTTTTCCCAGTGTTTTTTCTTTTCTGCAGTTTCGTATATGGCTGTATTATTCTCAGCAAAAATAAATGTAGATGATCTTTTTGAATAAATTCCAGATGCCTCTTTTAACTTTTTGTGAAGATTGAAATCGTCATGTAGGATTTGGAGTCTTTCAATTTCCTGGCACTGTTTATTGAGTTGCGCATTTTTTGCGGCCCGAGTTGCAATTTTTATTTCTTGATTTATTTCCCAATATCTTTCATAGTTAGAATTTTTGTGCTTGCTCCTTTCTATGCGAAGCGCGCGTATTTCGTCCGTCATCCACGTGTCTTCTCTTTTATATGTTGTGGTTCCAAGGATATTGCTGGTTATGGTATTCATGGAGTTTTTTACATTATTCCATAAATTCTCGATGTCTTCTCCATCAATATTGTGCAGTTCTACATTAAGGTGATTTTTCATGATTTGTTTAGTGGAGGGATCGTTTAATTTTTGAATGTTAACTCTTTTCTTTGGTTTTTTCTTTCGGATGGTAGTTAGCTTTATCTGTAATTTGCACAGCAGAAGGTTATGGTCCGAGGGTACATCAGCTCCTGGGTACGTAGAACATTTATTTATGCAGGAGGTATATCGCTTATTTATTAAAATGTAATCAATTTGATTTCTAACAATGTTTCTGTTATTATCCTGTGGCGATTTCCAGGTGTAAAGTCGTCTTGGATGGAGGCGAAACATAGTATTCGCAACCTTAAAATTGTGTTCCTGACAGAATTGTATCAGTCGTTCTCCTCTTTCATTCCGTTGTCCTAAGCCAAATTTTCCTGTGATTCCGTTTGTTACTTCTTGCCCAACTTTAGCATTAAAATCGCCCTGGATTATGGTAATGTCGTGGGGTTTTGTCATCTTTAATAACTTTTCAACGTCGCAATAAAACTGTTCCAATTCATCGATATCGCCATCGCTTGTGGGTGCATATACTTGTATTATATTCATGTTTATTGGTTTTGCAGATATTTTTATCATCATCGCCCTATCAGAAATTGGAACGTATTCACTGACACAGGTCCCTATGTGACTTTTTACTATAATAGCAACGCCCTTTCTGTGAATTCCCTCTCTGTTTCCGGAATGATAAATTTTTACGTTCTGGGAAATAAATTCTGCATCCTCCGTCCACCACGTTTCACTGATACCCAGGATATCAATTTGTAGTCTTTCCATTTCGCTTATGGTGCTGTCTAGTTTTCCAAGTTCATAAAGACTTCTCACATTCCAAGTTCCTATCCTAAGTTTTGTTTTTGTTTTACCTCCGGGGATTCTTAGCACCCTCTGATTGCCGGAGACTGAGGGCCGTATGTTATTTTCTGTATTCATTGTAATTGTATGATTTACTAGGGATTGTACTTCAGTGGTTTGCCGTGGCCTTCTGAAGGGTTTAGAGTTTCCGTCTCTGTATTCAGCCGCTCCTCCTGGAATTCAGACGCTGTTTGCTGCCGCCAATCCTTTGGTCAGACGCTGCCGTTTTCCATTTTTTTCTTTTGGTTCGCCCCGCATATTTTATTTCTGCGGTACCCGTCATATCTGATGAGCGTTCCCCTATCCACCACCTGGGGAGGCGTCCGATGGGAGAAAAAAAATGAAAAAAAAACTTATAAGTCAAGTGAAAAGATTTACAGCTAACTCTATGGGCAAAAAAGGAAATAAAAATAAAAGGGTGAAGTGAAGCAAGGATTACCTTCACCGTCAGAAGTTCGAAAACGACATCATTTTTGAATATTTGGTGAATGTTTTTTCTTCACAAGAAAAATTGTTTTGAGAAACATTTTTTAGTTTGCAATTTTTTTGCTTCAACAAATGATTTTATGTTGTTTGATTTCGATATAAATGCTAATGGGCTGTTTCACTAAGACGATTCGAATACAAATTCGTTCGAATTAATACCAAACTCCTGTTGTTATAGACAGTATTTGTTTGATTGAAAACACAAATGAATCAAATATTTTTCAAAAAACAGAAGATTGGTAGTAGTTCGAACGAATTTGTATTCGATTCGACTTAGTGAAGCAGGCCATAAATATAATATAAACAATAACAGCCTGTTTCTGTATGTCGAAAGAAGAATGTGTGCGAAAGAAACACGTCCAAACTCTTGTGTGTTTTAAAATTTGTTTTTTGTTTTGAAGCAAAAGCAAAGGTAAAATTATTTCGAATACTAAAGTTCGGGCGTGTTTCATTCGCACACATTCTTCTTTCGACATACAGAAACTGGCTGTAAGTGTTGATAAAGACAACAATGTTTATCAACAGTTACATATCGCGTCGCAAACATAACAAAGAAATAAAAACGGAAAAGTTACATAGAAACTATCGTCATTCATTCACTAATAATAATATTGCCGATATTCGAAATCGAAGATTTTTCCTGCCACAAACTGAGCGCCGAATGAATCGTTTTCAATTCATTATTGTGTGTCGTTCTCGAATAAAATATCCGCAAAACTATCGAGAAACATTCGAAAAGGATATCGTTTTCGATAGCAATGGTATGGTGGGTAAGCACATAAAAATCTTTCCTTTAAAGAAACGTTTTTTCAAAATTTTGAACGTTTTTTTGGCCAAGAAATCTATTCATTTTTATACCCTCCACCATATGGAGGGTATAATTAAATTTGTCATTCCGTTTGTAACACATCGAGACCCTGTCTCATAGGACGGTACCTCCCGATTTTCGGTATTTTTAAGGTTTTAGCTTCATTATCCTACCAAAATGGCTGAAATTTGGTACGTAGTCTTCTTTATGGGTATAAAACTTTCTCCCAGAATTTTGTCGGTATCGGTCCACGCCCTCATATAGCTCCCATAGAACGGTACCTGCCGATTTTCGGTATTTTGAAGGTTTTAGCTTCATTATCACACCGAAATGGCTGAAATTTGGTGCTTAGTCTACGTTAGTGGTATAAAACTTTCCCCTACACCTTTGTTGGTATCGGTCAATGCCTTCATATAGCCCCCATAGAACGGTACCTCCCGATTTTCGGTATTTTGGACGTTGTGGCCTCAATATTCCACCAAAATGGCTGAAATTTGGTATTTAATCTTCAATGTAATATAAAACTGTTCGCCACAAGTTTGTCTGTACAGGTCCACGCTTTCATATTGCCCCATTTCCAACTAATTTTCACGTTTCGATATAGCCCCCTTAGAACGGTAACTCCCGATTTTCGTAATACTGAAGTTTGTGACGTCAGTATCCCACTGAAATCGCTGAAAAATCGTTATTTAGTCTTCCAAGAGTTATAAAATATTCCAGAAGAGTATTATCAGTATAGGTCCACGTCTTCCAATATCCCCATAGAAGCGTACTTCTTGATTTTCGGTATTTTTTAAGTTTTAGCCACATTCTCTTACCGAAATATAGGAAATTTGGTATTTAGTCTTCTTTGAGTCTAAAAACTTTCCGTCAGAAATTTGTCGGTATAGATCGACGTTTTGAAATAGCCCCCATAGAACGGTGCCTCACATTGTTTTATCGAAATTGCTGAAATTTTGTATTGAGTCTTCTCTATACACGAAATGAAACTAATTATTCCATTTTACTTCAATACAACTTGTGGTGGAGGGTATAACAAGTTCGGCCCGGCCGAACTTAACGCCGTTCTTGTTTATTTAACACATTTTTGGCTTCGACAGTCAATCATTTTGGTTATTTTTTTTTAAATTGGGGGTATATTAAACCCCAACTTAAAGAAATTTCAGGCGTTGGGGTTTAAACTTTAAAAAATCGAGTTAGGGTATATTAAACACCAACTTAAAAAATTTCAGGAGTTGGGGTTTAAACTTTAAAAAATTCTACGAGTTGGGGTATATTAAACCCCAACCTAAAAATATTTCAGGAGTTGGGTTTAAACTTTAAAAAATTCCACGAGTAGTGGTATATTAAATCCTAAACTTAAAAAAATTTCACGAGTTGGAGGTTTAAACTTTAAAAAATTCCACGAGTTGGGGTATATTAAACCCCAATTTAAAAAAGTTTCACGATTTGGGGTTGGACTTTAAAAAATTCCACGAGTTGGG
The DNA here is from genome assembly GCF_047663935.1 of Musca autumnalis. Lineage (NCBI taxonomy): Eukaryota > Metazoa > Arthropoda > Insecta > Diptera > Muscidae > Musca > Musca autumnalis. Next base: position 220,524,399 of record NW_027411866.1, read on the forward strand.
GTATATTAAACCGCAACTTAAAAAAATTTCAGGAGTTTGGGTGTAAACTTCAAAAAATTCCACGAGTTGGGGTATATTAAACCGCAACTTAAAAAATTTCACGAGTTGGGGTTTAAACTTTAAAAAATTCCACGAGTTGGGGTATATTAAATCCAAACTTAAAAAAATTTCACGAGTTGGGGTATATTAAATCCAAACTTAAAAAAATTTCACGAGTTGGGTTTTAACGTTTAAAAAATTCCACGAGTTGGGGTATATTAAACCCCAACTTAAAAAAATTTCACGATTTGGGGTTTAGACTTTAAAAAATTCCACGAGTTGGGGTATATTAAATCCCAAACTTAAAAAAATTTCACGAGTTGGAGGTTTAAACTTTAAAAAATTCCACGAGTTGGGGTATATTAAACCCCAACTTAAAAAAGTTTCACGATTTGGGGTTAGGCTTTAAAAAATTCCACGAGTTGGGGTATATTAAACCGCAACTTAAAAAAATGTCAGGAGTTTGGGTGTAACAAAACAAAAGACGAAAACTTATTGATGGAATATTATTTCAAAAATATATATTTTTGTTCAATACGAAAAATAGAAAAAAACATTTTTGGGGGTTATTCTACTACTTCGCTAAATTTCGATGCAAGGACTGAGGAACTTTGCTGAAACTTCTTCAGGGAAAATGCGATGACAAACCCGACAGTGTATTTGCTTACTTTGATAAACTATAGGATTATGAAATTGAAAGTAATATTGAAATTTCAACCAAAGAAAAAACATAAAAGTTAAAAAACGTATAATTCGCGAGTTCGTTAAAATCAGTGGAGGCGCATGCGCTTTTCAGATACAGCGAGTGCATCTCTATCAATATGTAGCGATTTTTCCACTTTTCATTCAGCGGCCAAAGTGTGCCGTCAGCTGCATCTTACTGTTCAAAAAACCGTTATGTGGGTAAAAATTGCGCGATGTACATAAGATTATAAGGCGCATTCGATTTCAGTGACCGCCTATAAAAAATACGTCATTATAACAAATTTTAATACTACCAAATTCTATTTTATATGAAATACGAATATTAAATCAGAATCTCGGTAATTTATGCCACACGGTTTTGGAAAATAATATCATCGCGTATAAAGGATTCCATTTATGTAAAAATAACCAAAGAAAATCGCGGTTCAATGCGCGGAATCATCAAAATATAATGTTGCAGAATTTCATACTTTCAAGGTATCTATCTATAACCGCCGTTTTAGTGAATGGATTTGCAAGCAGAAGGGTTCATTAGATTCGGCGCGTAAAAAAACTAAAATCACGCGGGGTTCAAGGGTACCTTAGTCACACTTGTAAATTTTGAAGCCAAAAAATAGGTTTTTAAAGAAAATTTACGCACCAAAATTAGGGAGCTGTATGAAGCACATTCATGAGATATACATCAAACGACGTGGAATCACGAGTTCTACAATCAGATAAATAGTTTGGGTAATTATCTTGTTGTGCCCTCCAATTATAAGAAAAATTCAAAAAACCCAGATTGAAAAAACAAAATTTGAAAAAAAAAAACAGATTTCAAAACTTCAAAATGTCAGCATCGATTTTAGGGGGGATGCAGTGTGCCCATGTTGCCCAAGGGCTATTCTACAATTCTTTCTTTGAGCTCAGGTCTAAATTTTCCGTGGTTTGACCAGAAATCAAGAAGGAAAACAAAACAACTTGTAAACTTCAACACATTTTTACCCATTTTTAATATTACCACCAACACAGCTTCCACATAATTTATTTTTTATGTTTCATTTTATGCGACCCCGGCTAAAACACTTCAATTAATATAAATATATTCATATATTCATATTGTATAAAATATATTGACAGTTCGCGCCTTATTAAATGGTGAACCTCAACTTCAACGATTGTAAAACATTTTTGAATATTACCATATACACTTTCATACGGGCAAACTGTGCCTCATCGAAATAATGGTTTTAGACCCCAATTATGTTTGGACGAAATGTTTTTCAGACAATTTGGAGTCGATTTAGCAATGTCCGTCCGTCTGTCTGGATGGATGGTGCACACGATAACTCTCACACGGATGAGCCGATTTGGTCTAACATTTTGATATCGTAATATTTTGTCCAAACTTATTTAAAGTTCGAAGATGGGTTATATCGGTCCACTCCTTCCGGTAACTCCCCCACGAAAGTTCGAAAATGTTCGGAAAATTTGTGCGCACGATAACTCTTGAAGGGAGTAACCGATTTGGTCCATACTTTGCACGTCGCTAAATTTCTACCAAACTTAGATGAGGTTCCAATATGGACTCAATAGGTCCACGGTTTCGGATACCTCCCGCACAAAATTTCGGAAAAATTCAGTTTAGGACCAGATCCAGAATCGCTCCGATTTTTATTTTAGCAACATATATTCACTGCCCCCCATACGACGGTACAAGTTTCATCAGGGATAAGTTCATACTTCCTGAGAAAATAGCCTGAAAGGTGCAAAAAAAAACTCCTATGACGCCGTGTGTAGTGGTTGGAGCGTAAGATAACCACTCCATCAGGTACCTCCCCCACAAAAGTTCAACAATTTTCGGGAAAAATGTGCTTATGATAACTCTTGATGGGAGTGACAGATTTGGTCCATACTTTACATATCCTAATATATCTAACAGGTATAGGTCAGGTTCGAATATAGACTGTATTTATCCACTCCCTCGGGTACCTCCCACACACATGTTTTGATAAATACACTTTAAGACCTGCTCTCGGATCACTTTGATTTTTGTTGAAGCAACTTGCATACGCTGCCTCAATTACCACAGTAAAAGTTTTTTTCAAGGGCAAGTCCATACTTCTTGAGAAAAAAGCCCGAATGTTGTAAAAACCCCCTATGGTACCATATCACTGTGCAACACGAAAATTATTAACCATATTTCTCGCCGTTTTTCCCAATCTCATCAACTTCCGCGGTTATAGGCCTCCAAAGGTTTGAGGCTTTGATGTAGATAGGGTCATTTAGTCAGGACTATATCTTCCAAACCGTTAGGAAATTTGAGCTTATCTCGGAGGCAGAGTTGTAGCTCTTGTCTTAAAGAACAAAAATTGTGAACACATATAATCGATCAAGTTTCATCTGCAAGGTCAAAATCGCCATGGTCAAATTTCTTTTAAAATTTTTTCTCAAGTTTTGTCATACAGCTTTCAAACCTATCAAATTTGAAGCAAACAACCAACTACAACCAACAAATGTACCTCAGATCTCAATAAACATCTTTCTAGAATATACGAACTCTGTAGAAACGGATCTTAATGGTCAAAATAGCAAAACAATTGGGATTTTTATCCTCTTTCCTAGGATTCTGCTCCATAGATATTAAACCGTTCAAAATTCAAGAAAACAATCAACCACAATAGTGTAGCAAAGGCTTCAATAAACAACTTTCTGGAATATGCGATTTGTCTTTGAATGGTTCCTAATGGTGAAAATAGCAAAAATCTTTTGAAAATATCCAATTTGTATACTTTTTTCTCCGACTCTGGTCCAAAGATACGCAACCGCCCAAAAATTAAGGATACAGCCAACTACAAAAATGTACCTTAGATTTCAACAAACAAGTTTCTAGAACAAACGAAGATTCTGGGAATGATTCTTCAAGCTCAAAATTCGATTATTTTAGATCATTCTTTCCGGTTCAGGTCCGTAAATAACAAACCTTTCAAATTTCCTTGAGTTTTTAACAGTTTTTTATTTCCAAACCTGAGCAGGGGGAATGTTAAAAAATTTAATTGTTCGTGAATTTCAGCCCTAAGAATCATTCCTAGAATCGTCATATGTTGTAAAAAGTTGTTTATAGAAATCTTAGGTACATTTTTGTAGTTGGCTGTATCCTTAATTTTTGGGCGGTAGCGTATCTTCGGACCAGAGTCGGAGAAAAAAGTATAAAAATTGGATATTTTCAAAAGAGTTTTGCTATTTTTACCATTAAGAACCGTTCATAGACATTTCGCATATTCCAGAAAGTTGTTTATTGAAGCCTTTGCTACACTATTGTGGTTGATTGTTTTCTTGAATTTTGAACGGTTTAATATCTATGGAGCAGAATCCTAGAAAAGGGGATAAAAATCCTAATTGTTTTTCTATTTTGACCATTAAGATTCGTTTCTACAGAGTTCGAATATTTTAGAAAGATGTTTATTGAGATCTGAGGTACATTGGTTGTTTGCTTCAAATTTGATCGGTTTGAAAGCTGTATAACAAAACTTGAGAAAAATTTAAAAAAAAATTTGACCATGGCGATTTTGATCTTGCAGATGAAGTTTGACGGGTTATATGTGTTCACAATTTTTGTTCTTTAAGTCAAGAGCTACAACTTTGCCTCTGAGATAAATTCAAATTTCCTAACGGTTTGGAAGATATAGTCCTGACTAAATGACCCTTTTTACATCAAAGCCTCAAACCTTTGGAGGCCTATAACCGCGAAAGTTAATGAGATAGGGAAAAACGGCGAGACACGTGTCTTCTCATTTTTGGTGTTCTATCGCACTGTGGAGTCAGAATATGGTTAATAAAATATGACTCAAAAAATTACACACAGTGTATGTAGTGGCTGGAGAGCTCGAACCGAATACTGCGTTCGTCCACACTTTGGATATCGTAGTATTTCTAATATTCGAATATTAGATGAAATTCGAAGGTGGAAAGAGTGGACCTTCCGCAAAAGTTCGAAAATATTCGCTAAAATGGTACTCTAAATATTGTCGAAACTCAGTTTAAAAAAAGCCCTATCTATCGATATCCCCGTAAATTTCTGCGCTTTAATCCTATCCATATTGTTTTGAAAACCCCCCTAAATACGTAAGCTTTTTTTGGAAAAAAAAGTATTTCAATCCACACAGGCTGAGGGTATATCTCTGTCGTCAATGTCGACTGATACTTTTTTACTTGTTTTAACTATGTTTTAGAGGTAGTTTTCTTTTTCATTATTTAGCACCAAATCATAAAAAAGAAAACTTCCGAAGCTTCGTTGGCACAAATAAAAAGCACACACTTTACGGAATGAAAGCAAAATATGTATTACATAAAAAATCTCAACAACGGTTTCTTACATAACCAAACAATTCTCTCAGGATATTTTCAAAATAACCCACAATTAAGACAAAAGAACAAGCTTTAATTACGGTTTGTGCCCAAAAACGCACAGAATGAAAATGCAATTTGTTAGTAAATCCCCCGTCTGAAACAAAGTAAGTGTTAACGTTGTCTGTCATCCAAATAAATAACAAAAGTCTTTCTTTACCATTTGAGGAAAACAAATGAGAGGTTATAAATTAATTCTTTGAAAAAATAATTTAGGATTGTTGGGTAATCCAAAAAAGGGCAAATTTATTCTGTATTTTGGGAGAGAATTTATGATGTTGTCACTCATCATCACCGCCAAATTGGCATTAATAACAGAGAATTTGCAGTAATATGTCTTAAGAATAAGAAAACGTTATAAAATATTTTTCAAAAACAAGTGAATTTAAGTTCGAACAGGTCATTGCCTCAAATCTTTGGGGCCCTAAAATAATTTACACTACTTTGGGCACAATTGGGAGACAAGAGTCTTTTTTGGTCATTTATACTGCAATGGTGTCCGCCTATGGCTGCATTTCCATGACTTTAAAAATTACCCACAGTGTAACACAACCTCAGGCAGGCCATGATTATTTGAATGCAAATCATGTCACCACTTTATTAAAAGGATGCCAAACAATCTTTTTAGAGTTGCAATAAAAAAACAGGAAAACAACAACTCCACACTTGTTTTAATTATGCCACATTTTCTCTACAAATGCTCCCTGATGGTGGTGACGGTGATGATGATGACGACAACAATGCTTCTGTACTGACTGCACTGCATTGATTTTCCTTAGGCCATAAACCCCACCATGGTTTTATCCTGAACAACAAAACTACCAGCATAAAGTCCAGATTATTTTAATTTGTTTTCGGTTAGAGCTTCTGTATGCAGGTAGGTAGCCAACAATGTACTGTTGTTGTTACCCCCAGTATGGAATACCCCATTACGGGGATACATTCAAGTGTCATGGCAGGAATTCAAGCTACTTGACCGGATAACTTGCTGACTTTGCTTGCTTACTGGCTGGCTGTCAAACTACTTCGTTTTTTTGTGGCATAAATGCTTATGCTTAGCTTAGGCTTATGTGTAAAAACTTTAACGCATTTCATTGTCAGCACACATGGTGCAAATGTGAATTCAATTGATGAATGCTCACTAGCCACGCAATCTCTAACAAACGGAGGATGTTCAAGTTCAAGTTGGACGTCATCGGTTCATTGGTTGATCTTGGTTTGGGCTCATCGTAATCCCTCTGACAATCCATGGATGGCATGAGAGTTGTTTGCTAGCCAAATTGAAATGTTTGTTTATTTTGTTGTTGCTGTCTTTGCCAGAATGAACATGTTTAACATTCTGACGCCTATTAAATGCCACGTGATCTTTGTTCAAATTCAACTTCAAGTCACATTCGTATCCAAAAAAGAAAGAACTAAATGTGTTTGTTAGTGTTGTTGTGGTCTCTGCTTGATTGTTAAGCGCAATGTCGTTCTCGTTCTTTGAAAACAGATCAACCAAAAATTAAAACATATTTGCGTTTATGCAACATTGTGCAATTGCACATCAAGGCATTTACGAAGCTGTGTTAATTGAAAGAGTGCAGCAGCATCAGGGGAGTCCAACATTTGACCTCAATGCCATGGCGGCTGGTTATAAGCCACGAATTGACTCGAATCAAATCTACGACCAGGGGCCGTCACATCAACAAATATGTGTCTGTATTTGGTCATCGTGGTGCAATGGTTAGCACGTCCTCCTTGCACTCAGAAGGTCTGCGGTTCGAATCGCAGGCAAAGCCACATCAAATTTCAACGGTGGCAAAATTCCCCCTCAGTAATGCTGGCGACATTTCCTGAGTATTTAAGCCTTGAAAAACTTCTCTACAAGTGGTGTCGTAAGACACGCCGTTCGGAGTCGGCAATTGAGCCAATATGAATCGGCGTGCACTCATTGATATGAGAGAAGTCTCCCTTGTCCCATCGGGGATGTTGTGGGAACATATGTATGTATATATTTGTGTATTTTTTCATGGGAGCCGCAATATATCCCGGAATGCCTGCTCCGACCTGCTTGGGTCCGTTGCCGAATAGAAAAGAACGCTTTTACATGAATCTGTCCAATTGTCAGATCCGCTTTCGCAATATGTTAACATCGGTGGGATGTAATGGATGTAGGGGAGGGGTGCTGTAGTCTTTCCCATTTCCAGGATAACTCCTATCGCAGTAATCCTGGAAGTGGCTAAGACCAGAGCACACATTCTCTACATCCATTACACCTCACCGATGGTAACATGTTGCTGCGCCAGAACATAACCCATCATGTTCCCAACTTCGTACTTTTCTAAACCATTTAAAAGCCGATCAGCAATGTCTCAGAGAATTTATCAATCACCGATTCAGAGAGCTGCCCATTCCCTCAGATACTTATGAAGTCTTCAATAGACAACAGAAGAGCTCTTATAGAAGATAAACAACAGAAGACCTCTTGACAACAGAAGATCTGTTGAGATCTTCTAGAGAAGACCTCTTGTGGTCTTCTGTAGGTAATAGAAAACCTCTTGATGTTCTCTTAAAACAGAAAATGACTTGAGTTCACCTACAGACAAAAGAGAACCTATTGAGGTCTTCTATAGACAACAGAAAACTTCTTGAGTTCTTTTATGTTTAACAGAAGACATGGTGACGTCTCCTAGACAGCACAAGATCTCTTGGCGGCTTCTATAGACAACAAAAGACCCCTTGAGGTCTTCTATAGACAAGAGACGACCTCGTGAGGTCTTGGATAGACAACAGAAGACCTCGTGAGGTCTTCGATAGACAACAGAAGACCTCGTGAGGTCTTCGATAGACAACAGAAGACCTCTTGATGTCTTCGATAGACAACAGAAGGGTTCTTGAGGTCTTCGATAGACAACAGAAGACCTCGTGAGGTCTTCTATAAACAGCAGCAGATTTCTTGAAGGCTTCTATGGACAACGCAAGACTTCTTGAGGTCTTCTATAGACAACAGAAGTCTTCTTGAAGTCTTCTATAGAAAACAGAACACCTCTTGAGGTCTTTTAAAGACAACAGAAGACCTATTGAGGTCTTCTATAGATAACAGAACATCTCTTGAGGTCTTCTATAGACAACAGAGGCCCTCTTGAGGTCTTCTATAGACAACAGAAGACGTCGTGAGGTCTTCTATAAACAGCAGAAGATTTCGTGAAGGCTTCTATGGACAACACAAGACTTCTTGAGGTCTTCTATAGACAACAGAAGACTTATTGAGGTCTTCTATAGGCAAAAGAAGACTTCTTGAGGTCTTCTATAGACAACAGAAGACTTATTGAGGTCTTCTATAGGCAAAAGAAGACCTCTTGAGGTCTTCGATAGACAACAGAAGACCTCTTGAGGTCTTCTATAGGCAAAATAAGACCTCTTGAGGTCTTCTATAGGCAAAAGAAGACCTCTTGAGGTCTTCGATAGACAACAGAAGAACTCTTGAGATCTTCGATAGACAACAGAAGACCACTTGAGGTCTTCGATAGACAACAGAAGACCTCTTGAGGTCTTCGATAGACAACAGAAGACCTCTTGAGGTCTTCGATAGATAACAGAAGACCTCTTGAGGTCTTCGATAGACAACAGAAGACCTCTTGAGGTCTTCGATATATAACATAAGGGTTCTTGAGGTCTTCGATAGACAACAGAAGACCTCGTGAGGTCTTCTATAAACAGCAGAAGATTTCGTGAAGGCTTCTATGGACAACACAAGACTTCTTGAGGTCTTCTATAGACAACAGAAGACTTCTTGAAGTCTTCTATAGAAAACAGAAGACCTCTTGAGGTGTGTTAAAGGCAACAGAAGACCTCTTGAGGTCTTTTAAAGACAACAGAAATCCTCTTGAGGTCTTCTATAGACAACAGAACATCTCTTGATGTCTTCTATAGACAAAAGAAGACCTCTTGAAGTCTTCTACACATAACAGGAAACTTAGGCTATAGGCAACAGAAGACCTCTTGAGGTCTTTTAAAGAAAACAGAAGACCTCTTGAGGTCTTTTAAAGACAACAGAAATCCTCTTGAGGTCTTCTATAGACAACAGAACATCTCTTGATGTCTTCTATAGACAACAGAAGACCTCTTGAAGTCTTCTATACACAACAGGAAACTTAGGCTATAGGCAACAGAAGGCCTCTTGAGGTCTTCTATAAACTACTGAAGACTTCCTAATGTCTTCTATAGACAACAGGCGACCTCTTGAGGTCATCCATAGGCAACATAAGACCTCTTGAGGTCTTCTATAGACAACAGAACATCTCTTGATGTCTTCTATAGACAACAGAAGACCTCTTGAAGTCTTCTATACACAACAGGAAACTTAGGCTATAGGCAACAGAAGGCCTCTTGAGGTCTTCTATAAACTACTGAAGACTTCCTAATGTCTTCTATAGACAACAGGCGACCTCTTGGGGTCATCCATAGGCAACATAAGACCTCTTGAGGTCTTCCATAGGCAACAGAAGACCTCTTGAGGTCTTCTATAGGCAACAGGAGATCTATTTGGGTCTTCTATAGCAACAGGAGACCTCTGTAGATAACAGAAGGCCTATTGAAGTCTTCTAAAAACAATAAACAACCTTGTGAGTTCGTCTATAGGCTGAAGAAGACCTCTTGTGGTCTTCTGCATACATCAGAAGACCTCTTGAGGTCTTCTATAGACAACAGAAGACCTCTTGAAGCCCTCTAAAAACAACAGAAACCCTGTTGAGTTTATCTTTGCGTCTTCTATAAACTACAGAAGACCTCTTATGGTCTTCTATAGGCAACAGAAAATCTCTTGACGACCTCTTGAGGTCTTCTGTAGGCAACTGAAGACTTCTTGAGGTCTTCTTTAGACTCCTTATTGTTTTTTGACCTCTTGAGGCCTTCTATAGGCAACAGAAGACCTCTTGAGGTCTTCTATAGGCAACAGAAGACCTCTTGAGGTCTTCAATAGGCAACAGAAGACCTCTTGAGGTCTTCAATAGGCAACAGAAGACCTCTTGAGTTCTTCTATAGGCAACATAAGACCTCCTGAGGTCTTCTATAGGCAACATAAGACCTCTTGTAGAAGACAGACAAGAGAAAACCTCTTGATAACAGAATATCTCTTCAGATCTTCTATAGAAGACCTCTTGTGGTCTTCTGTAGATAACAAAAGACCTCTTGAAGTCTTCTAAAGACAACAGAAACCTTTTGCCTTCTTCGATAGGCAAAAGAAGATCTCGTATGTTCTTCTATAGACAACAGAAGACTTCTTATGGTTTTTACAGAAGACCTCTCGACAACAGCAGACCTATTAAGGTGTTATATTGACTGCAGAAGACCTCTAGCGGTTTTTTATAGAGGACCGAAGACCTCATGAAGGCAGACAACAGAAATAATTAAATCTAAATTTAAATAAAAAATCTCAGAAAACCTATTTAATTCTTTGACAGACAACAGAAAATCTCTCTCCATCTGCTATAGATCACAGAAGGTTGGGGAACTTGCTCTTGCAATCAACAGGCTATTGTTAGCCGTCCGTATTGTACCAGGAGTCTGGAATGTTGGCAGGGTGGTCCCGCTACTGAAACCAAGGATGCCAGCAGAGGCGAATCGTAAAGGCCGATCTCCTCTTGTCGCAAGTACCCAAGATTCCATGGACACTACTAATCCCCATGATGAGAAGCAGTTTCCCACTTTCCAAACATCAGCATGAACTCCGGAAAATGCACAGCACCACAATAGCATTGCACGCCATATCCAAACATATCAGTTGATGACTAAACCAGAACAGGCAGTGTGGCCGTACTGTCATGGTGGCCTATCGAAAGTATTCATATCGTCAACCACGCCAAGTTTTTTCGACGACATAGACAAGACTTCCCTTCAGTAGTGTTGGAAACGTTAGATTATCAACTATATGTGTGGACGGCAGTCAGGAGTCAGTCAGGAGAATTCAAACCTGCAGGAACTGTGATAGCTTGCTTTCTTATCACACCAGGGCACCATCTTCATGTGACTTTGTCGATGTAGTACCTGCTTGGGTAAACTCCTAGCCAATCTAGTGAATCCCACTACTGGCTTCCCCACCCGGATTCAAACGAGAACCTTTATATCAGCGAGCATATGACAGCCACTTGATCTGGCATTGCTATGTACAGTGTGAAAGCCGTACCCGGAGATAACCCACAGCAGCAGAAAAAAAACTGCAAGGCAAACATAAGTTGTCATCTCCATTTTTGTTGGGCCTGAATTGATAGCACGATACTCATATGGATGCATATCGATTGTTTAACTGCCCAGCGAAACCAGTCCAGGTTGCAAAATTCGGAATCTGGGCACAAGGATAACTGAAAAATATATACGTACGAATATATTTGAGATACTTTGAGGTGACTTTCACTGTGGACATTTTAATTAATCCTGCAGATATCCTATGAATTTATAGAAATAGCATGTCCCAACCATGGCGTCACGACAAGACGTATTAGGCTCCGGCCAATTTTAATATCTGATGGTCTATTACCTTTCCCGTTCCATTGCACTCCCCGTAAGGCGGGTGGTATTGCCCACCCCTGGTCTTCATTCAATGATCGACTTAATCATGTACTCTTATGTCTTGGGATGTCTGATCGACCGTTTGTTTGTTTGTTCGTCAGTCTTTCATTAAGATTTTCCAAAAAGTGCGCGCAATGCAATGAATTTGCAAAAACAAGAACATCAAAAAACTTCAACAATTTAAAATGTTCGTGTTTAAATACAATTAAGTAACAACGTTGATGGTCAATCGCAGTTTTGTTTTTTTTTTTTTTGTTTTTGCTTTTATTTCAGTACATCATCAATGATTCGTGCTGTGAAGTTCTATGCCTTTTGGCTATCTTTGGAAATCTTACAGACTCAAATATACAAAAACAAATACTGCTCTTGTTGATTTGGTGGTACTAGCAATTGATGTGTGCAAACAAACATACATATGAACGAACCACTCTCGGGACGTAAGCTTGCATAAATGCGTGCTTTTTGGCGATAAAATGCCAAAACGAGTAGTCCCTGCCTGATATTGGCCAGCAGTCAAACAAAACCTTCTGATGTCGTTTCAATTTGATTTTTATTCGTTGTTTTTCGATTGATTTTTTTCCATTCATGTGGTTTTTATTGTAATGTTATTCTTTTGAAATAATTAGTTCAATGTTAAATATTACAACAACTTATCACAGCAGTGGGTAAGCAGACACAGCAGACAACACTTCCTTCCACAGGCTGAGCGAACCGTCGTCGTATGTTTGTTTTGGGTGCGAAAACATCGATGCAATATTTAATTGTCACACGCCCACGTGTGAATAAATGGCTACACAAGACTTCATCGTTTTGTGTTGACTGTTGGGCTTCGTCCGCAAGGCTTTGTTTATCCCTTTCATAATGCCGTGTGCCTTGTTTGTATCCTTAGGTTACACAACAGTTTTGTAGTAATTTGCTTCATTTTTTTTGTTGAGAGAAATAAAAATGTAGCAAATATTTTATGGTGTTGTGAATTTAATTACAATTACAATTGCGAAGGGGTTGGAGGAAAAAATGTTGTATGTACGTACATGTATTTACATGTTGATTATTTAGTAGTTATGTACATGTTGAAAATACTTGTAAGAAAGTAATGAATTCAGGACGAAAATAGTGTATTTTGTCTGTTTTGAAAGAATTTCAGTAATGTTACACTATATAAAAATGTAAATATGATCCGGGGTTATAATTAATTCGACCAAATTTCAATGGCAATACACAAGTAAATTGTTTTTGAACAGTGTTTTGTCTTTAAACGCGTATTTATACCCTACACACTATGTGGAAAGGGTATTATAAGTTTGTTTTTACGAAATTTCATGTAACACCGCGAAATATTCGTTGTAGACCCCACATGTGGTATACCAAAATTCATATCTCGACGAGATAAAGCGATTTTGATATGTGTGTCCGTCCGTTTATTACAAATTGCACGCACGCTACAGGCCGCTATTATGGACCAATCTTCACGAAATTTTGTGTGAAGGTCGGCATCAGACCAGAATAGACCTCTATAGTTTTTAGTGATGATCTGCGAAATTTTAAGCAAAGTTTGGATTTACAATAAGGAAGAAGCTTGCAATTTCAAATGATGATCAGATAATATTTAGCGGGTTACATGGACCAAAACTTTTGTGTGTAAATTGGTAATATTTTTAATATGCATCTTATATCTTCATTCTTGGAAGATACATTGCGCCCATTGCGTAAGTCAAATTCGGAAGACGATTTTTAACCTTTCCATTAGTGTCAATTATGCTAATTTACTTGGCCAGATAACAGAGTTATTCCCTGGTATATGGAGGAATTCCACATTATAAATTGTGTATAGTGCAGAGCTCAGATTTACTCGCGAGTGAAAATTCGGGAGGAGTCTAAGTTTTTGGGTGCAATTTTTTTGGTGGACGTGGGGCAAGTTTATTTGAGTGTGGGGTAATTTTTTGTTTGAGTGGGAAAGGGGGCAATGAACATGCTCGAATACAAGAAGAGTTTCACTCGCGAGTGGAATTCGAGCGAATTAGAGCGGGTATTCGGAGCTCTGATAAAGTGTAACCATAATCACGCTAGAGGTTGCAATTATAGCTCAAAACTGACAAAATTTTGCACAAAATTTCGATGAGAAATTTTTCATTGCTGTGGCTAGCAAACGAACCCTACAAAGATGTTGGTATTGCTCCAATAGTATATTTGATTACTTTCAGGTAATTTGTCTATCCATTATAAAGTAAGAAAAACACAATCTAACGTTTCCAATAATGGAGCTATATCATTAGGATGGTTTTAAAAAATCGATGTCGGATTTTTTAGGCTACACATCCATTAAATGATTAAATTTGTTGGATTTTTAGGTAGCCAAAGTATGATCAAAAATGGAAGATGATAACACGTGTCACTGGGGTCTCAAAGTTTCCGTACTAATTCCAAAGGTGAAATTACACGAAATTGCTCTAAAGACCACATTTCTAGTTTTAGTCAAGGAAATTGACAATTAATTTGGGTAATGATCCGATAGTATTTTGAGGTTGAAATTGACCATAATTTTTGTGGGAAAAATGTCCCAATTTAATTTTCGGAGATATCTTCATTTCTTGAGACATATTCCGTCAAATTACGAATACGAAACTTGAAAACCAATCTTTGACCACACCCTTGATGCATATTACATCAATGTAGCGTAGCGCTTAGATAACGGACCTTTATTGTTTTGGCTTATTTGTAAGGAAATGCATTTACATTGCATGTTATAAAATGTCGCAATCATGAAAGACAATTTTCTAAGTCATGATAGAGAAATTCCCAGTTTTTAAATTGAGGTAAATTACAATGATGTACGAGGTCTTGACATTTTTGTGCCGCTTTGGGCAAAAGTAATGTAATACCTCGAAATATGGGTCGGTTCCGTAAAATTCGCCCAAACCTATTATTAAGGTATTTTGATATTTTGTATATAGATTGACCTTTGATCAGTAATTTTTGTTTCCATTTGTTCGGCTTAAGGTCAGAAAATTAAAAACAGAAAATTTTTTGGTTTTTAGTTTATGTTTTATTTCCGATATTTCGACTATCTTCGATAGTCATTGTATGGTCTAGGACCATCCTTATGACGGCTACTGTATTTTGTTTTAATGAGTTTTTGGGTAGCGGTTCGCTATATGTACATTGGTACATATTTACACACAAACGAACAAACCCGCGGCCACTATCCAATACTTATTGCTCTCTTTTTCCAATAAATCCTGGAATTGCCATCCTATAAAACAAGGCAAAGAGCAGCAATTTTTCTATTCCGTCAGTGATCATTAAAGCGTGCGATTCCCCCCACCAGTGAAAGTTACACACAACACACAAGTTTACAAGTTGAAACATCCAAACGATAAAACTCTGTTAAACGTTAATAACAAGTTAAAAACACTAAAATTAAATTTTGTTACATAAACAACACCAAAAGTTAAACATTAAACACAAACAATTGTTATTGAATACAACACAGAATTACACTAAATAACAAGTAAAAATAAATTAAATAAATAATTAAAAATTTGCTACTTAAAACTAAAGATATACCTATATATTGCATTTGTTGAATTTGCCTAAAATAAATTTACACTAAAAGCTATAAAAAACTACTCTACACATTGTACATAAACCATTCTAAATTACTTCTAGAAGAATTAATTAAAAATCTAATCCCAATTTGTGCTACCTAAAAACCCTTGAAATTGCCTAGAACCTGTATAAATTGTACATACACACACACTACATAACTTGAATTGCAAATAAAACCAAACCTTGAAAAACTACAAAAACACAATATACTTACGTTATTATTTACAAAGAAAAACATAAAAAAGGTTTGTAACTAAACAGTCATCATCAGGGATTTATTTGCTTTAAAAGAAACAATTAACATTTGTTTATATATCAACATAAATAAAACAATCATATAACAATATTTACTTTATTTTGGTATTATTTGTTGTTAAATTGCAACCGCTTTTTTCATCCTCTTTTGCTGACCTTATTGATATTTTTTCTTATTTTGATATTTTTTTTAATACTAATTTTATTTTATAAAATAAGCAATTTCGTGACAGTTCACCTTTGGCTCCATACAAATTACTATCGAAATTTTGATGCCCCAGTGGCACGTGTTAACATATTCCAATTGTTGTCAGACCTTGATAATCTTAAAATCCAACAAAACTAATAATATTATAGGGCCGTCGCACAGAGGACGAAATCATTGATCTAGCGGCGCGAAAGTCAAAAAATCAAAGTATAAAATTGCGAAATGTTTTCCATTATATCGATTACAGACACTCTGCTGACTAAGATTTTGTTTTAACTTTTTTGTTGTTGTAAATATTCACTCAGTTATTCAGTGTCAAGTGGAAGAAATTTTGACGGATAAGATTTTAATAAAATTGTTGCTAAAAACCTGATCTCATATTTGTTTAATTGTTAAATAAATTCGTAATAAAACTAAACAAAGTTTATTTTTTATTGATAGGGGAGGGTTTAAGTAAAATTAAAATAAAATGTTTGGGGCCTGAAGTTACATAGTTATAAAGCAATAAATTTTCAAAAATTATTATTTTTAGTGCAATATACTTTTGTTGGATGGAGCGTTACTACAAAGGTCCACCGAGGTTCGGTTCAGTTATTTTTTTAATAATTAAATTGGACTTCCTAGATTCCGAATAACCAAAATTTAGAAGCAAATAGCTGCAAATCTTGCTGATAAATGGTCTTAAAAATAGCTTAAATCCTCAAAATACCCAAAATCTGTCGGTACGGTTATATGGGGGCTATATGAAAATGTAGACCTATGTTCGCAATTTTTGGTGGAGAATTTTTGTGTCCACTGGGAACCCCAAATACCAAATTACACGTAATTTGGTTGGAAAATGTAGCTTTAAATCCCCAAACTACTGAAAGTCGGGAGGTACCTTAAAAGGGGCCTATACCCAAACGTGGACCTATGTCCACAATTTTTGGTGGAAAGGTTTAGTGATCACTAGGAACCCTAAGTACCAAATTACAACTAATTTGGAAGGAAAAGGTGGCTTAAATCCTCCATAATTACCCACAGACACAGATTGAGTTTGTGCAAAATTTCAGAAAGATATCTTCATTCGTTTCCAAGTTATTAATTTCGCGCCGCTAGATCAGTGGTTTCGACCACTGTGCGTCGCCTAAAAATCCGACATCGATTCTCCCATTGAATTAAAACTAGTATATGTATCATGTATGTATGTATGGCCGGAGGGGTAAGATATGTATCATTCATATAAAATAAATTCTGCGGAAAACGAGTACCCAGGGATAGTGGTATAGGGTATAACATTGTAGGTCCCGTCCGCTAGAACGCTATATTTTTGCACCCGAGTTTATTTTTCCCATAGGCAGGTCAAATTGGAATATGGGCTATATCCGTCCACATTTTGGTTTATAGTCCCCATAAAACGGAACGGCCCGATTTTAGGTATTTGACGTTTTTACCAACAGTTTCAGACCGTATTAGCTATGTTTTAGTAATAAGGGTTTTTAGCGGCCAAAATACTATCTACAAAATATTGTAGATATAAGCCCACAATAACGGTACCAACCGGTTTCGTATATTTGGCTTTTTAACTACATTTAAGGTATTTTGGGTTCTAGTTGTCAAAAAAAAAAAAATAAAAATATTTTGTTTTGTTCTTTACAACAACAATGGGGATTTTCCCATTTAGTTGTGCTTTCATGGCAAACGCCTAGCGCTGCCTTTGAAAGTAACGAGTTTGGCTCTGAACGCTAACACGCCGTGACAAGACTTTTTTCTGTGTTTTTCAATGACGTGGGTTCAAACCCTGAGCCAGGCTGCTTATACTTTTATTTGGAAATTTTGCCTTTTTAGGCGTCGTCGGCTTTCCTTTCTCACTTGCTTTATTGATTGATCATCAAGCTCGTCTCCAACGAGAAATTAATTTAAAATTTATACTAAAAATGATCTTCGCCTAAAAAGGCAATATTTCCAAATAAATTTTTTTAATTTTACATTTTTTTAAAAAATTAAAAAAATAAAATTTCATAGCACTTATAAAAATCACATAAAACCATTTGTGTAAAATAAGATGTAATTAATATGGGAAATGTATGGAAACAAGTAAAACCAGTAAGGAAAGGATCAAAGTCGGGCGGGCCCGACTATATAATACCCTACACCACTGTGAATATGTAAAATATAAATCGGAGCTATATCCAGATCTTAACCGATTTTGATATAATTTGGTACATTTATTTCCAGACCGAATTCAGTCACACATTCCAAATATCATTGAAATCGGAAATATATAGCGTGTTTGGTACAGAAAATACGTGAAATCGGCCGAAAATATATATGGGAGCTATATCCAAATAGGAACCGATTTCGATATAATTTGGCACACTTATTTCTAGACCGAATTCAGTCAAACATTCCAAATGTCATCAAAATCGGACGTATATAGCGTGTTTGGTGCAGCAAATACGTGAAATCGGGCGAACATATATTTGGAAGATTAATTTCTTATATCTTCCATAAAATGAAAAAACCATGTGATGACAAAGAATATGCTTTTTGTTTAATATTTATTTGAATTTATTAAAATAGCTTTAGAAACACTTAGCTGACTCGAAAGGAAAAGATAATACAATGGCGCAGTTAGTGTCGTTCAAAAAAGGTTACAATACTTGAAAATCGAATACTTGTCATACAAATGTAACTGGTATGCATACAATAGGGTTGCCACAATATTCCCCCGCGAGAGCAGGTTCACCTGAACCTCTTCGGGATGGTGACTTGTCTACCGCTTGCAGTAGTCTTCGGATTAGATATATCAGGTGAACAACTCTCGACAGGACTTGAAACTTCAGTACTTGTTGAACACTCAGTTTTACTGTTTGAAGATTTAAATCCGGGATCTTCAGAATTTGTAGTACAGCTGACATCATTATTTGAAATAAAGGCTGGTTTGAGTCGATCTATGCTAATATTTGTTCGCCGTCCCCGAACCAAAATTGTAAAAAACTTGTCAAATCTTTTTAAAACCAAATATGGACCATCATATGGGTGAGTAAGTGCGGGACGGATAGAATCGTTGCGTACAAAAACATGTGAGGACTCTATCAGTCTTTTTGAGACAAAGGTTTGCTGTGATGCATGATGGGCGGCGTTTGTTGGTTTCAACTTTTGCATCGCTGTGCGAAATTCGGAGACAAAATCGTTTGAGGAGTCTCGAACACATGTTTGCTGAAAAAATTCTCCTGGGATTGATAAAGTTGAACCATACACTAACTCTGCTGGGGATGCATTAATATCTGGTTTGAAAGCAACTCGTAGTCCCAGCAAAATTGTAGGCAAATGATAAACCCATTTGGTTGGATTATGACATAAAATGGCAGTCTTGAACGTCCTGTGCCACCTTTCAATTATTCCATTCGATTGGGGGTGGTACGGAGTAGTGCGTAAGTGCGTAGCTCCGATTGTTTTAACCAGTTCAGCGAAAATTGAAGAATCAAACTGACGACCACGGTCTGACGTAATTCGTGCTGGAACACCAAACCTAGAAATCCACTGGGCCAAGAGGGCTTTTACTATTGTTTCGGCACACATATCTGGAATTGGAACGGCTTCAGGCCAGCGCGTAAAACGATCGATTATAGTTAGACAGTAACGTTGCCCTTCACATGGTGGAAACGGGCCAACGATGTCAATATTAATATGGGCGAAACGTTCTTTAGGTGGCTCATACATAGCTGGAGCGGACTTGGTGCGACGCTGCACTTTCGACCTTTGACATTGCAAACAATTTCTCACGAATGTTGCCGAGTCTTTGCGAATTCCAGGCCAACAAAATCTGCTTGTCGCTAGTCTGGTAGTAGCTCTAACTCCAGGATGTGATAAATTATGTAGTAATTCGAGTGTTTTCTGACGGAACTCTTTCGGAATGTACGGGCGAATGCGTGACGTTGAGGTATCGCACACCAACCGGGAATTTGTACGTTTTTAAGATTTAGCGAATTGTTGCTTTGAATTAATTGATTCAGCTCGTTGTCGTTTTCTTGTGCAACTGCTACAGCTGTGTAGTCCATTAGCTGACTGACGGACTCAATGCGGGAAAGTGCATCTGCCGTTACGTTATCAACACCAGGCGTATGGCGAATGTCGCACGTAAACTGGCTAATAAAGTCTAACTGGCGTATACGACGAGGTGATGCCTTCTCCATCTTCTGTGAAAACGCAAAAATCAGTGGCCTATGATACGTAACCACATGACATCTTCGTCCTTCAATCATGTATCGGAAATGGCAAATGGATTGGTACACGGCGGCTAACTCTCGATCATATGTAGAGTACTTACGTTGGGCACTCGTTAACTTTTTTGAATAAAAAGCCAATGGTTGAAGCTCATTGTCGACAAGTTGGTGGAGGGCTGCCCCAACAGCTGTATCAGAAGCGTCTGTATATATCGATAGCTCGGCGTCAGCAGCAGGATGAGCTAAAAGCCTCGCATTTGCCAGCTCTTCCTTGCATCGATCGAAGGCAACTTCCGCATCTTGGTTCCAGGACAACGGTGTTAAGTCATTTTTTTTTTGTTACCAATAATTAACTTCTGCAAATGCATTTGATACGTCGCCGCATGTGGCAAGAACTTTCTATAAAAATTTATCATGGCAATAAATCGTTTGAGCTCTTGAGCCACCTTAGGCTTAGGAAATTCTCGTACGACAGCCACTTTTTCGGGCAAGGGTCGAATGCCTTCAGAATTGACCAGATGGCCTAAAAATGTTATCTCACTTTTCCCAAACTCGCATTTTTTTAAATTGATTGTGAGATGGTTCTCAGAAGGTAGCTTAAAGACTTCGGTGAGATCACTACGGTGTTGCTCAATTGAAGACGATGCAACAAATATGTCATCTATGTATGGGAAAACGAAATCCAAACCACGCAAAACCTCGTTTATAAGCCGCTGGAAAGTTTGGGCGGCGTTACAAAGTCCAAACGTCATGTATTTGAACTCAAACAATCCAAATGGAGTACTAATAGCGGTCTTCGGTATATCCTCCGGATGTATCGGCACCTGATGGAAAGCTTTCTGCAGGTCAATCTTGGAGAACACGGTCTTACCTCGAAGATTAGCCGTGAAGTCGGTTAAGTACGGCAGTGGATACCTATCTGGCAATGTTTTAGAATTAAGGGCGCGGTAATCACCACAAGGGCGCCAAGTACCGTCGCTTTTCTTGACAAGGTGTAGCGGGCTGGACCAATTGCTTTTCGAAGGTTGACAAATACCGGCTTTCATTAAAAATTCGAATTCCTTTTTCGCAGCTGCTAGTTTCTCCGGACAAAGACGCCGGGGTCGACAAAATGCTGGTTGGCCTGATGTTTCTATTCTGTGAGTGATCGATGACTTTGTTGTTGATCCATATGGCGAAAGCTTCATAATTTCGGGAAATCTTTCCAAAATGTCGGCAAAAGTATCAGCTGAATTAAACGTTTTAACTTCATCGGCTTTGCCGAACTCTGATGAGGAAAGATGAGCCACCAGACCAGTAATATTGTCAACTAGCCGATTCCGTCGCAGATCGATAAGAAGATCGTAGTGCTTTATAAAATCGGATCCGATTATTGGAGACGTTACATCTGCAATAACGAATGACCAGAGGAATTCACGGCGCAAACCAAGATCCAATTTTATGCGTTTCTCTCCAATCACCTTTATGGGGGACCCGTTTGCAGCATAGAGAGTTATTGCGGTAGGGCGGACATCGAACATCTTACACATCATAGGCAGAACAGACACATCAGCGCCACTATCAACGAGAAAATTTTTTTGTGTGTACCTTTCCCTTACCTGGAGGCGAAATAATTGGTTTTTAGTGGGGGCTTTTACGCCATTACCCTCCACTGACTCATATAGTCAATTGGAAAAAGACGGAGCTTCTGCAGACACGCCATTTACTCTTTGACGTCTATGGCAACATGGACTGCGGCACTTGTGAGCATTTCGGCCATACTTTTTGTGATACCAACATTCGTCACTTGCGGTGTTGTTAGTGGTTGCTGGGCGACTTTGTGATCTGTTGCGTCGCATTGTTGACCTACGAGAGCGGGAACGAGAGCGGGTGGACAATTGCTCAAACTTTTTCCTTAACTCTACGACGGCTAACCGAAGCTCACTAAGTTCATTCGAGGAACTTTGTACCCTATTAATTTGGGTAGATGTCATGGCGTCCACAATTGAATCTGCAATCTTCGTAAACTCGGCTGGAGTTCCTGTTGAAGCTGCCACTACGGGCTGAGCGAAATCTGGTAGCCGCTTTGTCCACAAACCTTTTAAAGCCGCATCACCTAGAGTGTTTCCGGCAACCCGCTTCATCTCGAAGTATAGCTCCGACGGTCTTTTGTCTCCAAGTGGAAGCTCTGATAAAAGGCGATTGAGGCGACGTTGTTCGCTGTCAGCAAAGTGTTCCGTGATCTTTTGTTTAATGTAGCTGTATTTGTCTGTGAGTGGTATGCTAGCAATAACGTCTGCCAATTGCGAGATAAGATTTGGATCCAGCGCTGCCAATATCGTTGCTGTCTTCTATTTGTCTGCCACAATGCCAGACGCGGTGAACCAGAAGTCCATGGTAGTAAACCACGCTTCTATATTCGTGTTTGACATCTGGGGGACAGGCAATCTAGCATAAACCGCTGAAACATTACCCATTGACGAATTAGTCGCTTGGGAGATACCACTATCATTACCGACATCACAATAAGTGAGGTTAAAAAACGTGCTAAAAAAATTTGCGAAGATGCTGCAAAAAATTATGTGACACACGCCGGCCGGCAAATGTTTCCTTTTACACCACAGGTCGTATTCGGGGTCACCACTTTGGAAGATTAATTTCTTATATCTTCCATAAAATGAAAAAACCATGTGATGACAAAGAATATGCTTTTTGTTTAATATTTATTTGAATTTATTAAAATAGCTTTAGAAACACTTAGCTGACTCGAAAGGAAAAGATAATACAATGGCGCAGTTAGTGTCGTTCAAAAAAGGTTACAATACTTGAAAATCGAATACTTGTCATACAAATGTAACTGGTATGCATACAATAGGGTTGCCACATATATATGGGAGCTATATCCAAATCTGAACCGATTTCGATATAATTTGGCTCAATTTAAGTGGCGAAATTTCGTGGCTACTGGGAACCACATATATAAAATTTCAGCTAGTTTGGGCAAAAAATGTGCTAAGATCCATAAAATACCTTAAATCGGGAGGTATCGTTATATGGGGACTATACCGAACCGTGGACCTATCTTGACAATTTTTAGTGGAGCAATTTCGTGGCCATTAGGAACCTCAAATGTAAAATTTCAGCTGGTTTGGGCAACAATTGCGGCTAAGATCCTTAAAATACCTTAAATCGGGAGGTACCGTTATATAAGGGGTAATACCAAAACTTGGACCGATATAGCCCATCTTCGAACTTGATCTTCCGACGGCTAAAAAAATGGTATTCCCCAATTTTCAGCGAAATCGGTCAACAAATGCGACCTGTATGTTGCGAACGGACGGATGGACGGACGGACATGCATAAATCGACTCAGAAAGTGATTCTATGTTTATCCCTAGAAGGAACTATGGGTCTATCTCGCTTCCTTTTGTATGTTACATACAAATGCACTAACACATAATACCCCTTACCACATAGTGGTGTAGGGTATAAAAAGTATAAGTCGGCTTTGCCGACAGAGATCTAACATTAGGCTATGTGAATTTAATCTTGCATCTACGGACAGATATAATGTATTTACGGTCTTTTCTGAATTTTGTAGCCCTTCTTGGACATTTTAACTTGCCGACAAAAATGTGGATTAGAATTAAAGTTCAACATTTTTTAAATGTATCGACTTGGTCCAATATGGAAGTGTATCTAAAAAGCCATAACTTTTGGATCAGACCACGAAGTAAGGACTTGTCCAAGGAAAACATAATATCGCTTTAAACAGGACCAGAACGAATAACATCGGTATGCATTTCCAAATGATCTTCGAACAGACCCTAAACTGCGCTTAGACACAAATTTTGAATTTTTGTGGGAAGGAGGTACCCAAAGGAGAAGGCCGATATGGGCCATTGTAGAAGTTAGACTAATTTTGGACAATATATTAGGAGATCCAAAGTTTGCAAATTTTTTATTATTAGGGAGAAGTACAGGAAGTTGTGGACCGCTATTGTCAATCTTCGAACTAAAGTTAAGTTTGGACAATATGACCAAGGCAAAATTTTGTACTCTCCAGTAACTACATAGAAGTATAAACTTGCCCTGAAAAATATTTTGCCGTCGTAATTGGGGCAGCGAATGAAAGTTCCTTCAATAAAAATCAAAGTGATTCGAGAGAAGGTCTTAAACTGATCTTATACGATTTTTGTGTGGGAGGTACTCGAAGGACTGGACAAACTCAGTCCATATTCGAAGCTGATCTAAATCTGGTAGATATATTAGGATGTGTAAGATATGGACAAAATTGGTGACTCCCATCAAGAGTTATAGAGCGCAAAATTTTTCCGAACATTTTTTAACTTTTGAGGGGAGGTACCTGAGGGATTGGACCCATATAGCTTATCTACGAACTTAAACTAAGTTTGTTCCGAATCCAAAGATATATTTGAGAGTTATCTTGCCCTCCGACCACTACACACAGTGTTATAGGTTTTTTTTTGCAACTTTCAGGCTATTTTCTCAGGAAGTATGGACTTGCCCCTGATGAAACTTGTACCGTGAATACAAGTTGTTAGAACAAAAATCAAAGCGGATCGAGAACAGGTCTTAAGCTGAACTTTTTCGAAATTTTGTGTGAAAGGTACCCGAAGGAGTGGACCGATTAAGTTCATATTGGAACCTCATTAAAGTCTGGTAGAAATTTCACTATGTGCGAAGTACGGACCAAATCGGTTACTCCCTTCAAGTGATATCGTGCTCACAAATTTTCCAAACATTTTCGAACTTTTGTGGGGGAGGTACCGGAAAGAACTTATACCAAGTTTGGACAAAATATTACGAAAGCAAAATTTTGGAGCGAATCGGTTGATCCGTTCGAGAGTTATTGTACGTTCCAGACAGATGGACGGACATGGCTAAATCAACTCCAAATTTTCTGATTTCGTCCAAAAATTCTTGGGATATAAAATCATTATTTCGACAATTCACATGTATGAAAATGTATATACCCTCGTTATCATAAATGCTGAGGGTATAAAAACACATTTTTACCAATGCAATTTCAATAAATTTAAAAAAGTGTTAAATGGATGGAACGGGACGTGTACAAAGGTATATATGGGCTGAACGAGGGCACACTCGGGCATCTTTCTGCGAATACCAAACCTTTTTCCATGCCTTTCCCTAAAAACTCTACTCCACTAAAATTCGAATTTCACTAAAATTTGGTACCTGTAGTGCGATTCTCGAACTCATTTTTTGACTTACCGACAATTATCGACGAAATTAAAACAATTATAATTTCGTTAATTAACGATATTTTTCGGTAAGTTAACTATTGGTCGTTAAGTTCTTCCGATAGCAACAGTGTTGTTAACTTTTATTTTTATTTATGTATAGTCCAGGTAAATACTATTTCAGCACTTACGTATATTTTTATAGAACAATTTTAAGAAAAGAATATAGTGCAAGATGTACCATAGGATTGACCTTTGTCATATGGGTCAATTCGTTAAGACTGCTATTCAGCTCTAGTTTAGATTTTAATATGAGAAACTACCCACCTGGTCAGAGCTGAATAGCAAAGCATTAAAACTTTATAAAAACAAACGTTTGACAAATCGAATTTTTTCGATGACGATCATCAGCTATAGCAAATCAATTTACCAACGCCCACAAAACAAAAAAGTGCTGCCAAAAATTTGATATGCTCAATATGATAAAGAAAAAAAAATCAAAAACTACTGATCACCAGAACATTTAACCATTTTTTCCAAAATTTGCAATGCCCATCTGGTTAAGGCTATCGTAAAAATAGAAAAATTTTATTCGAGTGAATTTAAAAACAATTAGCGGAACCTTGAAGCGAGTAGGACAATGGTAAAGTGACTCTTTTTATTGTTATTGCGCTGTTGTTGTTGCATTTTGGCAAACAATGCCAAACACTTAGAACCAAGTGTTAATGAGGACAATGGGAAAGAGAAACCGTTTCAAAAATCCACAGGACAATAGTTGACCGCCAATAAAAACAAAAGGACAACGACATTCAGCGACAATAGGTAGCGTCTAATTGATTTGTTATGCTCGATATAGTCTTTTTAGTCTTTTCGGTGTATTGAGAGAAACAAAAGAAAATCAAATTTTAAATTGCAATTGAATGGCAAATGTATGACAATTGAATTGAATTGGTTGGATTGGAAATTCTTGGAATTTTTGCCAAGAAATTGGTAGGTAGAGGAGGGAATTGTATTGCGCGTGTCACCAAGTGTTTGTTGCAATGCTGGTTGGTTTTCTTCAGACATTTAGGCGACATTCGGTTTTGTTAGAAATTTTCTTGGAATAAATATCATAATTTGTAATTAAACCGACTTATGTCGGTATAAAATCTTAAGAATTTACCAGCATTTTTTGGGGAAAATTTTTTTCGATTAAAAACATAAGGGTGGATCATTTTACAGGCTTAGGTTTTCTGTTTTCAAGTTTCTAAAAATTCCACATTTCTCAATTTAAAATTTCCAAGGAAATCGTTTCTATTCTGCCGCATGTTTTTATTCTATTCCCTGAAATTAATTGTGATCCTGATTCATTACGATTACAAAGTCAAGATGTTGTAAGTTCCGGTCGATTGGTTTTCTTCCCGGAAAATTAATTGTCTAAACTCATGTTAGTGAACGTTTAGAATTTTTTGTTTTGAGATGGCTATAACAGTAATCAAGGCTTCGTTAAAATTTGCCACCAATACTCTGGGTCTAACAGGTTTTCCCATATGAACGATAGATGAGGGCCTCTATTTAGTAATCATCTTTGAAAACAGAAGGACACCCAGAACAAGATTAATCACCGTAAATATTTTAAACTTGAATTTCGCACAGCGCCTAAACGTATAGTTCCTGAAAACATTTTGGAAATGCCATAAAATGTGAAAGGCAAACCAAGTACACCTATAGATGTCTAGAAATATAGATGTCTAGAACTCCATGTAAGCTGATATTTACATTATTCGACTGATTGCGGTCTAGTGGTCCCCTTCTGAAGCAGCTGAAAAATATACATTCTAACAAACACAAAATCCTCTTACGAATTACTGGCGACTAGGCCATATTGTATTGTTCTAGATTATTTTAATGCCTAAGCAAGTAAAAAATTTTAAGTTCGGACCGAACTTTTTATACCGTCCACTATAAAATATTCCAAACTAAAATTTTAGTAATTAGTTTCCACAATTTTAGGTGGTGAAGAAGTTTTTCGATCGCGGATACAAAAATTTTCATTTTCTTTAACCCTCAGGCGGTCATTAAAGGGGTCTTTTTGTATTCTTCTCCTATAAAATGTGATCGTATCAGATCAAAATATTCTACAAATTTGTTCGCCATCAAGTTTTACTATAGGTCCTAGAATACACCAATGCTCTATATCTTACTTAACTCCATAAAACATTAAAAACACATTTTAGGGTTAAGGACGTACTTCTTGTGATTTTTGGCAAACTTGTCATACAAAACAATATTCTAGAAGAATGGAGTCAAATTTCGTTATAAGTCACCAAAGAAATTAAATCTCTATTTGCATTACTTACTAAGGAAATATCGGTATCAATTTGGCCAAAAAACCAGGAAACTAAAATATGGGTGAAAGGTTCTACAATTTCTACAGTTTTGGAAATATTTGAGTTAAGATTACTTGGAATTCTTGCACTTTAGGTATCTTTGTTCACTATACTGACAAGAATGCGAGGAATATTTTTCTTAAAAGAATTAACCCTTGTGTGAGTAATAAAAGGGGTCCTTTAGGTCCCTTTCCACAAATCTTTAAAATCTCCTATATTCATTCATTTCATTTATTTCAAATAATATAACACATTTTTGGATACAATTCATAAGGATTAAGAGTTCAAGAATACATCTTTTTCTTCTATGATATTAATAAAGAAATTAAATATATGTATACGTATTTAAGCATGACTTTTTGGAAGGAAAAATTTTCCTATAAAATGTGATGGTATCAGATCGATATATTCTAGAAATTTGTTCGCCATGAAATTTTACTATCGGTCCTAGAAAACATCAAAAATCTGAATTTTACCTAAATGCCAGGAAGTTACTCTACCCAGCAAAAATTTGGTAAGCACATGTCATGTATAAGGGATATACTTGACAATGAAAGTAGAAAATTTCACGTTCAAGTAGGTTGTCGTATGTGGTCAAACAACGAATATGTCAACAGCGGACAATGAAAACCAACTTTACAGTTTTGCAATTTGAATATAATGACGAATATCACAGTTTTTGTTGAGAACCTTCCAAAATCAAAGCCAGACAATGAAAATAGAGGATCCCATCCCAATGATGCAACGTGTGTTGGCGTAGGTGGCCAATAGTCGGCAATATATCCCATTTTTTCATTGGTTTTTGGAATCACGCTACAGGTCACAATTTTGATCGGATCGTAACGAGGGAAGAAGCCTACTGATTTTGGTGATTACCAGATAATATTCATGGGAAAGAATGAGCAAAAACGTATGGGGAGAAAATGCAAAGATTTTTTGTCTAGTGCGAATATCTCCGCTTCTAGTAAGAGTATTCCAAAAGGAGATCCTCGTAATGGAAGAAAATATATTTTCTTTACTTTGATGCAAAGTAGGTTGGCGTAGGTGCTCAAACAAGGGATATATCACAAATGTCGGTAATGAATTCCATTTTTACATGTTTTGTATTCACGCTACATATCGAAATTTTGATCGGATCATTACGACAGTTTGATTGCTAATTGGGCTAAAGAGGAAGAAGCACATTAAGTGCAATATTTTATTCTTATGCGAATATCTCCACTTCAAATAGGGGTATTACAAAAAGGAATGCCCTTAAATGAAAGAAAAAAGATAGAAAAGAACGTTTCTCGTTAGTTGTAAAATAAAACACATTCTCCTCAAAATTGAAATCATCGACGACAAATCGGCATCTGAAATCAATGTTGCAAACATATATTTGTTTGGATCCAAAGATATATTTGTTGTACTTGAAACATGCTCACTTCGCACTAAGTCATTTGGTATACAAGTCTGGATGGCTGATAACTTTAGTATCTCCCTAAAAGAAATATTTGATACTGAAAAGCATATTCACAGTGGTAGTGGTGTAGGGTATCACATATTCGGCCCGTCCCGACTATAGCCTTTGCTCACGTGTTTATACGTCCAATCTTGTCTTAGACGAGTCGACCAACTAACTTTTCCAAGAAACTCGACATTTTTATTACAACTTTTTGTAATTTTTTCACTAATTAATACCCAGTTGTTCAATTAATAGCAATTGTCTACTTTGGCATAGTTATGTGACTAGTTACTCATTGATCCTAGTTACTTTACACCAAAAAATGGCACACAAAATAGCCTATATCCTACTTTTGCCACTGGAAATGGGCTTTCCTGCCTATCACGTCAATTCACTAGTTATAGGTAATGCTGCGTGTAATATATTGACTATTTTATAGACTACCATCGATGGACAGTGTAATCGACAATGTTTCTCTCTTGTAATCTCTTTTCAATATTATTTCTTTTTTATACCCTTCACCATATGGAGGGTATAATTAAATTTGTCATTCCGTTTGTAACACATCGAAATATTCGTCGGAGACCCTATAAAGTATATATATAATTGATCAGCATAAAATTCTATGTCGATTTGACCATGTCCGTCTGTCCGTCCGTCCGTCCGTCCGTCTGTCTGTTGAAATCAAGATACTGGTCGCAATTTTAAAAATAGAGAGTCAAAATTTGGTACAGATGTTTTTATTACTTTCAGGATGGTTGGTATTGAAAATGGGATATATCGGTCCACGTTTTGATATAGCCCCCATAGAACGGTACCTCCCGATTTTCGGTATTTTTAAGGTTTTAGCTTCATTATCCCACCAAAGTGGCTGAAATTTCCTACATAGTCTTCTTTAGGGATATAAAACTTTCCCCTCGAATTCTGTCGGTATCGGTCCACACCTTCATATAGCCCCCATGGAAAGGTACCTCCCGATTTTTCGTATTTTGAAGGTTGTGTCTTCAATATTCCACCAAAATGGCTGAAATTTGGTATTTAGTCTTCAAAACTGTTCGCTAGAAATATGTCTGCACAGCTCCTCGCTTTCATATTGCCCCATTTCTGACTAAAGTTCGTCGGTATAGCTCCACGTTTCGATATAGCCCCCATAGAACGGTACCTCCCGATTTTCGTAATACTAAAGATCAATATTCAACCGAAATGGCTGAAATTCGTTATTTCGTCTTCCAAGAGTTATTAAATATTCCAGAAGAGTATTATCAGTATAGCTCCACGTCTTCCTATATCCCCGTAGAAGCTACTTCTTGATTTTCGGTACTTTTTGAGTTTTAGCCACATTCTCTTACCGAAATATAGGAAATTTGGTATTTAGTCTTCTTTGAGCCTAAAAACTTTCCGTCAGAAATTTGTCGGTATAGATCGACGATTTGAAATAGACCCCATAGAATGGTGCCTCACATTGTTTTACCGAAATTGCAGAAATTTAGTATTAAGTCTTCTTCATACACGAAAGGAAACTAATTATTCCATTTTACTTCAATACAATTTGTGGTGGAGGGTATAACAAGTTCGGCGCGGCCGAACTTAATGCCGTTCTTAATTGTTTGAACATAATATAAAACAAGTAAGAAAAGTCTATAGTCGAACGGAGCCGACCATGGGATACTCTATACCACTATCCCTGGACAATCGCTCTCCACGGAACTTATTTTCAATGATTGTGAAAATTTAATTATCAAATATCAGAGATGTAATGTATATTACCAGAAAGTTATCTAGCATGACAAAGACATTTTTGTAGCAGGAAAGGAAAATTTAGTTGATACAAACTAAAATGTAATGAAACCCACTTATGTAGTACTACTACTTCCGTTGTTTAACCGCTACTTTATTGAAATTTTTACCAATTTCTAAGTATTATCTGATCTTCACGTTGGTTTGTACGCTTCTTCTTCATCATAAACTCAAACTTTGTTTACAATTTTGCGGGTTACTATTTTGACTTACAGAGCCGCTAAAAAATTTGTTAAAATTTTGTTTTTGGTCCATTTCATTCCCTGAACATTTTACGATCATCAGTAAAAACTAATCGTTTCTATTCTGGCCTGAACCCAACTTCCTTAAAAAGTTCGTTACAATCGGTCCATAATTGCGGCCTTAAGCTTGTTTACAATTTTTAATGGACGGACACACATCGCTAAATCGCTTTATCTCGTCGAGATATGCATTTTGGCATACCAAATAAGGGGTCTAGGACGAATATTTCGTGGTGTTACATAAACTTTTGGAGAGACAATATGTAGCATGGGATAAAAATGTGGTTCTCTACACAGAACCCATTATAAATTAGGCAGTAGGCCCGTTATCTAGCAAACACTTTATTGCAATTTACATCAGAGGAAAGGTCAGTAGTTTTAGTAATGGTTCATTTCACCCGCTAAAGAATATCAGATCATCATTCAAAATTGTAGGCATCTTTTTCGACCTATACTCTTACCCGGTGCAAAATTTCGTGACTATTGATGTATAATTGCGACTTCTAGCGAGTTTATTATTACACTCCAAACAAATAATGGAATACAGTGCCCGAAATAAACATAGGTTCTCATGTAAATTTCTATTTTTTTTCATAATTCTAATGACTTTTATAGGATTTTATAATTTTGTATTATGGAGTTGGGCACTCCCCATGATATCAATATATCAATTATTTGATTTTGCGACAAAATAAAAATTTGTAAAATTTTAAAAATTTTTCCCTTATTTTTGGTGCGAAATAATGATAGGTTCAGTGCAATTATTGGGGATTTACAGGTATAAATTTGAGGAAAACTTTTTATAAATCGTTGTTTTTTAGATCGCCGATGTCCAACGAATAATTTAGTTTAGATGTTGTCCGCGAATTATTTTCTAAATGCCGATTTGTTCAACACTTTAAAGCACAATTTTTTAACGTGGGAGAGGAGGTGAATCTATTGTTGTCAGAGGCAAGGATCATTTCAGATTGCATGAAAAGAGTACCAATCAAAAAACTAAATCCAGTTTTTTTAAAAAGTTTCATAAATTGGGCGAAAATTTCAACGTCAAAAAAGTCTGGAGGGTTCTCCAACGCCACTTTGACGGCAAGAATCGCTTATTTTTCCCATTTATTACAGTTAAAATAATTTTGCATCTCAAAACAACAGTCAACTTGATCTTCAGGTATCGACAATGCAATGTAAACAAACGTTAGTAAGCTAAAATCGACCAAGGAAGAATACAAAAATTGCCAAGTAAAACTGGCAAGCGTTCCACTTTCAAGTATATCTCACTTGTCCGGAATGTCACTTCCAGGAATTAAGATATACGCTGTATATTAAAAATTTTCCCAATTTTCATACAAAAGTTTTGGTCCATTTAACCCTCTAAATATTATCCGATCGTCATCTCAAATTGCAAGCTTCTCCTTTGTGATATACTCTTACCTTATTTAAAATTACGCGTTGATCTGACTATTATTGAGACCTAGAGAGCCGCTAGAAAATTGGAACATCCCTGAACATTTCACGATCATCAGTAAAAACTAATCATTTCTATTCTGGCCCGAACCCAACTTCCTTAAAAAATTCGTTACATTCGGTCCATAATTGAGGCCTTAAGCTTGTTTACAATTTTTAACGGACGGACACACATCGCTAAATCGGTTTATCTCGTCGAGATATGAATTTTGGCATACCAAATAAGGTGTCTCCGACGAATATTTCGCGGTGTTACATGAATATTTACCAAAAAAAAAACTTACAATACCCTTTTCCACATTGTGGTATAGGGTATAAAAAATGTTCTGTCATATTGTTTATTCCTAATTAAAAAAAGTATTTTGATGTGTTTGTTGTGCAAAAATTTAAGATGCCAAAAAGGAAATCATAGAAACGATGAACAATTTATATAATATAATTTCCGACGACCGAATTGACTGGTTACTAGTTATACAATGAAGGGACAAGTGGCTTTCCGAAGACTATCGAATTGACTTTGATGCTCCGCTAGAATTTTCGAACTTCATTTTTTCCGTGTCTCGATTTTTCTGGGAAAAAGACGTTTCCCTTTTCTCCCAATGCCTCTCTCTTGCACTACACGTTGCTACTGATTGCAAAGTAGTCTCATAGCCGCATTCTTCTTGCTGGTAGTAGCACGACACTTATTGTCATACCATGGGTTTCTTGGTTGTTTTAGCACCATGGTTTCGGGTCAATCGGGTCAATCCGGTGCGAAAGAACCCGCTAACTTGAGATTGTGGGTTTCTTGGTGAAGGCCGCTTGTATCCAAGTATGGATTTTATGGCTCTTTGGATGAATATACAATTACCTTTATTACCTATAAATCAATTACCTATAAATCAGCAAACAAATTGTTATAACCTCCACCATAATATGGTATGTAATTACTGCAGGGCTAGAACACTTTTTTATTCACTCCAGTGTCTTTTTTCCATAGGTAGATCAAGTTCGAAGAAGGACTAATGACCCACGTTTCAGTATAGCCCCCATGTAACGCTCCTTCCCGATTTTCGATACTTTGAGGGTTTTAGCTAGAAATTTTAACCGAGCTAGCTGTAATTAGTAGTTTTAGTGGACCCAACACTTATCCAGCAAAAACTGTAAATGTAAAAAATGTAAATGTTTTGGTATATGCCCCATATAACGGTACATCTCGATTTTCGGTACTATGAGGATTTTAGCTACAATTTTTTTTAGCACACTACATGCAATTTACATTTGAGATTCCCATTGTTCGCAAAACTTCTTCATTAAAAATTGTCTACATAGATCCATGTTAAGGTATGGTCCCCATATAACGGTACCTCCCGATTTTTGGTATTTTGAATGTCTTACCTAATTTGTTTGACTGAACTATACGTAATTTGACGTTTGTGGCTCCCTGCAGTGACGAAACTTCTCCACTAAAATTGTCAACATAGCCCTCATACATATAACGGTACCTTCCAATGTTGGGTATTTTGAGCATATTAGGTAAATAGGTATACATTTTAGAATAGACCCAGTTGAAGTTTTTAACTACTATTTTCATTGACTGCAAATTGTGTTCCCATGGCCAAAAAACTTATCCAGCACTAATTGTGGACATAGTTTCACGTTAAGTAAAGGGTGATCGGACTATAGGTTACTACATTTTTTTATAGAAAAAAATACAGAAAATTCTAATTGAATGTGAAATGTTTATTATCATTTAAAAGAACATTCGTTCGAACGTTTCGACTTATAACTGATGAATGACACAAGGGATTTTTTGCCCCAAGACCTGAATTGAAGCTGGTTGCCCACATACAATTTAGACTTTACATACCCCCACAGGAAATAGTCTAACGGTGTGATATCACACGATCTTGTAGGGCAATTGATCGTCCCAGAACCAGAAATTGTCTGCTTGTCGAAATGTTCTGTTAATAAATCCATTATTTGATGTCATATGGGCAAAAGAGTCGTTTTGTTGTAACCAAAACGAAGCCGAGATCACGAGCTTCATGTTCAAGCATCAAATAGTCGGCTATCATCGTCGCCATTGAAGGTTATGTTCACACCGACATCATTTTTGAAGAAATATGGGCTGATGGTTCTACCAGCGGACAAAAAAAAGTTTGTATCTATATTTTCGGTCTAAATTAGCTGTAAATTGACAGTTAGAAGTTTTGGGAAATCCAAAACTTCTGCACCAAGAATTGTGGACATAGACCAACATATAACGATTTCTCTCGAGGTCAAAAACTTCTACACTTAAAAATGAGTGAACGAGATGCTCATGTTAATTCATTACTTTTAACTACCTCATCAATACACCAAGACTTGTACACTTAAGATGAAATATGGATCGAGAAAGGTCCTGTTAAAGCCGATCAGGATCGTTCCCTGGTATCTTTCAACCCCTTCTCCACCCGTTTCTTGCAAATTACTCCTAAATGTTCTCAATATATAATCATTACTTGTTTATGTTACATCTGCCGATGTTATTACTTTTCGAAAGGCGTTCGTTTGCGTATTTTATACCATTTTTAATGGTATTAATGCCGGATGCCGAGTTAATGCCGGATGCCGAGTTAAATCAATACACACCGGAGTCTAGTATGTATCCTGGCTCAGCACCAGTGATATTGCGAGAGGACAATTCCATGATATTTAAAACCATATTTTTGATCAAAACATGGGTGGTATTTCTTCCTCATAGCTGTGTATGGCGATCTAACCAAGTCTCAAGTATGTTTTTCACAATCAGGAAGTGGCGTAATTTTAAATATTTCCGCCCCACTGTGTATATCTCTAAATAACTTACTTCAATTAATTAACTTTTTTCACGCCACTTAGCAACAAATCATAGTTAGAACACCCACAACGATTTCTACTTCTTCTTCCCGACCAACTGGATACCTCAATGAGAAAATCCGGAAAAAGAACATTCATTATGGCACTTAGCAACATATGACTCGTGTCTTTAAGTATCCGTTCTCTAAACAATTTTGCCAATTCATTAGATGTGATGAAAGAACAAAACACTTCCATCGAGGAAGAGATTTTGGCCACCCAGGCGATATGTGAAAATCTTAAAAATTACTTTAAGAAAATACCTTCTAACTAACAAAAAGAAAAAACAATCAAAACTGCCAAAACAATTAATTCTAACAAATTACATTTGAATCGGAAGTAATTCTAAGACACACACTAAAAATTGCTGATTGTTGCATAGCAAATTGTGGCCATAGTTCTTCGGGGCCATTTGGGAGGACCACACACTCTTCTTAACCAGCGTCATCATCATCATTATTCTTCGTCTCAATGCAATGAATTGCAGCATTAAAAAGAACAATTATTTGACAACTCTATTGAATGGAACAGCGGATAAGACAACAAACAGACAACTCAATTATACGGATAAGTAGGAAGTACCATAGCATACGGTGTGTAGGGACAGACAAACAACTGACATCAACTGGTCATACACAAAGCATCAACCACGAGTTACTTAAAGTCGTAACTTCTTACTAAAGAATAGTTGTTGTCTTCTTTCAATTTGCCTGTTTTATCTAAAGCAAAAGGAAGAAACCAATGACTTCCGGTCACTTTGCCATGCTGCCTGCCTGTATACCTTCCCCTGTGCAAGTTGTGGTGCAAAACATTTAAGACATTTAATTGAATTGTCAAAATGATGAAGATATGTACACACATGCATAAATCTTAGACTAAAGCATAAATGTCTCATCTCATTCATTATTATAGTTTATAGTTCGAGGTTTTATCTCTCTGCAGGTAAATACTGCAAACAGAGGAGTATTTTTTGTTGTATGTATTTTAAATCATAATAAAATGTTTAATGTCTTCATTTTGAGGTTACTTTGGCTGAACAATGCTATAGCAGCAAATAAACGGATGTCCGGAGTGAAAAACATAAACTGCGTCCCTAAAATTGTTTCCACAAAAATAGGGAAGACATTTACTGGAGAAATAATTCAAGGTGTCTACATGGGACAACAAGATAGTTGTCCTTCAATGAAGTTCAATGTAAAGCAATGTGACCTCTGTTAACCTAGCAGAATGTATTCAGAATTTATTAATGTGAAACAAGCTATAAGCTGTTTAGGGAATTGTTTTTGGGTTTGGGAGGACATTTACAATTTATCCGACGCACCGTTGTCGAACTTGTATGGGGAGAGCGGCCAAAAATACTTCCTGTGCAGATATCAATACGAAAATTTCAGTAAAGGTTGGTTAGCAACTCCAGAAAATTGTCGATTAATGTAGGTCCACCCTTTGATGTTGTCCCCAAAAATCGGTACCGCCCAATATTCGGTATTTTTAGGGTTCTATCCGTAATAATCAATCAAAATGGCTGCATTTTCGAAATTTTACATTGAGGACCACATTTTGACGTATCCTTCATATAACAGAACCGCACAATGTATCTACCATATATTTAAAAGGCTGAAATGTATCACCTGCACATAGGAAACATGACAAAAACACCCTGAAAGGTATCCTTAGTATTTTGGGAACTAGTTCCAAAGATGCAGCTGAAACTTTGAAAATATAATCTTTATACTACTACTGATCTTTAAAAAAAAACCATTTCGTTAGGGGGAAAGAGGGGAAACATAACTAAAACTTTATATGAATTTTAATTATACTGAAGAAATTATTACAAAAGTCCTTCAGTCAACACAAGTATTCAATAATGAATCCAACAAATTATCAAATACAAAACTGAATAAAAATTAAGTTAATATATTCCCAGCAAAATGTTCGATGCCAAAGATGCCATTCAATCATGGGTGCAAGTGTTCTGGCATATCATCTTTTTAGCATCTTCATATATGAATTTTTTACGAACGTGGACCCCGAAAGATGCTATTCATTTTTGGATCCAAAGCATGTCATTTACACCAATGCTTTGACATATCATTTTCACCAAAGAATTGTCATGTCATTTCCGCCAATGCTTTGGCATGTCATTTTCACCAAACCTTTGCAATGACATTATCATTTCGACGAGAGTTTTAACAGCGTTGGTTGTGATTTCGATTCTGGATCGATGGAATGGGTTCAAATGCTGATGAAAATATCGGATCTTTCACGACTTCGTTTGAAGCAATGCAAAAGATGCCATGAAATCACGTCATCGCATGGAACCCCTTCCTTCACATTTTGCTGGGTTGTTTTCCAATATTCTAATTAAGTTTGATCATTATAGAGTTCATTTAGTTTGGTATTAATATTTTACTTTCACCTAACTTTTGCACTAAGTTCACCTCGAAATCCAACCTTTAAAATGTTCTCTTTTTCGATGCAACTGTCAAAGTGTACAGTAAGAAATAATCTATAACAAATTTATTTTAGAGAAATTTAACTATTGAAATTTTACTTTCTGCTTATTGTAATAATGCATCGGTTTGATAACGGAACTGCTCCCTAATATATATGTAGGTGGGTTCCTTAGTTTTTCGTTGTGTGTAAAAACCTATATTTTTATTTCATACTAAAAAGGGCGCTTTCATTTTAAAGAAATTGTCGATATCATGGTGGAGAAACCACGACAGAGAAATTCCACGCTTTTACATTGAAGGAAATCGGAATAATTTAGGTTATGCTGAGGGACTTTAAATTTTTGTATAATTTTTGATTTTGCCCAAGGATAATTGTATATCTCGAAGTTTTGGTGCCTTAAAACATAATAATATATATAAACTATAATGATTAAAATTGTCACACATTGATAAAACGGCTCATTAGCAAATTCTTATTTCTGAATTTGGCAGAAAAGTTCATTCCATTTCTTATTATGTATCATGTCCTACACCACAATGTGTTGAGGACAATATGTTTGTTTTAACAAAAAAAAAAAACCATGTAACACCTCGAAATATTGGTTCCAGAGACACATTTGGTGGTACCGGTCTTCATATAATTTGTGTAGAATACACAATTTAGCCATGGGACCTTCTAGTAATGACAATGTACAAACTGCCATGTTTATATGACCGGAAGCAGCAACAAGTCGCAATCACGAAAAAGAAATTCCGCGAGAAATAATGCACAGATATAGTGGTATCGGGCATCACATGGTCAGTCCCGTCCGTCTATAGTCATTTTTTTCCTGTTAAAGAAATATATTTTTCTTCCATCCGACAATTGTCATTATATGATAGTAAAAAATTGTCGGAATCGTGACAGAGAAAATCCTAGATTTCCATTTATTCAATAGTAAATATTGGTCCCACCTGGCTTTATATGTTTGTCGGCCCGTATGTCCGTTATAAATTGTTATGAATCATCAGAACGCAATCAATTGTATAACAATTTCGCATGGAATTCAGGACCTTATGACTAGGAGGAACCTTACATTTAGATATTGCTCATGAGCTATTTAGTGAGTCAAATGGACTACACATCTTGTGTGAAACATTTCAAACTGTATATTGTAGTTCTGTGAAACTAAATAATATGAAAGGGGAACTTTTAACCCGTCGACGTAAAGTATGTGGTCGGTCTTGTATACAAATGATGTTAGTGGTCGATATGGTATGGAGTCAAAATTTTCCAATATTGATCACAATTGTCACTAATATATTGATCACATACCATCTGAAATTTAGTTTAAAGTACACGCAATTATTTATATGTTGCCTATATCTTAACGTGTATGAAGATCTACTTTTTCCAATATAATTTCACGTCTCTTGAAAAAATATCCTTGTTTAAAAAATGTATTCTTATACGCCAAAATATCGTGCAAAAGTAGTGGAGTAGGGTATCAGATAGTCGGCCCGTCCGACTATAGACTTTTCTTACTTGTTTTAATTATTTTTATTTAATTAATTAATGTAATTATACCCTCAGCATTTACGCTATTGAGGGTATATACACTTTCAAACGGCAAAATGTGCCTCATCGAAATAATGGTTTTAGACCCCAGATATGTTTGGACGAAATCTGTTTCAGACAATTTGGAGTCGATTTAGCAATGTCTGTCCGTCTGTCTGGCTGGCCGGTGTGCACGCCACGGATGAACCGATTTGGTCCAAAATTCGGTCTTACTAAAATTTTGTCTAAACATAGTTTAAGTTCGGTCCTCTCCTTTAGGTACCTCCGCCATAAATGTTCGAAAATGTTAGGACAAATTTTGCTAAAGATAACTCTTGAAGGTAGTAACCGATTTGGTCCATACTTTACACATCGTGACATTTTTATCAGACATAAATGAGGTTCCAATATGGACTTTATCGGCCCACTCCTTCGGGTACCTCCCACACAAAATTTCGGGAAAGTTCAGTTTAGAACCTGCTTTCGAATCGCTTTGATTTTTCTTGTAATAACTTGTATTTGCTGCCCCCATTACGGCAACGCGAGTTTTATCAGGGGCAAGTCCAAACGTTCTGAGAAAATAGACTGAAAAGTGCAAAAAAAACCTTTATAACGTGGGTAGTGGTTGGAATGCAAGATAACTCTCCAACGGATCTGCCGAACCGATCCAAAATTTGACTTTCGTAATATTTTGTCCAAACTTAGTTTAAGTTAGAAGATAAGCCATTACATCCACCCCTTTAAGTAACTACCCCACAAAAGTTCAAATATGTTCGGAAAAATTGCGTGCACGACAACTCTTGAAGGGAGTGATCGAGTTGGTCCCTACTTTACACTTCCTAATATATCTACCTGATATAGATCAGGTTCGAATACGGACAATATTGGTCCACTCCTTCGGGTACCTTCCACACAAAATTTCGGATAAGTTCACTTTAAGACCTGCTCTCGAATCACTTTGATTTTTGTTGAAGCAACTTGCATTCGCTGCTTCCATTGCAACGGCAAGTCCATACTTCTTGAGAAAACAGCCCGATAAAACAGCCCTGCTCGAAGATCCTTTGGAAATGTATACCCATGCTGTTCGTTGTGGTCCTGTTTACAGCGATATTATGTTTTCCGTGGACATGCCAATGCTTCCTGAAATGACTAGTGGGCGCGATATCTATCGAAAGATATGACGAAATAAGATCCGAGACTATGTCGGTCCATTCCTTCAAGTACCTCATCCGCGACACATTTGAACTTTAATCCTAATCCACATTTTTGTCGGCAAGTTCAAATGTCCAAAGAGGGCCACACAATTCTGAAAAGACCCTAAATACATTCGATCTGTCCGTAGATGAAAGTTACAATTCACATAGGCTGAGGGTATATCTCTGTCGGCAAAGCCAACTGATACTTTCTTACTTCCAAAAGCAGCACAGAACAACAACCGCGCTACACGCTATTTCCACACATATTAGTAGGAGTCTCAACCAGAACAAACCGTGCCACAGAACAGTGATGGAAGCATTGGATCTGACCAAAGCTTTTCGATTTGTCGAGAATACTACACTCCGGCCTTGTTTGAAATGCTGTGTCACCAACTATTTGTGGAATATGTGCAATTCAGAAACAAGAAGTCCAAACCCCGTGAAGCAATTCCACGCCCTCCCGAAAGCATTGAGTTAATTACTTACGCGGACAATTGTAAGCTCATGGCTCCTATCTCATTGATCTTGTTGAGTTCTTCCACGCGAAGAATATGAAAATATCCGCCACTAAATCAACAGCCACAACTGTTCACCACATGGACGGCTGAAATGAAGCTCCCCAAAAAATCTTTTTTGTATATTTTGTTTTATTAGAAAGATGATAAAACATCTAAGAAAAAATGTTTTTCACAGTGGGCTTGGATGCAATTTTTGATATTTACCCCCTGTTTTTGTAAAAGTTTTTATTCTTCTCACACGAATTGTCATTCTTAATCATATATGGAACGCGCATACGAAAAATTAGGTCCGTCTGTCATCTGTGGGCTGTGCTATGGATGCCTGAATTATTACGAATATAGACGAACGAACAACAAATAGTTACAAAAACAGGGGGTTAATATTTAAAATCAATTTTTATCAATGATTGCACTCTCCGATTTTGTCGAAGTTTTTTTGTATTAAACTACGATTAATTGTACGTCCTTTCTTGTAGTGGGATTGTAATAGTTACTTTTTTCTTAATTTTTTTTAATTTTGTCTAAAAAGTTGTTCCTTTATATCAGTGTGAAACATTTGTTATTTTGCCAATTTATTAGGGAATTCATTTTAGACATTTTTCGATTTTTAAAATGATTTAGCTGTTATTGTGACATTCGCACAAATAACTATCTAAATTGAATATCAAAAAACTACAGCTTGGAAATTATATGATCATATTTTCACCAGAAGATTATTTAAATTCGAAGGAGGATTTGAATTTACACAGTTGTGTATGGGAACAAATTTCTAGACAAATTATACAAAATTTAGAAAAATTGATTTTAAATATTAAATCGCGTAAATTGCATCAAAGCCCACTGTACAATTTTTTTCTTATTTTTTGATTAAATAACTGATTAAAAAAAAACAACACACACAAAAAATGTTTTCAAATAGGACCAATTTTAAAGATGTTATGAGTACTTCTATGAATATATGCAGAAAAAAAATTCAGCAAACATGTAATGTGTTTGGATGCAAACAAAAAATATTTTGGGATGCAACATAAAATATTTTTGTATCCAGTCCCTAACATAACATATGTTTGTATCCAAACATATTTAATGTTATTACATATATTTTTATGTTAGAACATTTATATGTTTGCTGCAAAATATGTTAGAGAGGTCGTTTTTTTTTCTCCGCCTATGGTTTTTATAGAATTCGAACTTTTTTAAGTCTTTAATCTGAAAATATACTAAAATGTTTTGCTAATGAGCAGCATCTACAGAGCAAAATATAAACGAAATCAATCTTTTTTAATAACAATAACAGCAATAT
Source organism: Musca autumnalis (assembly GCF_047663935.1). Classification (NCBI taxonomy): domain Eukaryota; kingdom Metazoa; phylum Arthropoda; class Insecta; order Diptera; family Muscidae; genus Musca; species Musca autumnalis. Next base: position 220,566,738 of record NW_027411866.1, read on the forward strand.
CAAATATCATTAGTTTCGATGGCAACACTTTTGTGTGAAATGTTGCTGTTATTCATTGTTGATGAGCATATTTTTAAGAAATTTTAGCAGGCAAAGCTGCAAATTTTCGTCGCTTTTGCTAATATGACGTTAGCATTTTAAACACTGATATATAGTTTTGATCAGCATAAAGTTATAAGTCAATACAACCAAGTCCGTCTGTCCTTCCGTCAGATATAGCTAGCAACATTTGAAATAGAGTTTAATTTAGCACATATGTTTCTATTACTCCTAGGATGTTTGTTATTAATAATGGACCATATCGGTTCACATTTGAGATAGCCCCTATTTTTTGAAGGCTATATAACCAAAACGGCTTAAATTTAATTTTGGTCTTCATAGAGGGTACAAAACATTCCCGATTAGAATAATCGATACATATCCACGTTTTGATATAGCCCCCAGGGATGAGGTTTTGTGGGTTTTTAGATTGGATACCGTTGATGTCACTGTAGAGGCTGTTACTTGGTATTTCGGATTCCCAACGGGTAGAAAGCCTCCCCGCAGGAAATGGCCAATGTAGTTTCATCTTTTGGTATATTCCTAATATGAAGATACCTCCAGATTTTACGTAGTTTGAAGGCTGCATACGGTCGCCCAAATGGAATGACAGAAACATGGTATTTGGGATTCTGAATGGGTAGAAAATCATTGGCATTAAACTTGTTTAAAAGAAAGTGATATTCTTCAGTTATCATATTCCACTTCTCCTAGGAATAAGCTTAGACGTGGCGGAAGAGCTTAGTACTTCAATACCACTCGTGGTGGTGGGTATAAAAAGTTCTTCCCGGCCGAACTTAACTCCATTCTTACTTGTTTAAGTTGATTTGGTGAAAAAAGTTCCGCTCCGAAATCGATTTCTAAAGACTTTTTGATAATTTTTTCTTTATAAAAGTTTTGATATTGTTTTTAATAAATAAATGTGCACATTATGGTCATGACTTTTTTTACAAATATTTTGATGAGTTTTACCTAAAATTAAATAAAATCTTAATTATAAAGTGTTTTTGAAAAAAAAGCTTACGTACAAAGTTGTTTGAAATGTTTCTATATGAGCTTTTTGACCAACTTTTGAAGTCACTGTAAGCAGATATATAATTGAAATTAAATTAATTAATTAATGGTATAACCTTTTGGTTTTTCACTAAATTTATCATCATATCATTAGATATGTATCATTATACCCTCAGCCTTTAGGCTATGAAGGGTATATACACTTTCATACGGGCAAAATGTGCCTCATCGAAATAATGGTTTTAGACCCCAAGTATGTTTGGACGAAATGTGTTTCAGACAATTTGGAGTCGATTGAGTAATGTCCGTCCGTCTGTCTGTCTGTCTGGCTGGCTGGAGCGCACGATAACTCTCGAAGGGATGAACCGATTCGGTTCAAATTTTGGCTTTCGTAATATTTTGTCCAAACTTAGTTTAAGTTCGAAGATGAGCTATATCGGTTCACTCCTTCCGGTACCTCCCCCACAAAAGTTCGAAAATGTTCGGAATATTATTACGCACGATAACTCTTGAAGGGTGTAACCGATTTGGTCCATACTTTGCCCATCGTGGAGCGTGTACCAGACTTAGATCAGGTTTTAATATGGACTCAATCGGTCCACTCCGTCGGGTACCTCCCACACAAAATTTTGGAAAAGTTCAGTTTAGGAACATCTCTCGAATCGCTTTGATTTTTGCTTTAGCAACTTGTATTCACTGCCCTCCATACGACGGTATAAGTTTCATCAGGGGCAAGTGCATACTTCCTGAGAAAATAGCCTGAAAGTTGCAAAAAAACCCCTATGACACCGTGTGAGGACGTTGGAGGGCAAAATAACTCTCGAACAGGTCTGCCGATTCGGTCCAAAGTTTGGCCTTAGTAATATTTTGTCCAAACATAGTTTAAGTTCGAAGATAAGCCATATCGGTCCACTCCTTCAGGTACCTCCCCCACAAAAGTTCAAAAATGTTCGAAAAATTGTGCGTACGATCACTCTGGAAGAGAGTGGCCGAATTGGTCCATACTTTACACATCCTAATATATCTACCAGATATAGATCAGGTTCAAATATGGACTATATTTATCCACTCCATCCGGTACCTCCCACTCAAAATTTCGGATACATGTTCACTTTAAGACCTGCTTTCGAATCACTTTGATTTTTGTTGAAGCAACTTGCATTGCTGCCTCAATTGCGTTGTAAACGTTGTTTCAGGGGCAAGTTCATACTTCTTGAGCAAACATCCCTGAAGTTCTAAAAAACCCCTATGGTACCATATGTAGTGGCTGGAGATCCATTCGTTTTAGTATCTCCTCCGCAAAACTTTTGATATTAAATCTTAATCAACATTTTTGTCAGTTCAAACGCCCAAAATTCTTAAAACTCCCTAAATACATGCGTTTTTTGGAAAAAAATTGTTTCAATATACACATGCTGAGGGTATATCTCTGTCGGCAAAGCCGACTGATACTTTTTTACTTGTTTTATATCATATATAATTTTATCTTATATATCATATCAATTAAAAGTGTTTTGGGCGGGACTAAAAAACATTTGTATGTAACATGGAAAAGGAAATGAGATAGACCCATAGGTTCTTTTGGGGACATACATAGAATCACTTTCTGAGTCGATTTATGCATGTCCGTCCGTCGGTCTGTCCGTCTGTCCATGTATTTTTGTTCGCAACCTACAGGTCTTATTTATTGTCATATTCAGCTGAAAATTGGGGAATATCATTTTTTTAGTCATAGGAAGAACGCTATTGCTTTTGGTGAAAATCAGTTCAGATTTGGATATAGCTACCAAATATATTTTCGTCCGATTTCACGTATTTGCTGCACCGAGCACGCTATCCATATCTCCTTATTAAATTTTGAATGTGTGATGGAATTTGGTCTAGTTATAAGTGTACCATAATATATCGAAATCTGTTCAGATTTATTTATCTGACATATATATTTTACATATTCACAGTGGTGTAGGGTATCATATAGTCGGCCCCGCCCGATTTGATCCTTTCCTTACCTATTTAATTTAAATAGAATAAACATTATTGCAGTAATTAATAGGCAAATGTTTATGCATTCCCGCTTTGACTTCTGTCGAATGGTCCAATATCGAAGATTATATTCAATTTCAACAAAAAATGGCTTACTAAGGATGTAATTTCTTCTCATAATCAATAAATTAATGAAATAACTACAATAGTACGGTAGGGGATGGTTGTGCACCAAGATAATACTGCTTATTTTTGAACAAACAGAAAACATATATTATTCATTATTGATATTTCCCGCCACATGTGACGGCCATCCGATACGAATATATTTACCATACCTTCTCCACTAAAGCCCACAATTTCGAAAATTCATGTATTTTACTTTTGGATGTCTTGGAAAGGGATAATTGTTTCTTTATATTTCTCCTATTTTTCTTTGCTACAAAACCATTAATATCTTTGGATTTGCCAACATTTTCGACACATTGGTTCCTATATGAATATTGAAGGTCCATTTAATTTATGGAAGCGGTCAGAATCAATCTTCGCGATTTTCTTTTCTTGTCTCAGTTCTTGATTTCCATAGCTTCAAACTGTTATATGGTTCACTCTTTCCAATGTATCTCAGCAGTTTACTTATTTTTTAACGCATTTACTATTATTTGACGACAGCGAGTTGTCATTTATACAGATTTTTTAGAGATTTATGCCGGAAATGACAACAATGCTTGTTACATATTGCAGGAAAATTTGAAGGAAACACTCGCGAAAACATGTCCCAGGGTGGCGTAATCGTTGCGACATCCGTTGTGGAAAAAATAAGTTATGCCCATTTAAAGTTGAAAATCCAAGAAAACCCGTTTTCACTACATTTACCGTTAAAAAATCAAAAAATTAAGTGACACATGGAAACCAAAGTTATTTTCGTCTTCCATGGACTCCCACAAAAACCAATTTATGCATCAGAACTCCTGCAAAAAGTTTTTGTCAACTTTTGTATCACAGTGTAATTAGTGTTTTTAAAGATTTTGGTCAATATCTAGAATACCAACAAGTCTTTTGAAGCGATTCTTGCAGATATTGGATCTTAAACTACAAATATTCCACTGTTCGTCTTCCAACTTGATAATTTTTAATGAATTTATTGTTTAGTTGACTCACTGTATTTAATTTACAAAAAATGCATACTGAGTTCTGTCTTAGTTGGGTGACACTCATTGTCTTGAAACTTCTTATCTGTGAACCATGGCCAAATTTGAAATATTTTTATAGAAGAACAGGTATCAGTTAATAATTAATACATTTGATGATTATGAGTACCAATGCATTAGTGGTAATAAATAATGAATTTATTGTATACATCAAAGAAGAAGAATTGTTGGTACAAAATGTCTTTAAATGGAAATTCATTCTACATCACTTGGTAGACACTCAGCATAAGACATTTTGATGATAATCGTGAAAGCATCAAATTTAAACACAAATTCGGTTGGGTTTATCTACTCAATTTGCTATAGGTCTCCTCACACTGGACCATAAAGAAATTATTTTTTAAATATTACTTTTGGTACTTTTTTCAAATTTAACACAAGTAACGCCTCCTCATTTTCTGATAACCCTTTAATTGTTGGTCCTTTAAATGTGGTAGGTCCTTTAAAATGCAATAAAGGACACTGAGTGGTCAATGGATATCGATGGTGACATTTTTCTCTACACACTCTTATTACAACCATAACTAAATTGAAATAATTTGTATCAAAGAACAGGTATCAGTTAGCAATTAGTAGTTCTCTTGATTATGAATGAGATATTACGAAGTAATGTAGAGTTTATGAACCATGACAGTGAAGAATTGTCTGTTAAAAAGGTTTATAAACGAAAATTCAGTTTTTACAGAAGCAATCTATTTGAGCTCTTCTTGGTTGGTATTCTTCCTGGCTTATGGTATTTTTATGACATCCTTAAAAATTGAATATTCTGACGAAAATGCTGATGATGCTCTTCGTCATCGTGTGTGGTCGCTCGTTTGATGATATGCAGTTTATCTGATTGGGTTGGATGTTCAGTTAAAAATATAAATTAATATTGGTTATGTGTTTCTCTACTAAAGATTGTTGTAGGCGAACCATATGCGTGCCATATAAGGTTATATACAAATTACTGTGCTTTTCTAGTTTACATGTGAACGATACCTTATTATGGGAATATAAAATATTATTGTCTACATATTTTGTATTTTTCCATAAACGGATAAAAGATTAATACAATGTTGCAATGTTTGTATTGAGAAAAATGATTATCAGCAAATATAGGTATATCAGGCTAATAAATATTTTATTTACGTATTTTAAAGCTTCGATGATTTACAAAAGTTGTGCTGTTTTCTCATGGAAGTACTTGTCTACCTATGATATCATTTGGATAATAACCACATAACATGGATCTATACAGCGATAAGTATGTTGCTGCGTCAGAACATCGCATAGTGCGTCTTCAACGTCGTCCTCTGATTCTTCGTCGTCATCGGAATAAGAGACGCCCCCGCAGTCTCCCCAACAACAAATACAGCATCTAACACCACAAGTTGTTGTTCAACGGCCCGGAAATGCATCATTCCTGCAATTCAATTGCAACGGTCTCCGCAATAATGTCAGCGAAATTGTGGATTTTATGAGTCGGAAAAACATCATGGTCGCCGCAATCCAAGAAACAAATCTCAACGCCACCTGTAGCTTGTAACGTTGTGATGGTAACAACGTTTTGCGGAAGGAACGCACAAGAAGCGGAGGAGGAGGACTTGCCTTCTTGATATACCAGTCTAACCAGTACAGACCTATCTCGCTTGAGCTTATCTCTAGTGACCCATACATAAAATGTATGGGGGTAACAGTAAAATGTGGTACTGCCGGGGTAGAGCTGCTTAATGTGTACATATCGCCGATGAATAGCCCGATATTAGTTCGCTTTTAGAGGGCAATAACCGTCTGGTGCTAGGGGACTTCAATGCTCATCACGAGCTTTGACATTGCACCTTAGATAATGACATGCACCCCTCAGGTCATTATCTAAGGCGCTGACCTAGCAAATTGATAGTTCCACGTTTTGCACGGTGAATAAAGACGCTCCTACGAGGATTAGAGGAGACTGTCACAGCTCTCCACATTTCACCACTGTGGCACCTGGTCTGATAAATGACGTATCCTGGCACCCGATTTCATAACCTCTGAACGCCGTACTTTCCTCAACCATGAGAAAGCCGTTTGGCAAGGGTTAAGAGAATTTACCAATCACCGCTTCAGAGAATTGCCCACTCCCTCAGATCCTCGGATAGCTGAGACAACTTTCCGGGACATCATCACTGCAGCAGCTGCTCGCTACATACCTGCTGGTCGAATAACCGAAATAAGACCAAATTTCCTAGCAGAGGCGGCAAGACTAGTAAATGAGCGTGATGAGCTTCGTCGTACCAACCCTGAAGACCCAAGAGTTAGAGAGCTTACTCTTGAAGTCAACTATTTAGTAGGCGAACATAAGCGGAAAAAGTGGCTAGACCATCTGAAGCAATGCAACATTGGTGCAGGGTAAATTGTGGGCAACGGTTAAATCACTCTTAAATCCGGCGAGAAGGATGACAGAACAGCAGTTATTTTCAACGGCGTGACAGTAACTGATTCAAAGAGGTGCGCGTGTTATTTTAACCAGCAGTTCATAGCGCACCCTGAGAGTGATAGGGCGAAGAGTGATATAAGAACAGACCTTCCAGCCGAGTAGAAACCACCACAAATTAACGATGAACGATGTTGCAGATGCCATCCGAAATCCTAAATCATCCAAAGAGTTGGTCCCACACCGCATATCGATGGTAACGCTTAAGCAATGAACCTGGAGTTGAGTATTTAACAAGTGTCCTCAACCTAACGTTACCCACCCATATTATGCCAGAAGCCGGGAAAGTTGGCGGGGTGGTCCTGCTTCTAAAGTAGCAAAGATCCGAGAGGCACTATCCCTCCCCACAAAGATCCGAGAGGCACTATCCCTCCCCACAATGAGAAGATGTTTTACACGCCATATCTAAACATATCAGTAGAGGACTGAACCATAAAAGGCTATGCGGCCGAAGGCTTTCGATACCATCAACCATACCAATCTGTTGGAGGATATAGAGAAGACTACTCTCCAGACATGTTTGAAACGTTGGATAATCAGCTATATGTGCGGACGCCAGTCGTTTGTGGAATTCAGAAACAAGAAGTCCAAAACCCGTAGAGTAAAACAAGGAGTTCCCCAAGGAGGGTTGATATCTTCGGAACTGTTCAACCTCTACTTTTCTGAAATTCCACACCCTCCAGACGGCATAGAGATCGTGATGCATGCGGATGATTGTATGATCTTGGTGTCAGGTTCTATCGTCGATGACATATGTGATAGGTTAAATGTCTACATAGCTCAGCTACTGCAGTTCTTTCATCTGAGGAATATGAAAATATCCGCCGCTAAATCCACTGCCACATTGTTCACCACATGGACGGCTGAAATAAGGCTCCCACTGAACATAGTGGTCGATGGTGTACTGATTCCGACCACTAACTACCCTAAAATACTAGGTGTAACGTTCGATAGAATGTTTAAGTTATCCGCGCATGCCACAGCTATTTGCGATAAGATCAGACGTAGAAACAAGGTGCTCATGTCGCTGGCCGGCAGCACTTGGGGAGCGGACAAAGAAACCTTGTTGACCACCTACAATGCAATAGGCCGGTCTGTGGTAAGCAAAAGTTAGCACTACGCAGTGGAAGAAGATTCAAACCTGCCAGAATGCTGCCCTGAGGACTGCAACAGGGTGCCTCCTCATGACACCAGTGGACCATCTTCTTCAGGAGATTTTACCGGTGCGACAACACAATAAGATGTTGTCGATGCAGTACCTGCTTGGGTGTTATTGCAGTGAGCATCCCTGCGGTATAAAAGATATAAAACGGTATAAAAGAGAACATCTAGACCAACGAGCCTATCAGGCAGGCTTGGCTAGCATTCACACTGATATGATTGGGCAGGCAGTACAGAGATACAGTGCGAATGCCGTACTTGGAGACCACCCTCATTGATTGCAGCAGAAGAACGCCAGTTGCCAGTTGTCCGGACGATACAGCTGCCTCAACGCATATTGGGCCCGAATTGACGCCACGATACCCAACAAATGCCCAGCATGTGGATTGAGACCACACGATACACTGCATTTGTTTAGCCGCCCCGCTAACCCCACTCACCTCTCTCCTGGTTCCTTATGGACGTAACCAGTCCACGTTGCAGAATTCTCGAGTCTGGATACAGAGGAACCAGAACCTGATAACTGAAATAATACACGAACGAACATATTTGCGTTGCTACAACAATACTATTGAATGGCATATATTCCTTCCCCTTTACCTTCCTTTCATACAACAAGGCTTAAAATATGAAAAATGTAAACAGACAACCAAGGACACCACACTGTTAATGATCTGCAGACATTTTACTTAAAGGTTATTGTTTTCATAAGATACAATTTTTTTTTTGCGCTGTTGGCATAACTGCATGAAAGATAATGAAATGCAAGATTATCCCAAAAATTGAAAAAGTTTCAATTTCACTGCATCTGAACATCGTCGTGGAAAGAAAAAAAAAACAGAAGTATCCAAAATTGCATATTTAAAATCCATAAATGCTGTGATTAGCCTAAAAGATCAGTAACTCAAGCGGTGAAGTGAAACATTGAAAATGGCAGCAATCTATCAGTCCATCAGTCATCAGTTTTAAGGCGGTCAATGGGCTGATCACTACTGGCGGATTGTATGTCCGTCTGCCTGTCTGCGTTTTAAAAATTATTCAGAAGTTTAGCAATACAAAATTTCAGTATGCGATTTTGTGTTTATAGTTGTTGCACATTGGTGAGCTTTAAACCATTTTACATCAACGTTTATCCAAAACAAAAGGTGGGGGATGTTTTTCATGATGGAAATTTACAATTCGAATAAATTAAATTGGAGAGAAATTAATACAGTTTTTGTAATGAATTGATTCTCCCGTTTGAGATGCAGTGGGACGACAAATACGTGTATAAAGAATTGAAATTATTTTTACTGCAGCAAACTCGTATCTCAATAAATGCGTTTAATGGGAAAACTAAAAAAGATTAACAACTTATTTTTTATTTATATAAACCATATATGCACAGTCGTACTCAATTCCCTAATAATTACCTTTTACACTTTTACCCAAACAATAATTTATGAAAATATGAATCGTTTTTATCTCTCCTGAAAGGTTGTATTTTTGGAGATACAAGGTTGAAGAAATATGTAATTTGTCATTTATATAAACCTTACTTTCAAATTTCCTATCATGCCAAAAAAGAAAGTTTCCAAACGGAAAATAAAAGAACAAAATTAAATCGTTGTAAACCAAATCCACCCAAGACAAGATTAAAACCGAACTGAAACCTGATCTATGAAACGGCGCGTGGTTTATGCTTCTTGTAGATATGAACTGAAAATTCAACAAAGAATCTGTAACTTTCGGACACGCGAATGGAAAGGAAAGTAAAAGGAAGGCTTGTAAATAACAATCAATTAAAGTTCATCAGTTGGTAATTTTTTCGGTAGTTTAACAGAAATTCCCGATAAATAACATATTAACCCAGTAAAAATCCACATGATTAAGGAACACGAAATGAAAATTACTAACTTATGATTTCATTTCTTTTATACCAAGTTGAAGCGTCAAGAAATGTAGGTCATATCGGGGCGGAAGAAAAAAATAAAGCAAGCAAAAAACATAAAGTTATTTACTACGTTGTAAATAGTCTTTTAGTCCTGCTCATACTGAAATAAAATTAGTTACATCTACTATGTCTTGATAGCTGTCTTAGTCTCTCAAAACCCTTTCTACCGCATCCCATAGATTACTGTGTCACCATAAAATCTTAGAATGCCACACGTTGTCCACACGTAAGATTTTAATTAGCTCGTAACGTTTTTGATTTGATGTGTGGTAGGTCCTTTGAAATCAAACCTACAAATTTTGATTGTTGATAACATTTTTATTATACACGTACATAGAGTGTGTTTAGTTGCTGTGAAGCGTGTGTGTGTGGCTGTGTGAAGATTTAGTAGCTTCTGTTAGCGGCTAACCAAAGGGTTACCTTGTTGTGTTTTTATCATCAGTGGCTATCATAGCTACTACTAATTACCAACAAATGGTCTTTGCCAGGCCATTATATTTTAGTTATGGCTATGATAAGGACCAATGATGATGCTTTGCACTTACTAATTATTATGATTTTACTTTAGGATAAACGTCAAATCTTCATGCAGAGATTATGCGACCTACAGCATAGGACATTAAATCAATTATTTACGATGGGAATAAGAAGATTTTTCTTCAAGTGGTATACCGACTAATAATATCAGTACCAATTTTACGGAGAATTATGCCTTTCAAATTGGTAAGTAAAGGAAATATTGTTGCCACAACCACCCACGTTTAATAAATAAATAAAACCCAGGCGAACGTTTTGATTTCGAAAAAAGTATCGAATTTTCACAAATTTGCAAATAGATTGTTATGTATATCAATGGAACTACATTAAAATAAATATGTATTTTACAATCAAGAAATTATAGATTGTTGTTGCGATTACAAAAAATTTAAGTGCGAGAGGTATATGAAGTAGTGGTCCTAAATATTGAAACATTTGGGGGCATTATAAGTACGGTCACAACGACCACTTGCTATTAACATTTCAACACGATCTGAGAAATGTGTTTATCTGATTTAAAACGCAAATGTGTTTAACTTACGCGGAGGAAGGAGTGGACCTATACCTTGGTTCACCTTGGAACACGATCTAGTTTTGGAGTTACATATTTTAATACAGAAAAACATTATATCACTGTCAACAGGACCACAATGTACAACTTTGGTGAAAGTGTTAGAACTATCCTCGAAAAGCCCTTAACCTCCACTTAGAGGAACATTTTAAATTCTTGAGATGGAGGTGCCCGAAGGTGTTGTGTTGTTTTGGAGGTTATGGTACATTTTTCATGATTTATGGACTTGCCCACGAAACAAGTTTCTTTTTTCCATGCAGCAGGTAATAGGACAATAGAGAAGCAGTACAATAGATACAAGACATGTCCTCAAAACTGAACTTTTGCGAAAATATGTAAAATTTTGAGGTACTCCAAGTAGTGGACCGATAATATTGACTGTATTAGAACTTGATCTACATATGTACGTCGTGCGCACCATTTTAGAGAAAATAAGTAAGAACTGCGTAATGTCCGGCGGACCGCACTTTTTACACCCTCCACCATAAACTATTCTGAACTTACACTGAATAATTAAATTTCCCAATTTTATGTGGATATACATATCGTCACCATAAATGCCCGAAGACGTAACCGACATGAAAATCGAAATTCGTTTTTTGACGTAATCTGATACATAAAGCTAAAACACAAGCTTCTACCTTCAAAAACAACGATGCTATTCAAGGAATGGCATTTCGGAAAATGGGATAATATTGCAGATTTTGTTGTAATGGAGGATCTCAAAACTAAGCACTTCAGCGGTTTTGGTTTCACTACTAATTCCCCTTCGTATATGATCGATAATATCCCATATACTCGCCTTCATAACATTAATCTATACTTATAAAAGAGTTCAGTAATGATGACTCACTGACTCACTGACTGACTGACTGATTCGTAATCAACGCCCAGGGTAAACGGCTGGAGCTAGAATCTTGAAATTTTGAGGGAGTATCACTCTTAGTCCCAAGGTGTCAGATAAGGCTGGATTTTTGGAAATTCGAACTAGAACGGTACGACAAGTACTAAAAGGTACTAAATATGGTACCATTAGTATTAGGCAAACGCGAAGAGCTAGAATTCTGAAATTTGGAATGAAGTTCTCTGGTGGAGAGTTAGAAAGGTGTACCAAAGGCTTTTTGGAAATTCGAACTATAAGTGTACGAAATGTACTAAAAGTTTCTAAATTTAGTACCATTTGGTATTACGTGAACGGATAGAGCTAAACTCTTGAAATTTGGAATGAAAATCAAGGTTTAGAAGATGAGTTGATATAAGGAGGTGGTATTGAAAATGTGTACTCATGTGTGCGAATAGTACTAAATGGTACTAAATTTGGTAGAATTTGAATTTGGGCGAACCGATAAAGTTGGAATCCTGAAATTTGGAATTACTATTACTGTTGGAGTGTTGGTTTGAGATATGGAGGTAGTTTTCGAAATTTGTACATATGGGTACTAAATAGTACCAAATAAGGTACAATTTGGATTTGGGGGGAACGGATGGAGCTGGAATCCTGAAATTTAGAATAAGGATTACTGTCGGAGTGTAGGATAGAGTTATTTTGGAAATTCGTACTTTTGGGTACGAAAAGTAGTAAATGGTACCAAATTTAGTACAATATGAATTTAAGTGATCGGATAGAGCTGGAATAGTGAAATTTGGAATTAAGATTACTATTGGTGTGTAGGATTGGAATACTTTTGGAAATTCGTACTTATGGCAACGAAAAGTACTAAATTCGTACTTGTGGGTACAAAAAGTACTGAGTGGTACTAAATTTTATACAATTTGGATTTGGGTGAACGGAACGCCGGGGCCGACTATGTAATATCCTACACCACTACCCCCGTTCATAAGCTTTTGACTTATAAAATTCAAAATATTAAAATTGGGATAGCTTAGCGCCTTTGTTCTGAATGTCTTCATTAACACAGGTAAATTGTTTTGAAACGCATTTAAGTGCATCGACAGTACAACCCAAATAAAAAATGAAAAAGTGGGATGTATGCCAACCATCAATAGGCTTCTTTCTCTGTTAGACCCCCATCAACCCCCAAAATTTCTTGAGGATCCGATCAAAATTTCTCTGTTGTTTGACCACCTATGACAACCTACTTCACATCGTTGTAAAGGTGATATTTTCTACCTTCCTTGCCAGGTTTTGCTTTCGATATACCTCCTACAGAAGGGAGATATTAACTTTGAAATAAAACGTTGGTCTTTTTTCCAAATATTTTTTTTTTCACATTCCGACCCCTAAATAATATCCGCCCATTATCAAAAATCAAATTCGTGACGATCCAATTAAAATTGCGACTTGTAGCGTAATTTCCAAAAAAGTGGAAAAATGGATGTATTACCGACTATTGCGATATCTCCGTTATTTGGATACCTACGCCAACCTGCTTTACATCATTGTAATGATGGGATTTTTTACTATCATTGTCAGGCTTTGCTTTTGGAAGGTTCCGAACCAAAGCTGTGATATTCGTCATTATTATTAAAATCGCAAAAATGAAAAGTTGTGTTCTATTAGCGGCTATTGCGATATCTTCGTTGTTTGACTACCTACGACAACCTACGTTGCAAAGGTGATATTTTCTACTTTCATTAGCAGGTTTTGCTTTTGATATATCCCTTTTAGAAGCGGAGGTATTCGCTTTGAAATAAAACGTTGACTTTTTCACCAAATAAGTTTTTTCCCATTCCGACCCCTGAATATTATCCGACCATCACCAACATCAATAGGCTTCTTTCTCTGTAGGATCCCCATTAACCCCCAAAATTTTGTGACGATCCGATCAAAATTGCGACCTGTAGCGTGATTACAAAAAAAAAAAAAAAAAAAAAAATGAAAAAATGGGATGTATTGCCGACTATTGTTATATCTCCGTTATGTTGCCACCTACGCCAACCTACTTTGCATCACTGTAAAGATGCGATTTTCTACTTTCATAGTCAGACTTTGTTTTTGGAAGATCCCCAACCGAAGCTGTGATATTCGTCATTATTATTAAAATCGCAAAAATAAAAAGTTGGGTTCTATTAGCGGCTATTGCGATATATTCGTTGTTTGATCACCTACGAGAACCTACTTTACTTCATTAGAAAGGCGATATTTTCTACTTTCAAGGCCAGGTTCTGCTTTTGGTATACCCCATATTGAAGCTGAGATATTCGCTTAGGAAAAAACGTTGTCTTTTTCTCCAAATAAGTTTTTTGCCCATTACCACGCCTAAATATTATCCGAAAATCAGTAGGCTACTTCATCTGTGTGACCCACATTAACCCTCAAAATTTCGTGACGATCCGATCAAAATTGCGACCTGTAGCGTGATTTCCAAAAAAGTGGAAAAATGGGATGTATTACCGACTATTGCGAAATATCCGTTATTTGGTCACCTACGCCGACCTAGTTTACATCGTTGCAAAGATGGGATCTTTTACTTTCATAGCCATTCTTTGCTTTTGGAAAGTCCCCAACCAAAGCTGTGATAATCGTCATTATAATCAAAATCGCAAAAATGAAAAGTTGGGTTTTATTGGCGACTATTGTGATATCTTCGTTGTTTGATCACCTACGAGATCACCTACTTTACATCATTAGAAAGGTGATATTTTCTACTTTTATTGTCAGGTTTTGCTTTTGGTATACCCCGTATAGAAGCTGAGATATTCGCTTTGGAAACAAACGTTGTCTTTTTATCCACATAAGTTTTTTGCCCATTCCGACCCCTAAATATTGTCCGACCATCACCAAAATCAATAGGCTTCTTCCCCTCCGGGACCCCATCAACATCCAAAATTTCGTGACGATCCGATCAAAATTGCGACCTGTAGCGTGATTACAAGGTTTAGATGGACAGACGGACGGACACACATAGCCAGATTTGGTATATATAAGTATGGGTCTACTACCATTACTTCGATGCGTTACAAACTTTTTGGCCAAAACCAACTTATAATACCCTCCCCACATAGTGGTGTAGGGTATAATAATAATTGTTCCACAAACATCCCATAGGAGAAAGGGAGACTTCTCTCATATCAATGAGTGCACCCCGATTCATATTAGCTCAATTATATGGGACCTACAGTTTATCGACGAGTCCGAACGGCGTCTCTAAGACACCACTTTTGTAGAGAAGTTTTACATGGTTGAAATACTCAGGAAATGTCGCTAACGTTACTGAGGGGTATGTTGCCACCGTTGAAAAGTGTTTTGATGTTGCCTGGCCGGGGAATCGAACCCACGACCTTATGTGTGCAAGGCGGCTGTGCATACCATTGCACCACGGTGGCACCCAAATTGGAGGATTGAGGTAGTTTTGGTACCAAATCTTGTACATCTTGGATTTGAGTGATCGGATAGAGCAGGAATATTGAAATTTGAAATTATGATTACTATTGGAGCGTGGGATTGGGATACTTTTGAAAATTCGTACTTATGGCTACGAAAAGTACAAAATGGTACCAAATTTGGTACAATTTGAATTTGGATGATCGGATACATTTGGAATCCTGAAATTCGAAATTAAGATTACTGTTGGAGTGTTGGATAGAGGTGGGTTTGGAAATTCGGACCTATGGGAACAAAAAGTACTAAATTTAAATTTAGTACCATAATTTGGTACAATTTGGATTACGGTGAACGGATAGAATGTGATTCCTCAAATTTGGATTGAGTATCACTTATGAAGAGTAAAAAAGATGTACCAATGGGTTTTTGAAAACTATGAGTGCACGAAAAGTACCAAATGGTACAATATTTAGTACTGGAATCCTGAAATTTGGAATTGATATTACACTAAAAGTACTAAATTTGGTACAATTTGGATTACTGTCGGATTGTTGAATTGAGGTAGTTTTGGAAACTCGTACTTTTGGGTACGGAAAACACGAAATTTGGGAAAATTTAAGTTTGAGTGAACGGAATCCTGAAATGTGGAATTAAGATTACTGTTAAAGTGAAGGATTGAGGTAGTTTTCGAAAATCTTACTTATGGGTACGAAGAGTACGAAATGGTACTAAGTTTGATAAAGTTTGGTATTGGATGAACGAATATACCTAGAATCTCGAGATTTGGAATTACGATTAGCGTGCCATAAGTATACAAAAAGTACTTAATGACACTCAGTTTGTTGTTGGGTGTAGGGAAATTGCTGGAATCTGTATGTTTTGGAGTTAGAGCGAGTATTGGTGTGCAACGTTCGTCTCGCTGTTAATGTTTAAGGGTGAGATACGGCTGATCTTTTTGAAAATCGGATATAATGGGGGACGAATAGAAATAAAATAAAAATAAATATTGATTAAAATTCGTCCTGTCCATATTATATATTGTTTATTTGTTTTTATAACCTTTCCGCATACGAAGTAGCGGGCACTTTGCTAGTATTCCATAAAACAGTTTTTAATTTTATACCGTTTTTTGCTTCGCCTGTAAAGTTTTGGTTTTGTGGGTTACGTCTTCGGGCATTTATGGTGACGATGTAAATTTTTTAAGAAGTGGGAAACCCAAATACCCAATTTTAGAATTCAGTCTGCTAAAAAAGGAGGGTACCATTATATGTTGCTATACCACAAAATGTGCGCCAATTTCCAAATTTTTTGATATAAAACGTTTTTTTTTTGGACCACACCAAAACGTTGACCTATGTTTAAAATTGTTGGTGCAGAAGTTTCAAGACGCCTAGGAACTTCAAATATCAATTTACACCTAGATCGGTTAAAAATTTTAGCTAAAATCCTAAAAATACCGGAAATAGGGAGGTACTGTTATATCGCTCATTTACTCAAAGAGTGGCATAACTCAAAAAGGGGTTTTTTGAGTTAGCATTTTTTTTCTACGACTTCTACTTTATCTTGTGTCAAATTTTCAAGTTGATATATCTAAAACAAATAAAGCGATCAGCACCTTAGAAATCTAATTATCTTGTCCTTAACCGAAACAGAATTAAAAAATATCCATTTTTCAAAAATGGTGAACTGACAAAGTCAAAACTTAAATTTTAACTAAAACCAGTAAGCAAAGGATCATAGTCGGTCGGGGCCCTACAACACTATGAATATGTAAATGTACCAAATTATATCGAAATCGGTTCAGATTTAGATATAGCTCCCATATATATTTTCGGCCGATTTGACGTATTTGCTGCACCAAACACGTTAATTATGTCCAATTTTGATGAAATTTGGAATGTGTGACGGAATTTTCTCTGGTAATAAGTGTACCATATTATATATAAATCAGTTCAAATTGATATATATCTCCTATATTTAACACATTCGTAGTGGTGAAGGGTATCATAAAATCGGCCCCGAACGACTATGATCCCTTCCTTACTGGTTTTTAATTTGAGTTGTACTGACAATGTACATGGATGCGTATTGACATGTATTAATGAAGACATCCTGAGCTTTAAATTAACACAAAATGTGGCATTACTGCTAAAATATCAGAGTTATTGCAAAAGGCGCTTAGCTACCCCAATTTTAACATGTTGAATTTTACCAGTCAAAATCGTTTGCATAGGTGTAGTGGTGTAGCGTATCTTGTTTTACAAATTATTTATAAAGCAATGTTATAGGTTACTATATGTTCATTCGGCCCTGACCGACCATAACCTTTTCTTACTTGTTTCTATGTCTTTGGGGTTACATCATTATTATACCTTTTCCAAACGCGGTTCGTATGTAAAAGTATCACCTAATATAAGATGTATATAAGGGTGGCCCAAAAATGCCAATTTTTTCCATTTGATCCAAAAACCTTATATATGAAATTTTATGGCGATCGGTTAACGTTAACCCGTGCGCACAGAGAGATCTTTGTTTCCATAGTAATTTGTATGGGGCCAAAGGTCAATTTTCACGAAAATGATTATTTTCAATTATTTTCCAATCGATGCAAAAACTTTACCAGTTTATTGTTGTGTCTAAAAAACGAACCCTACAAAAATGTGGGGCCCAAATTACGTGTAATTGACCATATATGCATACAGCAACAAAATCAAAATCTGGCCCGATTTTCACAAATTTTTGTACGATTCGTTTTTTAGACACAACAATGAACTAACAAAGTTTTTGCATCGATTGCAAAATAATTGAAAATAATCATTTTCGTGAAAATTGACCTTTGGCCCCATACAAATTACTATGAAAACAAAGATCCCTTTGTGCGCACGGGTTAACGATTTCCTGAAAATTCGCCTCTGGAAAAAACTCTGCGACTTCTACTTGTGTCAAATTTTTGTGCTGATATGTCTAAAACTCAACTAGTTACAGCTCATTCAACAGTATTTTATTGAGTTTATGAAGCATTAAAACTCTTCAAATCATAATTGATATTGCGCAGAAACATAGAACTGATGTCTAGCCTGTTGCAAAAGATGGTCCAAATAGTTACTTTGTTTTTTGTGTAATAATCTTTCTTTCAAATTTCAATCGGCAACTAAAAACGCTATATTCTCTAAACTGTATTTGAGATGTGGCACTCTTTGAGTATATGAGCGATATGTGTACCACCTTTCATCTTAACCCTTTCGGCCCCGAACTTTTTTCCTCGCATTAGTAGTTACTTTAAAAACAGAATTAAAGTATAAGTCAAAACTAAGACATAACATAAATTGGTGGGCGTTACCCCACCTATTTCGGAAGATACAGTACATTTTATCTAAAATTTATTTGCTCATTATTTTGTGCAATTATGTAAATATAAATATTATAATCGTATAGAAGTATACCACTGACCTTACTTTTGAAGAATCAAAACTAAAGTTTAACATAAAGCTCATACATTTTGATTTAGAAACGATTTAAATAATTTGGACTGTACACATCGATTTTTGACATGCCGTGATTTTCCAGACTTCACATTGAATAATGCATCGTAGTTTTGTTGATCGGGATACAACTGGCACTTTTTTATAATTTTTGCATTCTTAGGACTACAATTAGCCAAATCAATGTGTTCTTTGAGGAAAAAATTCCGTTAGTTTTAAATAAATCGAAGTTAAATCGAAGTTGCTTATAAGCAACGTTGGGGCCGAAAGGGTTAAGTCTTAAAAGAGCGAAAATACACTCTTTTATTTTTACCTGGAGAACCAATTTTCTTTGATATGTATATCATTCATTAATTTTACATTTTTTTTATATTTCGCAAAATACCATATACCATAAGGAGTTCGTTCAGTTATCGTGGAGCTGGCACTATGCTTGTCTCCCCAATCAAATTAGTTCGCATAACCATTACTTGTAAATCAAAATCATTCAATGAACTTAATCGAATCTTAGATTTTTGTTTGTTATGATTTATAATCTTGTCATAATTCACATTTGACAGTAATTTGACAAACTATACCAATTAACGAATGATGAATGACACAAGCAGCTACAGATATGATTTGATACCCCTTATGAAGCTTAGATAAAAACCAAACTGTAGCCATGACATAGTTTCAATGATTGGTTGAAGAGAGTTTTTGTCAAAAGAATTTCAGTAGTCCGCGATTCATATCAATCATAATTTTTATCTCTAAAAAGAAGGAAACTTGTTTTTGTTTTACTATAGAACGCCATCGAGTTAATTTTTTCCTACTGATTTTTCTATAGATCTCCGCACACACATGAGACCAATCATTTACAGTAATCAGTTTCAGACTGATTATGTTTTAAACCTGTCAATATGCCAGCAATAATACATTGTGAAAATGTTTTTTTTCTTCAGTCTCTTAAAGTTGCGTTGTGTTTCTTTTTTTCATTATAAAATGTCCATTAAGTAATGATGGAACGCCACACATCAATGTTGTGGTTTTTTGCAGTCATGTTCGAAGAACTGTAGTGCCTATGGTGTACGTTTTACAGTGGTTTGAAGGAGTTATGTAAATGGAAGAGGAGCGGAATTTTTAGAACAATTTTTAACATGATTTTGAAAGCTTCTCTTGACTTATTTTACGGAAGACTAGATCACAGTCGAAAAGTCATTTGTCTAGTGTAGTATAAAACAAAAAAAACAATCATTAGAAAAATAGCCTCCCATATCTCCGATGAGGTCGATCCCAAACTTCCACAACTTTTACCACTGTACCATCCACAATTTCATGCCGTTTTATGGACGAACACAGACCAACAGATATTTTTATAGAGATTCTTTTTTAACTGCAATTTCCTTACCTTCCACCTCCATTATGATGATGATGATGTAGCACCAAATAATTGTTTTAGTTGATGAAGGAGTTGAAGATTGTCTGTCTGGCCATAATCGCTTGAATTTTGTGTTGGGCTTAAAGTTGTTTCTTTAGGCAGATATGCTCAAATATTGTAAGTTCTGAGAATGTTTTATTACTGTTGTACTTCTTCTTCATCATCTTCCAAGTCAGCTTATAAATGCGAACATCAGTAAATTTGCTCATCTCATAATATTAGCGCGTTAATTGATATTTTGTTTACGTTGAAAATGTTCATAAAAATTTGTCAATTTTATATTGAAATTTTTATATTCGTAGCTGGTAAATGGTTTTGGTATTTTCATTGTTATTTTTTGTAATTTGTATAGAAATTCACAAAATTTTTGTCAATAAAGCGAAACTTGCTTTTGGTATTGGTAGAGATTATTGTGAACATTACAATTAAAACCAAATGATTTATGGTTTGAGTGGGAATAAATTTCAATTCGCATGCCTTTAATAGATTCTGTTTGGTACTTTTATAAACAATGTTTGCAATTGCTCTCTAGGCCCAACTGGGTACTCAACTTTGCAGTATCGAAATAGAGTTGATGGCTCACTATTTTTGACCGCACTTTTATCAAAGTCCTGGCCTACCCGCTCTTTGCTAAACGGCTTGTTGCCAAAAAATATTATGGTAACAACTTTTTTTCTCAAAGAGTGTTTCCCTTTGTACGAATGAATGAACTTTTTTCTACTAACGACTAAAATTATTCCATTTAAATATTGAACCGGTAAGAACGGCATCAAGTTCGGCCAGGATGACATTATATTCCTACCCCCTAATTTTTACCATTTGATCCTAAAACCTTCTATATGAAATTGTATGGCGCAATCTTTGTTTCCATAGTAATTTGTATGGGGTCAAAGGTGCGTTTTCAGGAAAATTCTTTAAAGGTCGCAATTATGGTCCAAAATATCAGAATATGCACCTTATCTGATGCGCCTATACAGAAATAACAAGTTACAGACCATTCAGTAGAAAAATTACTTCGAAAGACTGCACATAGGGAAGTACCGTTTACCGTTCAAAATTACATCAATATCGGTGGTAAGGAGCAGTTCTATGTGGACCTAGGTATGCTTAAAATTTTTGTGAATAAGTCTTGTTACCACTGGAAAGCTTAAATTGCAAACTAGAGCTATTTTGGTTGCAAAATGTAGCTGTCCTCAATGTAGCTAACGACTGACCCCTTGGAACTTTAAATAACCTATTACTGTTATTTTTATGAAAAAAATAAACATAAATACTCAAAATAGCAAAAATCCTAAAAAAACTCCTATAAAAATAGGGTGTGCCTCTTATATGAGGACTATGTGAAAACCTGCATATATACCTACTCCATACCGAAGTCTTAATACCAATTTCAATGATAATGAAACTAAACCCTTGAAAATATCGATGATCCGCCATACGGTTTTATGGGGGATATATCACAACGTCGACCTAAACTGACGAATTTCTGGGAGAGTTTTGTATACCCAGATAAACCTAAAAACTATATTTAAGCCATTTCGGTTAGATAATGTGGCTTAGACCTTCAAAATAATGAAAATGGTAATGTACCTTTCTATGTGGCCTATAGCAAAACGTGGACCTGAACTGAGAAATTTCGGGGAGAGAGTTTGGTAGCTTCAACATTTCATCCATTTCGGTGAGATAGTGAAGCTAAAACCTTGAGTGCTACATCAAAACGTATGCCTGTACTAACAAATTTCTGAGCGAAAGTTTTGTATCTCCACAGAAGACTATAGTCTAAATTGCAGTCATTTCTAAGGTATAATGCTGCTAGAACCCTGTAAATAACGAAAATATGGAGGAACGATTCAATACCAAAACTTAGATCTGTACTGAATAAATTCAGGGGAAAGATTTGTGGTTCCAATGAATCTTAAATATTAATTTTCAGCCATATCGGTGTGAAATAAAGCTAAAACAATGAAAATACCGAAAATGTCGTGCTCCTAAAGACGAAAAATATTTCCCAATTTTGGAAAATTCGTAGGTTTTGCAAATTTCTGGAGAAAGAAACAGCTATATCTCAAAAACTATAATAGGTATTGTGTTCATTGTTTTTTGTTAGATAGGTAGCGTTATCTAATTTTTCCACAGGTACTCAATTTTAGTGAAATTCCAAGTTAATTGGACTGGAACTTTTAGGGAACAGCTTGGAACAAAGTTCCGTTTTCACAGAATGAGCCCGAGAGTGTCCTCTTTCAGCTTACAACAACACCTAAATTCTTTAACATCATTCTTTTACGGAAAACAAGGAAAAACGGATCACTTTGTGGTAGGTTGAAAACATTCATCGAGCGTGTTGGATGTACGACCTTGCAAATGTTCGTACCCTATTAAACGTAGCAAATAAAGTACGAACAGACACAACGCGGAAGTTGGACATCGGTAAGCTGTAATCACAACAAATAGACACACCACATCCCACTCATATTGCCCAATTGCTAATGAAAGCTCTTCTCTCTCCGATAGTATATCCACGCAGTGGCAAAGTATTGCCAACATAATGCTAACAGTCGCAAGCTGTGGAGACAACAGAGGTCTTAACAAAAAAACTATTCAAGATCAATACAACTCTGTACCCAAAAGCCTAAGCCTAGGGGATGTACTGCTTGCTCAACCTCTGCTTAGTCCGCTCCTTTCTTCAGAGCGACATTCAACCTAATGATATTAAGAAGACGACTTCGAGTTGGACAAATATTTAAAAATACCTTTTGGTTCAAGAAATGACTAATGGATAATGTTCTTCGGGAAAAAAATTTTATTCTGTTATCTGAATGTATGTACTGATTGCATAAATAAATCGTGAGGAACATTAAGAACACTTGAGAATTGTTTTCAACGGTTTAAGGATCGTTTTAAACAAATGAAAATACGTGTATGGACAATCTGTAGACAAGTAACCTGTCTCAAAATACAGTGGATCCAAGCGAAAGTCGTACACCTAATGAAATTCGTTTAATTGGCTTATATCTCCGACACAAAAAGGGATATGAAGAAAGTATTTACGCAGCTTTTAAAAACACGAAATAAGAAAATAATTAACCCCGTTTACATTGAATTTTAAGAATTTTAGCACAAACCGAAAGTCGTACAGTAATTATTAAGACAAATCATTTGTTAAAATAATTAATCCTTGTGATTATTCCTGGTTTCAGTTGAATTCTGCAATCGATTTAGAATATTTTTAGCCGGTTCTGTACAACTGTAGTATAAAATATGTCGCCGCTTGTTCTGAAAAGCTCTCCTATAAAGATCATCTGGTGAAATCTTCCAGCTTTACGTTCTAGCGAACCAATGTTATTGAGAAATTAGTAATTAGCAGTGACCGCAAATATTAAGTGTTTAAGCTTGAAGTCAGAGTTTTGGCAGAAAGAACAATGCTTACCAGGCTGTAAAAACTCCATTAAACTGTAAAATCGCATAGTTCGATTCGCAATGACTTCCAAAAAAAAACATAAAACAAAGATTCATATCTGAAATATAAGCCCGAAACCCTCACTCATACACTGATGAGTTATGTTTTATTATACGTGTATTAGACAAGAAGCGATAAGTGGGGCTTTTTCGCTATATAAGGTCTGGATCCGCACAGAACTTGTTGCATCTATTGCATTATACTCTTCTAATAAATGTTATGCCTTCGTTGGTATTTTTTTGATATTCTAAACATTGCTCTTGGATAACATTTATTTATAGCTTTTTTATACCCTCCAACATAATATGGAGGGTATAATTAAATTTGTTATTCCGTTTGTAACACATCGAAATATTCATCGGAGACCCTATGTCGATATAACCATGTACGTCTGTCTGTTGAAATCAAGATACAACTCGCAATTTTTAAAATAGAGCTTTTAAAGTTGGTATGGAAGTTTCTATTACTCCTAGGATGTTTGATATTGCAAATGGGCTACATCGGTCCACGTTTTGCTATAGCCCCCATAGAACGGTACCTCCCGTATCCATTGAAATGGCTGAAATTTGATATTTAGTCTTCGTGAATACCCCTATTCAACTTCCCACGCTAAATTTGTCGGTATAGGTCCCCGCCTCCATATAGCCCCCTTAGAACGGTACCTCCCGATTTTCGGTTTGAAGGTTTGGACCTCAATATTCATCTAAACTGGCTGAAATTTGGTATTTAGTCTTCGTTCGGGTAATAAACTTTCCCACAGAAATTTTTTGGTACAGGCCCACGCCTTTAAAGAACCCCCATAGAACGGTAACTCCCGATTTTCGGTATTTTGAAGGTTTTAGCTTCGTTATCACACCGAAATGACTGAAAGTTTGTACTTAGCCTTCGTTGGGAATATAAAATGTTCCCTTAGAATTGTGTTGGTATGGGTCTACTCTTTCATATCCCCAAAGAACGGTACCTCCCGATTTCCGGTATTTTGAAGGTTGTGGCCTCAATATTTCTCCGATATTGCTGAAATTTGGTATTTAGTCCTCATTTGAGTTATAAAACTTTCCATATGAAATTTGTCGGTATAGGTCCACGCCTTCATATAGCCCCCATAGAACGATACCTCCCGACTTTCACAATTGTGAAGGATGTGACGTTAATATCCCACCGAAATGACTAAAATTTGTTATTTAGTCTTTCATATAAAATGTTCCAGAAAAGAATTATCAGTATAGGTCCACGTCTTCCTATATCCCCCATAGAAGCGTACATCGTGATTTACGGTATTTTTTAGGTTTTAACCACATAATCCTACTGAAATATAGGAAATTTGGTATTTAGTCTTCTTTGAGTCTAAAAACTTTACGGTATAAACTTTGTTGGTATAGATCGACGTTTTAATATAGCCCCCATAGAGAACTGCACCTCCCGAATTTCTGTATTTTGAAGGATGAAATGTGTTTCAGACAATTTGGAGTTGATTTAGCAATATCCATCCGTCTGTCTGTC
Source organism: Musca autumnalis (assembly GCF_047663935.1). Classification (NCBI taxonomy): domain Eukaryota; kingdom Metazoa; phylum Arthropoda; class Insecta; order Diptera; family Muscidae; genus Musca; species Musca autumnalis. The sequence goes on from NW_027411866.1 coordinate 220,591,786, forward strand.
TGGCTGGCTGGTACGCACAATAACTCTCGAATGGATGAACCGTATCGGTTCAAATTTTGGCTTTCGTAATATTTTGTCCAAACTTAGTTTAAGTTCGAAGATGAGCTATATCGGTCCACTCCTTCCGGTACTTCCCCCACAAAAGTTCGAAAATGTTCGGAAAATTTATGGGCGCGATAACTCTTGACGTTAGCAACTAATTTGGTCCATACTTTGCACATCGTGAAATTTCTACCAGACTCAGATGAGGTTCCAATATGGACTCAATGGGCCCACTCCTTTGAGTACCTCCCACACAAAATTTCGGATAAGTTCAGTTTAGGACTTGCTCTCGAATCGCATTGATTTTTGTTGCAACAACTTGTATTCACTTCCCCCCATACGACGGTACAAGTTTCATCAGGAACAAGTTCATACTTCCTGAGAAAATGGCAGGAAACGTGCAAAAAGCCCCTATGACACCTTTTGTGGTGGTTGGAGCGCAAGATAACTCTCGAACGGATCTGTCTATTCGGCCCAAAATATGGCCTTCGTAATATTTTATCAAAACATAGTTTAAATTCGAAGATGGGCTATATCAGTCCACTCCTTCAGGTATCTGCCCCCCAAAACTTCAAAAATGTTCGGAAAATTTTTGCGCACTATAACTCTTGAAGGGAGTGACCGATGTAATCTATTCCTATTCCTCGAAACAACTTATCGCTTTTCATTTTGCACTTATCAAAAAGTAGTTATTTTGAAAAGTGATAACCTTTTTTTGTTCCACAAAATTACTTTTCAATTTCCCTTGCACTTAGCAAATTTGTCTATCACTGTTCCTTTAGTTGTTGTGCTCTCTTCCTCAATTTTTCCGCCATATTGGTAAGTCTCTCAGTTCTCTTGCAAAGTGTGAATGATATTTGTTCCACAGAACGTTTTATCATCTTTGCATTATTTTTTACTTGGCAATAATAAATAAGACATGTAAAATTGAGACGAGCGAAAAAATGAAATGAAACTGATATTATTAAAAGTAAATAAAATAAAATAAAATAAAATAAAATGAAATAAAATAAAATAAAATAAAATAAAATAAAATAAAATAAAATAAAATAAAATAAAATAAAATAAAATAAAATAAAATAAAATAAAATAAAATAAAATAAAATAAAATAAAATAAAATAAAATAAAATAAAATAAAATAAAATAAAATAAAATAAAATAAAATAAAATAAAATAAAATAAAATAAAATAAAATAAAATAAAATAAAATAAAATAAAATAAAATAAAATAAAATAAAATAAAATAAAATAAAATAAAATAAAATAAAATAAAATAAAATAAAATAAAATAAAATAAAATAAAATAAAATAAAATAAAATAAAATAAAATAAAATAAAATAAAATAAAATAAAATAAAATAAAATAAAATAAAATAAAATAAAATAAAATAAAATAAAATAAAATAAAATAAAATAAAATAAAATAAAATAAAATAAAATAAAATAAAATAAAATAAAATAAAATAAAATAAAATAAAATAAAATAAAATAAAATAAAATAAAATAAAATAAAATAAAATAAAATAAAATAAAATAAAATAAAATAAAATAAAATAAAATAAAATAAAATAAAATAAAATAAAATAAAATAAAATAAAATAAAATAAAATAAAATAAAATAAAATAAAATAAAATAAAATAAAATAAAATAAAATAAAATAAAATAAAATAAAATAAAATAAAATAAAATAAAATAAAATAAAATTAAATAAATTAAATTAAACTGAAATAAAATGAAACAAAATAAAATAAAATAAAATAAAATAAAATGAAATAAAATAATACAAAATAAAATTACGTGAAATAAAGTAAAATAAAATGAAATAAAGTAAAATAAAATAAAATAAAATAAAATAAAATAAAATAAAATAAAATAAAATAAAATAAAATAAAATAAAATAAAATAAAATAAAATAAAATAAAATAAAATAAAATAAAATAAAATAAAATAAAATAAAATAAAATAAAATAAAATAAAATAAAATAAAATAAAATAAAATAAAATAAAATAAAATAAAATAAAATAAAATAAAATAAAATAAAATAAAATAAAATAAAATAAAACAAAATAAAACAAAATAAAATAAAATAAAACAAAATAAATTAATATGAAATAAAAATAAAATAAAATAATTTTAATTAAGATTAAATAATAATTAAACGAAATAAATTAAAATAAGATCAAAATAAATCAAATGAAGTAAAATAAAATAAAAAATAAAATGAAATAAAATAAAAAATAAAACAATATAAAATGAAGTGAAATAAAATAAAATTAAGTGAAATAAAGTAAATTGAAATAAAATAAAGTTAAAAAATAAATAAAATAAAGTAAAATAAAATAAAATTAAGTGAAATAAAATAATCTAAAATAAAATTAAGGGAAATACAAATAAAATACAATAAAATTAAGCGAAATCAAACAAGTAAAAAGCGTTATGTTCGGCATAGAGTAATTTGTTTTCTTTCTCCACAAAGTGGAGAAGTTACTTGTCAAACTATAACTAATTCGTTGTAGAAACATATCTAAAAACCTTAAAATAGCTGAAATCGAACGGTACTGCTATATGGAGGTTATAAAAAAAACGTAGACCTATATCCACAATTTTTTGTGGAGACGTTTCTTGGTGATTGACTGAATTATACCTAATTCGGCCTGGAAATGTAGCTAATAACCACAAATCAGCTGAAATAGGGCGGAATATGGGGGCTATAATAAAAGATGGGCCTAAGTCGGTAAGTTTTGGAAGCATATTAAAACTAATTCGTTCTGAAAACGTAGCTAAAAGCCTTAAAATAGCTGAAATCGACAGCACTGCTATATGGGGGCTATAACAAAGCTCAACTTCCAACTTGATTTAAGACACGTGTGAACAGCATTTCATCCCCCTATCTCAACTCGTTCGGAATATAGCGTGATTACAACAGACGGACGGATGTGGTTAAATCAACTTAGAATTTTACGCTGATCAAATATATATGTATATACCTTATAGGGTCGCAAATGATTATTATTTAGTCTAAATGTAAAATCGAGAAACATCGATTTGTGAGGTTGTTCGCAGGGTGAAAGTTCGGAATGGGGTTGTTCGTAGGGTGGAATTTCGGATAGTGAGAGTTCGAAGTTGGATGGTTGATTCAGAGGGTAGAAGTTCGGAAAAATCTTTACAATTTCTTGTCATAACCGTGTTTTCAGTATTTCCGAACAAAATCTCGCTTTAACAATGTACATTGGCAAAGAGAACATTTACCTCGCAAATTTAAGGCAAACTTATCAAAATTTGATCTGCAAAATCAAAATGCAGAGTTTTTTGTGGAACGAAAGAGCAAATTTTTTTGCAAAATCTTAGCAAAATACGCTTTGCCGTTACAACTTTTCACTTAGCAGAAATAACGTTTGTGGAACAGAAATCAAAAAAAGAGCTACATTATTTTGAAAAGTAAGCAAACTCACTTTATAATTAGCAACTTATCACTTATCAAAAAATAATGGTTCTGTGGAACACTTTACTTTGAGCATTGTCAAAAATATTGATAAGTGCAAAATGAAAAGTTGATAAGTTGTTTCGTGGAATAGGGCCCAGATATAGATCAGGTTTGATAAGTTCACTTTAAGACCTGCTCTCGAATCACTTGGATTTTTGTTGAAGCGACTTGCATTCGCTACCTCTATAATATCCAGAAATATGTAAAAAATCCCTATGTCACCATATGTGGCGGTCGGAGAGCACGATAACTCTTGAACTGTTCAACCGATTTGGTCCAACATTTGGTCTTCGTCATATTATATGCAAACTTAGTTTCATGGGCAATACCGGTCCACAACTTTCGGTACTTCTCTCCAATATTTAAAAAATGTCACTAAAATGCTAGGACGATATCACTTGAATGGGGCAACCAATTTGGTCCAAATTTTGGATCTCCTAATATTTTATCAAAATTTAGTTTAACTTCTAAAATGGCCCATATCTGTCCTCCCTAAGGGTACCTGCCCTACAAAATTTCAACATTTGTGTCTTAGTGCAGTTAATTCCGAATCCACATTTTTGTCGGCAAGTTCAAATGTCCAAAAAGGGCCACAAAATTCTGAACAGACCTTAAATACATTCGATCTGTCCGGAGGTGAATGTTTCGCTTCACATTGGCTGAGGGTATATATCTGTCGTCAACGCCGACTGACACTTTTTTACTTGTTTCTTTTTAACACACATCTGAGGTATAATACACACATCAAAGTATTGGATAGTGTTGTAGTTTTAATTTTCGATATCTGCTAAAAAAATGTTTTTGTAAAGTTTAGTTAATTATTTTGTCATTTGGTTTCATAGAAATAATTTGTACGCTTCTGTCCCATTTAATCTGATTTAAGAATTGACCCTATCGATTGTAAAGAAGTACTGATGTTACGCTAAATCGATCGTAGGATTTAATAAAAAATTAAAACATATACTAGGAATTATTATATTAACAACCACTTTGTCTTTTTAATTGCTGTGCGACTTTCGGTTGGTGCTAAAATTCTAATTTTATTTTTTAACAATGTAAACGGGGTTGATTATTTTCTTATTTCCCGATTTTAAGTTGTCGACTAAATGGGCTAAAAAGTTGCGTAAATACTTTCTTCATGTCTCTTTTTGTGTCGGAGATATAAGTATATTAAATAAATTTCATTAGGTGTACGACTTTCGCTTGGATCCACTGTATTGCTGATATTGGTCAATATTTCAGTATTTATTTGACATCCCTTGTTCTCGGTGGACTGAAAATATAAAGTTTATTGACAAACGTTCGCATTTATTCGGAACGTCCGCAACCCCTTAAATTAATAATTTTTGGCAAAAGAATTTCGGTCGGCTGACCATTACTTCCTTGAGACATGAACATCTTCTTATCTCAGACAGCGGTTAAGTTGGGAAACCCGCTTTACCCATTTCGTAACTACATATGTATGTTGACTCAAAAAATATGTTCCGACAAACATCCCCGAGGGGACAATGGCAACTTCTCTGATATCAATGAGAGCACGCCGAGTCCGAATGGCGTTTTACGACACTACTTGTAGAGAAGCTTGATAACTACACAGTACATTTAAGAAAAAAATTAAAATCCGCTTAACTCCAAAACTATCAAGATCAAATTCCCTGCTAACCTAGTTAATGCAACAACTTAATATCGCTCAATTGGCAGCTATAAAATGACAGTTTTTTTCTTTGTTTATTTCCTGTAGGATTTGAGTATTCATGGTCACTGAAATGCACTGAAAGATGCCACAAGGGAGATAAGCTGATGTCTTCAGTAAATTGTAAAGACAGCAACAGTTTTCATTGATTTCTAAAGGAAATCTTAGAAAAGAAGCAGAATTAAGTGCAAAAACCATGACATCATACTGGCAATGATTTATATCGGTAGCCACTTGAATTGAAATCAAAGAATTAAGTCTAAAGCTCGAACTTTGTAAACTTTGTGTAAGCATTAAATATAACTTGAACTGAAAATATGGGAGGGAATATTTCGTGTGAGATCATTTGGTTAAATTAAGAACCTTTAAACACAATTTCGTTGTTGTTAGGAAAGTAGCTTATAGTAGAGATAGCTAACAAATATCATTACTTAATTCTTAAGTTTGACGAATGATGTATTTGTACCAAAAATAAATTCCCATCTTCTACTTCCATATCTATCGGTTTGCGGTTTATTTTTTTGGGAATGTTCTTAACGTTGTTAAGAAATCTCATTAAGCCAAAGAAATTTGTGAAAACATACTCTTGTGTTTTTAATAAATAAAAACTATTTAACGCAACATAAATAAAAAAAACAAGATTAATGCACCATTGTGAGGATCTCTGATGTCGTATCTCCGCTGAGTATTTCAAAGACGAAGGCACACGTTTAGCTTCAATCGCCTTGGCTTATCTTGTTAAAGCATTGAACGGAGTATCAAAGATATCGATTTAATGATAATCAAATGTTAATCTTAATTATTTAACAACTTTTTACTAATGATCATCGTATAAATTGTTCTTATTGGCAATGTCTTTAATCATATGAAAGCAATCAGATGCAGCGACCGACATAGGGGTATACGACTCGCGACCATAAACCAGCAATATCTTAATCAGTTTATATGTAAATTTTTCATTGAGTCTTTGAATTTGTGTGTTGTTTTTCACAATATGGTAAATTTTGGTTTCAATATCTCAATGTCTAATCTCTTGAAAACAAACAAAAAATATAACTTAGCTGTTGGCTGATTTTCTGTTGGATGGGAGGGGAGATTTAATATACATAGCAGGATATCTTCTTGTACACCTTCAAATTGTTTGCCAAGTTTTTTTCGTTTGTTATTAGCTTCTTGGCTATATTACATTGCCCCAACGATGTCTTTCATCGACAACCATCACCATCATCATTGGCTGATAATCTCTTTCGCCTTCATTGTATTTGAATAATTTAACAAATCTTTAAGATTTGTATTTAATGTGACGATGTTGATCTCATCGACAATCAAGTTTCGATGGTTACCACAATAAGGATGTTTTATTATCGTCCAGCAATCGACAGGCTATTTAAAAGAAGAAAAGAAAAGCCCCCAAACAAGTGAACATAGATAGCGTGGCTTATGGATGAAATGCTTATTTTTTTCAGAGTAATTCTGCCGGTGATTGTTCGTTTAACACAAAATATGCAAATAAAATGTAAATAAGTTTTCAACTATTTTAAAATATGTCTTTAAAGCATCATTATTATTTTTGGTCGTTGTTGTACAACAATTTCGGTTTGTTAAAATATTCCTCTAAATGCGTTTGTTGACTTTGACAAGTGTTTTCAGTTTTTGTTGCATGCAAGACAAATGTCATTTCGTTGATCGTTTGAGATCGATAAGCATTTAACGCGTTTTGCTTGTTTTTTCTACACCAACAAATATACCTTCAATAATCCATAAGAAATGGTTATTTTTTGTTTTGTGAAGGCTATTGGCGGCGTTACTTTTTATTCGGCAGGATGTTTTGAGTTCCTCCAAAGTCGTCAGACTTCTCTCATATCAAACAGGGATTACCGATTTCAGTAGATTCCTTTGGTCATCCTGCATTTGACCACAACAATACCCTACAGAAACATTGACAACGCACCCGATACATACATATAAGGATTGTGTAATTCCCATGTAACCAATAGGTCCATTAGTAGGTATATTAAGAAAAGGAGGCATTTCTGAGCTCTAGTTCAGAAAAAACGTAACCATAAAGACTTAAACTCTGAACACATCTTCCTGATGAGTAGACACTGAAAACCCCTGAAAAAAGCTTCCTGCTATCGGCGTCTTCGGCCATATTTATAAAATAAATTCCCTACCAAATAATAGAAACATGGCTGAAAGTTGATAATCCTCGTTGTGAAAACGAAGGACGAAAATCTTAACAAGTAAATTTCATTTTTTGGCAAATTGATTTTTTAGGTCACTGGCAGCACGCTGTCATTCCAAGGCTCGAAACTTTTCGATTAACCCTCGTATCATCGCATCGAATTTTCATATTTCTTACAAATTGATTTTTGCTGGTATTTAGAGAACTTTAGCAGAATTTTATGACAGACACCTTTGTAAAATGTTCGAATCTACCACCACCTACTTTTAAATAAGTTTTTAAAAATTCTATGTAAAAAACCAAATTATAAACCAGTAAGGAAAGGATCAAAGTGGGCCGGACCGACTATACGATGGAGAAATTTTTTATATAACAGATTGTGTCAAATTTCCAAATTTCATCAAAATGTCTGTCCAATTTTATGTTTGTGCGTCAAATATATGAAATCGGGCGAAAATATATGGGAGCTGTAATCAAATCTGAACCGATTTCAATATAATTTGGCAAACTTATTTCTAGGTCGAATTTCAATATAACTTGCAAAAATGTTTTCTAGCGCAAATTCCGTCACACATTTCAAATTTCATCAAAATTGGACAAGCACGCACAAAAAATTCGGTTACTTTAGTCATTATGTAACCCATTACAAAGTAACGCTGACCGTCGGCATGCGAATTTTTGTTAACAAAATAAAAAAACAATGTTAACAAAATAAAATAAAATAAAATAAAATAAAATAAAATAAAATAAAATAAAATAAAATAAAATAAAATAAAATAAAATAAAATAAAATAAAATAAAATAAAATAAAATAAAATAAAATAAAATAAAATAAAATAAAATAAAATAAAATAAAATAAAATAAAATAAAATAAAATAAAATAAAATAAAATAAAATAAAATAAAATAAAATAAAATAAAATAAAATAAAATAAAATAAAATAAAATAAAATAAAATAAAATAAAATAAAATAAAATAAAATAAAATAAAATAAAATAAAATAAAATAAAATAAAATAAAATAAAATAAAATAAAATAAAATAAAATAAAATAAAATAAAATAAAATAAAATAAAATAAAATAAAATAAAATAAAATAAAATAAAATAAAATAAAATAAAATAAAATAAAATAAAATAAAATAAAATAAAATAAAATAAAATAAAATAAAATAAAATAAAATAAAATAAAATAAAATAAAATAAAATAAAATAAAATAAAATAAAATAAAATAAAATAAAATAAAATAAAATAAAATAAAATAAAATAAAATAAAATAAAATAAAATAAAATAAAATAAAATAAAATAAAATAAAATAAAATAAAATAAAATAAAATAAAATAAAATAAAATAAAATAAAATAAAATAAAATAAAATAAAATAAAATAAAATAAAATAAAATAAAATAAAATAAAATAAAATAAAATAAAATAAAATAAAATAAAATAAAATAAAATAAAATAAAATAAAATAAAATAAAATAAAATAAAATAAAATAAAATAAAATAAAATAAAATAAAATAAAATAAAATAAAATAAAATAAAATAAAATAAAATAAAATAAAATAAAATAAAATAAAATAAAATAAAATAAAATAAAATAAAATAAAATAAAATAAAATAAAATAAAATAAAATAAAATAAAATAAAATAAAATAAAATAAAATAAAATAAAATAAAATAAAATAAAATAAAATAAAATAAAATAAAATAAAATAAAATAAAATAAAATAAAATAAAATAAAATAAAATAAAATAAAATAAAATAAAATAAAATAAAATAAAATAAAATAAAATAAAATAAAATAAAATAAAATAAAATAAAATAAAATAAAATAAAATAAAATAAAATAAAATAAAATAAAATAAAATAAAATAAAATAAAATAAAATAAAATAAAATAAAATAAAATAAAATAAAATAAAATAAAATAAAATAAAATAAAATAAAATAAAATAAAATAAAATAAAATAAAATAAAATAAAATAAAATAAAATAAAATAAAATAAAATAAAATAAAATAAAATAAAATAAAATAAAATAAAATAAAATAAAATAAAATAAAATAAAATAAAATAAAATAAAATAAAATAAAATAAAATAAAATAAAATAAAATAAAATAAAATAAAATAAAATAAAATAAAATAAAATAAAATAAAACATGTAACAGAAGGCTATAGTGGGACGGGGCCCTACATAAACCCTACACAACAACTCCAGATTTGCTCGTTTTTACTCGCGAGTGAAAAGTACTCGCGAGTGGGAGTGCCAGCAAACTGTCCGATTTGCCCGATTTCACTCGTGAGTGAAAAGTACCTGCGGGTGGGAGTACTCGAAGAGTACGAGTTTAAAAAGAAGTTTACTCTCCACTCTTTTGTTTTATTTGCGAGCACTCGCGTGTACTCCTGGTTTAAAAATAAGAGTATGAGTGAAAATACTCGAAATAGAGTACGAGTTTACTCGAAGAATAAAGTCGAGTAGGAAAAATGTATTTATTTCTTACCGTTTGTGTGTTCGTGTGTGTGGTAGCGAACAGTGTTTGATGTTGTTGTGGACTGAAGGTAGAAAGGGCAAGTTGTTCGGAGGTTCGGAGGAGGGTGGTCTTAAGTCCGGAGGATGGTGGAAGGAGGTTCGGAGGAGGGCGGTGGGAAGTTCGGAGGATGGTGGTAGGAGGTTAGGAGGAGGGTGGTCGGAGGACCAGAGGAGTTCAGTCCACAGGAACATCAACACCTGTTCGCTACTACACCAAACTTGCAAAACTCGTACACTTCAAGTACTCGTACTCGCAAACACTTTTCACTCGCGAGTAATAACGTAATAAGCAAGTCTGAAATATGCTTCTCGAGTGACGAGTAAAAATAGAGTATACTCGATTTATTTTTCTATTCGCGCTAGTACTCCCGCTCGAACTTGCTCGAATTTCACTCGCGGGTAGAATTCATGCGATTACTTCGGAGCACTGTAGTGGACACAAGTTTTCACGGAATTTCGTTTATATGATTGCGACATATTTTAAGGGTCCAATCATATATACATCATAGCAAATAAATATATAGCACATACAGTGGCTCCAAGCGAAAGTCGTACACCTAATGAAATTTTTTTAATTGACTTATATCTCCGGCACAAAATGGGATATGAAGAAAGTATTTACGCAGCCTTTTAGTGCATTTAGTCGACAATTTAGAAACATGATATAATAAAATAATCAACCCGTTTACATTGTTGAAAAATTAAATTAGCTAAAATACTAAGAATTTTAGCACCAAGCGAAAGTCGTACAGCAATTATAAAGACAAACTATTTGTTAAAATAATTAATTCTAGTACATGTTCCTGTTTTTTGTAAAATCCTACGATCGATTTAGCGTAACATCTGCGCTTCTTTACAATTGACAGGGTCCATTCTGGAAACTTGTATCAGGTTAAATGGGAAAGAAGCGTAAAAATGAAATAAAAATTATTTTTATGAAACAACATGAGAAAATTATTTGTTTAACTTTACAAAAACAATTTTTTTTAGATTCAGCAGATATCGAAAATTAAAACTGCAAAGCTATTCAATACCTTGATGTCTACTAATAAGAAAAAAACCCATATGAAATATTTAAAATAACTAAAACATTAAAAAAAACAATATTTTCTTTTGGATAGTTTAATACACGAAGTGCAAAATGAGTTCATTTTTAGTGTCCCGACACTCTAATCGATTGAGAAAAATATTTGGAAGCTTATTTTTCCAATGTGCACTCAAATTTTTACAACATAAATACCTTGTCAATTGGTGATAAAAAAGTCGCAAAAAAGCTATACATAAATTTATCCAAGAGCGATGTTTAGAATATCAAAACAATAGCGATGAATGCATAAATTTTCTTAAAAGAGTGTAATTTTCATAGATCCAGCAAGTTCTGTCCGAAACCTGACATTACATTGTGAAAAATCCCACAAATTGCTTCATGTCTAATACACGAATAATAGAACATAACGCATCAGTGTATTTGTGGGCGTGTGGGGCTTATCTTTCAGATTTGAATCTTTGTTTTATAATTTTTCTGAAGTCATTGGGAATCAAACTGTGAGATTTTATAATTAAAATTAGTTCTCACTACCTGTCGAATAATGTATTGGTCAAGGTAAGCGTTGTTCTTTCTGCCAAAACTCTGACTTCAAGCATAAAAGCTTATTATTTGCGACCACTTGTATTAAATAATTGTTTCAATAACATGGGTTGGCTGGACTGTAGTCCAAGCTTGAACAATAAATCGTCTATAGTGGTTCTATAAATGGAAAATGTCTCCAGAAGACTTATACTTACAGACATCTTTATAGGAGAGATTTTCCCAACAAACAGCGACATATTTTAAACTTCAGCTGTTCAAAACTGGTCAAAAATATTCTAAATCGATTGCAGAATTCAACTGAAACCAGAAATATGCCGAAGGACGATTTATATTAATAAATATTTTGTCTTTATAATTGCTGTACGACTTTCGCTTGGTCCTAAAATTCTTAGTATTTCAGATATTTTAATTTTATAACAATGTAAACGGGTTGATTATTTTATTATTTCGTGTTTCTAAATTGTCGACTAAATACACTATAAAGCTGCGTAAATACTTTCTTCATATCCCTTTTTGTATCGGAGATATAAGTCAATTAAAAAAATGTCATTAGGTGTACGACTTTCGCTTGGAGCCACTGTACATACACCATTATTACTGGATACGTAGGGTGTCATTTGCCATATTTAATTATCTAGAGACGAACATTTTTATATCCTTAGCATTTATGCTAACTAGGGTATATACATTTCCATATGGATAAAATGTGCCTCATCGAAATAAGGGATTTAGACCACAAGTATGTTTGGACGAAATCCGTTTCAGACAATTTGGAGTCGACTTAGCAATATCCGTCCGTCTGTTTGGTTAGCTGGAACGGAACCGATTTGGACCAAAATTTACCGTTAGTAATATTTGGTCCAAACTTACTTTAAGTTCGGTTCCTTTCTTCAGGTACCTTCCCTTCAAATTTTCGAAAATACTAGGAACAATTGTGCGCACTAAAACTCTTGAAGGGATTAACCGATTTGGTCCATACTTCGCACATCGTGAAATTTCCACTCCTCCTGCACACAATTTCGGAGAAGTTCAGTATAAGACCTCGAATCGCTTCGATTTTTGTTGGAGCAACATGCTGCCCCCATTACGAAAGTGCAAGCTTCATTAAACCAGATGAAACCACTGGTCGTTTAAACGCCACAAAAATGGTATTGTATTGTCTGTTATCTGTCATTTCACTCTCATAAAGCTTCATTTGACTTATGCATTTCCACGCAATTGGCCTGAACCCAAGCATTTCAAAAAAATCGATTTTTTTGTAACTTTCGACTTTTGATGAAAAATTTAAATATGCGAAAAAATTTAATCATAAATGTAAGATTTGAATGTCTCAAAAATATAATTTTCCTAAAGAATTTTAAGTTTTCTCGCAAAAAAAATTCTCGGCGCTTAGTGGGTTAAGGGAAAGTCCATATTTCCTGATGGTACCATGTATAATGGTTGGAGCGCACGATAACTCTCGAACGGATCAGCCGATTCGCTCCAAAATTTGGTTACAGCTCGAAGATAAGCCATATAGGTCCACTACTTTAGGTACCTACCCCACAAACTTTTCACTAAACGAAACTTTTAACTAAAATGGTACGCACGATAACTTTCAAAGCCAGTAATCGATTTGGTCCGTACTTTGCATGTCGTAATATTTCTACGAGACATACATCAGGCTCGAATGTATATGTATGTCAACTCCTTCGGCTACATAACACACAAAATTTCGGAAAAATGCAATTTAAAGCTTGCTTTCGAATCGCTTTGAACTTGGTTGTAACTACTTGCATTCGCTGGCCCCATTACGACGCGCACTGGTCGAAACCACTGATCTAGAGACGCGAAAGTCAAAAAATCGAGCTATAAAATTGCGAAATATTTTCCATTGTATCGATTACAGACACTTTGCAGACAAAGATTTTGTTTTTTCATTTTTGATGTTGTAAATATTGTTGCATCAGATTTTAAAATATTGTTGCAAAAAAATTAACTTCATATTTGTTTAAATGTTAAATAAATTCGTAATGAAAATGGACAAGATATATTTTTAATTAGTAGCAGATGGTGTAATTTAAATGATAAAAATTAGTTTGGGGTCTGGAGGTACTTAGTTATAGCTACCAATAAATTTTCAAAATATTCAATTTTTTAGTGTTTTTATGGGTTGTACGCGCTTGTTCCATAGAGTGCATCTTGTAAACTTGGCCGAACTTTTAAAATAAGAGATTTTGCATGAAATTCATAAAAATTTAGCTGTGCATTTGTATGGGAGCTAAATCAAAATATGGACCTATCCTGAGAAATGTTTGCAAGGAGGATTTCTAAACCCGGAGACAGTATAATACCATATTATAGCTGAATATGTTATTAAATATGGGATAACAAGTAAAAATTCAACGAATCGGGGGTACCATAAAAGGGGCTACATCGAAACATAAATCCGTATTGAAAATCGAAACATAAATCCGTATTGAAAATGGTTTGCAAGAAGATTTTATACGCAGTGAGAAGGCGGAATGCAAAGCCAAGTTGAATTAAAAATGTGGTCATGATATTCAAAATTCCTTAAATTGGGAGGTACGGTTACATGGGGGCTATATCAAAACGTGGACCTATGTTCAAAATTTTTGGTGGAAATATTTTGTGACCACTAGGAACCCTAAGTACCAAATCCTAAGTACTAAATCCTCAAAATACCGAAAATCAGAAGGTACCGTTATATGGGGGCTATACCAAAACATTAGCCAAAATTGTTCATATTTGGCCCATTATTACCCACAAGCTGAGTTTGTGCAAAATTTCAGTGACGTATCACAATTCGTTTGCAAGTTATGAATTTCGCGCCGCTAGATCAGTGCTTTCGACCACCGTGCGACGGTGTAAATATTTTCAGCAGCAAGTCCATACTTCCTGAGAAAATTTACCGAAAGCTTAAAAAACTCTTGGGGTACCATGTGTAGTGGCTGTAGCGAACGATATCTCTCGGAAGGATCAGATTTTGTCCAAGCTTGATTTAAGTGTGAAGATGGGCACTATCGGCGCGCAGATTCCGGTACTTCCCCTTAAAGTTAAAAATGTTCATTAAAATGGTACGCGCTATACCCGTTGAATGGAGCAACCTCCAGACTTTGGATCTCCTAATATTTTGTCCGAATGTAGTTTTAGTTTAGAAATGCTTCATATAAGTTTTCTCCTTAGGATACCTGCCCACAACATTTTTGTTTAAGTGTAATTTAGGATCTGTTCGAAGATCCTTTGGAAAATTATACCGATGTTACCCCATACTTCCTGACATAGTCGTCCAAAAAACGGTGACCTGAAGTCACTTATGGGCACAATATCTATCGAAAGGAATGACGCCCAAAATACGATTCACATCCGAAATGGACCATGTTGTTCCATTCCTTCGCAACACTTTTGAGCTTCGTCATGTTCTTACTTCCAAAAAGGGCTACAAAATCTACATAGCCGATAGCATATTCGATATTGTCAATATCTCTGTCGGCAAAGCATCATACTCTTAATAACGCTTTTTACCTTTTTTGAAAAAACGGACCAAAGACATGCCTTAATTGATAATTTAAGGGTAAGCATTTGCCAGTGTTCTGGGTGCCACCGTGGTGCAATGGTATGCACACTCGTCAATAAACAGTAGGTCCCTTATCATTGAGCTAATATGAATCGGGGTACACTCATTGATATGAGAGAAGTCTCCCTTGTCCCGTATGGGATGTTGTGGAACAATTATATAAATTATATTATTTTCCAGTGTTTATAATAATATTGTCAGCGACATTGTATGACTAAAATTCTGGGATTCCAAGCACCATTGCGTTTTTTCTGGTTGTAGAAATTACATCATATCCTCGCACTAAAATTAAATTGTGGTTATAGATGATATTTGTGAATCTTTTAAACCCAATTGATCATTTTGACTAACATTTATTACTAAAATTTGTCTTATTCATTCAAATTCTTAGTTACACACTGGTTTCAGTTTAAAAATATTAAGCCGTCTTTAATAAAAACCCTAATAATCGATCATCTTACAACAAAAATAATAATTAAAGGTTGGCCTAAAATAACGTTGTTAACAAAGAAATTACACCAAAATTGCGTAAGAACTCCATTCCACGTTGGTGGTCTTTCAGAACAATTTAAGGATTACAACAGTCTTACCAACAGTCTTGTTATCATCGGACAATTGACCACTATCGGTGCACACTTATCAGTTGATCAATCATAACAACAATTATGATGAATTGTTTTGGTTATTTCGATGTAAACAAAAATTAAATCAAATGTCCGAAGATATGGTCGAGTTAAACTAACATTTTTTTGTTCGTTCGTAGAATTGCAAAAGGTTCAACGATGTTGATTTCATTCAATGGACAACCATGCAATTGGTTTTTTACCCAATTGCTCTCATTAGTTTTGGTGAAGACCTAATGGTGGTCGTGGTGGTGGCATTGAATTTATTGTTGGTCAGCACTCATTAAGCGTAAGAAAACTGATCATAAATCCTAATCCTTCTCCACCACTTTTAAAGCAAGTACGATTGGTATTGAAAAAAGATGTTCATGATCGTCATCAGGACCACGTGAAAAAACATTGATCAGCACAAGTGAACAGGCAGACAGACAGACAATCAAATCTTCAAGACGACAATTGTGAAAAGAAAGGAGTGCAAAAAATGTTTATTTTTTTCTTCCTTAGCTTTGATGCATGACTGGCGCTGAAATGAAATTTCTTTTGCCATAAATCTTGGTGGGCCCTTTCATTGTCATAGCATTACCGCAAAAATAAACATTGGCAATTTTTATTTTATTGTTTAATTGGGTATGTGGCAATTTCAATGACTTGGAATCCTCCTTTTGTTGTGAGTAAAAATAACATTGGTTTTTTATGTCTTAAAACTTGGCCCCACACGTTGCCATTTGATGGGTAATGAATTTAAGCCAATTAGAAAATGAGTAAAAAAATCAAAAGAAATGGCATTTTTGTATTTTTACGCAATTCCTTTAAGAACATCTTTATTTGAAAACAATAATATGCGTTTGAGCCAAAACGCAGAGAGATATTTGAAAATATCAGTATCCATAAGTTTATTTTCAAAATAAATATGCCTAACATTAATTTGTTTCCCATTCCTTTTGAATATACCGAAACCTTTTTGTGTGAATTATTTCACCTTAACATGCAATAACCAGGCATTCTGTATAAATATTATGATGTTATATGAAAATTCTATTTGCATTTCTCTGGCCAAAAAATACATCCATATAAGTTCATTGACCATTTTCAAAACAATAAACAAAATTATCTCATTACAAATTTAAACAACACGCAATCCAACACCACCATAACTCCACCTTTTACAATCAATAAAGTGCACCACACGTTCTCCCAAAAAAAAGGCTTACATTACGCTTTCCGTACCAATGCAGGAACTTTAAAACTTTCAACTGGCAACAATAAGAGTTCACCTCAAGAGTTAAGCATGCGCTAAATAGATTATGCCAATTGATCGAAATCACATCATAAATTTACGCAACAAATCCAATTGCTTGGAGGCTCGTGCTCTTCCATCGTTTGTTCGTTCATTCGCACCATAACATATTTTATTCACCGAACAAGTATGAAAATCATGATGCTAAATGTGATCATCCATTCAAAAACAAATTTAAATTTTAAGGATAGGTATAATAATGCTTATAAAATTTCTAAAATGAGACTTCATAGATAGGGACCATTCCAATCTATCAGAAGTGAATCTGTACAATAGTGCTAAAGAAGGTCTTTATAAATAAGCTCAATAATTACTCTAAAATCGAGTTTGAGGACCCTTTATTAATGAATCGTTATAGAAGAGCTGAAGGTCGTTTTTATAGACGATGAGAAGATGCCCCAGAATGAAATGGTAGAAGGGGTTTGTGTAGTCGTGCTAAATAACCTCTTCATCGTGTTGATGGAGTATTTATAATCAAGATAAAATAACTCTTTAAAGGGAGACGTACCTGATGGGAGTTCTTTTTATCAGGGATCTGTATAAACGTGTTGTTGGCGTTCTTATAATCGAGTTTAAAGGTTTTTTTTTTATAAAAGAACTGAAGGGAGTGTTGATAATCGAATTGAAATGTCTTAATAGACAACCTGACCTTGAGGGTGTCTTCATAACCATGCTGAATAGGAGTAGAAGAATATAGAGGAGTAGAAGGATTTTTTGTAAATGAGCTTAAGGGGTCTTTATAGATTAGTTGAAGTTAATATTTATAAGAGAGCCTAACGGAGGAAGGTGTCGTTATAATCGAGCTTTAGCGAGTTTTTATTAGCGAGCTGAAGGGAATCTTTGAAATGTTACTGTCCCTTCAGCGTTTTTAATGTGCTGATTTAAGTCTTTATAGACGAGCTGATGGGAGTCTTAATAGTCGTGATAAATAGCGTTTTTTATTCAACAAGATATCTGTATAAACGAGGTGAAAAGGGTCCTTATATCTTTGTATCTTCACAATCGAGTTAAAGGTTTTTATAAAAGCTGAAGGGGTCTTTATAGTCGTTCTGAACATAGTCTTTATAATCGAGCTGTGGGGTGATTTTTTTAATAGATGTCCTGAAGGTCTTTATAGATAACCTGAAGGGAGATTTTATAACCATGCTGAACTAGAATCCTTATGGACGAGCTGAAGGAATTCTTTGAAGATGAGTGTTAAGGGAGTTTATAGATGAGTTGAAGAGAGTCTTTATAGATCTGCTGATGGGTGGTTTTAAAATCGAGCTGAAGGGCGTCTTAATAGAGGAAAGCCTTTATAGACAAGGTGAATGAAGTCCTTACAATCGTGCTGAAAGTGGTCGGAGCTTAAGGGGGTGGAAGATACCAGAAAACAGGACTTACCTTTGTTCCTCTTCCATCTTCCATCCACAAATATTTTTATGGGACTGATTGCAAACAAATATATATTTGGATCCAAACATAATTTGTTTTTGTCCAAACAAATATATGTTTGCAACATTTTGTAACATATCTCAATTTTATTTGTTTGGATACCAACATATTTTTTATGTTCGAACATATTTTTTATGGGTGGAGAGAGGATTTTTGTCAAAGGGAGTAAGAACAGGGCTCTCGCGGCTGCGGAATACTGTTTTATAATAAAGAGCTGTGTGTATAGTGTAAAAGGAGGCTTAGAAGCTTTGGTGCTGTGTATGCGATAAATCACGTGTGTTTCGTGCGAAGAGGAAAAGAAAAAATGGTATTAATTATGCTGTTCTTTTTTCTTCAGTTTTCTAAATACAATCGTTGAGTAATGACGGTAAAGTGAGTGAATAAATCAGTGTTTTGTCTTGTGTTAAAGAAATAGTGTTTTTTAGTAAATTAAATGCCCAATACATTTTTTAAATGGAATTTTTTTAATTGAATCAAAAATGTGAATGGAAATATTTTATTGAACAAGGAAGAAATCGCATTTAATATTGGTAATTACATCAATACATTTTTCATATACATATATGTATATTTGAAATATGGACTTACCTATTTATTACATTATATAATCATTTGATTCCAGATGCCGATTTGCCGCTAGATAGCCAGTGACGCTTACTGAGAGCAAGTGAGCATACATTTCAATATGTTTAACACATGGTGTGTTTTTTTTTGGGATTTTTGATTGACGAGTTGTGGCTTTGTTTTTAAAGTGCTTACTTAAGCCAAGTAGCATCTGTTGGCCAATACAATTCTTCTTTTTATTTCACAACTGATGTCGTTTGTTGTGTTTACGGCGGTGCCAAGATATACGAAGTCTTTTACTACCTCAAAATTATAGGAACAAACTTCAACAGTTGGTCCGATCTCAATGGACGCATTGCGCGTCGACACCATCAACTTGGTCTTCTCGCCTTTTACCGCCAGACCCACTTTAGCAGATTATCCTTCGACCTTCATAAATGTATCGTTTACTTATTTTACTGATCGTCCCATGATGTCTATATCATCAGCATAAACAAGTAAAATGTAGCTATTGGTGTAGATTGTGCCACCCCTTTTGACGTTTGCCTCTCGTATAACCTTTTCTAGCAGGATGTTGAAAAGATCACATGAAAGGCTGTCTCCTTGCCTGAAACCTCTTTTGGTACAAAACTCTTCGGAGAGGTTCTTTCCTATTTTAACTGAAGATCTTGTGTCAGTTAGAGTCATTTTACAAAGCCGAATGAGCTTTGCGGGGATACCAATTTCAGACATTGCTTGGAATACCTTTGAACGTAGCGGGCTGTCGAAGGCTGCTTTATAATCGTCAAAAAGGTGGTAGGTGTCGATCTGCATCTCTTGGGTCTACTCCAGGATTTGCCGCAGGGTAAATATCTGGTCAATGGTGGACTTGCCAGGTCTAAAGCCGCATTGTTATGGTCCAATAATTTCGTTGACCATGGGCTTTAGTCGTTCGCACAATATCCCTGACACTATATTGTAGGCGATATGGAGAAGACTTATGCCCCTGTAGTTGGATCATAGAGTCTTATCTCCTTTCTTATGGACGGGACACAGGATGCTCAGGTTCCAATCGTCGGGTATGCGTTCTTCCTGCCAGATGGGTATGCGTTCTTCCAGCCAGATGGAGCTAACTAGCTGATGCATACACCCTATCAGCGTGTCGCCTCCGGATTTAAACGGCTCGGCTGGTAGGCCATCGGCTCCTGCTGCCTTATTATTCTTCACCCGGTTTATTGCTGTCTTTACCTCATCTTGGCCTGGTGGAATACATTCAATACCATCTTCCGTGATTGGATCTGTGGTATCTTCATCGACTTCGCTACTTCTGGATACCAACAGTTTGGCAAAATGCCCTTTCCATATCCTTAGCACATTATATGTATATGTTACCAGATTACCTTGCTGGTATCTACAGGAGAATATGCCAGTTCCAAAGCCATCAGTTTGATGTTTCATTCTTTGGTAGAATTTTCGGACTTCATTCTGTCTCCTGTACATCTCGATTTGTTCACACTCCCGCTTTTCCATCTCTCTCTTTTTCCTGCGGAAAAGTCGTTTCTCCTCTCTCCTTTTCTCCCGACACCTCTCTCGTGCGCCACGCGTTGCTTCTGATTGTAAAGTAGCCCTATTGCCGCAGCAGCACGACACTCCTGGTCATACCATGGATTCCTTGGTGGAGATCTCTGGTATCCAAGTACTGATTTTGCCACTGTTTGCATGAAGTGGGCAATGTTTTGCCACTGTCCTGATATGTTATAGGGACGAGTAGTGCTTTGATTAAGCAGTTGGGCCAGTTGGAATATGCCGTGGTTATCTGCTGTGATTGCAGCTTACCGATGTCCAACTTCCGTGTTGTGTCTGTTTGCACTTTGTTTGCTTCGTTTAATCTGGTACGTACCTTTGCTGCAACAAAGTAGTGGTCCGAGTCTATGTTTGCACCTTGGAACGGTCCTACATCGAACACGATTGATGCATATCTTCCATCTATCACAACGTGATCAGTTTGATTTCTTGTTCTTTAAATACTTTCGGAAACAAAAAATCGTTATTTTTTACAAACATATTTTCACAATTGAGGAAGATAAAAATTTAAAAAAAATTTAAAATTTTTTAAATACTTTCGGAAAAATAAAAAGCCCTTCAGGCGAAAATATTTTTGAAAAAATCGCCCGATTTTCTTAACAAATATTGGAACAAGTGTCATTTAGGGGCACCTCTCGGATCGGTCCGAAATAGGTAGCCCTTGGGACCCTGAACACAACGATATATAATTTTCCGGGGGGAAGTCCATACTTCCCGAGATATGGGTCTTGATATTTCGGAGATTTCGTACTTGTAACACCATTAGGTTGTTTATGGGCACCTCTAGGATCGGGCTGAAATTTTTACCATAGTTAGCCCTTGGGGCGCTGAACACAATGATATATAGTTTCCCAGGGGAAGTCCATACTTCCCCAGATATGGGTCTTGACATTTCGGACAGGCACAAAAGTGGGCTACGCGATCAAAACTCTCTTTTAAATTGAAAGTGTTAAGTAGCCGGCCTTCGGCCGGGGATTTAAGACTTTCTCCTATGGACAGGTTCAAAAGTGGGCTACCCGATCAAAACTCTCTTTTAAATTGAAAGTGTTCTTAAGATTTTCTCCTATGGACAATGACAAAAGGGGGCTATGCAAACAAAACTTTCTTGTAAATTTAAAGTTTCCTAAGTAGCGGGCTTTGTACAGGATTTTAATACATTCTCATATAAACAGGTGTAAAAATAGGTCACGTGCATAAATGTACTCTCCGTAAGCTTTAAAACGATGCCCATATTGCCCACGTTAGAATTGTAAAATGTCAAGACCCATATCTCGGGAAGTACGGACTTTCCCCTGGACAAATTATATATCGTTGTATTCAGGATGCCAAGGGCTACTTACTGTAAAAATTTCAGCCCGATCCGAGAGGTGCCCCTAAACGATATTAAAGCCTAAATATTTTCGGATAAAAAAAGAAGATTTTTTCTTACTACTCCAAATTAAAAAAAAAAAAACAATTATATCTGCATTGAAAATCTTAAATATTTAACATGTATACGTCGAATACCGTAGTATGGTAAAACTTCTCCAAACTGCTACTGACATAATTTCGTTTTAAATAAGTTTATGAAATCAGGAGGATTTTGTGGATACTTCGGTATTTGTTGGCACTTAGGCCTTATCGAATGTAAAATTCTGCTTACATTCTAACTTCTAATCTAAAATTTATAAAAAGTTTTATAATTATAAATTTCAAAATTATTCTATTTTTCTGGAATTCTAGTTTAATCATTGAGTTTCACAAATTTCGGATAAATAAATTTGAAAAATAAAGGATTGAGCATGCATTTTCAGTGTTCAAGCAAATTGAGTTACAGATTTGGTCCAAACATGTCGCATCCCTCTATTTCTGCCAGACAAGGATGAGGTTCCGGAAATTCGGGTGCTAAAAACATACTTCAAGACATAAGTGTAAACACCCTGCTGGCACAATCTAAAATGACGGATGAACCAATTAAGAGACTTTGCTCATTAGAATCCCTCACAAAAGTTAAACATTTTGGCTTATGTGCAATTGAGGACTGTTCGAGAATAGTTTTGATATTTTTACCAAAGGTTCTCCATGTTGCTTTGTTTAAAGCCATATAATGTTTTTCGTGGGCGAGTCCATGCTCTGAGAATCCTTCGGTGATCAACTAAAGTGGCTGGTGGACAGCGTAATATTTCTCTCAAGCTTAGAAGTTAGGCACCTTTCGGTACTACCCTCACAAATGTTAAAAATGTCCGATTATTTGCAGTTTGAGGGATATTCGACTGTTGAATGTCCATGGAAGATAGTCCTTGTGATTTTGATTATAACGATATAATTTATTTCGTGGGCAAGTCCATGCTTCCTAACAGAATGCCCCAAAAACTGCAAAACTTACCAACATAAATAGCTGGTTAGCGCGATAACGATCGCATATGGGAAACTCCTCTACAAAACTTTAACATTTTTGTACACTTAAATGCAATTTAAGTCCTCTTTTCTAATCTTGTTTAAATTTAAAAGCCAATAGTCCTTGTGATTGTCACTACAACTGTAAAATTGTTTTCCAGGGGAAGCCAATATTTCCTGCGATATAGACCACGAAATGACCCGATATTTAGGGAGTGGTCCTAAATAAATCGTACATCTCTCGCACAAAAAAAGTTTTCAATAGTCTTTGTGGTCTTTGTTATCACGCTATAATTTCATTCTCCACACTACTCCCATACTAACCTCGTTTTTGAACTTGATCTTAAATTTAAAGCTATTTTATGAAAAGCTCCCGCAAAAGGTATTGTATTGCGTGTAGGCGGAAAGACGAAATAAAAAATACGAAAACCCCCATATCAAAAGTCAGTTAAATGATCATTGGTCTTTAACACATTTAAATGGTTGGTTGTTTCTACTTACATATGTACGTCTGTATGTCTATCCAACTGATTCACAGTCTGTCCCCAGTGGAATGGTTAAAGTGATACATGATATTAACACAGACAACAATTACAACCCGAAAAAAACATCACCTGAATAATATTATGGGGGAGTGGAATCGTCTGCCAGGATCCGTTTAGTGTTTTTGCGGTCTCTGTGAATTGTTGTTCCACTGATAGTTGTTTTTATTTGTGTTATTGTTGTTCGCTAAAACCCAGCGGCAGTTTTTGGGTGTTTACAGATTACTTTAGCATTTTGATAAACTTCCCAGCACTAGTATGGGGTAATGTTTGTCTGTCGGTTTTTTTTGGTAAGTGAAGGTGGATTGAATCAGATGTGCATTTTCAATGTTGCAGTTTGGTTTTATTGTACTGCTTTGGTAGTTGTTGGCGGTAAGAGGATAGGTCTTGTTTGCAAATAAATAAACATATTTTCATTTGAAATATGATAACTTAGCAGAGACGTAGCATAATACTTTTTTCACAATGTAAAGTTATTAATACATTTATAAAAATAAGTAGAATTTAAAAAAAAATTACTAGTACTATTATTACTGTTTTTTATTGAAATGGCGTAAGACTTCTTGACCAATTTGCGCTTTTTTAGAGCACTTTGCACAATAACTCAGAGACCCCCTGTCAGAATACATCAGAAGTAGGCTATAACTCTTAACTACAGTATATAAATATCATTGAACTCAGTGATATTACTCAGTAAGACTAACGAAGTTTAATGACCAAAAGAAAGGGAATACATTAAATATGTCTATGGAATGGTCAGGTGCTTTCCTTTGTTACGTACTTCAAAAAAGTAAAAAATATGGCTTCAATTTCGCACTATATTTTTTTGTACTTTATGAAAAGAGTATGGGAGTATTAGAGTATTAGTTTAGAATTGATCTATGCATTGGGATTTTTATACCCTCAGCATTTATGCTAACGAGGGTATATACACTTTCATACGGGCAAAATGTGCCTCATAGAAATAATGGTTTTAGACCCCAAGTATGTCTGGACGAAATGTGTTTCAGACAATTTGGAGTCGATTGAGCAATGTCCGTCCGTCTGTCTGTCTGTCTGTCTAGCGCACGATAACTCTCGAACGGATGAACCGATTCGGTTCAAATTTTGGCTTTCGTAATATTTTGCCCAAACTTAGTTTAAGTTCGAAGATGAGCTATATCGGTCCACTCCTTCCGGTACCTCCCCCACAAAAGTTCGAAAATGTTCGGAAAATTTGTGCGCACGATAACTTTTGAACGGAGTAACCGATTTGGTCCATACTTTGCCTATCGTGGAGCGTGTACCAGACTTAGATGAGGTTTCAATATGGATTCAATCGGTCCACTCCGTCGGGTACCTCCCACACACAAATTTGGAAAAGTTCAGTTTAGGACCATCCCTCGAATCGCTTTGATTTTTGCTTTAGCAACTTGTATTCACTGCCCTCCATACGACAGTATAAGTTTCATCAGGGGAAGTCCATACTTCCTGAGCAAATAGCCTGAAAGTTGCAAAAAACCCCTATGACACCGTGTGAGGAGGTTGGAGGGCAAAATAACTCTCGCACAGGTCTGTCGATTCGGTCCAATGTTTGGCCTTAGTAATATTTTGTCCAAACATAGTTTAAATTCGAAGATAAGCCATATCGGTCCACTCCTTCAGGTACCTCCCCCACAAAAGTTCAGAAATGTTCGGAAAAATTGTGCGTACGATAACTCTTGAAGAGAGTGACCGATGTAATCTATACTTTGCACACCCTACTATATCTACCAGATATAGATCAGGTTGGAATATGGACTATATTTGTCTACTCCTTCTGGTACCTCTCACACAAAATTTCGGATAAGTCCACTTTAAGACCTGTTCTCGAATCACTTTGAATTTTGTTGAAGCGATTTGCATTCGCTAACTCCATTACGACGGTAAAAGTTTTTTTCAGCGGCAAGTCCATATTTCTTGGGAAAACAGCCCGAAAGGTGTAAAACATCCCTATGTCACCATATGTGGCGGTCAGAGAGCACGATAACACTCGAACTCTTCAACCGATTTGGTCTTCGTCATATTATATCCAAACTTAGTTTCACGGGCAATATTTAAAAAATGTCACTAAAATGCTAGGACGGTATCACTTGAATGGGGCAACCAATTCGGTCCAAACTTTGGATATCTTAATATTTTATCAAAATTTAGTTTAACTTCTAAAATGGCCCATATCGGTCTTCCCTAAGGGTACCTGTCCTACAAAAGTCCAACATTTGTGTCTTAGTGCAGTTAATTCCTAATCCACATTTTTGTCGGCAAGTTAAAATGTCCAAAAAGGGCCACAAAATTCTGAAGAGACCTTAAATACATTCTATCTGTCCGGAGGTGAAAGTTTCGCTTCACATTGGCTGAGGGTATATATCTGTCGGCAAAGCCGACGGACACTTTTTTACTTGTTTTTTGGTTTTTTTGTATTGAAGGTAGAATTCAGTTATAAAAGTGATGGAAAAAAAATGCCGAGACACGTGTCTTATTTTTGGCCCTCTATCACGCTGCGGTGTCAGTGTTATTATGGCTTCCACGACGTCCTGTTAAAATAAACATTCTAGCGACAAAACGTGGGTTTGTTAATAGACCAATTCTGGAGCCCAATCGTGGGTGTGTTAATAGACCAATTCTGGAGCCCAATCGTGGGTGTGTTAATGGGCAACTTCTGACTTCCAATCACGGTCCTGTTTATATTAATATTCTGGATTCCACACTGTATCTTTTAAATATACATATTCTGTCGACCAGACGTCAATTTGTTTATTGAAAAGTTATGGCATCCAATCGTGTTTATTTTAACAGAGAAACTCTGACAAATGCTGGCGACCAAACATTGGAATTTTATGCATAAATTCGGGCGTCCAATCGTTGTTATTTTCATAAAGAAACCAATTGTAGTTATTACCTCACATATATGGTGGAGCCCAAACCTTGAAAAAAGTAATTTTGGTTCCTAATCGTAAATCGTATCATAAAGAATGTCGCAATCCAATAGAGGTTGTGTTGATAGAGAACTAGTGCTGAGCAATAGTGAGTCTATCGTCATGAAATTCTGGCGCTCAGTCGTAGGTTTCTTAATGATATGTTCTGTCGTTCACTCGTGCGTCTGGCAATACACTTATTGTGGCATTCAATCGTTGGTCTTTTATTAGAGAAATTCTGGTTTATCCTCATGGATCCTTTAAATTGTTCAGGAGCAAGCAAAACTCTGGCAACCAGCCTTGAATTTTTTTTTTTTTTTTAAATGAAAATCTGGCGCCCAATCTAAACATGTATACAAATACTCTTAGATTGTGCAAAGAATTCTTGTTTTAGCAAAAATCCATGAACACAATTTTGACCAATTTACAGTTTTTATACACTCAGCCTATAGGCTAATGAGGAAATTTACACACTTTCCTACGACCAGAATGTGGCTCATCGAATAAAGGTTTTAGGCCCCATGTATGTTTGAACGAAACCCGTTTTAGACAATTTGTCCCAAATAAAATCAAGTTCGAAGATGGAGTATATTGGTCCACTACTTTGGAAACCTTCCACAGAAAATTTCCAACATTTTTAAAATAGTGCAGTTTAAGACCTGTAGTGGGATTCTCTAGGGCATTTATTGGTTACCGACAAAAATCTGTCAAATTAAATCGAAAAAATTATTAATGAAAAGTACTAACAAGGGCCCCTATTCCGACAGTACAAGTTTTTTTCAGGGGCAAGTCCATACATCCTCAGAAAATGGCCCGGCAGCTTTAAAAAACGCCTACAGCCACCATGTGCAGTGGCTTGTGCCTTGGTCCAAACTTAAAATATCGTAATATTTCTGCGAGGCTTTGATAAAGTTCGATGATTGTGATTATCGGCCCACTCCTTCCCGGTACCTTCCCCACAAAAGTTCAAAAATTTTCGTTAAAATTGTACGCTCGATATTTTTAAACAGAGTAAGCGATTTGTTCCAAACTTTTGATTTAGTAATACTTTATCCAAACATAGTTTAAGCTCGAAAATGGGCCGCATCGATGCGCTCTTTAGGGTAACTGCCTCACAAAGGTTCAACATTTTTGTTTAAGTGCAGTTTTAACTCTGTTCGAGGATCCTTTGAAAATTGTTACCGAAGATACACCTTGTGGTCCTGTCTGTCGATATTATGTTTTTCATGCGAAGTCTATCTTTCCTGACATAATGGT
Source organism: Musca autumnalis (assembly GCF_047663935.1). NCBI lineage: Eukaryota > Metazoa > Arthropoda > Insecta > Diptera > Muscidae > Musca > Musca autumnalis. Next base: position 220,619,484 of record NW_027411866.1, read on the forward strand.
CCAACAGCTCTAAATTATACGGTGACCAACTGAAAATACTGGTGGGCGCAATATCTATTGGAAGGAATTGTGATCATTAATCCAAACCCATATTTTGTCGGCAGTTCACACGTCCAAAAATTACCACAAATTTCTGAAAATTTCCGACTGATACTAATTTAGTCGTTGAGATTTTGAGGAACAATAATAGGTTTCCCATCAGTTTCATCATGAGTCTTCGCAAAGTCCTTTACCGCAGATGGAAAAAGAAAAGTTTCTAGAAATATGCATCCATCGGAAGAACTATTTTGTTCCATGCGCCCTGTTTAACACAAATGTAATGGTGGCTTTCTATGGCGAAGGTCACACTAGGGGTATGAGGTAGTGAAACCGCTGTACATGGTTTTCTGTGTTTGCGATGTAACCTCTTCCTATTATTCGTTTCAAAAAACTCGCTAGTGTGACCAAAGGCTATGCTAGATGCAGTCGTTTCAATCAGTCTCTTCTGCTTTTGTTCAAAGAATAATCGGCAGAAAAAGAGCAAAATACGGCTTATTTTCTGAAGTAAATTTGTAGCAAGAGAGCAGTTGAAAATAATCTTAACGAATAGTTTATAGTTTTTATGCAAATTGTAAACATAATAAAGAATTTTTAATTGTTATGGTATTCAAATAGTTCATTACAAAAACGTGTTAGAGAAAATATACAAAAATTGAAAACCACAAAGATTAAACAACGATTTTATCTTTCATTGTTGAATTGCTCTTATCACAAATTTCAAAACCAATAAATCGCAAGAATTGTTTTTCTAGATGTTGTTCATAAGCCAAAGTATTGGACGTTATATACCAAAAAGTTCAATAAATATAAATAAACGTATTGTCGTGAAGTGAGTAACTGAAAACTTGACAGAATGTATGCAGAAAATTACGCAAGAAAACTAATTGTTCCTTATTTTTCCCAATACGTATACAGATGTAGTTAAATTATCCTCTGTAATACTTCATCCAATACTTTACATATTTCTTGCCGAATTTAAAACAGTTTAAAATTGTACTCAGTAATGTGTAGCATAAGCTAATATCCTATGGAAACTACTATATAGCTATATAGCTTTTTAATCTATAAAAGTTGCAAATAGGCCAAACAACTTAGTAGTGAAAATCTGATATCAATGTCTCCATATGACCCTTTATGATCTATTAACTCACTACCTCCAATATCTCTATTGACTCGCTACTTCCAATGTCTCTACTGACTCACTTCCTCCAATATCAACACATGGTCCCTCAGCAAATACTGACTTTTAGCTCGACGCCCTTGTTTTTTGATTTTGCATTTTATTCCCAGTAAAGATTTAGATTGAATAAATTTTTATTATAAAGTGGTTTTCACTGAACTGATTTTTTGTTTATATAGAGAATGGAAATGTACAATAAAATAACATTTAAAGAATTGAATTTTCATAAAAGTCAAGTAGATTAAACACCAACGTCACTAGCGTGTTCAAAGTAATCGAGCACAAACTTTAAACATCAGAATCCTAAATCGCATTGCAACACCCCATACTGACATCAGCCACCATCAATGCAACGCCTTTTGCCGTTAACTATAATAAATTTATAAACTAAATAAGAAACAATCGCATTCAAATTTCTTTGGTTGTACGTACATATGAACGAAATATGAACATCATTCTCATAGTTGGTACACAGGAAAATTTCTCATTGTGAAAAATAACGAGAATTAAATTAATGTTTTTGTTACTAGAATACAAACTAGTCACATGGTACAAGTTATAGTTTCCAGCGTTTATTGTCTCTCCGAGTCTATTGAACGATTCATGCTTCCATACCATTATTTTTGCAATAAGAGTTTCATTATCTTTTTATGCTTTTTTCTGTATTATATTAACGTTCGAATCTTGAACTGCCTTCTCCAGCAGGACGTTCAAAGTTTCAATTTGTCTCTTTTCTGAATTACTGCATCACCAAATGTACATTGGTTATTTTTTTCGTATGGTCATGTTCCAGTAGGATATTAAGTAGGTCATCTCGAATGGCGTTGAAATGCTAACAAATGTTCTTCCGATTTACAATGCGATATAATGATTTCAAAATAACGTTACAAAAGTACAGTCGAACTTCTCTTGATGTAGCACTTAAGGACCGATGATTTACTACGATATAGAGAGATTATTTTGTGTGTGAATTTCCACTTGTGTCTTAAAAACAACTTCAACAACTCATAACATCAGCAAGTTTGCAACATCTGGCAGAAAGAACACGTACCCGACGACTGGAACCTGAGCATCCTGAGTCCCGTCCACAAGAAAGGAGATAAGACTGTTTGCGCTCATTTTAGGTACATACCCCTATGGGCCCGGCCCAATGGCAGGTTTCTTAGGCAAAAAGTCTATTTTCAAGTCGTATATTTGAATAAAAAAGTAACGGGAATAGATTCTTAACACTTTGGACCATTTAAAAAGAAAAACATTTCAACCTGGCAACGCTTCATGTGGCATACCGGGCTGTCAAAGATAGTACATCTTATATTGTAAAATGTTATATACTGAACTTCAATATATCAAAAATGGTAAAACCTAGCAACAAATCATAACGGACAATTCTCTAGAGAATTTTCACAGCAACAACATTTTCTTTAGTCCAGTTTCACTAGGACTTGCGAATCGTGAAAACCTAAACAAACCCCAAAAATGTGAACATTGACCGCGATTTTTTTAATAATATGGAGGGTATAATTAAATTTGTCATTTTGTTTGTAACACATCGAAACATTCATCGGAGGACCTATAAAGTACGTAGATTCTTGGTCAGGATAAAATTCTAAGTCGATATAACCATGTCCGTCTGTCCGTCCGTCTGTTGAAATCAAGATACAGCTCGCGAGTTTTAAGATAGAGCTTTGTAATTTGGCATAGAAGTTTCTATTACTCCTAGGATGTTTCGTATTGCAAATGGGTTATATCGGTCCACGTTTTGAAATAGTCCTCATAGAACGGTACCAACCGATTTTCGGTACTTTTAAAGATTTTAGCTTCATTATCACACCGAAATGGCTGAAATTTGGTACTCAGTCTTCGCTGGGGGTATAAAACATTCCCCCAGAATTTTGTTGGTATGGGTCCACGCCTCCATATATCCCCCATAGAACGGTACCTCCCGATTTTCGGTATTTTGAAGGTTCTGGCCTCAATATTCCTTTGAAATGGCTGCAATTTGGTATTTAGTCGTTATTTGTCGGTACAGATCCACGCCTTTATAGAGTCCCCATAGAAGGGTACCTCCCGATTTTCGGTATTTTGAAGATTATGGCCAGAAAATCCATTAAAATTACTGAAACTTGGCATTCAGTCTTCGTTGCGGGTATTGCACTTTCCCCTATAAAATTTTCGGTATAACTCCACGCCCTCATATAGCGCCCATAAAACAGTACCTCACAAATTTCGGTATTTTGAAGGTTGTGGCCTTTATATTCATCCGAAGTTTGGTATTTAGTCTTCGTCGGGGGTGTAAAACTTTCCCCCAGAAATTTGTTGGTACACGTCCACGCCTTAATACAGCCCCCATAGAACGGTACCACCCGATTTTCCGTTTTTTGAAGGTTCTAGTTTCATTATCACATCGAAATGGCTGAAATTTGGTACTTAGCCCTTGTTGGGGGTATATAATTTCGACCCAGAATTTTGTTGGTATGGGTCCACGCCTTCATATAGCCCCCAAAGAACGGTACCTCCCGATTTCCGGTATTTTGAAGGTTTTGGCCACAAAAACCCAAAGAAATGGCTGAGACTTGGACTGAATTTCGTCGGTATAGGTCCACGTTTCGATAAAGCCCCCCATAGAACGGTACCTCCCGATTTTCGTAATTGTGAAAGATGTGACGTCAATATCCCACCGAAATAGCTGAAATTTGTTATTTAAGATTCATGGGGTTATAATATGTTCCAGAAAAGAATTATCAGCAAAGGTCCACGTCTTCCTATATCAACCATAGAAGCGTACCTCTTGATTTACTGTATTTTTTAGGGTTTAACCACATTATCTTAGTGAAATATCGGAAATTTGATATTTAGTCTTCTTTGAGTCTAAGAACTTTACGCCAGAAATTTGTCGGTATAGATCGACGTTTTGATATAGCCCCCATAGAACGGTACCTCCCGAAGCTAGCGACATTGTTTTACCGAAATTGCTGAAATTTGGTATTAAGTCTTCCTCATAATCGAAAAAAAAACTAATTATTCCATTTTATTTAAATACCACTCGTGGTGGAGGGTATAACAAGTTCGGCTCGGCCGAAAAAAAAAAAAAAAAACAAAAAACAAAAAGCAAAAAAAAAAAAAAAAATACCCGGAGGGATTTTCAAATAAATCGCGGTCATATTTCGCATTTGTAGGGCTTTTTTAGGTTTTCAGGATTTTGCTTGGAAACGGCAAGCCCTATCTAAATGGGATTAAAGAAAGTGTTGTAGCAGTAAAAGTTCTCTACAATATTGTTCTCTACAATATTGGTGTCTTCGTAGGTATTACCATTTTCGAGATATATAAGTTCAAATTTTGACAATTTACTGACTGTTTCCTCTAATTATAAAACAAGAGAATTTTCACTGCTAAAACACTATCTTTAACCCATTTCGATAGGGCTTGCGGTTTCCAAGCAAAATCGTGAAAACCTAAAAAAGCCCTACAAATGTGAACTTTGACCGCGATTTATTTAAAAATTCCTCCGGCGATTTTTTTGTTTTTTTTTAATTTTTTTCTCATCTATGAACCATTGCAACTCCCTGGGTCTGCCCCTAGTTTTGAAATTGGGACCATTAAGGGCACTTTCCATGCCTTTGGGAAATATGCCAGATTTAAGCAGTCATTGAAGAGCCCAGCTAACAATTCATACAAAATATCACCTGCCCGCTTCACAGAAATGTCAGGTATTTTATCATGGCCACAGGATTTCTTTGAAGGTGTGCGTGATAAAGCCCATTCTATATCAGCTGGTTTTCCAATTGTAGCATGTCTATAAAAATAGAGCCATTGGCTAAATTATCAGTATTAAAGGAGACCAACGGTGGTCCGTTAGCAATTCCCTCAACCGTCCTATTTATAAGATCGTCAAACGAACTGTCAGCGGGTAAGTAACCTGAACGGTATGTACTTTCTATGTGGCTGGCCACTATTTTTTGCATTCGCCAAATCCTCGCAAACTACATTGGCATCTTGGCAGACAAAATCACCAACAGAACATAGACCCGCTATGCCTTTTCGCGCTTTACCTTCGAATAGGTTTTACCATTTACAGTAATACCCCGAAGAAAAGTTTTACGGCGATCTCCTTCAAAATGACAGAACTGAATCGAATATCAAAATAAATAGACTCCGAAAGCTTATTTTTTCAGAATATTTCTTATTTTATTTACAGTGTACGAATTTTCGTTGTCATATGGCGTATTGTTTTATCAGTATACTTCAGTTTCAAGCAGAGCTCCGAATACTCTCTTGAATTTAACTCGCTCGAACACTCTTCATTCGCGAGTAAATTGGAGCTCTGATTTCAAGTATGACATTAATCATGATGCCTACAGAATTCCGGTTAAGATTCTTTGCCGAAAACTGCTTGACGTTGAATTACAAATACATATCTACTTTGTGTTAAGACTTGAATTTTGGCAGTACCCCTGGTATGTGGTTATATAAAACTGTAACCCTATGATTATAATTTTTACAAGCAAATTGGTTTTTAATTCCACAAAAAAAAACCAATACTTAAAATTACAGCTAAACTAACTATTGACAGAAAATAAAAAAACATTCTCCGTTGTGGAAGTACCTTTACTAGAGGTCTATTTTGTAAGATACTCGTATGCCTTTGTTGAGAACGCAATGACATGACAGTTGTTCAAAAAAGTGTATTAAAGCCGAATTATAAAGGTACGTTGTATGTGTTGTATAGTTACTTTTACCATCCGAAAAATGTGATCTTAATGTATGGACAGGTAAAAAATCCTACCCGGTAAACCAATCGATTTTTTCTGTAATCATTACCATATGAAATCAACTAATGAAGACATCAAGAGATAGCATAACAATTTTAATTTATGGTATCGAAATTTTGGCACCCTCAAACATTTTGTCACACTTTGAAAACTATGAATACCATCTAAGTTCCCCTTTCATATATTGTCATATCATCAGGACATTATCGAGTAAAACGAAAATCATTTCGGAGACAATAATGAATATTCATGTTCAAAAAATTTATGAATGAACATGAAAAGAATCATCGCAAAGAACGGCTCATGATGAGGAACGAAATTGATTAGGGACACAGTTAAATTGTGTCGCCTTATTTACTTGGCCATGCCTTGATTATGTGTGACTTATGGCCCAGCGTAGGAAAAGAAAGTTATAAAGAAAATAAATTATGAGCGAAGAAATTGAGTAGCGAAGGAACACCAAGGGTTTGTAACAATTAAGGTGGTCCTCCACATCTAGGATGCCTAGGATTAGAGGAAATAAAACTACTTTACGCTAATACCGTAAAAAATGTATTCGAAAAAAACATTTTTTGCATGGTCCACAAGAGACATTTCCCACTTCTATTGTTCCGCTTTTAGTTTTATAAGCGGTGACAAAGGCAGCGAACAACGCTTAACTAGTTTATCCACACTTTATTGTTTGCTGTTCGGGGTGTTTTGCTTTGAATGGGTGTTAGATTTAACACCAATCGTCACACCAATATTGTCACACTGTTTGATGTCCCGCCGCCTCACACGCTCACATGTATTGTTGATAGCGGCATAGCATAAATGTCCAGCTCAGTGTATTTGGAAAAAGTGCGGCTTGTACTTGTGCTACTGCTTACAAATAAATGTACGTTGTGCTTCACTGCCTACCAAATGAATCATGGTGTATGAAACAACGGATCGCTGGCTCACTCTGTCGGTGTTAAAACCAAGAAAACAAAACAAAAATGTCATAAAGTTTCCTGGGTGACACAACAATGTTAATAAAAATCCTTAAAGGGAATCCTGCCAACCATACCCAATATCTCTTCTGCATTGACTTTTCAGTTTCTTCAGTCTTCAGTCTTGTACGTTGTCATGATCCTTCTTTTGTTCGAAGGTGTCAAAATCATTGAAGCATATTGAAATTGATTGAATCGCTTTGGCGACACAATATAGAGTTACAAACTCACGACAAAAAACAAACGCCAATGTTCATTCAGTTTTTTTTCTTTTGCTGAATGTGTGTTGTTGTTCCTCTAAATTCCAACTCTGTGCGCCGCCAACGGTCTTCTTGGCCATGTTGATGCAGTTGCATCAATAAAAAACAATTTTAAATCCTTTGTTGTGTCAGTATTTTTAAAATATTATTTGTTTTTGTTGTTGCTATTGTAACAATAACTGATATTGGTACTGTTGTTGTTATTGTTTAACTCAACCTTTGGCACTGTAAAAATCATTGATTTTGGGAAAACACCGCCAACCAACACTGACGACGTTCATTGATTTGCAGCACATTATCATCACCATGATCATCACATCATCACCGGCCGACCGACCGACCATAACATAAACTTATGTAACATTTTGTCACTTGACAATTCGTAGTCGCAAAACTGTCATTTAATGTAATGTTTCTGTTTCGGTTTTTTGTTGGAGTTGTTGTTTATCTCTTTTTTGGTAGCTGTCCATTTCGAATGAAGTTTGTGGCATGAATTGACATTGTCGATCATTTTGTTTGATCACCTCTTGCAATGTGATGGGAAAACATCGATGTCAAAAGAAGAAAATACGCCTGCGACACTTTGACATTTCACTAGAAACTATAAAAAGCAAAGTCCACTTTGATGGGGAAAGAAAAAACGGCAATTCGCTTTCCTAGTAGCATTGTCATGTGAATTTCTATGAAATGGTTTAGTTCTTCAACCGAATCAAGAGATTTTTAGGGTTGGATGTTAGATCGACAATGAAGTAGAGAAAAGTACTAAAAGGTACTGAAAATGTTACTTTTCGTAATTAGGGAACGGGAATGAAAGATACCAAACAACAGACGACTCTCTCAAACATACGTCTTGGTACCATGATCTGCGAATATGCACAAATAATGTTCGAACTCGTTATATAGAATATATATTTTACACACCGGCAGATCATGAAATATAATTTCCATACAGGAAACAGCGATGGACTGGAAATAACGTCACAACACCTAAAGGTGACCAACTTTAAAACACGACTTTGGATGCGAGTTTGTTGTTACTTACTTTCTTAGCTGGCCCATTACAGAACATTTGTTCCATAGGCCGAACTAAGAAAAGGTCTCCAATTTCTTGTTTTGTGCAGCGTTATTTTTGTTTGACGAGATGTGGCTTTGTTTTTAAACTGCTTACTTAAACCAAAGTAGCATCTGTTGGCCAATACAATTCTTCTTTTTATTTCACAACTTATGTCGTTTGTTGTGTTTACGGAGGTGCCGAGGTAGACGAAGTCTTTTACCACCTCAAAATTATAGGAACCAACTTTCACAGGTGGTCCGAGCTCAATGGACGCATTGCGCGTCGACACCATCAACTTGGTATTCTCACCGTTTATCGCCAGACCCACTTTAGCAGATTCGCCTTCGACCTTCGTAAAGGTATCAGTTACTTCTTTTATTGATCGTCCCATGATGTCTATATCATCAGCATAAGCAAGATATAGATTATGCCACTTCTTTTGACGTTTGCCTCTCGTATAACCTTTTCCAGCAGGATGTTGAAGAGATCACACGAAAGGCTGTCTCCTTGTCTGAAACCTCTTTTGGTACAAAACTCTTCGGAGAGGTTCTTTCCTATTTTAACTGAGGACATCGTATCAGTTAAAGTCATTTTATAAAGCCTGAGGAGCATTGCGGGGATACCAAATTCAGACATGGCTTGGAATACCTTTAAACGCAACGAACTGTCGAAGGCTGATTTGTAATCGACAAAAAGGTGGTAGGTGTCGATCTGCATCTCTTGGGTCTTCTACATTCAATACCATATTCTGGGATTGGGTCTGTGGTATCTTCGTTGTCTTCGCTGCTATTGGATACCAACAGTTTTGAAAAATGTTCTTTCCATATCCTGAGCACACTATCTGTATCAGTTACCAAATTACCTTGCTGGTCTCTACAGGAGGATGTGCCTATACCAAAGACATCAGTTTGATGCTTGACTCTTTGGTAGAATTTTCGGACTTCATTCTGGTTCCTGTACATCTCGATTCTTTCACACTCCCGCTTTTCCAACTCTCTTTTTCCAGCGGAAAATACGTTTCTCCTCTCTCCTTTTCTCACGATATCTCTCTTGTGCGCTACGCGTTGCTACGGATTGTAAAGTAGCCCTATATCCCGCATTTTTCTCTTCGGTAGCAGCACGACACTCCTGATCATACCATGGCTTCCTTGGTGGAGGTCTCCGGTATTCAAGTATGGATTTTGCGTCTGTTTGCTTGGGGTGGGCAATACTTTGCTGATATGTCATCGGGATGAGGAGTGCTCTGATTAAGCAATTGGGGTAGTTGAGTGGAATATGCTGGGGATATCTGTTGTGATTGCAGCTTACCGATGTCTAACTGTCGCGTTGTGTCTGTTCGTACTTTGTTTGCTACGTTTAACCGGGTGCGTACATTTGCTGCAACAAGGTAGTGGTCCGAGTCTTTGTTTGCTCCTCGGAACGAACGCACATCCAACACGCTCCATGAATGTCTTCCATCTATCACAACGTGATCAATTTGATATCTTGTTCTTTGAACTGCCGACAGCCAGGTGCCCTTATGAATATCGAGATGCTTAAATCTGGTACTGCTAACTACCATGTTTCTTGCAGCTGCAAAGTCTATCAGCCTCATACCATTGTCAGATGTTTCACTGTGGAGACTGAATTTCCCGACTGTTGGGCCAACGATATTCTCCTTTCCAATCTTGGCATTAAAATCACCTAGTATAATTTTAATGTCATGGGCAGGGCAACGGTCATAAGTTTCTTCTAAGCGCTCGTAAAATATATCTTTGGTCTGTTCGTCCTTGTCTTCAGTAGGAGCATGAGCGCAAATAAAGCTGACATTGAAGAATTTTGCTTTTAATCGAATTGCAGCGAGTCTTTCATTCACTGGGGTGAAGCTGGAGACCAGATGTTTTAACCTCCAACCAACTACAAATCCTCAACCAAACTCATGATTTGTCTCATGGCAGCTATAATACAGTGCGTCACCTTTAGGAGTTTTTGTTGTGACGCCTTTCCCGTTCCATCGTACAGTAATGTCAGCCTTGACTACAGTACATCTGCCAATGCGTAAACTGCACCTTCTCTATAAAGAGTGCGAACATTCCAGGTAAAGATTCGCAGATCATGGTCCTTAAAACGTTTGCGGGGTTCGTCTTTTTAGAGGGGTTTGTTTAGGAATCATTTTCTCAATACATACACATGTACTATCGAAGGGGGTTTCATTCAAGAATTGTAATGCCTTCCATGTCGGAAGTTTTGTCGGAAGATATCATATCAAGAGTATGGTAGGTTGGCAGTGGCTTATTGTTAAAGCCACTTGCATTCGCTGCCTCAATTTCGATGGCAAAAGTTCTTTTCTGAGGCAAGTACATACTTCTTGAGAAAACAGGCCGAAATATGTAAAGAACTCCTATCGCACCATATGTAGTGGCTGGATAGCATGATAGCTCTCGAATTGATCAACAGATTTGGTGCAAAATTTGGTCCAAATTTTGTCCAAACTTAGTTTCAGTTCGAAGATGGGCAATACCAGTCCACAACTTCCGGTACTTCCCCCAAATATTTAAAAATGTCACTAAAATGGTATGCACGATATCTCTTGAACGGAGTAGCCAATTTGGATTTGAATTTCCTAATATTTTGTCCAAAATTAGTTTAACTTCTAAAATGACCCATATCGGTCCTCTCCTTAGAGTACCCCTTACAAAATATCAACATTTGTGTCTAAGTGAAGTTTAGGCATATTATGTTTTCCGTCGACAAGTCCATGTTTCCTGGCATACTGGCCCAAAAATTATACAATAACCCACAGAAATTACTAGTGGTCGAGATTTCTATCGAAAGATATGACTTCCAACATGAGATCCACTTACATAATGGGCTATGTCGGTCCATTCCTTTAAGTACTTCCTCCGCAACACTTTTGAACTTTAATCCTAATCCAAATTTTTGTCGGTAATGTTCAAAAGGGCCAATGTTCAAAAAGGGCCACAAAATTCTTCTTCTTTATTTTCCGTTCCGCATTCGGATTTTGGCGATCATACAATAACATATTAAGTATTGTTAGCTGTATATATAGAGTCTATATATATAGACATATATGTCTATATTATAGACATATGTTTATGAATATGTTGTGGTAAATTATTCAGCAATGGTGATCTCTCTGTTCATTGCAGCGTTGATAAGGCTTCTTTTATCTGGTTGGTTTGTCCACAAAATTCTTAAAACACCCTAAATACATTCGATCTGTCCGTTGATGAAAGTTTCAATTCACATAGGATAAGGTATATCTCTGTCGGCAAAGCCGACTGATACTCCTTTTGCTTGTTTTTGGTCCATTTATTTTAATTGCTGGAGGTCATATACTGCAAAAGTAGCTTACATAAGAAAAATAGAACTCCTGACCTTTTCCTTGGTGTAAGTGACATTGATGTGTCGGACTGAAGAAATATCAAAGCCGACTGATACTTCGTCTACTTGTTTTTGGTTCATTTATTTTAATTGCTGGAGGTCATATACTGGAAAAGTAGCTTACATAAGAAACAAGTGAACCAAGGATATAGTCGGGTCGGGGCCGACTATGTGATACCCTACACTACTACCCCTGTGCAGAAGCTTTTGACTGGTAAAAATCTGGGATATCTTAGCGCCTTTGCTCTGAATGTCTTCATTAATACTGGTAAATTTTGTTGAAACACATTTAAGTGCATCGTCAGTACAACTCAAATAAAAAATGGAAAAGTGGGATGAACGCCAACCATCAATAGGTTTTTTAATCTGTGGGACGCCCATTAACAAACATTGTTCCACAACATCCCATACGGGACAAGGGAGACTTCTCTCATATCAATGAGTGCACCCCGATTCATATTTAGCTCAATGATATGGGACCTACTGTTTATCGCCGAGTCCGAACGGCGTGTATTAAGACACCACTTATGGAGAAGTTTTTCAAGGCTGAAATACTCAGGAAATGTCGAGGTGTCAGGAATTACTGAGGGGTATTTTGCCACCGTTGAAAAATGTTTTGATGTTGCTTGGCCGGGGAATCGAACCCCCGACCTTCTGCGTGCAAGGCGGGCGTGCGTACCATTGCACCACGGTGGCACCCATTAACACCCAAAATTTCGTGACGATCCGCTCAAAATTGCGACATGTAGCGTGATTACAAAATGTAAAAATGCGATGTATTACCGACTATTGCGATATCTCCGTTATCTGGCCACCTACGCCATCCTACATTGCATCATTGTAAAGAGGGGATTTTCTACTTTCATAGTCAGACTATGTTTTTGGAAGGTCCCCAACCAAAGTTGTGATATTTGACCACCTACGACAACCTACGTTACATCGTTGCAAAGGTGATATCTTCTACTTTCATTAGCAGGTTTTGCTCTTAACATACTTCATATAGAAGCGGAGATATTCTCTTTGAAGTTAAATATTGACTTTTTCTCCAAATAAGTTTTTTGCCCATTGCATCATTGTAAAGACGGGATTTTCTACTTTCATAGTCAGTCTATGTTTTTTGAAGGTCCCCAACCAAAGTTGTGATATTCGCCATTATTATTAAAATCGCAAAAATGAAAAGTTGGATTCTATTAGCGGCTATTGCGATATCTTCGTTGTTTGACCACCTACGACAGCCTACGTTAGATCGTAGGTTGGTTATGTCTTCTACTTTCATTAACAGGTATTGCTTTTGATATACCCCACATAGAAGCGGAGATATTCGATTTGAAATAAAATGTTGACTTTTCTCCAAATAAGTTTTTTGCCCATTCCGACCCCTGAATATTATCCGACCATCACCAAAATCAAAATTTGGTGACCATCGGACTAAAGTTGAGACCTGTAGCGTGATTACAAAGTTTAGATGCACAGACGGACGGACACACATAGCCAGATCGACTCAGCTCGTCGAGACATTCATTTTGGTATATACATATGTGTATGTGTCTACGACCATTATTTCGATGCGTTATAAACTTTTTGGCCAAAACTAACACCACATAGTGGTGTAAAAATAGAACTCCTGACCTTATCCTCGGTGTAAGTTACATTGATGTGTCGGATAAATAACGGAAGCCTACTGCCTAATATATAGTGGACACCTTTAATTTTTTTGGTTTGTGTGTGGAGAACCACATTTTCCTCCCAGGTGAATCGAAGATAAGAAGAATCAAAAAACAAAACAAAAATCGCCGTAGCGCTTTTTAAATAAATCGCGATTCAAGTTGACATTTTTCAGAATTTTTCAGGTTTTCACGATTCTGCTTGGAAACCGCATGTTCTTTCGAAATGGGACTAGAGAAAATGTTGTAGCTATGAAAATTCTCCAACCTAAAAAAACGTAAAAATGTGAACTTTGATCGAGATTTATTAAAAAATTCATCCAGCGATTTTTTCTTGTGTTTGTATTTTTCTCTCTATAAACATTGCTGTTTCAGAATCCGCAAAAACTTCCCAGGTGTAAGCGGTTTTCATTTAAAGTTAGTTAAGGTGCATTGTGCATAACATTGTAATATAAGTTGGCGATACAGTCAATAATCCATTGTCCTAATTTGAACTTCTATATCTCAATAAAACTACGAAGATATCATAAAAGTCAATCTTGTTCAGAATTTCAATAGCTACAACATTTTCTTCAGTAATGGCGATAGGACTTGCGGTTTCCAAGCCAAATCGTGAAAATCTAAAAAACCCTTAAAATGTCAACTTGAAGCGCGATATATTTAAAAAGCGCTTCGGGTGTACAAATGCCAATTTTTGGACGATGATACATCTTCAATTTATTCCAATTCCAAAATTCTTTCTTCGAGCATTCTAAAAAAAGTTCTCACAAGTGTACGTAGATAGGTGTACATTCAAAATCCCAAAGGAAAAAAAGTAAAAATATGTTTTTTTCTACTATTCACAAACATGAGTACAAAAAAATTCACTGAAAAGAAAAAAAATTAAAACAATACTTGCAAGTTGTCAATGCACTACTCCAAATAACACTTGAAGTGAATAACGAAAAAACAATGCAATAAAATGCTACACATAATTCACTTTGTGGTTTTGGTGACAAGTATTCCATGGTATTGAAGTGAGTGAATGAATGAACGAATAATGGTCATAAAAGTTGATTGTTTTAAAAAAATGCCACTGACTGGCTATCATGAGACACTATGGAGGATATTGACTTCATTGATTGAAAAAAATTAATACTAAAAACACAGGTGTCTGAGATGAAATTGAAATTGTCCCCTTTTTGAAGATTTGTAACATTGCCACACACATAGCTACAGTGGATTTAAGTTAAAACCCGTTTCAGGTCAAGGTAATGCGTAAATTCACACTTAAAATAATAAATTGCATTCTTTGTTATTATAAAACAAAAAATATTAAATTTTATAACTGTATCACATACTACTTACCTTACAAAATATAATTTTCCATGGCAATATAAGACTTGTTGGTTGGTCTATAAAATCGAAAAAGAGAAATCAATTTAATCAGGAAAAAAATTAATCAATTTTGTCTGTTGTTTTGTGCCGCTTCAGTTGTTAATCTACGGTTCTGTTAAACCTGTATCGTGTTTCATTAATCCATAATTACAATAATACTTATGATGTTAATAATCAATTCCATGAGACACTACTGAAGTGTTATAATAAGAGGGCGCATTGTTCGCCAATCCTTATCCTTGATCATATATTGTAGGGTGAATGGAGAAAATTGTAGGTTTTACTGAATTTGTTGAATCGTTATGTCGTTTGGCAAATTGTTTTCAAAAAAAGTTTATGTAGATATATGTAACTACGACCAATAATAAAGTTTCTTTTAGCTACCATATAAAGCATAGTGTTACAACGTATATATTCCATTCCAGGTTCTTTTTCAGTTGACTTTATTTTTGACAAAATTTGGACCCCATTTTAATGGACCCTATTTTAATGTAACGGCGTCACCCAATTCCTTCCAATTTCAGGAATTTTGTTGTTGTTGCCTTTTTTCTCCTTTAGCTTATTGTCATGGTCGACCATGACGATTACTGAGCTACACCACTATGTCTAGTCCAATTGAATGCCAGCGATCAACCTTAAATATGTTATTAAATCCAACACTTTTATAAACGGCATGTACGACAGTGTGTGTGTGGGATAACAACAACTTAATTGAAATTCATCGTTTAATTCTTTAATCCATAGTCGGTCGGGCTTAAGCGAAAAATCCCATTCGGCTAAAGACAGAAGTGTTTACAATAAACGTAATAAAAGTTAATGATTCTGATTTAATGATTAAAATTCAATACAATAAGCTAAAGCTGTACAAAACAATGAGATGTTTTTTTCCTTCAACTAAACCTAATAACACGAACGAATCCTGTTTAGTATCGACATCGAAAAGCAAGGATCATTCAAAGAAACAATGAAAGGAAAAGTGGAACACCAATCATAGCTTGAACTTGTAATATGGTTAAAGTTTTCGTATTGTTGTTTTTGTTATGTTGAAGTTTTATTTATGATTATTTTCATTGTTGTTTTTGTTATGGTGTTTTTCACAGTCTTGTAAGTCATCCAAAGATTACATCTTCACATACAGGAGCAACAGACATGTAATTCGGCAGCGTCCCACCTCAATTGTCGATTGATCATAACTTTTACTTGTAAAAAACATAAATTGTTTACGATATGTCTGAGCTACTTATGCGGACGCTTACATACATGCTAAGGACGGACGGTAGATTATTATATGAAATTACTTATTTTGTATTAAAACTAAAAAAGGAGAAACTACTTGTTCTCCACTTGAGATTTTCTGTGGATTTTTTGTAGATTATCCATTGTTATTAATAGGTTTGTAATTGTAATCGCTAAAGTCATTTTTTGCAATCAATAGCCTTAAGCGAAAATTAATTAAAAAATATAAAAGAAATAAAAATGAACAAAAGAAAAAGTCACACATTATAGGAAAATATGCCGAAGCACTAAGTGTCCTGTATCGATATCATCGGCAAAAACCTAATTTTCATAGTAGTGAGGTCCATACTCCCTGATATAATAACACGATTTTGAGATGTGTGTCCGTCCGTCTGTCCATTATAAATTGTAATCAAACTCCAGGCCGCAATTATAGACCGATCGTCACGAAATTTTGCATGTAGGTCGGGTTCAGACTAGAATAGACATCTACTGTTATTGGCGATGATCGCGAAATATTTAGCGGGTGAAATGGACCAAAAACAAAATTTTTAACCTATTTTGTAGCTGCTCTGTAGGTCGCAATAATAGTCCGATCGCCTCGAAATTTTAAATAAGGTAAGAGTATATTACAAAGAAGAAGTTTGCAATTTGAGATGGTGATCTGATAAGATTAAGAGGGTTAAATGGACCAACACTTAAATAACACCTAAGTTCTGTTAGAGTGGATAACAATCAATTATTTACTCGTTTACTGGAGCAAAGGAGCTACAAAGTGTAATATTGTAAGGGACCCCCATTTTTTCTCTAAAATCATAAAAATATTAACTTTTTTCGACCGGTTTTTGATATTTTCTTATTTTTTATAGTAGTTTTGTACATTTTCTTCACAATAACAAATATTATTGATATTTGCGATATATTGGAGGTCTTTATGGCGCATTATCATTGATTCTGAGCCCATATGGCTCTTCAGCCCCATTAACTCTGGAAAGGGGTTACACTTTTAAGGGGTTACAATTTAATTTTGTTGGAGGTTTATTCAGGAAGATAATGTTAGGGAGGATAACTAACGTTTTCCTTATGATTTTGGCGGTTGAATTTAAATTTCCTTAAGAAATTGTGTTATTTACTTAAATTGGCTCCATTATTTCGCACACCTCTTTACAGGCCTTGCTCTGCCTAATACAAGGTCAATCCCCAAATTCGACAAATGTTGACTGAATTTTATTTATGGGATACTGTTCCACTATAAAAATGCAAATTGTGACATAACACACTTTTCTGAACTGATTTAGAAACGTTTAATGCGTTGTAACTTATGTGGCTCTATTATTTCGCACACCAGTGTATATTTAAACCTGGAAGACATATTACGGGCAAGTAAGCTATGTTTGGAAAAGAATCTATTGATCTTTCTATTGATGACAATTGTGTTGATCTACATCATTAGATAACAGTGTTACAGCCTAATATATCCGGTTTGTAGTATATTCATAAACACGCTAGAGGTCGCAATTATAGATCAATAGTAAAGAAATTTTGCACGGGGTAAGAGTTTAGATCGAAGAATATGGCTGCAATTTTGCATAATGATCTGATATTATTTAAATGGACCATTACTTTGGCATGAAAAATATAAAAATTGTATTATACCCTCAGCATTTATGCTAACGAGGGTATATACACTTCCATACGGGCAAAATGTGCCTCATCGAAATAATGGTTTTAGACCCCAAGTATGTTTGAATGAAATGTGTTTCAGACAATTTGGAGTCGATTGAGCAATGTCCGTCTGTCTGGCTGGAGCGCACGATAACTCTCGAATGTATAAACCGATTCGGTTCAAATTTTGGCTTTCGTAATATTTTACCCAAACTTAGTTTAAGTTCGAAGATGGGCTATATCGGTCCACTCCTTCCGGTACCTCCCCCACAAAAGATAGAAAATGTTCGGAAAATTTGTGCGCACGATAACTCTTGAAGGAAGTAACCGATTTGGTCCATACTATGTCCATCGTGAAATGAGTACCAGACTTAGATAAGGTTTCAATATGGACTCAATCAGTCCACTCCTTCGGGTACCTCCCACACAAAATTTCGGAATAGATCAGTTTAGGGCCATCTCTCGAATCGCTTTGATTTTTGTTTTAGCAACTTGTATTCACAGCCCTCCATACGACGGTACAGGTTTCATCAGGGGCAAGTCCATAATTCCTTAGAAAATAGCATGAAAGTTGAAAAAACCTCTATTACGTCGTGTGAGGTGGTTGGATCGCAAGATAACTCTAAAACGGATCTGCCGATTCGGTCCAAAATTTGGCCTTAGTAATATTTTCTCCAAACATAGTTTAAGTTTGAAGATAAGCCATATCGGCCTTCAGGTACCTCCCACACAAAAGTTAAAAAATGTTCGGAAAAATTGTTCGTACAATAACTCTTGAAGGGAGTGGCCGAATTGGTCTATACTTTACACATCCTGATTTTTCTACCAGATATAGATCAGGTTCAAATATGGACTATAGTTCTCCACTCCATCCGGTACCTCCAACACAACATTTCGGATAAGTTCACTTTAAGACCTGATATCAAATCACTTTGATTTTTATTGAAGCAACTTGCATCCGCTGCCTCAATTATGGCAGGAAAAGTTTTTTCAAGGGCAAGTTCATAATTCTTGAGCAAACAGCCCGAAAAGTGTAAAAACCCCCTATGGCACCATATGTTGTGGCTAGAGATCCACTTCCATAACGGTCAATGTCGATCCATTCCTTTTAGTATCCCCTCCGCAAAACTTTTGATCTTTAATCCTAATCAACATTTTTGTCGGTTAAAACTCCCAAAATTTTTAAAACCCGCTAAATACATACGTATTTTGGGAAAAAATTGTTTCAATATAGAAAGTCTGAGGGTATATCTCTGTCGGCAAAGCCGACTGACACTTTTTACTTGTTTTTGGTTCATATTTTAATTCCTGGAGGGCATATACCGCCAAATTAGCCTACATATGGAAAAAACTACTGACTTTTCCCCTGATGCAAATTACAAATAATGTGTCTGCTACATAACGGGCCTATTGCCTATTATTTAATGGGTTTTGTTTAGAGAACCATTTTTTCCTCCCATGCTACAAATTTGCAATAATAGTCTGATCGTCGCGAAATTTTATGTAACGTTTGGGTTTACGACAAAGAAGAAGCTTGCAATTTAAGATGATGATCAGATAATATATACCGGGTTCAATGGAACACAACTTTTGGGTAAAATTTGTATTATATCCTGAACGACAAAGTGAGTTATATTTGGAAGACGATCTTTTAACTTTTCCATTGATGTTAATTAATTGCAATGATATACTAGTCTTGAATTTTTTGTGCTACCGTTGGTAAAAAGGTAATGTAATACCTAAAAAATTTGTTGTTGTTGTAGCAGCATACGAACCTACGTAGAAGCATAGGTTTGATGCTGGGTTGGCAGCCGCTGGCCGAAACACAAGGGTCAATGTAATATAAAATAAAGAAAATAAAAACTAATGTTTGTAGTAATGTATGTATGTGCTATATCTCTGGCATATGACTTTCATGCATATGAATTTATCTTACGCATCGTAAAAACTTCTTCATTTTGAAAATCGTAAAATGAAAAAGTTACTAAGATATTTAAAATAAATTCCTATATAAAACATCATGAATTAGAATCCCCTTAGAGAAACAGGCTATTTGTTTTTTTACTTTCCCGTAATCTCATCCCGTCGCAATGGAACAACAATTGTGATATCTGGTGTGGTAATGGTACACTTTAAACAACTATAATAGTGGCAGAGTTGTGTATGTATGTATGCATCTGAGATATTTGATCAGGTTTTTAAACGCTTAGCCGAGTTTTACCCAATAAACACTACCAAAGTTTAGGAAGGGCCAAACTTTATTTTTAGAAACATATAATTGTTCCACAAACATCCCATACGGGACAAGGGATACTTATCTCATATCAATGAGTTTAACCCGATTCATATTAGCTCATTGATATGGGACCTACAGTTTATCGCCGAGTCCGAACGGCGTGTCTAAGACACCACTTGTAGAGAAGTTTTACATGGCTGAAATACTCAGGAATTTTGCCACAGTTGAAAGTTTGATGTTGCCTAGCCGGGGAATCGAACCCACGACCTTCTGCGCGCAAGGCGTGTGTGCATACCATTGCACCACGGTGGCACCCGAAACAGTTAAAAGATAAACAGTTAAAAGATAAAACTGATTTGGCTCCGTATCCCATTTATGAAAGTCCTTAATACTTTACAACCGGTATACTTTACACCTTATACTGCACATAAGTGCGAAAGAGTTGTCCTTATGCAAGACTGACACATCCAATCGCGGCAACGCAAATTTTCTGGTATTTTTAATATCAATAATATTAATTTATATTGAGTTTTACTAACGTTGTGAGTATTTGTTAGTATCGATTTTATTTTTTCAAATACAAAGGAAAGTCTCTAGTTTACGATGAAAAAATTCCAGCTGCCCCCATACACCACCCGCCAAGTTATTCCCTTTATACCACACCTGTAAAATCATCAAAATTCGGAAAATCGGTTGGAAAATTTGTCTCAATTCGTCAAAATATCAAAAATCGGGCGGTACCTTAATATGGGGCTATACCAAAATGTAGACCTACATCCACTAAAATTAATTTGTCTATTTTTTGCCTCGTTATAAACCTATGTTGAAAAGTTCAAGACGGTAGCTCGATTGGAACTATTTTCGGCACTCCTTTCCATACGAGTGGGACCACAAAAATTCCATTTGAAGATGAACAAGTATATTAAGAACCAAAAAAGACATTTTCGCCATAGGTCAAGTTTCTGAGATATCGCGTGATAATTTTTTTGATTTTTTCACCTATAATACTTGGGAAAATAGCTTCATATCTTTCTTTGTTATTGTAGCTTCGTTTTGAGATTACATGTCTGCAGTTAAATGGATTGGCGAATTGTTTTGGAAAACATTTCATTCTTGTAACTCAATTCCTTTTTGTCCTTTATTTCTTGAACCCTAGTAGAAGTACCCCAAGATGAGATTTTTCAACATCTAAATATTCTACAAAAATATTGCTCTGAAGATATTTGGTACGGTTCTCTTTGGCAACTAATCAATATTGTCCCGTTT
Organism: Musca autumnalis; assembly: GCF_047663935.1. Taxonomy (NCBI): domain Eukaryota; kingdom Metazoa; phylum Arthropoda; class Insecta; order Diptera; family Muscidae; genus Musca; species Musca autumnalis. The sequence continues at coordinate 220,640,585 of NW_027411866.1, forward strand.
TCATTGTCCATTTCGATTTTTACTCGGTCTTGGTTCAGAAAAAACTATGTTTGATTATACCCTCAGCCTTTAAGGCCTGTGTACATAAGCTGCCTCGACATAAAATAAAAGAATAAAGAAGGACGAGTCAATTTCGAACTAGGTTACCCTTTCCTTCTTTATTCTTTTATTTTTTTGTTATGTCAGAAATGAAGCGGGAAAGCAAGCAACCAGTCAAGGCTGCTTATGTACCCAGGCCTTTAGACTAGAAAGGGTATATCTTGATACGACCAAAAATGTGCCTTATCATTTGGAGTCGATTTAAGCATGTCCGTCCGCCTGTCTGTCCGTCTGGTTGGCTGGCGCGCACGATAGCTCTCGAAATAATCAATCGAATCGAACCAAATGTTGGGTATCGTAATATTTTGTCCAAATCATATCGGTCCACTCCCTCGGGTACATCCCACACAAAAGTTCAAATTTTTTCTGTAAAATGCTGTGGATGATAACTCTTCAAGGGAGCAATTGATTTGGTCCAAACTTTACACATCCCATTATTCCTTCCAGATATAGATCGGGTTCGAATATGGATTAATCGGTCCACTCCTTCGGGTACCTCCCACACAAAATTCGGGAAAAGTGAAGTTTAAGAGCACCTCCGGATCGGGTTGAATTTTTTTTCAGTAGGTTGTCCTTGCTGCTGCCTTAGCGACGGTACATTTTTTTCTTACGTCCACACTTTTTTTGAAATATTTACCAAAAAATTTTCCTCTAATGAAGAACACGTTAATAACAAATTTTTAGGGAGGACAGATCCGGATATTCCAATTTTATAACCGGATATTCCTACATTAAGACCGATTTATGAAACGGTTTTAAGTAACCGATTACGCTTATAAGCATACCATTACAAAGCTTGGAGAGTTGTCAATCAAATGAAATTAATTCGCTGATTAAAACTTTGCTAGTTGCAGTGCTAGAACAAAAAACCTGTTTTCTTGAACCGATTTGAAGGAAAATTGTCAGGACGCGCAAAGTCTGGAGGACGAAAATGTCCTTAAGGCGATGAATGTCCAAGAAAATAATATTACGAGCGCGGAAAGATAGTTATGCCGTAGGCCAAACTTCTGAGTTATAGCGAAATGCATTCTTTCTTCACGAACTTTACATGCATGACAAAAAAGAACCTAACAAAAATTTGATCACACGACTCTTTCACTGAGCGGGGCTTTATCGCAGGAAGTAATAGGAATTTTAAATTAGTAGAACTTATGTGTCGAACAGGTCAACTACAAAAAAAACGTCTAGAATATGAAAATCCATAAAATATAGAAAATTTTACATAATTTCTAGAATTCTGGTCAATACCTGCTAAAATGTTGGGAATTGAACTACACGCAGAGAAAAAATATTTTTCGCTTTTGTTGGAACAAAAATATCTGTTTTGGTTCCAAAAATGTATTTGTTTTGTTCAAACATTGTAATCCAAATCCAAAAATACCATCTTTTGTTCCAAACATAGAAAACAAAAACAACTTTCGAATTTCCGCAATATTGTAAAAATTGTTAACAATACCGATTGTAGGAACTATCATAATCTAATTTTGTTTACAAAAAGTATTGTCAACCCAGAAAACCACCCCAGAAATTGTTGATTTGAGCGTATACTTCTCATATACACTTTTCGCATAACTTGGATATAAATATCGCGTATAGTATTGCAATCATTGATGAACACAATACATGGTTTGCTGCATTGGCTGACAACAAAGCCAAACAAAAAGCCACAAGAACCCACCATAAGGAATAAATAAACACCATAACAAACTCCGGTATAACACCAAACCTCAAAGCACAATGAAGATAGAAGAAGAAACAAAACAGAAACAAATAAAAACAAGAGTCTCCTTGTTGGTATACATACACACAAAAACAAAGATAAAAAGGCATCATGTCATACCAACAAAACTCACCATTATTTTTTTTTTCAACACGGCTTCGAATAGCGAGAGAGAGAAAAAATTGTCGAAGAAAAGAGAGAACTATTGTCCAGTTGACAAAAACAATTTTTGGATTTAACAAAACACAATTGTTGGAATCACAATACTACGTTTGGAATTTAACAATATCTTTACAATACATATTTTGCTCTTCGAATATTGTTGGATCAATCATATTTTTTTCTCTGCGTGCAGTACCATCAAAGATTGAGTAACTATAGTTTTTTTTTATTTTCCGATGATGCCTAACACCTCACCGGCTGCAGGAACTGCTACTGCTGACATTTTTCATTTGCCTAGCCAGTTGTAAGTAGGAGTTTCTGGCATTGGAATCGGCGAGTAGAAAAATTGTACATATTTCCTTCCGCTTTACCTTTTTTAAAATAACTTTCCAAATTCAGGTTTGGCATTATCATACCTAAAATGTCACGGTTTATCGTATCCATCCGTATATAGTTCCCATACAAAATCATAATCAATACCCACCGTCTGTTTTCTGTATTATTTTCAAGCATTTCTAATCCACATCTCCGCCATGCCTTCTCATTAACATTTATTTTAAATAAAAATAAATCTATCATCTCGAAATATTGATAATTTACGATGCGTATATTTAAATTCAAATTCTAACAAACTGTATATCAAATTAACATCCTCCTTCATCTTCTTTAAGGAACACAAGAAAACGTCAATTGTTTTGTTGGCCAGCAACAAAACAATAGTACATGCAACAATAATAAACCAAGAAAGAATATTAGCATTTTTGATTGATCGCTTTATATGGGAAAAAAGGTAACAGAACGCCAAACGGAAACCAGTCAAATTCAAAGATCATTTGATTAAACCGTGATACAAAACAGAAATGTGTCGCTTAAATGTGAAACAAATCATGAACGAAAAAAAAACACAAAAACAATGAATCCTTGCGACTGAGAGATCATCATTGAGAGATTATGAAAGGAAACCTTTTCGAATATGAGACGAAGAACAATACAGGCATACAACGAAGTCATCATAATTTCACCTGTAGTCATACAGCTATACAAGTGTCCTTTAGTTGAGCGCACACATACACCCAAATCGGTATGAGTTTAAACAAATTTATACAAATCGCTTGAAAACCCACACCACAGAAGGCTATGGGAATGTTGAAAAAGTAATGTATCATTTTTTTCTTTTTTTCATATTTATTGATTTTGTGGTTAAAGATGTGGGTTCCATTTGCTTCACAAAAACAATAACAACAAGGACACATCAAGAAATCAACGCTTTAGATAAGGTCACCCTTGTAAGACGACTAAGACCATGTAAATTGCCTTCTCTGAATAAACGAAGAAGAAGAAATAATTCTCATTGCTTTCCGTAACGAAATACAAGAATAAAACGAAAGATTACCCATCATAAGAAGGGGTTTTAGCTGTATCGTTGGTTGGTTGGTGGTCGCAGCAAGTACCTGTGCTAAACCATCGCCATCATCATCTTCCATACACACTCAAACTCTCTGATCGATGATCTTTTAATCTATTTCAGTTTATCTGAACTGAACAACAGCAACAAACATTGAAATGTCACAAATAAATGTCGCCAATTGAGGACCACCATCATCACTCTCTCGTTACCAAGAAAACATTTAGACCTTATTTTCATTTGGGAGTCAGTCTGATTGAATTGTGTCAAATGCAAAATTCAATTTGAAATTGATGGCTTTTGAGGCAATAACTACAACAACGAGGAAACAAAATACACTACTCGACAAGTTGGCATAAACCAACTGGAATTGCCAGTTGCGGCCTTACCTCCCGTATCCATGTTGGAATATGGCTGATCCTAAAAGTCTTTAAAAAATCCATGTTTATATTCGAAAATGGGTACTCCTAAAAATCTTTAAAAAAATCCACCTTTACCTTCGAAAATGGGTGCACCTAAATATTTTTAAAAATCCACGTTTATATTCGAAAGTAGGTGTTTCTAAAAATCTTTAAAAAATCCTTGTTAATATTCAAATATAGGTGCTTCTAAAAAATCCTTAAAGAATCCACGTTTACGTTCGAAAAAGGGTGCTCCTAAAACTTTTTAAAAATTTACGTTTATATTCGAAAATGTGAACTCCTAAAATATTTAAAAGAATACACGTTTATATTCGAAAATGGGTGCTCCAAAAAATCCACGTTTATATTCGAAAATGGGTGCACCAAAAAATCTTTAACAAATCCACGTTTTATTCGAAAATGGGTGCTCGTAAAAATCTTTTAAAAATTCTCTTTTATGTTCGAAAATAGATGCACCTAAAATCTTTAAAAAATCCACGTTTATATTTGAAGGTGGGTGCCCCTAAAAATCTTAAAAAACCAACGTTTATATTCGAAAATGGATGCCTTACAAATTTTTAAAAAATCCACGCTAATATTCGAAAATGTATGCTCCTAAATATCTTTAAAAGCCCACGTTTAAATTCGAAAATGGGTGCTCCTAAGAATCTTAAAAAAAAATCCACGTTTATGTTCGGAAATGGGTGCTACTAAAAATCTTTAAAAAATCCACGTTAATATTTGAAAATGGGTGCTCCTAAAATCTTTTAAAAAATCCACGTTTATATTCGAAAATGGATGCTCCTTAAAATCATTAAAAAAATCAACGTTTATATTCGAAAAAGGATGCTCCTAAAAACCTTTTCAAAGTCCATGGTTATATTCGAGAATGGGAGCTCCTAAACATCTTAAAAAAAATCACGTTTATGTTTGGAAATGGGTGCTACTAAAAATTTTTAAAAAAATCCACGTTTATATTCGAAACTGGGTACTCCTAACAATCTGTAAACAATCCCACGGCAGCGGGTTATCTGTACCGGATTGACCCTGGACCACACAACATCTCCGGCCAGCGGCTGCCACCTCAGTGAACATGCGTTTGTATTTGTTTCGTTTTTCTGTGCTGGGAGTGGCATATCCCGGAATGTCTGCTCCGGATTCTTTTGGTCCGTGCCGGGACGGAGGAAAAGCCAGGACCAATATATTTGTGCTCAGTTTGTCACATCCGCATCTTCACCCATATGCAATCTTCGGTGAGATGCAATAGATGTCAGGAGTGGGTGCATTAAAGGGGTTGCTCTGGACTTGCCCACGCGAGGGACTACGATAGGGACTATGTTGCTGCATGCTGCGCGAACACAGCCCCCAGTGAGTCGTCGTTGTCAGATTACGAAACTCCTTCGTCGTCGGATTACGAAACTCCCCCGCAGTCCCCCAACAGCAGCCCCTACGCTCAGCATGTAACACCAGCCGTTGTTGTTCCAATCCCAGAAAATGCATCCTTTTTGCAATTTAATTGCAATGGGCTCCGGGGTAAGATCGATGAAATAGTGGACTTTATGAATCGGAAGAAGATCAAGGTCGCGGCGGTGCAGGAAACCATGCTGAACGACCACAGCTCAGTACTTTGTGATGGTTCCAACGTAATAAGGAAGGATCGCACCAGATGTGGAGGTGGGGGATTAGCTTTCCTTTTGCACCAGTCTGTTCAATACAGACCTATCTCGCTTGAGCCTGCCTCTAATGAGCCGTACATTCGGAAGGTCATAATCGTCTAGTCCTGGGGGCCTTTAATGCGCATCATGAGATGTGGCATTCGGCCCTCGGAAACAGCCGGAGAGGTATAGCGCTGGCTGAGCAGATTGATAGCTCTACGTTTTGCTCGGTCAATGAAGACGCCTCTACCAGAATTAGAGGAGCGTGTCACAGTTCGACAGACATAACCATCGTGTCACCTGGTCTGACAAATGACGTCACCTGGCAACCCGTCATTTCCCTTGGATCAGACCATCTCCCCATAATTGTCTCCGTCAGCAGACCACCCGATTTCATCACCTCTGAACCCCGCACATTCGTCAATCATGGGAAAGCTGATTGGCCGAGTTTCAGAGAGTTCACCAATCACCGCTTCAGAGAATTGCCCAATCCTTTTGATGTTCGGGTAACGGAAAGGACGTTCCGAGACATCATCAATGCTGCACCCGCTCGCCATATGCTGCACCTGCTGGTCGAATACCCGAAGTAAGACCAAATTTCCCAGCAGGGATTAGTAAATGAGCGTGATGAGCTTCGTCGAACCAACCCTGATGACCCCAGAGTCAGGTAGCTGACACTGGAAGTTAACAGGCTGGTGGGCGAACATAAGCGGAACAAGTGGTTAAATCATCTGAAAAGTTGCAACATTGGAGCCGGAATAAGCAAATTGTGGACAACGGTTAAGTCACTCTCGAACCCTGGAGGAAGGGAAGATGGGACCTCAGTCACGTTTGGCGACGTTACGTTGACTGACCCGAAGAGGTGTACAAGTTACTTCAATCATCTGTTTGTCGAGCACCCCGAGAATGACAAGGCGAAGAGAAGAGTGTTACGTCGCATTAGATCTCTTCCTGCCGAAGATGAACCACCACAGTTTACAATGGATGATGTTGCGAATGCGTTGGGCCGTGGCGGAATTTCCATGGTAATGTTGAAACAGCTGTATGATCCGGGAGTGGAGTATCTCACTAAAGTTCTCAACCTGTCGCTAGCCACCCTTATTGTTCCCGAAGTCTGGGAAATGGCCAGGGTGGTCCCGCTACTGAAGCCAAGCCACCAATGGTGAATGGTACAGGCCGATTTCGCTTTTGTCACCTGTAGCGAAGACTCTTGAAGACTTAGTCCTCCCCAGCATTAGAAATAGCTATCAAGTTGTCGATCATTAGCATGGATTCCGTAAGCAGCACAGCACCACAACAGCGCTGCACGCCATCTCCACACGTATTTGTCGAGGACTCAACCAGGAGCGGCGGTGTGATAGAACAGTGATGGTGGCGCTTGACTTATCAAAAGCCTTTGATACTGTCAAGCACTCCACGCTGTTCGAGGACATCGAGAAGACAACCCTCCGGCCAAGTCTGAAACGTTGGATAATCAACTATATGTGTGGTCGCCAGTCGTATGTGGAATTCAGGAACAAGAAATCCAAGCCCCGTAGAGTGAAACAGGGAGTTCCCCAAGGAGGGGTGATATCTCCGGAACTGTTTAACCTCTACCTTCCCTGTATTTCGCCCCCTCCTGACGGCATTGAGATCGTAACGTATGCGGATGATTGTACGATCCTGGCGTCAGGTTCATGCAATGATGACATCTGTGAGAGACTGAACTCCTATTTAACCGATCTTACCATCTTTTTCCACGCGAGGAATATGCAGGTATCCGCCACTAAATCGATGGCCACTATTCACCACATGGACGGCGCAGTATAGAAGAGAGTTCAATATCAGGGTCGATGGTAACAGAATTCCGACAACAAACTACCCCAAAATTCTAGGGGTCACATTCGACACCAATTTCACGTCGTCTGCGCATGCCACAGCTATCTGCGATAAACTGAAATATAGGAACAAGGGGTGCAGATAAAGAAACCTTCTTGACCACGTATAAAGCGATAGGTCGGTCTGTGGTAAGCTATGCGGCGCCAGTGTGGTCCCCGAATTTATATGTCACGCAGTGGGATAAGATTCAAATTTGTCAGAACGAAGCCCTGAGAACAGCAGCAGGGTGCCTCCTCAAATCTACAGTGGACCATCTACATGAGAAGGCAAAGATTCTTTCAGTACTACAACATAATGAGAGGCTATAATTGCAGTACTTGCTCGGGTGTTACCGTGAGAGTCATCCCAATCACCATCTGCTGGCCACCGATACACCCAGGCATATCAAGAAGGATATTCATGCTCCACGACGGTCCAACAATATAGGAGAGAACTTCTAGATCAACAGGCATATCAGGCAGGTTTGAACAGCATTCACAGGGACACAGTTGCTAAGACCATAAGCAATTATTGTGTGAATGCAGTCATCGGATCACATCCCCTATCTATCGCAGCTGAAGAGCGCGGCTGCCACGACAAACCAGAGTAGTTTTGGCTCAATTACGCTCGGGATATTTCAGTCGCCTAAATTCCTATTGGGCGGAAATCGATCGCACCGTACAAGACATCTGCCCAATATTCGGCATGGGCCCGCACGATACTAAGCACCTATTCAACTGCCCCGCCAAGCCTACTCATCTGACTCCAGTGGATCTGTGGTTACATCCCATCGAAGTAGGCAACTTCCTGGAACTGGAGATAGACCCAGAGCCAGATTGAACAGGAGAACGAACATGGAAACATAATAATAAAACACTGTTACAACAACAACAACAATCTGTAAAAATCCACATTTATATTCGAAATTGTGTGCTCCCAAAAATCTTTAAAAATTCTACGTATATTTTCCAAATATCTTTCAAAAATCAACGTTTATATTAGAAAATGGATGCCCTAAAAATATTTATATTCGAAAATGGGTGCTTCTAAAAATCTTTAAAAAATTCATGTTTACATTCGAAAATGGGTGCTCCTAACGTCTATATTGGAAAATGGGTGCTCCTACAAATCTCTAAAACATCCACGTTTATATTCGAAAATGGGTGCTCCTAAAAATCTCTAAAAAATCCACGTTTATATTCGAAAATGGGTGCTCCTAAAAATCTCTAAAAAATCAACGTTTATATTCGAAAATGGGTGCTCCTACAAATCTCTAAAACATCCACGTTTATATTCGAAAATGGGTGCTCCTAAAAATCTCTAAAAAATCCACGTTTATATTCGAAAATGGGTGCTCCTAAAAATCTCTAAAAAATCAACGTTTATATTCGAAAATGGGTGCTCCTAAAAATCTTTAAAAAATCCACGTTTATATGCGAAAATGAGTGCTCCTAAAAATCTTTAAAAAATCCAAGTTTAAATTCGAAAATGGGTGGTCCTAAAAATCTTTAAAAAATCCAAGTTTAAATTCGAAAATGGGTGGTCCTAAAAATCTTTAAAAAATCCACGTTTATATTCGAAAATGGGTGCTCCTAAAAATCATTAAAAATCCACGTTTATATTCGAAAATGGGTGCTCCTAAAAATCTTTAAAAAATCCACGTTTATATTCGAAAATGGGTGCTCCTAAAAATCTTTAAAAAATCCACGTTTATATTCGAAAATGGGTGCTCCTAAAAATCTTTAAAAAATCCACGTTTATATTCGAAAATGGGTGCTCCTAAAATCTTTAAAAAAATCCACGTTTATATTCGAAAATGGGTGCTCCTAAAAATCTTTAAAAAATCCACGTTTATATTCGAAAATGGGTGCTCCTAAAAATCTTTAAAAAATCCACGTTTATATTCTAAAATGGGTGCTCCTAAAAATCTTTAAAAAATCCACGTTTATATTCGAAAATGGGTGCTCCTAAAAATCTTTAAAAAATCCACGTTTATATTCGAAAATGGGGGCTTCTAAAAATCTTTAAAAAAATCCACGGTTATATTCGAAAATGGGTGCTTCAAAACATCTTTAAAAAATCCACGTCTATATTCGAAAATGGGTGCTTCAAAAAATCTTTAAAAAATCCACGTCTATATTCGAAAATGGGTGCTTCAAAAAATCTTTAAAAAATCCACGTCTATATTCGAAAACGGGTGCTTCAAAAAATCTTTAAAAAATACACGTCTATATTCGAAAATGGGTGCTTCAAAAAATCTTTAAAAAATCCACGTCTATATTCGAAAATGGGTGCTTCAAAAAATCTTTAAAAAATCCATGTCTATATTCGAAAATGGGTGCTTCAAAAAATCTTTAAAAAATCCACGTCCATATTCGAAAATGGGTGCTTCAAAAAATCTTTAAAAAATCCACGTCTATATTCGAAAATGGGTGCTTCAAAAAATCTTTAAAAAATCCACGTCTATATTCGAAAATGGGTGATCCTAAAAATCTTTAAAAACTCGTTAATTTTCGAAAATGGGCGCTCCTAAACATCTTTAAAAAATCCACGTCTATATTCGAAAATGGGTGCTTCAAAAAATCTTTAAAAAATCCACGTCTATATTCGAAAATGGGTGCTTCAAAAAATCTTTAAAAATCCACGTCTATATTCGAAAATGGGTGCTCCAAAAAATCTTTAAAAAATCCACGTCTATATTCGAAAATGGGTGCTTCAAAAAATCTTTAAAAAATCCACGTCTATATTCGAAAATGGGTGCTTCAAAAAATCTTTAAAAAATTCACGTCTATATTCGAAAATGGGTGCTTCAAAAAATCTTTAAAAAATCCACGTCTATATTCGAAAATGGGTGCTTCAAAAAATCTTTAAAAAATCCACGTCTATATTCGAAAATGGGTGCTTCAAAAAATCTTTAAAAAATCCACGTCTATATTCGAAAATGGGTGCTTCAAAAAACCTTAAAAAAATCCAAGTCTATATTCGAAAATGGGTGCTTCAAAAAATCGTTAAAAAATCCAAGTCTATATTCGAAAATGGGTGCTTCAAAAATCTTTAAAAAATCCACGTCTATATTCGAAAATGGGTGCTTCAAAAAATCTTTAAAAAATCCACGTCTATATTCGAAAATGGATGCTTCAAAATATCTTTAAAAAATCCACGTCTATATTCGAAAATGGATGCTTCAAAATATCTTTAAAAAATCCACGTCTATATTCGAAAATGGGTGCTTCAAAAAATCTTTAAAAAATCCACGTCTTTATTCGAAAATGGGTGCTTCAAAAAATCTTTAAAAAATCCAAGTCTATATTCGAAAATGGGTGCTTCAAAAAATCTTTAAAAAATCCAAGTCTATATTCGAAAATGGGTGCTTCAAAAAATCTTTAAAAAATCCAAGTCCATATTCGAAAATGTGTGATTCAAAAAATCTTTAAAAAATCCACGTCTATATTCGAAAATGGGTGCTTCATTAAATCTTTAAAAAATCCACGTCTACATTCGAAAATGGGTACTTCAAAAAATCTTTAAAAAATCCACGTCTATATTCGAAAATGGGTGCTTCAAAAAATCTTAAAAAAATCCACGTCTATATTCGAAAATGGGTGCTTCAAAAAATCTTAAAAAAATCCACGTCTATATTCGAAAATGGGTGCTTCAAAAAATCTTTAAAAAATCAACGTCTATATTCGAAAATGGGTGCTTCAAAAAATCTTAAAAAAATCCACGTCTATATTCGAAAATGGGTGCTTCAAAAAATCTTAAAAAAATCCACGTCTATATTCGAAAATGGGTGCTTCAAAAAATCTTTAAAAAATCCACGTCTATATTCGAAAATGGGTGCTTCAAAAAATCTTTAAAAAATCCACGTCTATATTCGAAAATGGGTGCTTCAAAAAATCTTTAAAAAATCCACGTCTATATTCGAAAATGGGTGCTTCAAAAAATATTTTAAAAATCCACGTATATATTCGAAAATGGGTGCTTCAAAAAATCTTTAAAAAATCCAAGTCTATATTCGAAAATGGGTGCTTCAAAAAATCTTTAAAAAATCCACGTCTATATTCGAAAATGGGTGTTTCAAAAAATCTTTAAAAAATCCACGTCTATATTCAAAAATGGGTGCTTCAAAAAATCTTTAAAAAATTCACGTCTATATTCGAAAATGGGTGATTCAAAAAATCTTTTATTCGAAAATGGGTGCTTCAAAAAATCTTTAAAAAATCCACGTCTATATTCGAAAATGGGTGCTTCAAAAAATCTTTAAAAATCCACGTCTATATTCGAAAATGGGTGCTTCAAAAAATCTTTAAGAAATCCACGTCTATATTCGAAAATGGGTGCTTCAAAAAAATCTTTAAAAAATCCACGTCTATATTCGAAAATGGGTTCTTCAAAAAATCTTTAAAAAATCCACGTCTATATTCAAAAATTGGTTCTTCTGAAAATCTTTAAAAAATCCATGTTTATATTCACAAAAAAAAATAAAAATTTCCGTTTATGTTATATTGTCGACTATGACTACCCTTAAAAATCCTAAAAAATGCTGGCAAAAATCGTTTTGTTTGTGAAACTGTGTAAACTTATATGAGTTCAGCTTCCATTCACTTATAAGCCAGACATGATGAAATCCGACAAACTGAATTGATATTGACCATTGATATTGATGACTGTTTTATGGCTGATCTCAAAAAATAGTGATGATATGCAAAGTTCGAGTGTCTGTCTGGAAGTCTCGTACATTTTGCATAAATACTAATAACAAGTTTGTGCCTTAAGTCTTTCGTTTTGTCACAGATTTATCTGTCGTTTATTGGTCTCATGCACTACATGGCTCTATGCCAAGTTGACAATTTGCTTGAAAACAGATCATCAAAATATATACCCTCGTGTATGTTTGTTTGTGTTTATTTTTTGCTGCTTCTGCTGCTGATTTGCAAATTTTATGAATTGTTTTTTGATTGCTTTCGAATTGCTGGATTTGGTTTTGCCAAAAATGTTTATTGATTTCCCCCACCTTAGATTATCATATTTTACCGTTAAACGTTTATTGTTTCTTGTTAACTCGCTTGCTGGTTATTTTTTGAAATATGTTTTTATGATTTCATTTTTACGCACACACAAACAAATGTTCTTGTGCTGGTGGTTTTTTGTTCTTAAGTTATTCCTTTGCTGATCGTAATTGAATTTCGCAAAAGTGCTGCAATTTGAAAATAAACCTAAATTTATGTTTTTTTGATATGCCTTAAACGTTGAGAAAAACATGTGTTTATATGGCATTTAAAGCTAATTTAATGGTTCTTTAATATTTATAGCTGATGTTCTCATTTTTCTGGTTAGAATGTAAAGCACATTAACAATTTCTGCTTTTTGAGCTTGTTTAAGCTGGAATACACTACTCATGGCATTTGAGGAATCTATTTAAGACAATATTAAAAAATAATTCCATGGCTGACAACGCATCCTCTTAAAAATCTTTTAAAAATGCAAGTTTAGAAACATCCACGATTGTGGCCGACAACATAATTTGTATAAGGGAAGCCATAAGTCCCCCAAAACGTTTCAAAATTAACCACCATCCTTTACACATCCCACACAAAACTTTAGTTGAATCTACATTTTTGTTACAGGTTGCTTTTGTGGTCTCTATTACAGCGCAATAATTTTATTGTTGGCAGTGTTGATTAGATCTGCCAGCCCCTTAGAATTAGAGATCTCTTCATAAGTAATTTAGTATAGTCGTAAGCTGTCGTCTAAGCAGACTTATTCTTCTGTACTTCTTTCCATTTATTTTTGACTTATTTTGATTTCATAAATACAGTTGCGATATTATAGTGTGTAGTTGACGGAATTCAAAGCTTCTGCAGGTCCAGTCTCTAAAAATTAGGGATCTCTTCATAAGTAATTTAGGCCTAAGTAATTTAGGCCTACAGGAATGTATAGTCGTTACCTGTCGTCTAAGCTGACTTATTCTTCGGTACTTCTTCCATTTATTTTTGACTTATTTTGTTTTCATAATTACATTTACGATATTATAGTGTGTAGTTGATGGTCTTCACTGCTTCTACTTCAAAACCAAAAAATATACAATTCTTGGCAGTGCAAATGATGATAATCACCTCTGTTTACACTGACGATCTTCAAAAAGTGGAAACATTTTCATTATACGCACAGCGTTAATGATTTTTCGGTTTGAAAAAATTCATTGCAACGCCAATGTTGAAATTGTTAGAGAAAATTTAAAAGCTTTTGGTTGCAATTTTCGCACTGACCGTTTAAGAAATGATTAACAAAACGTGAAGTTGTTCATGTTTAATAAAATTTCGTAATATGACATTGTCCAAAGAATTTCAAAACATACTCAAAATGGAAAAGATAAAAATTGAAGAAGCGTAATATTGAGATATTGATGTTGTGGATTGGTATGAAAATTTCAAGTCAAACGATAGAAAATAGAGTTTTAACTGTTTGTATTTTTATACCCTCAGCATTTATGCTAACGAGGGTATATACACTTTGATACGACCAAAAATGTGCTTCATCGAAATAATGGTATTAGACCCCAAGTATATTTAGACGAAGTTCGTTTTAGACAATTTGGAGCCGATTTAGCCATGTCCGTCCGTCTGTCGGGCTGGCTGGAGCGCACGATAACTCTCGAACGGATCGACTCCTTCGGGTAACTTCCCCACAAAATTTTAAAATGATTGTGTAAAATGGTGTGACCGATAACTAACAAAGGGAGCAATCGATTTGGTCCAAACTTTGCACATCGTATTATTCCTTCCAGATATAGATCGGATTCGAATATGGACTATTTCGGTCCACTCCTTCAGGAGTGAGATATTAGCCTAAAAGCTCCAAGAAACCCTGACGGCACCATCCAAAAAGGAAAATCCGCAATGTAATTCTCGCAGGTAGTTTCTGATTGGTGCAGATTTTGGAAATCGTATTATTTCATCCAGCCATGTATCAAGTTGGAATATGGACTATATCGGTCCACACCTTCGGAAAAAGTGAAGTTTAAGATCTCCTCTCCTATCGTTTTGATTCCCTTTTCAGAGGGTTCTTATAGCAGCCTTATTTATAACGGTACAATTTTTCCGGAGAAAATCAATACCTTCAGAGATAATATCCCAAAAACTTCAAACCCCTGCCGGCATATATACTATAAAGTATATATGGTCCAGTCTTCATATATCCCCCATATGTCGGTTGCTCCCCATTTTCGATATTTTGCAGGATTCGGCGTCATTATCAAATCGAAATGGATGACATTTGGTATTTTATCTTCGAGGGCGAAAATAAAACATTCCAGAAAAAAATTTTAAGTATAGGTCCACATCTTTATATAGCCCACATAGAAAGTTGTGGCCTCAATATCCAACCGAAATGGCTAAAATTTAGTATTTAGTTACGTTGGGGATTCCAAACTTTCCTCGCATATAACGCTACCTCCAGATTTTCGGTATTTTGGAGCTACAAGTCTTTAAATTCCAACACGTTCTGAGAGGTGGCCCGTTATTTCAATTTGTGGCTAAAAACTCGATATAAATTGTGTAGGTTCGTAGATTAGGGAAGTGAAGGAATGTCTGTTACTGCTTCCTTATACATATATACATATTGTGCCCAACAGCCATTTAAGATGGCCATCTTGCCATTTTTACCAGCTTTCGGGTCACTATTTCAGGAGCATAGAAACTAACTACAGTAAACATTTTAAAAAAGATCACCAAGATGTCCTTTAAATGCATATAAGAGAAATATGTTGTGAGGGAGTTACCCGAAGAAATTGTCCGATATATAATTTCTTGGAAAGTTACGAACAATATGTAAGTTATCGGGCTCACCAGCCATTTGTGCAGACTTACTTATTTACTTAGGTGGCCCATTACAGAACATTTGTTCCATAGACCGAATTAAGAAAAGATCTCCAATTCTCTCTCTTTAGTGCTTCGCTTTCTGGAATACCGCGCCTTGTCATCTCTTCATCCACTTGTTGTTGTGTTGTGGCTTTGTTTTTGAAGTGCTTACTTAAGCCAAAGTAGCATCTTTTGGCCAATACAATTCTTCTTTTTATTTCACAACTGATGTCATTTGTTGTGTTTACGGCGGTGTGGAGGAATACGAAGTCTTTTACTACCTCAAAATTATAGGAACCAACTTCAACAGTTGGTCCGATCTCAATGGATGCATTGCGCGTCGATACCATCAACTTGGTCTTCTCGCCGTTTACCGCCAGACCCACTTTAGCAGATTCTCCTTTGACCTTCATAAAGGTATCGGTTACTTATTTTACTGATCGTCCCATAAGTCTATATCATCATGACCATTGGTGTAGATTATGCCACTTCCTTTGGCGTTTGCCTCTCGTATAACCTTTTCTAGGAGGATGTTAAAAAGATCACACGAAACGCTGTCTCCTTTCCTGAAGCCTCTCTTGGTACAAAACTCTTCGGAGAGGTTCTTTCCTATTTTAACAGAAGACCTTGTGTCAGTTAGTGTCATTTTACAAAGCCGAATGAGCTTTGCGGGGATACCAAATTCAGACATAGCTTGGAATACCTTTGAACGTAGCGGGCTGTCGAAGGCTGCTTTATAATCGACAAAAAGGTGGTGGGTGTCGATCTGCATCTCTTGGGTCTTCTCCAGGATTTGCCGGAGGTAAATATCTGGTCAATGGCGAACTTGCCAGGTCTAAAACCGTATTCGTATGGTCCAATTATTTCGTTGACCATGGGCTTTAGTCGTTCGCACAATATCCCTGACACTATCTTGTAGGCGTAAGCGAGAAGACGTATGCCCCTATAGTTGGAGCATAAAATCGTATCTCCTTTCTTATGGACAGGACATAGGATGCTCAGGTTGCAATCGTCGGGCACGCGTTCTTCCTACCAGATGGAGCTAACTAGTTGATGCATACACCTTATAAGCGTGTCGCCTCCGAGCTTAAACACATCGGCTGAGAGGCCATCAGCTCCTGCTACCTTATTATCCCTCAGTCGGTTTATTGCTGTCTTTACCTCATATTGACCGGGTGGTATACATACAATACCATCTTCTGGGATTGGGACTGTGGTATCTTCGTCGTCTTCGCTGCTATTGGATACCAACAGATTTGAAAAATGTTCTTTCCATATCCTGAGTACACTATCTGTATCAGTTACCAAATTACCTTGCTGGTCTCTACAGGAGGATGTGCCTGTACCAGAGCCATCAGTTTGATGCTTGACTCTTTGGTAGAATTTTCGGACTTCATTCTGGCTCCTGTACATCTCGATTTTTTTCACACTCCCGCTTTTCCATCTCTCTCTTTTTACTGCGGAAAAGACGTTTCTCCTCTCTTCTTTTCTCCCTGTATCTCTCTCGTGCGCTACGCGTTGCTACGGATTGTAAAGTAGCCCTATATGCCGCATTTTTCTTTTCGGTGGCAGCACTGATCATACCATGGATTCCTTGGTGGAGGTCTCTGGTATCCAAGCATGGATTTTGCGGCTGTTTGTATGGAGTGGGCAATGCTTTGCCATTGCGCTGAGATGTTATTGGGATGAGGAGTGCTTTGATTAAGCAATTGGGCTAGTTGAGTGGAATATGCTGTGGCTATCTGTTGTGATTGCAGCTTACCGATGTCTAACTTTCGTGTTGTGTCTGTTCGTACTTTGTTTGCTACGCTTAAGCGGGTGCGTACCTTTGCTGCAACAAGGTTGTGGTCCGAATCAATGTTTGCGCCTCGGAACGATCGTACATCCACCACGCTCGATGAATGTATTCCATCTATCACAAAATGATCAATTTTATTTCTTGTTTTATGATATGGAGACAGCCAGGTGCCCTTATGAATATCGATATGATTAAATCTGGTACTGCTAACTACCATGTTTTTTGCAGCTGCAAAGTCTATCAGCCTCATACCATTGTCAGATATTTCACTGTGGAGACTGAATTTCCCGACTGTTGGGCCAAAGATATTCTCCTTTCCAATTTTGGCATTAAAATCGACTAGAATGATTTTAATGTCATGGGCAGGGCAACGGTAATAAGTTTCTTCTAAGCGCTCGTAAAATATATCTTTGGTCTGTTCGTTCTTGTCTTCAGTGGAAGCATGAGCGCAAATAAAGCTGATGTTGAAGAATTTTGCTTTTAATCGAATTGCGGCGAGTCTTTCATTCACTGGGGTGAAGCTGGAGACCAGATGTTTTAACCTCCGACCAACTACAAATTCGCAAACAAACTTATGCTTTGTGTCATGCGTCACCTTTAGGTGTTGTTGTGACGCCTTTCCAAATCCATCGTATTTCCTGTATGGCAGTAATTCGGCCTTGAAATTTTTGAAGACTGCACATTCTCTATAAAGAGTGCGAACATTCCAGGTGCAGATTTGCAGATCACGGTCCTTAAAACGTTTGCGGGGTTCGTCAACTTTAGAGGGGTTTATTTTTCTTTTCTTTTGTTTTTTCATAGTAGGCTGTTCTAGGGGAGGGCTACTAACCCGACGCCCAAGCCCAAGTTTTTAACGTTCTTATGTGTGAACGCGCTGCACATGTTAGCTCACTACCTTTAACGGTTGTTAAAGGCAGTTCCCCAGGTGACACCACGCGGAGGTCAGTGTCCACTTGATGAAAGAGGGACCAAGATAAATCCAGGGCTTTGCCATGTTAAAACCGGTCAGGACCGTTCCTTGGTATCTTCCATCCCCTACGTCATTTGTGCAGACATGGGGTTTATTAATCCAATGACACATAAGTCAGAATAAACTCTGAAAAATTGAGTGAAATGTACGGCTGTATAGAGGCTACATACGTATGTTGTCTAGAGGTGCAGGGGGAGTGCATTGCCATGGCATGTTGGAACATTTTTCCTATTGCTGTAATCCCAATAGTCCAGCAACTATATCACTTCACCGATGTTTTTTTATGAATGGCCGGCCACTGGCCAAAACAGTATCATTTGTTACCTAATTTAAATCTAATCAGGTTTCCACCATCGTGAGACTGTTCATAAAGGTACTGGCATTTGTAGTTCCGTGGGAAAACATTTCCTCTAAGATTTCCTCTAAGACTTCCTATTTGAAGAATATAAATCCAAACATTTAGGATATCGAAACTAAAATTGTTAATAATAATAAGACCTGTTCTCCTCTTTTTCCCAACTCTTTCATATCACCCCAATATTAAAAACAGCAAAGAATTTCACACATGAACAATTGACCAAAACCTTCATACCGGATAAACGAATTGGTTTTGGAAAATATGTTTAATAAGCTTTAAATCACATGTAATAGGGCCATATTCCACGGACTCATCAAAATTGCATATCCCCCCTTTAACACCATTGTTTAAATGGGATAAAAGAAAGACTTTTTACTTAAGACGGAATTGAGATCATCATCACACTAAAAGATTATAAAGCAGCAGCAGCAGGAGAAGAAAAAACTTCCCGCTTAAAAAGGAGGCCGAACCACCCAATTCTCCAGCTTAAAACAAAAAACAGGCAAACAAACCTTACCAAATTGTTTAACAAGTTAAAAGGGGTTTCATTGCCCTTGCAAGACCATGAAGTTAACTAGATGCTCGTCCTACCTTGTTAAGCGTTAAAACGCGTTTTCGCGCGTGTTTCTTTAATAAGGTTTCGCTGGGCTGGAAATGATTTTGAGGTGCGTGGCAATGGTTAACTGGTTGGTTAGCTGGTTAAAATTGCCACCGTTACTTAGTTAATGTGATGGTTTGCAGTTTGTGTGTATGTACGTCCATCCAAAGGACGTCTTCAGCAATGGAAATGTTTTTATAACAAGCCAACGAAGTCAACACTAAAAAGGGGACGTGAAAAGGCACGTGAACCGTAACGTTTACTACTGTTAAGCCACTTATGCAGCATCTCAATGCCTTGTGATTACACGCATTCAGTCGAAGTGAATAATATTTTGCAACATTACCGCAAAAGTAATCATGTTTGGGATCAAGCACTTGCCGCATGAAAGTGAACTTGAGTTTTTTTTTTCAGTCTGAATAATGCTTTTGTGTTGCGCTCGCTCATCTTAAAATCTGATTAAGAATATTTCAATTAGTACCACTCACTGAACGCGTACATAATTGACTTGATGGTAAAATCATTCAATGATTTCTATCAGATTTCAGCTTCTAAGATGTTTCGGCATCTAAAAGACAATAGTAAAAGGATGTATGTACATAGTTGAAGGTATGCTAGAAATGGGCATAGTGTAAAAAGTTTGGAATAGATGTGACACATTACTTGAAAATCTGTGGGCATTTGGAATGAGATCATAAAAACAACAATGTTGTTCATAATGAAATTATTCCTCACAAGTCTCCCTCCGCACAACTATTTTATCCATGTTAACATAAAATATTAAATCAAATTACAAATATTTTGCAATGCATTCCATGTTTTATCAAATTTGAGGTATAGCTTCTTATCATCACAGCTATCACGCGAATTTCGTTTAATACTAAATTGAGTCATAAATATTTTGATAATATTATGAAATGATCGTAAATTAACTTTCAAATATCTCTCGAAATTGATGAGAAATTTATTATTGGGGGGAGGCTCAAATTGTTTTTATATGGAAATAAGTTTTGCCAAATATCTCGGTTTCAATTTGCCATAAAATATAATGAGAGTGAAAAATGGAATACTAATTTTTAAACGTGAAGTAGAAAACAATGAATTATGACTTATTGTAGTTAATTGTGTATACTTTTATGTAATTAGTGATGTATCTAGAGTCACATATGGGACTAATGCTGAAGTAAGGTGTCCGCACCTCAACCAAACATAATGGCGCAACAATTATTTTATGAGACCGTGTCCAAGAGCAAAACGTTTTGAGACAAGAGCTCAACAGGCGTAAATTAGATTGAGAAGAGTGACGATGGAAGTTGCCCGCATAACTAATTCATATTTTATATAGTTCTGAGGTAGTTTATGGATTTGAAATGCGAATATTTTTGTAGATTGATTGTTTATTGGGTCCCTTTTAAAGATTTAACAATTAATTTGCAAAAATTTCACTTAATTTTTAATTAATTTCTCGTAGGAAATCGGACCCACACAGCCACCACTATGTGACATGACATGTTTCGCCTTTGGTAATGAAGGCTCCTCAGACATATCGGATGTGGGACGGCTTCGCTATCATCTAACTTTCAAATACAATTTGTTTTTTACAATTCTGAATGTTTTGTTCAGTAATTGTATGGCTTTCCTGACAAGTGCTTCTTAGCGTAGTCTTTGAAAGTTATGAGTTTGGCTCTGAACACAAACACGCCGTGACAACACTTTTTTCCTTGTGTTTGTACAATTAATTAATTAGGCCTGTCTTGAGATTTAGGCTAGCTTTTGTTTTCAGAAATAGGAAATTATGTCTCAATCAATATAGCATTTTTGTGCATTTGATAAAATACCGTTAAACATCGTTGTCCAGATTTTGTTAAGTTGTTGCATAGTGTCGTTTTACAAGAGCTGAATTTTAAGACTTGTTAAGGCTGGGCAGTGGCAGAGAAAGTGTTTAGTTAACCAAGGTTTCCTATTAGGATGCCTGTTAGTCCACTCATCTCTACCTTACTTAGAAATAGTAGGTTCTTTTTTGTCCTCATCAGAGTTTCCTAATAGTATTTTGGTGTTTTCCCTATCTCCTCACTATTCCAAAGGAATATGTGGACAACTTCGTCCTTGTTTTTATACCCTCAGCATTTATGCTAACGAGGGTATATAAATTGTGGTTGATTCAGCCATGTCCGTCCGTCTGTCTGTCTGGCTGGCGGGAGCGCACGATAACTCTCGAACGGATCAACCGGTTAGATCCAAAATTTGGCTTTCGTATTATTTTGTTTAAGCTTAGTTTTAGTTCGAAGAAAACCCATATCGGTCCACTCTTTTAGGTACCTCCCGCACAAAAGTTCAAAAATGCCCGCACATGCAAAGGCAACAGGTTTTTTGGACCTTTTATATCCTCCACCATAAGATGTGGACAAGCCCATTGATTTTGGCGATGGTCGGATAATATTGAGGGGTCGGCATGGGCAAAAAACTTATTTGGAGAAAAAGTCAACATTTTATTTAAAAGCGAATATCTCCGCTTCTATAAGAGGTATATCAAAAGCAAAGCTGCTAATGAAAGTAGAAAATATCGCCTTTGCAACGATGTAACGTAGGTTGTCTTAGGTAGTCAAACAACGAAGATATCGCAATAGCCGCTAATAGAACCCAACTTTTTGCGATTTTAAAAATAATGACGAATACCACAGCTTTGGTTGTTTGGGAAAAGAAAGTCTGACTATGAAAGTAGAAAATCTCATCCTTACAATGATGCAAAGTAAGTTGGCATAGGTGGTAAAATAACGGAGATATCGGAATAGTCCGTAATACATCCCATTTTTATTTTTTTGTAAGCGAATATCTCTCTCGAAAACAAAACCTGGCAAGGAAAGTAGAAAATATCACCTTGACAACGATGTGAAGTTGGTTGTCATAGGTGGTCAAACAGAGATATAGCAATAGTCGATAATGCATCCCTTTTTCCATTTTTGTCAATTTAAAGCTCAGAATGTCTTGATTAATATAGGTCTCTTTTCTTAAAAAGCACCCATCCGTCGTTGCTTTTGGAATACATAAGAATAAGCCATTGTTTTTTGCCCATTCCGACTATTATCTTTCCCTTCGAGGCCCCCATCAACACCAAAAATACAGTGACCAATCGATCAAAATTGAAACCTGTAACATGATTACAATAAAATTGGAAAATGGAATGTTTTGCCGACTATTGCTTTATCTCCTTTTTTTGCCCTCCTACGCCAGCCAACTTTGCATTGTTGCAAAGGTCAAGTTTTCTTTTTGCCTATTCCGACCCTGAATATAATGCGATTAATCAAAATCAATAGGTTTCTTCCAATCCGGAACCCCCATAAACCCTAAAATTTTGTGACAATTTGCTCAAATTTGCCACCTGTAGCGTTATTACAAAGTTTAGTTGGACAGACGAGTCTATTGGTAAAATAAAGGTGGATCTAGCTCCATTATGTCGCTATACACTATGGGTCCAATGACAGGTTTCTGAGGCAAAAAGTAAATTGTTAAAGTCCTATATTTAAATAAAATAGTAACAGGAGCGTTAACATAATTAATGAAAGCACGATGTATTTTTTGTACAGTTTGCATTATTGTTTATATGTTTTTTTAGTAGATCTCTTGGTATCACGACGTATCCGCGAAACTATAAATATGTGGTAGAAGGCTAGTGAGTACTATATGTGTAGAAAAATTTATCCCCGGATGGGCCCGGCAGCTTATAGAAACCTATTTACATATAGCGTGGCACTTAAAAATATGGGTATTTTTAAGTGCTGGGATGGGCTTG
Organism: Musca autumnalis; assembly: GCF_047663935.1. Taxonomy (NCBI): domain Eukaryota; kingdom Metazoa; phylum Arthropoda; class Insecta; order Diptera; family Muscidae; genus Musca; species Musca autumnalis. The sequence continues at coordinate 220,663,257 of NW_027411866.1, forward strand.
GCTCGATGATGCTCAATATGACACAAGTCGCCAAATTTTATAGAAATCTTAATCGAATTATACCAAGCATTGAAATCTGTTATGTTCAAGATCATTTAATTTAGTAACTGCGACTACAAACACCTACTACATTTAGGGATCACTACCTGTAATAATGATAGAGGTAACAATTACTATTATATTGTATACCAATACGTCTAATAATCTTTGAGATTTCGCGTTTTGTTAAAACCCGATGTGGTGGAGGTATCCCGCCCCCTCCATTTTTCGGTATAAATACTACCTTTCCATCCGTTTAGATGCAGTTTTATTTCTAACATAATGATAGCCCTGAATAATAGATGTATACATATATCCGAACTGATCATAACCAAATTTCCCGGAAGTGATTCTAAATTGAACAGAATTACCATATCAAATTTTAAAGCGATTGGATGCAAATTGTCTTCTTTGTGCGTCATAAATACAAAATCGGATGAAACATATATGTGAGAGCTATATTTATACCGGAACCGATCCCAACCGATTCCAGTATGTTTTTATACTCATTATAAAAATCGGAAATTTGAAAGATCCAGCTGCTTCCAGTGACTTTTTGCCACAAAAACATGTCATTGAGCCCATAGCGGTTTGTTACATACTTTTTGGGCTAAGATTAACTTATTATACCCTCCCCAAGTAGTGATGTAAGTTATTAAATTTGTCAACTTACATAGGCCCTCGTTTTGTTATAACGCCAGCATCTCCCTACAACAAAAAAAGAGGAATTTGTAGCCTCCTTGAAAAAATCACGTTTTTGACTATAGAAGGAGACTTTATTTTTTTTTTTTGGGAAATCCACGCTTTAGTGTTAGACTTATGTTAATGTTATGGACAGGTCGTCGGTCAAATGTTATTTCGAGCTGCCCGAAAATAATATCTTTGGTCTGTTCGCCCTTGTATTCGAACAGGCCTGAACGAAGATGAAATTAATATTGAAGATTTAAGCTTTTATTCGAATTGTTATAAGACTAGCATATAATACGATGAATCCTGAGGATCGAACTATCTTGAAGGCCACAGTCAATGTATTATCACATTTTTGGCGAAACAAACGCAAACACAAACTTAATATACCTTCCATACTATACCTTCCATACTATAATTTATATATATTCTGAGTAGATCTATGGATGTCCGTCCGTCCGTCTGTGGTAATCACTCTAGCATTCACAAAAATGGAGATAGGACACTGAAATTTTGGGAATATGCGTCTTTCGATTGCAGGCAGGTCAAGTTAGAAGATGAGCTATATCGGTCCACGTTTTGCTATAGCCCCCATATAACGGTACCTCCCGATTTCAGGTATTCTGAAGTTTTTAGTCCCATTTTCAAACCGAATTAGCTATAATTTGACATTGAGGTTTCCTAGTGATAAACGAACTTATATTCCTAAAGATATGGGCATAGGTCCATGTTTTGGTACAGCTCTCATATAACGGCATATTGAGGATTTTAGCTAAACATTTTAACCTAACTAGCTGTAATTAGACATTTGAGGTTCTCAGTGGTCACGAAACTTCTCCACCAAAAATCGTCAACATAGGCCCATGTTTTGGTAAGGCCCCCATATAACGGTACCCCCCGATTTTCGATATTTTGATGATTTTAGCTAAAAATGTTAACCTAACTAGCTGTAATTTGACATTTTAAGATCTCAGTGGCCACAAAACTTCTTAACTAAAAATCGACATTATATGTAGGTCAATGTTTTGGTGTAGCCCCCATATAACGGTACCTCCCGATTTTAGGTATTTTGACGTATTTTAGGTAAAAAAATTTAACCTAACTAGCTGTAATTTGACATTTGAAGTTCTCAGTGGCCACAAAACTTCTTTACTAAAAATCGTCAATATAGGTCCATGTTTTGGTATAGCCCCCATATAACGGTACCTCCCGATATTCGGTATTTTGAGGTATTTTAGCTACAATTTTTAACCGAACTAGCTGTAATTTGACATTTGAAGATCTCAGTGGCCACAAAACTTCTTAACTAAAAATCGACATTATATGTAGGTCCATGTTTTGGTGTAGCCCCAATATAACGGTACCTCCCGATTTTAGGTATTTTGACGTATTTTATATAAAAAATTTAACCTAACTAGCTGTAATTTGACATTTGAAGTTCTCAGTGGCCACAAAACTTCTTTACTAAAAATCGTCAATATAGGTCCATGTTTTGGTATAGCCCCCATATAACGGTACCTCCCGATTTTCGGTATTTTGAGGTATTTTAGCTACAATTTTTAACCGAACTAGCTGTAATTTGACATTTGAAACTCTCAGTGGCAACGAAACTTCTTTACTAAAAATTTAAATTCTCAATGGCCACGAAAATTCTTCACTAACAAGTAAAAAGGTATCAGTCGGCTTTGCCGACAGAGATATACCCTCAGCCTTTGTAAATTGAAACAGCTTTTTCCCAAAAAAAAAAAACTTATGTATTTAGGGGGTTTCAAAATCTTGGGCGTATAACCGAGAAAAATGTTGATTAGGATTAAAGTTCAAAAGTTTTTGCGGAGGAGGTACTTAAAGGAATGGACCTACATAGATCATGGGGGTGCCATAGGGGGTTTTTACAACCTTAGGGCTGTTTTCTCAAGAAGTATGGATTTGCCCCTGAAAAAAGTTTAACATCGTAATTGAGGCAGCGAACGTAAGGTGCTTCAACAAAAATCAAAGTGATTCGATAGCAGGTCTTAAAGAGAAATTATCCGACATTTTGTGTGGTGGTTTTTTGAACTTTCTGGCTATTTTCTCAGGAAGTATGGACTTGCCCCTGATGAAACTTGTACCTTCGTATGGGGGACAGTGAATACAAGTTGCTACAACAAAAACCAAGGCGATTCGAGAGCAGGTCCTAAACTGAATTTCCGAAATTTTGCGTGGGAGGTACCCGAAGGAGTTTCCGATTGAATCCATATTGTCTGATAGAAGTTTTACGATGTGCAAAGTATGGGCCAAATCGGTTACTCCCTTCAAAAGTTGTCGTGGGCACAGATCTTCCGAACATTTTCGAACTTTGTGGGTTAGGTACCGGAAGGAGTGGACCGATATAATCCATCTTCGAACTTGAACTAAGTTTGGACAAAATATTACGAAAGTCAAATTTTGGACCGAATCGGAAGATCCGTTCAGGAGTTATCTTGCGCTCCAACCACTACACACGGTGTCATAGGGGTTTTTTGTAACTTTCAGGCTATTTTCTCAGGAAGTATGGACTTGCCCCCGATGAAACTTATAGCGTCGTATGTGGGGCAGGGACTAAAAGTTGCTACAACAAAAATCAAAGCGATTCCAAAGCAGGTCCTAAACTAAACTTTTCCGAAATTTTGTGTGGGAGGTACCGGAGGGAGTGGACCGATTGAGTCGATATTTTAACCTCATCTAAGTCTGGTAGAAATTTCACGATGTGCAAAGAATGGACCAAGTCGGTTACTTCCTTTAAGAGTTATCGTGCGCACAGATCTTCCGAACATTTTCGAACTTTTGTGGGTGAGGTACCGGAAGGAGTGGACCGATATAATCCATCTTCGAACTTGAACTAAGTTTGGACAAAATATTACGAAAGTCAAATTTTGGACCGAATCGGAAGATCCGTTCAGGAGTTATCTTGCGCTCCAACCACTACACACGGTGTCATAGGGGTTTTTTGTAACTTTCAGGCTATTTTCTCAGGAAGTATGGACTTGCCCCCGATGAAACTTATAGCGTCGTATGTGGGGCAGGGACTAAAAGTTGCTACAACAAAAATCAAAGCGATTCCAAAGCAGGTCCTAAACTAAACTTTTCCGAAATTTTGTGTGGGAGGTACCGGAGGGAGTGGACCGATTGAGTCGATATTTTAACCTCATCTAAGTCTGGTAGAAATTTCACGATGTGCAAAGAATGGACCAAGTCGGTTACTTCCTTTAAGAGTTATCGTGCGCACAGATCTTCCGAACATTTACGAACTTTTGTGGGTGAGGTACCGGAAGGAGTGGACCGATATAATCCATCTTCGAACTTGAACTACGTTTGGGCAAAATATTACGAAAGCTAAAATTTGAACCGAATCGATTCATCCGTTCGAGAGTTATTGTTCGCTCCCGCCAGGCACACAGACAGACAGACGGACGGACATTGCTCAATCGACTCCAAATTGTCTGAAATAATTTCGCCCAAACATACTTGGGGTCTAAAACCATAATTTCGATGAGGCACATTTTGCCCGTATGAAAGATAGGTCCATGTTTTGGTATAGCTCCCATACAACGGTGCCTCCGGATTTGTAGACCGATTTTAGGGATCTTAGTAGTCAAAAATCTTATTTATCAATAATTATAGACATAGCCCGCATATAAAGGTTCCGCCCGATTTTAGGTACATTGAAGTTTTTATCTACTTTTTCTTATTAAATTGTATGTAATTTGGCTCATAGGGTTCCCAATGGTGGACATAGTTCGACGTATTGGTATAGCCTCCATATAAAGGTACCGTCCGATTTGAAGTTTTTATCTACTTTTTCTAATTATATTGACAGTTAGCGTTCCCAGAGATGAAAAAACTTCGACAACTAAAATTATGGACATAGGACCACGATTTGGTATTCAGGTACATAGAAGGTTTATAGTCTTATTCTGATTCAATTGACAGTAATTTGCACCTAGGGTTCCCAGTGGTGACAATACTTCTCCATCAAAAATTGTGGACAAAGGTCCACGTTTTTCTATATCGTTTTTCGGCTCCATTTCCTGACCTAACTAGTCATAATGGATCTCCAAGTGGTCCAAAAACTCATCCGCACAAAATTATATAGGAAAGAAAACTCATTATTCCATTTTACTTCACAATATATCATGGTGGAGGGCATAAAAAGTTCGGCCCTGCCGAACTTAACGCTTTTTTACTTGTTATTATTCGAGCCACCAAGTATTTAAACTGGATATTTTATTCAGTCGGTGGATTTTTCAGTAGTATTCAACTATGCTTCCCCGATAAGCGGTATACAGAAATTTAAAAAATTTTGCAAATTTGCAATAAGTTCAAAGTTTTTTTTATTCAAAATACCCAAAAAGGAAAAGTGAAATTCATCATTGAATGATGCTTAAGAAATCAATACCTTTTCGATGCAATTATGAAGGTGGTAGTTACAACGAAAATTGTGATGCTATGAAATGCGGGTCAATCAATGTAAGAAAACTAAAAAATAAATAAAATAACTTTAAAATGTATGACTGACTGACTGCCTGACTTCAGCAACTGCTGACAGTCCCAACTCATTTTCATTTTATTTTGCTAATGGCTCCAGTATAAAAGGAGCCAACCTTAAAGCAGATGCACTGTGTCATTAGACTTGCCGTTTCGATGTTTGCTTGCTTGCTGTTTTAGTTGAGTTTTCAAGTGCCTATGGTACTACTGGCTCGCAGACAGACAACCAGCAATAAACCATCAACATATGGGGGTACGTGCATGTTTTCACTCATGCGCCAGGCATGCGCCCATATTTACTTATTAATATTTTCTGGGTATTTATTGCTGCTTTTAGTACAGAGTATCAAATTAAAACGAGGACAGAAAACAACATGTTTGCATTTGTTTTAAGGGTTCATATTCCAATAAAAATTAATAAAATAATCACCTGAGGTTCAGTGTAAGAGAGAGAAAAGTATTTCTCATATACATAGATATAGTTGAGGTTTTCCTGAATAGAAATGTATATGGATCGCTATGTATGTTTTCCGTTTTCTTAGCCATGTGCGTCCCTCAATTTAAAGTGGTATTTAAAACCAAGGCAGCAATTATGGACCGGTCGTCATGTAAATGGAGCTTGGCAAAGAAAAAGTTTTTGGGTGGATAAGTTTAAAACTCCGAAATTTCAAATTATATCAACAAAAATTTTTCACAATATAATTTTTCTGTTCCTGTTGTTTAAAATATTTCCTATAAAAATACTCATACAAAAGAAAACCGCAAATTCCTTATTGTTTTAGTGGTTAAATGCGACTCACGCCATTAGAAATAGATTTTGTATTGTTGTCATCTTCATCTGGCCCCAGAGAAAACATTAGAAATGCAAACATTAGCAAAATGAACATAAAAATATAAATAAACATTTTGTCAAATTGTTGAATTTCATTGTTGGCATCTTCATATGTGCAGTCAGTCATCCAGCATGGCAGTCAATCAACCATAGTCTCGCCCAAACGACCAGGTGTGCCGTCTAGCTAGGCATTTGAATTTCGAAAGAAATCTCAACAAATGGTGACATTTGCAACCGCAGTGTCGCTTTATGTCGCTGCCAACAGATGTTTCGTTATCCTGGTAGAGAGCAGAGGACCCGCGCTTACACACAAGTAATCAGTATTTTTGGCCACACGTCTGTGTATTCATATTCATTTCATCCCGCTGTATTTGTTGTTGTTACTAGTTTAAAGATATTCTATTTCATTGTTATTGTCTTGGTTGACAAACATCCTGTGGTTGTGCAGTTACAACAATTCAATTTAGTTGTCGTTGTCCTCTTCATTGTTTTTCATTATTTGCAAAACACTCATCAGGGGGTGCGTGCCTTATTGTCATTCACTTTTATGCCGCTGCTTGCTCGCCCACCATTCATTCTTCTCTTGTATCGCTATTTTGTTTTTATTCCTGTCCAATTATAAATGACCCGTGTCCAGTTTTGTTGGTCCGCTCGTTTGTTTTCCCTTTGTCAATGCCGTCAATAAATAATTTCGCTAAAAATTGTTTACCTTTTCAGTTGCTTTGTTTACAGTAAATATCCTTTGAATTGCATTCTAATGAGCATTCAATAGGCAGCCTCTCACTGTGATCGTCGAACATCCATAGACTGTGGGTGTTCGTGATGTTGCTAGGCAAATTGATTTTGTTGTTAGGGAGTGATGCTAGGTCGACCTTGACAAGTTAGCCGCTATAGAATTTTCTAACGTGTCGAGAAATTAGAAATTTCATGCTTAAAAGATTTGTCAAAATCAAGTATAGGAAAATTCTGAGTAAAACGGAGAATGAAAGAAAAATTAGTGTACTTTTCCGTAGATTTGCAGTGGGGAAGTGAAACGCGTTCGCTGGTACCACCAGAAGTGTTTACGAATAGTTTATGTTTTCACGATATTATATTTTCACAAAATTGGGTATCATGTATTTCCCCCCTTTCAAAGATCCGTCCATCCGTTTGTTCATATACCTGAACTCCAGGTAGCCTTTCAAGGGCCTAGATCTTCTGCAGCACTAAGGGTTTGGAGTCGGGAAATTATTTTGAAACTCCCAGGAATTCGAGAAATTATATTTGACATATATTATTTGCTTTATAGTTACACTATGCAACACTGAAAATGCAAACAACTTCTAGTGTGCATTTTTTGAAAGTACATATTTAGGCTATAAAAACCATCGTAGGGTTTTGTCCTGTCAGATCCAGTTCGGATTTTATGGCCTCATCTAAACCGGGTTAAATTTACACTTTTTTGCATTGATCAGGCCTTTATCTCAGAAACGAATAGGAATTTGGCCTTGCTGTATTTAGCAATATTGTAGCCCTAAACTAGTAGAACTTATATTTTGAAAAAAACCACATAAGAAAACTCCATCTAGGGCATCAAAATCTATAAAATATGGAAAATTTTACATAATTGCTGAAATTCTGGTCAGTATCGCCTAAACTATTGGGAGTTGAACCAAGTAACCTTTTGCAAAAATCTTCCGAATAAAGTTCTTAACAATTCTTTAGAACATTCTGAAACTCTAATATGCTTACTTCATGTTGTTTCAGCGGTATTTCACTTCATATCTTTTACAACACGTATTTCAAATACAGTTCACACCAACAGTTTATTCTCGCATTTCGGATTTCACTACATTATTGACATTTTTATTAAATCGTCGTTGATGTGAAGATGTGCTGAAAACAACGGCAAAGAGATATTTTACAACAATGACATGTTCTGAAGAGTTGTGTATTACATTCCAGGAATATATCCGAAAGAAAATATACAGAAAAAATTAACGGTTTTGGAGATACGGTGCGAAATGTATAAAAATTGTGGAATTTTTATATATTTTGAAATTTTAGGCAATAAATGTAGATTTTCGAGTTCATTATTTCTCCAGATATTTTATTCTTGTTCTTATCTACAAAATTTGCTTCAGAGTTCAGAAAAAGATTCGCATTGGTTTCCGAGATATAGCCCCGAATTTCTTTAAAAACTCAATATTTAACCATGTTTAGATGAGGCCATAAAATCCGAGCTGGATCTTGTCGTTTGAGTCTGTACTTTCGAAAAATCCTCAGTTCAAATTGTTTGCACAAGATCACCTTAAAAATGTTGCACAGTGTTATTAAAGTTTAAAATACCTATCAGGGGTATTCTTAGCTGCAGCATCAGGAAAACGTGTCTCACCTCGACAAACCAGAGTAGTTTCGTTTACCAGGGAATTGAAACAGTCGGGTATTCCCAAACCCTAACCGTACTCCATCTTCATGGCCACTAAAGGGCCGTTAAATAACGCTTTTATTAGGATGACATGGTTATTTATGGTTTATTAACAAAACCATGTGTTAGCAAACATGTTTGGGAATAGGCTTTAAGGAGTGCCCCCAGCTTGAAAAGGCAAAAAAAACGTTTTCATGATTTTTTCTAAGAAAACTACGAAACCTTTTCTATAGATTTTTCTTCATCTGAAGAAGTGATGTGGCAAATGGGCGACTTCAAAACCCTGTTTTTGTTAAAGCATTTTACGATGCGAACTCTAGCTCGAAAACTAATGAACCAATCTTTTGTGGGCTTATTTAGAAAGATCTAGTCTCTCAATTTGTTTAAACAATTTTAGGTTTTACGGAAATAGTAAACAGAAAAATCAAAATTTTAACTTTCGGCTTAAAAACTGAAGCATTTTTGTCATAAATCGGACAATAAATAAATAAATAAGAAATCATTCGATGAAGGTCTAGATTTTTATGTTCTTGATAGGCCCACAAAAATATATGAGAATCGGTTTATTAATTTCCGAGCTGGAGTTGGCACCAATTTTAAAATGTCATTTCGAAAAAACACATTTTTTAGTTTCCATGCTACATTAAAAAGAGTAAATGTTTCCCTTCCAACGCTCATATCTCAGGTAATATAGTTCCGATTTTAAAATTGTACCACATAAAAATGATTTGGATTTTCTGAAATTTACAAGTGGTGGCTACCCCTTAAAGTAGCAAAACATGACCATTTATTGTGTTCATCGATACTCGTAATATTATACGTGACATTTATAACAAAGTTATGTGGAAAGTGCAAATGAGAATTATATACAATCAAATCAAACAATTCAGTAACAGGGTTTCTGGGTTGACAATAGTTTTTGTAAAAAATCAAGATTAGATTATGGTATTTTTAATTATTTTTACCATATTGCGAAATTTCGCAAGTTGTTTTTATACCCTCAGCCTTTAGGCTAAGGAGGGTATATACACTTTGATACGATGAAAATGTGCCTCATCGAAATAATGGTTTTAGACCCCAAGTATGTTTGGACGAAATGTGTTTCAGACAATTTGGAGTCGATCTAGCCATGTCCGTCCGTCTGTCTGTCCGTCTGTCCTGCTGGCTGGAGCGCACGATAACTCTCGAACGGATGAACCGATTCGGTTCAAATTTTGGCTTTCGTAATATTTTGCCCAAACTTAGTTTAAGTTCGAAGATGAGCTACATCGGTCCACTCCTTCCGATACCTCCCCCACAAAAGTTCGAAAATGTTCGGAAAGTTTGTGCGCACGATAACTCTTGAAGGGAGTGACCGATTTGGTCCATACTTTGTATAGCGTAAACTTTCTACCAGAGTAATATAAGGTTCCAATATGGTCTCAATAGGTCCACTCCTTCGGGTACCTCCCACACAAAATTTCGGAAAAGTTCAGTTTAGGGCCATCTCTCGAATCGCTTTGATTTTTGTTTTAGCAACTTGTATTCACTGCCCTACATACGACGGTACAAGTTTCATCAGGGGCAAGTCCATACTTCCTGAGAAAATAGCATGAAAGTTGCAGAAAAACCCCTATGACACCGTGTGAGGTGGTTGGAGCGCAAGATAACTCTCGAACGGATCTGCCGATTCGGTCCAAAATATGGCCTTAGTAATATTTTGTCCAAACATAGTTTAAGTTTGAAGATAAGCCATATCGGTCCACTCCTTCGGGAACCTTCCCCACAAAAGTTCAAAAATGTTCGGAAAAATTGTTCGGAGTGGCCGATTTGGTCCATACTTTACACATCCTAATATATCTACCAGATATAGATGAGGTTCAAATATGGACTATATTTGTCCACTCCATCCGGTACCTCCCACACAAAATTTTCGGATAAGTTCACTTTAAGACCTGATATCGAATCAGTTTGATTTTTGTTGAAGGAACTGCCTCAATTACGATATTTAAAGTTTTTTTAGGGGCAAGTCCATACTTCTTGAGCAAACAGCCCGAAGTGTGTAAAAACCCTCTATGACACCATATGTTGTGGCTGGAGATCCACTTCCATAACGGTCAATGTCGATCCATTCCTTTTAGTATCTCCTTCGCAAATTTTTTAAAACCCCCTAAATACATACGTATTTTGGGAAAAAATTGTTTCAATATACACATGCTGAGGGTATACCTCTGTCGGCAAAGCAGACTGACACTTTTTTACTTGTTATTTTTAGGTTTGGAGCAAAAATGTTATTTTTGGATTACAATAACAATGCTTGAACAATAAATTGTTGGAACAAACATGAATATGTTTGTCCCAACAAAAGCGACAACTATTTTTTCTCTGTGTGTATGTATTGGACATATTATGCATAGCAATTTTTTGGTCCATATGTAATTCCTCCTGCACGGCAATGTTACCTACTAGAGAATATTCCGTATTATAGTTTTGCACGCCCGTCGTCCCATTTGTTCACTAAATATTGTGATAAAATTTCAACACACCATTATGGACCAATCTGGTATTTTATCATCTATCAAGATGTCGCAATTATGAAAAGGAAACCGGAAAGCTAGCACTTCCTAGTAGAGTTGTAGGCCATCATATGATCGGCCCGGCATGGATTCCGGCAAATGCACAGCACCACAAGAGCAATATATGCCATATCCACACATGCCTGTCAAAGACTGAACCAGAATAGGCTGGGTGGCCGAACAGTTATGGAAACTCTTGACTTATCGAAGGGCAAGTCAAAAAGTCTTCTCACCAACCGTGTTTGAAACGATAATATCTGTGGACGCCAGTCGTTTGTGGAACTCAGAAATAACAAGTAAAAAAGTATAAGTCGGCTTTGCCGACAGAGATATACCCTCAGCCTATGTGAAATGAAACTTTCATCTACGGCCAGATCGAATGTATTTATGGTCTTTTCATTATTTTGTGGCCTTTTTGGACATTTGAGTTTGCCGACGAAAATATGGATTGGGATTACAAGGAATGAACCGACATAGTCCATTATGGAAGTGGATATTAATTTGGGAGTCATATCTTTTCGATAGATATCGCGCCCACTAGTCATTACAGGATTTGTCCACAGAAAACATAATACCGTTGTAAGCAGGACAACAACGAACAGCATCGGCATACATTTCCAAAGGATCATCGTACAGACCTTACACAAACGTTGTACTTTGGTGAAGTTTAGAAGTTTAACTTAATTTGAACAAAATATTAGGAGATCCAGAGTTTGGACCAAATTTGTTCATATAATTTACGTGAGATTTTTGAAATATTGGGGGGAACTACCGGAAGTTGTGCACCGGTACTGCCTATCTTCGACCTGAAAGTATGACAAAATAGCAGGAAGGCCAAATTTTGGACAAAATCGATTAGTTCGAGAGTTATCGTGCTCTCCAGCCACTACATATGGTACCATAGTGGTTTTATTACACCTTCCGGCTGTGTTCTCAAGAAGTATGGACTTGCCCCTAAAAACCTTTTACGATCGTAATTGAGGCAGCGAATGCAAGTTGCTTCAAAAAAAAAAAAAAAAAAAACAAAGTGATTCGGGAGCAGGTCTTAAAGTAAACTTATCCGTAATTTTGTGTGATAGGTGCCCAAAGGAGTGAACAAACATAGTCCATATTCGAACCTGATATATATCTGGTAAATATATTAGGATGTGTAAAGTATGGACCAAATCGGTCACTCCCCTCAAGAATTATAGTGCGCACAATATTTCCGAACATTTTTGAGGTAACTCAAAGGGGCATGATATCGCCGACTTTTAAAGTGCTGTATAACCTCAGTAGTACATTCTTTTGTACTTATTCGTGTTTGTTTTATGACTTGTGAACAGAAAAAAAACTTTTTGACCTGACTATATAGGTATCACAGCACTATAAAAGTCGGCGATATCATGTCCCTTTGAGTTACATTTGAATTACAATTTTCTACTTTATTGTCGAAGAAGAAACATTCTTCCAGACCAATTTTCGACCATTTATGATACATGTGGTCAACTATGGTGGATTTGTGAGTATGATAATACTTAAATTTGTACTGCGGGGATAGTTAAAAATTAATCCTGAGCTAAAATACCAACTATTTTCAATGACCTTCCTAATTTATCCATCCTAATAATATGGTTAACACTTGGTATTTGCTTTCAGACAATTTTCGAAGCTCAGAAGAGATCTAACGAAATCAAAAAGTCATTTTAAGCAGGTTTATAAAACGTTTTTGTTGGAATATTTCTTGATTTTATCTGAAAGTTCTTGGTAACTTTTCCATGTTGAGAATTGAACCCACGTTCCTAATAAAGCGGGTCAAATTTGTTGTAGGATTTATCAGAATGTTCCATTTTACTAAACTAAACCAAAAAACTGCGCAATATTTGCATGGGTAGTGCAATTTTTCAATTTTATTTGATTCAAACCTATTCTGATGATCGCAAAAATTGGACACTTTTTTGTAAATTTTTTAATATAGTTGAGATATTTTCCGAAAATATGGCAACACCGTTAAGTTTTTTCTAGGGAATGTTGGCATAGTATAGGACTCTCAAAAAGTTAATAGTATGGATCTGCAATACGAACACATCAGAAGATACCTTAACATATAAAAAGAAAAAATTCAAACCTATTCAGATGATCTCTAGTGTATAGCTATGTATTAGGCGATTTTCAGAATTGTGTAGCCATTTTCGGACGTATGAAATTGCCAACAAAATATAGATTTTATCATTGATCACAAGGGTTGCGGAGGAGATAACTAAAGATATGGACCGGACCGACATAGTTAATTTTGGAAGTAGATCTTATTTTAGGGGTCATTACTTTTAAAAGACATTGCGCCCAACAGTCATTTCAGTTCGTCACAGTACAATTGTCAGCTTTTCTCAGGAAACCCTTGAACAGACCCTAAACTGCATTAAACAACTATTTTGAAGGTTTTTGAGGGATGTACCCAGTATGGTTCATTTTCGAGCTAAAACTAAGTTTAGACAAAGTATTACTAAATCCAAAGTTTGTACCAAATCTGTTGCTCTGTTCAAGAAAAATCGCACATACCGCTTTAGCAAAATCTTGAAATTCGGGGGAAAAATACCAGATGAAGTCACCATCTTCAAACTTTATAAAGGGTTGGAAAAATATTGCGCTAAACAAAGTTTGGACGAACGCAGTATCCGGTTCGCAGTTGGAAAAATATTGCGCTAAACAAAGTTTGGACCAACGCAGTATTCGGTTCGAAAGTTGTCGTGCGCACCAGCCACTACACATGATGGCCGAAGGTATTCTTTACAGCTTTTCGGTCATTTTCTATGGAAGTATATACCTGCCCCTGAAAAAGACTTGTACTGTAGTAATAGGGGCCCGAGAACACTTGTTGCAAAAAAGCAAAGCGTTTCCAAAGAGGACTTTTTATTTATTAATTTATTTCATATTTTTATTTTACTTATAACTGAATTATTAGCATAAAGGAAGTGAAGCAATGACTACTGAGGTCTTAAGCTTACACAATTATCCAAAGAGGTCTTAAACTGCATTTCTCTGAAAATTTTTGAAACACTCTGTGGAAGGTTACCGAAAGGGTGAATCGATATGGTCCATCTTCGAAGTTGATCAAAATTTTGACAAAATACAACGATGGTCAAATGTTGGACCGAATCGGTTTATCTGTTCGAGAATTATCGTGTTCTCCAGGCAGCTAACCAGACGGACGAACATAGCAAAGTCGACTCCAAGTTTTCTGAAACGGCCCTTAAACTATTATTTCGATGAGGCACAAGTTGATTGGGAATAAAATGAGTTTATGCATTTTTTGCTAAAAGAATGTATACATGTATAGACCATGGTCAGGGTGCCAGAATTTCATTTTAAAAGAATTCAAGACTGTTTGTCAGATTTTTCCTAGTTCCTGATCAATTTATGAGAAGAGCCACGATAGGAAACCAGAATTATTATAAGAGAAGTCCGACGATTGGACTCCAAAATTAGTCTATTGACAGATGCAAGATTGGGCGACAGAATTTGTCATTTACATACCCGCGATTGGGTGCTTGAATTTCATCGTTCATAGACTCACTATTGCTCAGCATTTGTTCTCTTTCAATAAAACAGCGATTGGACACCTGAATTTCCGAAAATGAAAAATCTACCATATTCCGACACCGCAGCGTGATAAAAGACAAAAAAAGGCACGGGGCTCGGCGGTTTTTCCTTTATTTATATAACTCCTATATTCTACCTGTAAATATAACAAGTAAAAAAGTATCAGTCGGCTTTGCCGACAGAGATATACCCTCAGCCTGTGTATATTGAAACAATTTTTTCCACAAAAAACGCATGTATTTAGGGAGTTTTAAAAATTTTGGGCGTTTGAACTGACAAAAATGTTGATTAGGATTATAGATCAAAAGTTTTGCGGAGGAGATACTAAAAAGAATGGATCTGCAGCCACTACATATGGTACCATAGGGGTTTTTTACAACTTCAGGGATGTTTGCTCAAGAAGTATGGACTTGCCACTGAAACAACTTTTACCATCGCAATTGAGGCAGCGAATGCAAGTTGCTTCAACAAAAATCAAAGCGATTCGAAAGCAGGTCTTAAAGTGAACATGTATCCGAAATTTTGTGTGGGAGGTACCGGATGGAGTGGACAAATATAGTCCATATTTGAACCTGATCTATATCTGGTAGATATATTAGGATGTATAAAGTATGGTCCAATTCGGCCACTCTCTTCAAGAGTTATCGTACGCACAATTTTTCCGAACATTTTTGAACTTTTGTGGGGGAGGTACCTGAAGGAGTGGACCGATATGGCTTATCTTCGAACTTAAACTATGTTTGGACAAAATATTACTAAGGCCAAACTTTGGACCGAATCGGCAGACCTGTTTGAGAGTTATTTTGCCCTCCAACCTCCTCACACGGTGTCATAGGGGTTTTTTGCAACTTTCAGGCTATTTTCTCAGGAAGTATGGACTTGCCCCTGATAAAACTTATACCGTCGTATGGAGGGCAGTGAATACAAGTTGCTAACGCAAAAATCAAATCGATTCGAGAGATGGTCCTAAACTGAACTTTTCCAAATTTTTGTGTGGGAGGTACCCGACGGAGTGGACCGATTGAGTCCATATTAAAACCTGATCTAAGTCTGGTACACGCTCCACGATGGGCAAAGTATGGACCAAATCGGTTACTCCCTTCAAGAGTTATCGTGCGCACAAATTTTCCGAACATTTTCGAACTTTTGTGGGGGAGGTACCGGAAGGAGTGGACCGATATAGCTCATCTTCGAACTTAAACTAAGTTTGGGCAAAATATTACGAAAGCCAAAATTTGAACCGGATCGGTTCATCCGTTCGAGAGTTATCGTGCGCTCCAGCCAGACAGACAGACAGACGGACGGACATTGCTCAATCGACTCCAAATTGCCTGAAACACATTTCGTCCAAACATACTTGGGGTCTAAAACCATTAATTCGATGAGGCACATTTTGCCCGTATGAAAGTGTATATACCCTCGGGTATAATAAGTGATATACACCAGTTAGCATATTCCACTTCTCCTAGGTGTAAGACTTGACGTGGCGCAGGATTTAGTACTATTATAAACGAAAGAAAACTGATTGTTCCATTTAACTCCAATGCAAGCTCATAGTGGAGGGTATATCAATTTAACGCCGTTCTTACTTGTTTACTTATATAATTTATTTGGAAGCTAACATTCGACACTTTCAACAAAGAAAACAAGAGATCTGGAAAACCCATAGGAATTTTCGTCTTCCATGGACTCCAGCAAAACACTGAATCTTTGGGCGACATTTTTATTGAAAGTTGCTTACACGATGTTCATAGATGAGAAAAATCAAAAAACAAAACAAACGCCGGAGGGATTTTCTAATAAATCGCGGTTAAAGTTCACATGTTTATGGCTTCTTAAGTTTTCACGATTTTGCTTGAAACCCGTTGTAGCCGTGAAAATGCTCTTCAAGATGACCTTTATGACTTATTCCTAGGTTTTACCATTTTTGAGATACAGAAGTTCAAATTAGGGCAATGTATAGCCTCCTTATAAAACAATGTGATGTATGAAAATTAAAACCGCTTACACCTGGGAAGTTGTTGAAACAGCAATGCTCATATATGTATGTGAGAAATCCAAGGACAAGAACGAACATTTATTTTAAGTTTTCTGGATTTTGCTTGGAAGCAGCAAGTCATATGGAAGAGGGACTAATGAAAATGTTGTAGCAGTGAAAATCCTCTAACCTAGGAAAAAGTCATAAAGTTCAATCTTTTAGAGAATTTTCACTGCTACAACATTTTATCTAATCCCATAAAAAATGCGAACTTTAACCGCTATTTATTTGAAAATCCATCCGGGAATTTTTTTCTTGTTTTTTTTTGATTTTTCTCATCTATGAACATTGCAGTTTCAGAATCCGCAAAAACTTCCCAGGTGTAAACACCTTTCATTTAAATTTAGTTAAGGCGGACCGTGTTTAATGTATATGCAAAACAAACGTACGTTTTGCTGGCGATCTACTGAGCATTAGACTTTTGAAGTTCCCATTTAAAAATAAAAATCGACGTAGAATCTTGTCTCGAGCTAACAAATAGTTCAGACCACACATTGTTTTTCTTTAAGTATTTATAATCCATTGCAAATGAATCTTAAATGGCGAGGATTAAATTTTTAATAATTTATGGATAAAAAAACATATCTTTGAGGATTACTCGCTACCGAAGCATTTAAAAAATGAACAATAATGTAGTGGCATTTAATAATTCTTAAGCCTCCTGTAATACCAGGATTAATATCAGTTCGTAGCTAACATTTGCATAGTAATTATTCCTCATTTAACCCTCATTTAGGGGCAAATTATGGCATGCAGAAAAGGCTAAAGGTCCAGACATGCCACCGATAGTGCTCTCATTGTTTCCATAGGCACATTATTGTGCCGTTATAACACAACGAAAAACTAGACAAAGAATCTTTGCTGGTGGGCTTGAAATGAATTTCAAATATTAAAAATATTCATATTTCTTGAGTTCTTTTCCAGAAAATACTTACAATAGCATAAAAGAAGCAAAGAAAATTGTCATTTAAGTGATTGATATTCCTTGGAGATTTTTAGTTCGAAAATAATCCTTTCTTTCATACAAACGTGATTACTTTTCCTTGAAACTTCCGTATTTCAAAAAAAATTATAATTCAAATGAAAGGGATAACTACTGCTACTGCATACATATGCAAAGGATATTCTTCTCATACACCCTTTCAATCCTTTCTTTCTTTTATCCTTATGAAAACCACAAAATGCACAGTTATGATTATTGTTGCTTTTGTCACCCTTTAACCTTTTTCTGAATTTTAAAGACACAAACGTTTCATATTTTCTTTAGTCGGGATTAATGTTGTCTTGTGTGTTTTCCTAGTGTGTGTTACATTCTTTGGAAGTATCCTTTCGTTCCGTTCGTTTCCGTTTTCCCTACTTCCTTAATTTGTTGTTGTATTCAACTTTTAAGTCGATGGCTCGTGTTTAACTATAAATTAACATTTCCCGTGACGTTGATCCTTTTTCTCATGGATTTGAATGTTTTGATAGGTGTTGCCCACTTAAGTGGCTTAAAGACGAAAGAGTTGAAATTTAGCACGAGTATTTCATGAGAAATGATATCGAAGAAAAAGACAAGTCCTTTCACACTTTACAATTGGGAAAATACTGTGAATATTATTGAAGCTAAGTGGAAATTTTGATTTTAATAGGAATTTTTCTTTAGAGATAAAATTTGATTTTTAGGAAAATGATTATCAATGACCCATTCCAAACATATGAATTGCCGTTAGTGTTGTATGGGTGATATACTCGTACTATATTTAACTCATATGCTAAACTATGCTAAACATGGTCTTTTATTGAATATATTTTGCAAAAAGGGCTGAAGACAAAAGTATTGCTAATTTGGTTTGAAAATACAAGGTACAAGAATAAGAAGTAAAAAAAAAAGAGAAACGTGGCCTCCACCGTGTATGGATTAATTACTTTTTATACCCTAAACCACTATGTGGGGAGGGTATTATAACTTGCTCTTGAACAAAAATCGAAATAATGTTCGTATACCTTATATATACCAAAATAAATATACCAAAATTAATATCTCGACGAGCTGAGTTCATCTGGATATGTGTGTCCGTCCATCTAATTCTTGTAATCATGCTACATGTCGCAATTTCGTTCGGATCGTCACCAAATTTTGGGTGTTGAGAGGAGGGGAATAAGCCTATTAATTTTGGTGATATTCGGATAGTACTCAGGGGTCGGAACATGCAGAAAACTTATTTGGGGCTTCTATAAGAGGTATACCAAAAGCAAAACCTAACAGTGAAAGTATAAAATGTCACCTTCACAACGATACAAAAGGTTGGCGTAGGTGGTCAAACAACGAAGACATCGCAATAGTCGAGAATCCAACCCAATTTTTTTTTTTTGCGAATGTCACAGCCGTAGTTAGGAACCTTCCAAACGCAAACCCTGACAAAAATTCAAAAATTGTATGGATTAGAGATATTTCGATATTTCTGTTGTTTAACGATCAACACCTAAATTGTAATGGTGAGATGAGGTGACGATCCAATCAAAATTGCGACCTGTAGCGCAATTGCAAGGTTTAGATGAACTGATGGAGGAACACACAAAGCCAGATGGACTGATCTCGTAGAGACATTTTGGTGTATATATGTAAAGGTCTACGATCATCATTTCGATGTCTTTCAAGGTTTTGAGCCAACATTAACATATACGAGGGTTGCTCTATAACTTTCTGGCCTAGGCAATAATGCTTGTTGCCAGGTGCCATTTAACATTTATTTTTGGAAAGTTTGACAGTTTTAAGCCTAACGTACTCAGGACAGTTTAGCATACGACCATGTATTGTGTTGTATACAGTGATTTGAAGAAATACAATTTGCAAAAAAAGTACTTGGCAGCAAACTTACCACAACTCTCTTTCAATTCCCTGAAGATGATTGGAGGTTCCAATCGAAATATTGGAAAATAAAGAAATTTAAATCCGAACATCAGCCAAACACTCCTTAACCCGCAAAAAAAAAAATAAAATAATTTACTTGTGATCATTTTCGTCCGATCATTTCTCACAACTTTCAACGTGGAAAATCACGGCCAAAGTGCATATGAACGCGTAGACATTAACCGACAAATTCCATATGGAACGTTTAATACCCCAATTGAAGACCAAATACCAAATTTCAGCCATGTCGATGGAATATTGAGGCCACAACCTTCAAAATACCGGAAATAGGGAGGTACCGTTCTATGGGGGCTATACAAAGTCGTATACCTATACCGACAAATTTCATATGTAGCGTTTAGTACCCCGCATGAAGACCTAATATTAAACTCCAGCCATTCCGGTGGAATATTTAGGTCCCAACCTTCAAAATACCGAAAATCGGGAGGTACGTTCTATGAGGGCTATATGAAAGCGTGGCCGCAAGCTTAAAACACTTAAAATCGGGAGGTACCGTACTATGGGGGCTATATGAAGGCGTAGATCTATAACGACAAATTTCTGAAAAAATATTTTATACCCCCAACGAAGACTAAGTACCAAATTTCAGCCATTTCGGTGTGATAATGAGGCTAAATCCATACCAAATTACAAAGCTTTATCTTAAAAAGTGAGAGCTGTATCTTTATTTCAGCAGACGGAAGGACCGACGGAGGGGCGGAAGGACAGACAGATAGAACGACATGGTTATATCGACTTAGAATTCACCCTGATCAAGAATATATACTTTATAGGGTCTCCGATCAATATTTCTATGTGTTACAAGCGGAATGACAAATTTAATTATACCCTCCATATGGAGGGTATAAAAAGTTTCAGTTGCTTTGCCGACCGAGATATACCTTCAGCCTACCTAAAGGAATGGACCGACATAGTCCATTATGGAAGTGGATCTTACTTTAGGAGTTATATCTGTGCGATACATATCGCGCCCACTAGTCATTTCAGTGGGTCATCGTATAATCTGTGGACCAGTATACCAGGAAGTATGGACTTGTCCGCGGAAAATATAAAATCGCTGTAAACAGGACCACAACGAACAGCATCGGTATAATTTCCATAGGATCTTCGAACAGACCATAAATTGCACTTAGATACAAATACTGAACTTTGGTGGGGGAGGTACCCTAAGGAGAGGATCGTAATGGACAATTTTAGAAGTTAAACTAAATTTGGACAAAATATTAAGAGATCCAAAGTTTGGACCAAATTGGTTGCCCCGTTCATGAAATATCGTGCATACCATTTTAGTGACATTTTTATAAATATTGTGGGAAAGTATCGGAAATTATGAACAGGTATTACCCATCTTTGAACTGCCACCCACTACATATGATGCCGCAAGGGTTTCTACACCTTTCGGGCTGTTTTCTCAAGAAGTAAGGAGTTGCTCGTGAAAAAACTTTTACCGTTGTAATTGAGACAGGGAATGCAAATTGCTTCAACAAACATCCAAGTGATTCGAGAGCAGGTCTTAAAGTGAACTTATCCGAAATTTTGTGTGGGAGGTACCCGATGAAGTGGACAAATATTCGAACCTGATCTATATTATGATGTGTAAAGTATGTACCAAAACGGCCACTCCCTTCAAGAGTTATCGTGCTCATAAATTTTCTGAACCTTTTCGATTTTTTTTGGTGTAGGTACCGGAAGAAGTGGATCGATATGGCTTATCTTCGAACTTAAACTAAGTTTGGATAAAATGTTGCCAAATTTTGAAATTTTGAAATTTGCGCTCCAACCACTACACACGGTGTCATAGGGGTTTTGCACCTTTTTCCCAGGAAGTATGGACTTTCCCCTGATGAAACTTGTACCGTCATATGGGGGGCAGTGCATAAAAGCTGTTACAACAAAAATCAAGGCGATTCGAGAGCAGGTCCTAAACTGAATTTTTCCGAAATTTTGTGTGGGAGGTAGCCGAAGGAGTAGACCGGTTGAGTCTATATTAGAACCTCATCTAAGCCTGGTAGAAATATCACGATGTACAAAGTATGGACCAAATCGGTTACTCCCTTCATATGTTATCGTGCTCACAAATTTTCCGAACATTTTCGAACTTTTGTGGGGGAGGTACCGGAAGGAGTGGATCGATATAACCCATTTTCGAACTTAAACTAAGTTTGGACAAAATTTGTATAAATGGAACTTTATATTTTTTGGTAAAATAACAAATGATTCACACTGGTATAAAATCATTGGTCTGTTCCAGAACAGAGGTCCGCAAAATGCCACTCGCTTTTTATGCATATTCGCGTTTTCGTGCCTTTTTTATTGCTTGCTATTGACATCACACTTTATTGCTATTGCTTGTTGTGTCTTTTCTTTCGTGAGAGTGTGCAATTGGCACATTCACTCGAAACGATAGCAGTGACAGTCACCACACTAAAAGAGCTCATTGCCTTTTTGTTTTGATAATGCATTCGCACAAGCACGTTGCAGTAAAATAAGCAGTAAATATTTCTAGTCGGATTAAGATGTTAATATACAAATAGAAATTAATATTGAGACAATAAAAACAAATATTAACGATGGTGTTTATCGTATTGTTAAACAAACTAAAAAAGAAGCTAAATTTGGAAAATGTATTCATTTATTCAAACAGAAAATGATAAAATAATTGAAAATGTTGTTATTTGTGTACAATGTAAACGTATTTTAAAATATAATGGGAGGCAGACATCAAACCTAGTTCGCCACTAATGCTACGTTTGACAACAACGTAATGCTCCTTTAAATGTCGGCAGCAACGAAAATAAAGAAAAATTCTTGGTGGCATGTTCGCAATGGGTTATTGAGGATTGTCGTCCGTTTTCAGTTGGTGACTTATAAAATGTTTATAGGTATTTAAAGTATTCAGTTTTCAATAATTTTGAATAAAATTGTTTTCCTTGGTACAATATATTTGATTTGATGTATTAAATAATTAAAAAATGAAACAAAAACATGTGTCAACGCATTTAATTTGTTTAATCATTTTATGATGGCCAGCAGAGCGGCCAGTAATCTGTGCTGCTCGCGTGTATGTGGTGGTGGTTTTGTGGGTGATCATAATTTGGAAAGCAGTACTGTGCATACTGCATTTGCGAATCAAGCGAATACAAATGTAAAAGCAAGCACTGCACGCACTAAAGCAGTGAATCTTTTTTATGGGTGAATCTGCTTTTTGGCACAATCATATTTTATAGGCAAGGCACTGCACTATTCGGTATTTGGAAAAAGCATGAGAGTGTGCCTTTTATATGCATTTTGCGGATCTCTGTTCCAGAACTGCAAGAATCTACTAATTTTTTCCGATAACATAAAGGAAAAAATGTTATCGTAGTAAAAAATAGTAGCTTCTTGCAGGTTCTGGAACAGAGCAAATAACTTTATTGACAAAGTTAAAAAAGTAGAAAAAATAGTAATTATTCGAATTACAATGCCAAACAATACTTAACATTTTTTGCAATTAATTGTAGTTTAATACAAAAAACTCAAGAAAATCGAGGAGTACAATCATTGACAAAAATTTATTTTGAATATTAAATCGCGAAAATTGCATCCAAGCAGACGGTGCATTTTTTTCTATTTAAACCAATATTAAAGAATTTATGATTATTTCTTTGCATATAGTTTATACAGATTACGACTTTTTCAAGGCGCGAATCAAAAACTAAGTGAAATAAAAACCACTTTTTTGCAAACGTGCCCGGTTTTACTCAGAATTTCCCATAATAAGATACTTATTTTCATTCGAGTGTTATAAAAATAGCAAACATTTTGTTGCACTCTTCTAAATCAACTTAGAATTAAATTAAACTTGGAAATTTTTAGGGTAATCAGATTTAGGACCATACAGCAAAATTTTCATTGTGTTTAATTTGCTGGATGGTCTTATTGACCTATTTATCGATATAGAGTCGGAAACCGATTAGGTTGTTTGGTATCAACTAATCAATTTCATTTCCAATGTAAAATATTTTGTTGCTATTCAAAGTTTGAATACAACAATATGGACTTAAACTGTAATAAAAATAAAATTGTGTAAATTTTAGAATGACCGCGTATACAGATTAAACTAATCTCCCAATTCTTTAGTATAAATAATTCTTATGTTTAACAGGAACGATAAACCAGTAAGGAAAGTATCGGAGTCATGTGGGGCCAACTGTATAGACCATCATATTTTCCCAATCTCGTCACAGTATTACAGATATAGCGTGCTTGGTTCATCAAATAACTCAAATCGACCGACTTATGTAATTTTCAAATACCGTCACACCTTCCAAATATCACTCATTTACTCAAAGACTGGTATAACTAAAAAAATGGTTTGTGTCGTAGCCCAGGAAAAAGTTTGCCTCCAAAGAGGCAGTTAAATCATATGTACAAGTGATTTGGAAGTGCATCAAATTATGCATTTTCTATCAAGATTTTTACAAGAGCGTGATTACTAAAATATGCACTCCATTGCACTGCATTCTAACTGACCCTTTGACACCGCATTTTAACTGACCCTCTGGCACTGCATTTTAACTGACTCTTTGGTATTGCATTTTAACTAAACCTTTGGAGGTAGAATAGGATGCAGTCCAAAGCACGTGTTTTGATACATTCTGCGGAATGTGTGCAAGCCATTACAAAATATCCCAGAACGAATAAAATGCATTTATTATTTGTGTAAAACAAAAATATTAAGAACTTTATTACATTAACACAATTTATGAAAATTCTCCATTTAATTCAATCGCAACCATGCGTGTTTCCTCCGCTCTCCATTTAATCCAAGCTGAACTGTTCTTGCTTCATCCCCTAAATGGGTTTGATATTGTCTTCCCATCACCAGTTAAGATTTCGACATGTACTCCAACAGCACTCCATTGGGAAATTTTCTTACCGAAAAAATTTTCGCAAATTAAATATTTTTTTATTAACAAATTTTTGGAAATGTTAACACGCTTATCTCTTTTTGGAAAATGTATGCTGCTGCCTGTAGAGATGTACAAACTGATTTATGTACCTGTAGGGATCTCTAACAACTGCTAATAAAATGTAGCGAACGGAGTGCCTTTTTCACGACTCCGTTTGGACTGCATCCGGATGCTGTTAAATTGTGAGGAATTGGAGTGCCTTTTTCACGACTCCGTTTGAACTATATCAAAACATGCCGTGAAAGAACTAGTCCACATTGCACTACTTCCAATTTATTTTGCTGGGAGGGGATGCGTGATACCAAACAACGGTCTTCACCGGCTTTAACATGGCAAAGCCCAGGATTTATCTTGGTGCCTCTTTCATCTCAAGTGGACACTGACCTCCCCGTGGTGTTACCTTGGAAGCTGCCTTTAACATCCGTCAAAGGTAGTGAGCTAACATGTGCCGCGCGTTCGCTCATAAGAACGTTAAAAACTTAGGTTAAGCGTTGGGCTTACTACTCACCCCGTCACAACACCGCCTACTATGAAAAAAACAAAGAAGAAGAAAAACAAACCCCTCTAAAGTTGACGAACCCCGCAAATGTCTGGAATGTCAGGGCACCCTATACAAAGCAGGTGCAGTTTGAGCTCTGGCGGATGTGCTTGGATGTACAAAGTACAAAGCTGCGATTGAATCGGTAAAATAACAAACGATATCGCACTGCAGTATAACTGCCATGAAACGAAACATGAGCTAGGTGTTGGATTTTTTAACATCAGTCTCATCTGCGCCCATGCCCCGACTGAAGAGAAAAAGAGCATATGACCGTTGCACTGGCCATGACATTAAGATTGCTGTAGCAGATTTTAATGCTAAAATTGGGGGGAAAATATCTTTGGACCTACGGTCGGCAAGTTCAGCCTTCATGAGGTAACATCCGACAACGGAATGAGGCTGATCGATTTTACAGCGGCAAGAAACATGGAAGTGAGCAGTACCACGTTTCAACACCTTGACATACACAAGGCCACGTGGACATCCCCAGATGGGAGAACAAGAAACGTCATTGATCATGTGGTGATAGACGGAAGACACTCGTCCAGTGTGTTAAATGTCCGATCGATTCGAGGAGCGAACATCGACTCGGACCATTTCTTTGTAGCAGCAAATGTACGCACTCGTCTTAATGTTGCGGCAAACTGGATGTCGAGAAGCTGCAAACACAACATATAGCACAAGGCGGTTCCGCTCTACTGACTCACATGCTGGAAGACGGCACTGCCTGTCCCGATAATGTGGAAGCGCAGTGGCAAAGAATAGTCCACTCACTTCAAACTGCCGAAAAATATGTGCTTGGGTACCAAAAACCACCACCTAAAAATCTATGGTACGATCAGGAGTGTCGTAAGGCTACTGAAGAAAAGAACGCGGCATACTGAGCAGCCCTGCATTCAGTAGCAACACGAAGCGGGAAAGAAAAATATCATGAAAAGAGGAGAAGCGTACTTTCAGAAGAAAAAAAGGTGGAGCATGAACAACGTGAGTGTGAGAAACTCGAGATGTTCAGGAGTCAGAATGAAGTCCGAAAATTTTGCCAGAGTGTAAAACACCAGACTGAAGTGTATGGTGCAGGCACATTCTCCTGCAAAGATCATGAAGGGAATCTGGTAATTGATACATATAGCGTACTAAGGATCTGGACGGAGCATTTCATGAAGCTCTTAGTATCGAATATTTGCGACGATGAAGATACCGCCAGAACCAATCGCAAACGACGACGTTGAATGTCTTCCACCTAGCCAAAGCGAGGTCATGACAGCAATTAATCGACTGAAAAACAATAAAGCAGCAGGAGCTGATGGGCTGCCCGCCGAACTGTTTATGACCGGTGGCGAGATGCTGATAAGGAGTATGCATCAGTTAATTACCGAAATTTGGCAGGAAGAAAGCATATCCAACGATTGGAACCTCAGGCTCCCATGTCCAGTACAAAAGAAAGAAGAAAAGATGGTGTGTACAAACTACAGAGGCATAAGTCTGCTACCAATCGCATACAAAGTGCTGTCGAGCGTACTGTGAGACCTGGTAAATCGACAATTGACCAAATCTTCATACTGCGCCAAATACTGGAGATGAGCCACGAAAGACAGATCGACACATACCACCTGTTCGTCGACTATAAGGTCGCCTTTGACAGCCCAATTCGATCAAATATGTTGCCAGCCATGTCTGAGTTTGGTATCCCTGAAAAACGTAGACGATTATGCAGGATGACATTGGCTAATACGAGATCAGCTGTTAAAATCGGAATGAATCTTTCGGAACCTTATGAAACAAAACGAGGTTTTAGACAAAGTAACAGTCTATCGTATGACCTATTTAACATTCTATTGGTAAAGGACATACGAGAAGCGAATGTATATACCGATAGTGATAAAAATATCACTATATACAATAAGGATATAATGTTACTGGCGTACGCAGACGATAATATAATAGGTCGATCAACTCGATTCGTAACAGCCACCTTTGCGAAAATTTAAAAAGGGTCTGCCAAAGTGGTTCTGGCAGTCAACGGCGATAAGAAAAAAAAAAAACATTGTTCCACAACATCCCATACGGGACAAGGGAGACTTCTCTCATATCAATGAGTGCACCCCGATTCATATTTAGCTCAATGATATGGGACCTACTGTTTATCGCCGAGTCCGAACGGCGTGTCTTAAGACACCACTTATGGAGAAGTTTTTCATGGCTGAAATACTCAGGAAATGTCGCCAACATTACTGAGGGGTATTTTGCCACCGTTTGAAAAAATGTTTGATGTTGCTTGGCCGGGGAATCGAACCCCCGACCTTCTGCGTGCAAGGCGGGCGTGCATACCATCGCACCACGGTGGCACCCATCGGCGATAAGACAAAATTTATAATATCAACAGGCAAGATGTCCAGTAGACTCGGACCAACTGTTGATGTTCAGAATTACAATTTTGAGGTAGTAAATGACTTTATCTACCTCGGTACCGCCATAAATAAAGCTAACAACATCAGTAATGAAATCAAGAGAAGAATAATATTGGCCAACAGATGCTATTGTGGTCTAAGTAAACAGTTCAAAAGTAAAACCACCTCTCGTCAGACCAAACGTACACTCTACTAGACGTTGATACTACCCGCACTTATGTATAGATCTGAACCATGGGTACTTTCGAAAACAGATGAGGCAGAACTTGCTGTGTTTGAGAGAAAAAAGCTTCGAAAGATTTATGGACCAATATGCGTTGATTCCTGGGATGTTTGTGGAACAATTTATATTATTTTGTTGACATTCAACTTTTGCAGAACAATATTTAAATCAAATTTAAATGAGTTCAGAGATTTGAAATAACTCCTCTCACTGGTCACAGAACAGACTTATGTATTGTCCTAAAATAAAAAGTCAACTACCTTAATATATCCTTGGCTTTTCTCTAATAGTTTTCTTTTAAAATGAATAAGTGTACCGTGGTATTTATTGTTCGTTGCTCAACCTTGTAAAGGACTGCAACAACAATAAAAATTGGTTTAACATTTCGTAGATTTCTTGTGCATTAATGTTTGATTTGAATGTTCCTACTTCAAATTAGAATAAGTCTCTCTTGCCTTTATTGTCAAAATTGTGTGTTCGACTCACACCCGTAAATAGTTTGAATGCCAAAAGATTTCTCAAAATAATTGAGTAGTCTGAAGATACGTCATTAAAATTGACAAATTCCTCTGCATTATTCAAATTCACTGTCTGGAGATGATATCGCCAAACTTGGCGGCTTCCACAAAACAAACGAAAAATACATCGATAAAATTAATTTTTGATTGCAGGCCAGAAAAAAATTCTTCTTTCTCACCATGAACCGACGAAATGATCATGCTTACGGGCTAACAACAAGCAATTTCACAAATTTGTCCAATAATATAGAAAACATTTGATATTTATTTATTGGACAGGCACCTAACCAGTTGGTCGGTCATTCGAAATTAAAGACGAAGAAAAAAATTAAAACATTTTCTATAACATGTGGTTCATGCGGGATAGATAATGATGTTGATGATCACGAGGATAAGGATAAAACGAAAGGCAATTTTTGTTAGCGGTTGGCGGTGGTAGAAAACGTTGCTATAAATAATCGCACAGTTGGCGGTGACACTTGAAGCAAAAATTTACTTGCTAAAAAATCTGCTACCAATTTGTTTGTGTTGACTGTTTTGCATGTTACCAATTTGATTACCAACTGTGTGTGCCCAGTTGAAAGTTAACAATGCCACCTCATCCATACCAGACATACATACCTATACAGCTTAAGGGCAAACAGCGTAAGCCCAGTTAACATATTTGATTTTGTTGCTAATATAACACTACGAGGGTAGATAAAATTGGTGTGTTGCGAAACACAATTCTCGAATATTGTTTACCTTCCATTTGTATACTGAATGTGAAATAAACCTTTCCTTTCTGTATGTCTACCCTTACTTTCGAATCCATTACCTCGTTAAATTTCGTTCTCTGTTTTTCGTTTACAATTTAAACAAATTAACCAAGTATGAGATGTAGTTTTTTTGTTGGCGGGGGAATTTAGTCATGATTTGTTGTGATCATTGTAGAAATTGTTGGCGGTATATTTTACTGGTCGTTTGTCTCTTAACTACTGGACATAACCAATTGCTTTAATTTTTCTCTTAAACAGAAGGACATCACTTCTGCATCTTTTACACTCCGCAGGCAAAAAACTAGTGACAGAATGCTGAGAAGCAACGAAAGAAACTAAATGTATGGCGGCGGAAGATCTTGACAATTTTACAAATTATCAGATGATATCAATTTATATTATTGTTTATTGTTCCTTTGCTACACCAACAAAAGACTTTAAAATAACAAAGGGTTGCAATCACAGTCGACAAAGTTAAAGGCAAAATAAAAAGTGAACGGAACAAAATTATAGTTGTGAGAAAAAGTATAAAAATCGAACGTGAGAAATCACGTTAATCACAATAATTTTACTATGGGGAAAACAAATTAGGTTTTATTTATTTTAAGTTTTCAAATGTGATAAACAATTATTGGCCAACAGCTTATATACCATCAACAAAGTACAAAAATAAATGGAACAATGGAGCAAAATACATTGTCCTGGATATACAGATTTTTGAGTTGTATGTTGCTATTAACAGTATTAGTTTTTAGTGTATTCTAAAGCAGTTGTTTTCGTATGAGATTACTTTTCTTTAAATATTTCTAAAGATTTAAATGGAAGACTTATTCGCGGAAAAACTCATTCCATTAAGCCAATAATCAATGTTTTTAAGAAATGTTGATGTTTTTCGTAATATTTAATGTTCCATTTTATCAGCATTTCAAACTCACGATTGTTTAACTTACTGTGAATAAATATTACATAACTGCGTGACTCCTGCACAGAAAAAATTGTAACCATTTGATAAAAAATTCAAAAATCTTATAATTTTTTAATTGATTTTTTGCCGATAAAATGATGTTCGTATCGATAAAAAATTTGTAGTTTTCATTAGAAATTAGTTTAATAAAGCAATTCTCATATTAACTAAGAATTTTGTTGAATTTTATTTTTTTCAATCGATGAAATATTGTTCATATTTGCAAACTGGTTAATCGATTTTTTAATATTTATTTGATAAAACAATTGTCACATATACAATAAGGTTTGTTAAATATCAATAAAAATATGTTTATATTTACAATTATTTTGTTGACTTTTTTGCTAAATGTATAGATATGCAAACACAAAAGCAATATGGCCTAGCCAACGCAATCGTTGCATCTCGATATGTTTATCTATACTGATGTCGTTGAATAGCAGATACAGCTCGTGGTTCATACGACGTCGATATTCACCGTCAACGCAGATTGGCCCGTAGATCTTTCGAAGAATTTTTCTCTCAAACACGCCAAGCAGTGCCTTATCTGCTTGCGCAAGTACCCAGGCTTCGGAACCAAACATCAGCACGGGTAGTATCAGTGTTTTTTAAAGCGCTATTTTTGTTTGACGAGTTGTGGCTTTGTTTTTGAAGTGTTTATTTAAGCCAAAGTAGCATCTGTTGGCCAATACAATTCTTCTTTTTATTTCACATCTAATGTCGTATGTTGTGTTTACGGCGGTGCCGAGGTATACGAAGTATTTTACTATCTCAAAATTATAGGAACCAACTTCAACAGATGAACCGATCTCAATGGACGCATTGCGCGTCGACACCATCAACTTGGTCTTCTCGCCGTTTACCGCCAGACCCACTTTGGCAGATTCTCCTTCGACCATCTTAAAGGTATCAGTTACTTCTTTTACTGATTGGCCCATGATGTCTATATCGTCAGCATAAGCAAGTGACATGTGGCTATTGGTGTAGATTGTGCACTTCTTTTGACGTTTACCTCTCGTATAACCTTTTCTAGCAGGATGTTGAAAAGATCACACGAAAGGCTGTCTCCTTGCCTGAAACCTCTTTTGGTACAAAACTCTTCGGAGAGGTGCTTTTCTATTTTAACTGAAGATCTTGTGTCAGTTAGAGTCATTTTACAAAGCCGAATGAGCTTTGCGGGGATACCAAATTCAGACATGGCTTGGAATACATTTGAACGTAGCGGGCTCTCAAAGGCTGCTTTATAATCGACAAAAAGGTGGTAGGTGTCGATCCGCATCTCTTGCGTCTTCTCAAGGATTTGCCGCAGGGTAAATATCTGGTCAATGGTGAACTTGTCAGGTCTAAAGCCGCATTGGTATGGTCCAATTATTTCGTCGGCCATGGGCTTTAGTCGTTCGCACAATATCCACACTATCTTGTAGGCGATAGGGAGAAGACTTATGCCCCTATAGTTGAAGCATAAAGTCCTATCTCCTTTCTTATGGACGGGAAACAGGATGCTCAGGTTCCAATCGTCGGGTACGCGTTCTTCCTGCCAGATGGAGCTAACTAGCTGATGCATACACCTTATCAGCGTGTCGTCTCCGGTTTTAAACAGCTCGGCTGGCAGGCCATCAGCTCCTGCAGCCTTATTATTCTTCAGCCGGTTGATTGCTGTCTTTATCTCATCTTGGCCGGGTGGTATACATTTAATACCATCTTGCGGGATTGGATCTGTGGTATCTTCGTCGACTTCGCTACTATCGGATACCAAGAGTTTGGACAAATGCTCTTTCCATATCCTTAGCACGCTATCTGTATCTGTTACCAGATTACCTTGCTGGTCTCTACAGGAGGATGTGCCTGTACCAAAGCCATCTGTTTGATGTTTCACTCTTTGGTAGAATTTTCGGACTTCATTCTGTCTCCTGTACATCTCGATTTGTTCACACTCCCGCTTTTCATCTCTCTCTTTTTCCTGTGGAAAAGACGTTTCTCCTCTCTCCTTTTCTCCCGATACATCTATCGTGCGCTACGCGTTGCTACTGATTGTAGAATCGCCCTATATGGCGCATTTTTCTCTTCGGTAGCAGCACGACACTCTTGGTCATACCATGGATTCCTCGGTGGAGGTCTCTAGTATCCAAGTATGGATTTTGCGGATGTTTGCATGGAATGGGCAATACTTTGCCAATGTGCTGATATGTTATCGGGACGAGGATTGCTTTGATTAGGCAATTGGGCCAGTTGAGTGGAATATGCTGTGGCTATCTGTTGTGATTGCAGCTTACCGATGTCTAACATTCGTTTGGTTCTGTTCGTACGATATTCGCTATATATATATATATATATATATATATATATATATATATATATATATATATATATTTGGTCTGTTCGTTTTAGTCTTCGGTTGGAGCATGAGCGCAGATAAAGCTTATGTTGAAGAATTTTTGCTTTTATCCGTATTGAAGCAAGTCTTTCATTGACGGGGTTGAAGCTTGAGGCCAGATGTTTTAACTTCCGACTAACTACAAATCCGTTTGGCATGCTTTGTGTCATGGCAGCTTTAATAAAGAGCGTCACCTTTATGTGCTGTTGTGACGCCTTTCCCAATCCATCGTATTTCCTGTATGGCAGTAATATCGGCCTTGTACTTTTCAAGTACATCTGCCAATGCGTAAACTTCAAAAACACATTTCAAAAATAAGAATTTTTAATTTTCGATTAAGAAGTTTTGAATATTTTTAGGTAAAGATAAGAATTTTTTGGTCACTTTGTTCCATATTAGGCCGGGGCGATTTGAAACACTTAATGGGTCCTTCGCGTTTCTGATTCCTGGGATTGAACTGAGCAAAAAAGTCCACTGGACCATATGTCTACGATGAAAATCGAGCCTCCCGTTTTGACTTGAAGTTTTTTATTTACGTTTTTAGGATATTTTGGCATATAACAGTCAAACCGTTGAGATTTGCGATCCAACACAAGGACCAAACTTGTAGCCAACACAATAATTAAGAACTCTATAGTACTTCGCAAAAGTATTGGAAATCTTCTTGAGGCAGTTTTAGCCTCATTTTTCGGAAAATATCGATAAATGACACTGTGCCACAAAAATTGAAATAAGTTCTTCTGATGCGACATAAAAGCCAGTATACGTTCCCAAGAAATTCTTTCAAAAAAAAGTAGTGAATTCCATGCAAATCCCGTTGCGAGAATTCGAAACCGTAAATATATTGGATCAAGTTGTGCCAAATATTTTACGTACCACAGTGATGTACGATTTGAATTATTTTAAAAAGTGCGCTACTATTCTTTGTATACTTTAGTAGCCTACAAGGAGAGTTTAATATTTCAATTTACTTCTTTGTTTTTCAACTGATAACCATGAAATTGTTTGATACCGTTTTTCTAACTAAACAATACACCCAACGCCTTTCATAGAATATTGAAAACACCACAGCAAATTTTATTGGCCTTTACAAATTTGAAGATTTCAAAAGAGAAAAAAATACAAAAAAGTATTTACATTTAATCAGAGAAAAACTAACATTAACTTTTTACGCACAATTGATGGAACAATAGAAATTAGCAAAGAATACAATGGGAATTCAAACAAAAATTCAAACAGCTCTTCACATTGAAGCAATTGCCAATCACTCACTCTCTTTCCATGTAGTGTTTAATCCTTTACATTGCCCACTAAAGAGAGTGCAAGGATCATTGTTGGGCGAATAACTAAATCACATTCGTTATAGCAATAAAATTGAAATTTTCTTTTTTTAATATCAAAATTCCACACAATGCATTTCAAATGAAAAGATATGTTTGAAAAAAAAGAAGAGCAACCAAATATCACGAACGTGTGTGGGCTGTTATTGTAAAGGATTAGCATTTTCTGCTTGTCTTTGTTTCATGCATAAATTTTGGTTACTCGAACAAGTATTGTTTGCCCTTTTTGATTGGAATGTATCTATTAGGGTGCGGGTTTTTTTACGCACACGTTCAATGACTAGAGGACTACCTCAAAGTGTTGGTTGCTGACGACCACCCCTGAGTTTTGATCTTATCTTAGATCATTTTGGTCGTGTTACAATTTTAATCGAAGAGTATTATCTTCAAAATCACATAATTTAATTTAGATCAATGTTAAAGTTAGATGTTTTATCGTAACCGCCCATGTTAGAGATAATGATTTCATTAATGGATATTAGCGGCAGGTGAATGAATGAGCCAGCCATTAGATTGTCACAGTCAATGAAAAATAGGCATGTTGTTTTAAGGGAAATTTTTAATATTTCACTCTTATTGTCGAACAATGGCCCTTCAAAAATTGCTAAAGAATCCAACCCAGCAAACTGTTAGATGCCAACGATGACATTCAATCATGGGTGCAAGTGATCTGGCATGTCATCTTCTTAGCATCTTAATCGATGAATTTTATATGAGAGTGGACCCCAAAACTTGCTATTAATTTTTGAATCCAAAGCATGTAATTTCCACCAATGCTTTTACATGTCATTTTCACCAATGCTTTGGCATGTCATTTCCAAAAGCTTTCAAAGCTTTTGTATGTCATTTTCACCAACCCTTTGCAATGACATTGCCATTATGACGAGAGTTTTAACAACGTTGGTTGTGATTTCGAGTCTCCGACAACATCAAGCCTATTGTAAATGATTAATCTTACATTTAGAAGAATGTGTGTGTTCATTGGATCGATGGAATGGGTTCAAATGCTAATGAAAAGATCGGATCTTTCATGACTTCTTTTGCATGGGCTCAGATGCTGTTGAAAAGATCGGGTCTTTCAACAACATCCTTTGCATTGCTTCAAATGCTAATGAAAAGATCGGATCTTTCCCGACTTCGTTTGAACTAATGCAAAAGTAGCCATAAAATCACGTCATCGCATGGAACCCCTTCTTATGGTCCTTCAAAAAATCTCTAAAATACCCAAGCCAATGGTCCTTCAACAAATAAATAAAAAAATCTAAACTCATTGTCGATCCCTCAAAAAAATTTTAAAAAAATCCACATTTATTTTCGGCCAATCGTCCTTTGAAAAATCTTTAAAAAATCCACGCTTAATGTCGACCAAAAGTCCTTTGAAAAATCTTTAAAAAATCCACGCTTAATGTCGACCAAAAGTCCTTTGAAAAATCTTTAAAAAATCCACGCTTAATGTCGACCAAAATTCCTTTGAAAAATCTTTAAAAAATCCACGCTTAATGTCGACCAAAAGTCCTTTGAAAAATCTTTAAAAAATCCACGCTTAATGTCGACCAAAAGTCCTTTGAAAAATCTTTAAATAATCCACGCTTAATGTCGACCAAAAGTCCTTTGAAAAATCTTTAAATAATCCACGCTTAATGTCGACCAAAAGTCCTTTGAAAAATCTTTAAATAATCCACGCTTAATGTCGACCAAAAGTCCTTTGAAAAATCTTTAAATAATCCACGCTTAATGTCGACCAAAAGTCCTTTGAAAAATCTTTAAATAATCCACGCTTAATGTCGACCAAAAGTCCTTTGAAAAATCTTTAAAAAATCCACGCTTAATGTCGACCAAAATTCCTTTGAAAAATCTTTAAATAATCCACGCTTAATGTCGACCAAAAGTCCTTTGAAAAATCTTTAAATAATCCACGCTTAATGTCGACCAAAAGTCCTTTGAAAAATCTTTAAAAAATCCACGCTTAATGTCGACCAAAATTCCTTTGAAAAATCTTTAAATAATCCACGCTTAATGTCGACCAAAAGTCCTTTGAAAAATCTTTAAATAATCCACGCTTAATGTCGACCAAAAGTCCTTTGAAAAATCTTTAAATAATCCACGCTTAATGTCGACCAAAAGTCCTTTGAAAAATCTTTAAATAATCCACGCTTAATGTTGACCAAAAGTCCTTTGAAAAATCTTTAAATAATCCACGCTTAATGTCGACCAAAAGTCCTTTGAAAAATCTTTAAATAATCCACGCTTAATGTCGACCAAAAGTCCTTCAAAAAATCCACGCTTATTGTCGAACTAAGGTCCTGCAAGAAATCCAAGCCTATTTTCGAACAATGGTCCTTCAATAAATTCACACTTATTGTCGACCTAAGGTCCTTCAACAAATCCAAGCTTATTGTCGACCGATGGTCCTTCAAAAGAGCTTTAACAAATCCACGATTATTGTCGACCAATGGTCCTTCGAAAATCTTTAAAAAGTCCACGCTTATTGTGACCTATGGTCTTTGCAAAACTGTTTAAAAGATCCACGCTTATTGTCGACCAATGGTCCTTGAAAAAATCTTTAAAAAATCCATGCTTATTGTCGACCAGTGGTCTTTGAAAAAATCTTTAAAAAATCCAAGCTTATTGTCGACCAAGGGTCCTTGAAAAAATCTTAAAAAAATCCTTGAGAAAAGATCCTTGAAAAAAATCTTTAAAAAATCCACGCTTATTGTCGACCAAGGGTCCTTGAAAAAATCTTTAAAAAATCCAGCTTATTGTCGACCAAGGGTCCTTGAAAAAATCTTTAAAAAATCCATGCTTATTGTCGACCAAGGGTCCTTGAAAAAATCTTTAAAAAATCCACGCTTATTGTCGACCAAGGGTCCTTGAAAAAATCTTTAAAAAATCCACGCCTATTGTCGACCCAGGGTCCTTGAAAAAATTTTTAAAAAATCCACGCTTATTGTCCAAGGGTCCTTGAAAAAATCTTTAAAAAATCCACGCTTATTGTCGACCCATGGTCCTTGAAAAAATTTTTAAAAAATCCACGCTTATTGTCGACCAAGGGTCCTTGGAAAAATCTTTAAAAAATCCACGCTTATTGTCGACCATGGGTCCTTGAAAAAATCTTTAAAAAATCCACGCTTATTGTCGACCAAGGGTCCTTGAAAAAATCTTTAAAAAATCCACGCTAATTGTCGACCAAGGGTCCTTGAAAAAATCTTTAAAAAATCCACGCTTATTGTCGACCAAGGGTCCTTGAAAAAATCATTAAAAAATCCACGCTTATTGTCGACCAATGGTCGTTGAAAAAATCATTAAAAAATCCACGCTTTTTGTCGACCAATGGTCGTTGAAAAAATCATTAAAAAATCCACGCTTATTGTCGACCAATGGTCGTTGAAAAAATCATTAAAAAATCCACGCTTTTTGTCGACCAATGGTCGTTGAAAAAATCATTAAAAAATCCACGCTTATTGTCGACCAATGGTCGTTGAAAAAATCGTTAAAAAATCCACGCTTATTGTCGACCAATGGTCGTTGAAAAAATCAGTAAAAAATCCACGCTTATTGTCGACCAATGGTCGTTGAAAAAGTCATTAAAAAATCCACGCTTATTGTCGACCAATGGTCGTTGAAAAAATTAGTAAAAAA
Source organism: Musca autumnalis (assembly GCF_047663935.1). Classification (NCBI taxonomy): domain Eukaryota; kingdom Metazoa; phylum Arthropoda; class Insecta; order Diptera; family Muscidae; genus Musca; species Musca autumnalis. The sequence goes on from NW_027411866.1 coordinate 220,700,528, forward strand.
TCCACGCTTATTGTCGACCAATGGTCGTTGAAAAAATCATTAAAAAATCCACGCTTATTGTCGACCAATGGTCGTTGAAAAAATCAGTAAAAAATCCACGCTTATTGTCGACCAATGGTCATTGAAAAAATCATTAAAAAATCCACGCTTATTGTCGACCAATGGTCCATGAAAAAATCATTAAAAAATCCATGCTTATTGTCGACCAGTGGTCCTTGAAAAATTTGTAAAAAATCCACAGTCAGTGTCGACCAATGTCGACAATAAACCAATGGTCCTTGAAAAAATCTTTAAAAAATCCACGCTTATTGTCGATCAAGGGTCCTTGAAAAAATCTTTTAAAAATACACGCTTATTGTCGACCAAGGGTCCTTGAAAAATCTTTAAAAAATCCAAGCTTATTGTCGACCAAGGGTCCTTGAAAAAATCTTTAAAAAATCCACGCTTGTTGTCGACCAAGGGTCCTTGAAAAAATCTTTAAGAAATCCACGCTTATTGTCGACCAAGGTTCCTTGAAAAAATCTTTAAAAAATCCACGCTTATTGTCGACCAAGGGTCCTTGAAAAAATCTTTAAAAAATCCACGCTTATTGTCGACCAAGGGTCCTTGAAAAATCTTTAAAAAATCCAAGCTAATTGTCGACCAAAGGTCCTTGAAAAAATCTTTAAAAAATCCACGCTAATTGTCGACCAAGGGTCCTTGAAAAAATCTTTAAAAAATCCACGCTTATTGTCGAACAAAAATCCTTGGAAAAATCTTTAAAAAATCCACGCTTATTGTCGACCAAGGGTCCTTAAAAAATCTTTAAAAAATCCACGCTTATTGTCGACCAAGGGTCCTTGAAAAAATCTTTAAAAAATCCACGCTTATTGTCGACCAAGGGTCCTTGAAAAAATCTTTAAAAAATACACGCTTATTGTCGACCAAGGGTCCTTGAAAAATCTTTAAAAAATCCACGCTTATTGTCGACCAAGGGTCCTTGAAAGAATCTTTAAAAAATCCACGCTTGTTGTCGACCAAGGGTCCTTGAAAGAATCTTTAAAAAATCCACGCTTATTGTCGCCCAAGGGTCCTTGAAAAAATCTTTAAAAAATCCACGCTTATTGTCGACCAAGGGTCCTTGAAAAAATCTTTAAAAAATCCACGCTAATTGTCGACCAAGGAAAAAATCTTTAAAAAATCCACGCTTATTGTCGACCAAGGGTCCTTGAAAAAATCTTTAAAAAATCCACGCTTATTGTAGACCAAGGGACCTTGAAAAAATCTTTAAAAAATCCACGCTTATTGTCGACCAAGGGTCCTTGAAAAAATCTTTAAAAAATCCACGCTAATTGTCGACCAAGGAAAAAATCTTTAAAAAATCCACGCTTATTGTCGACCAAGGGTCCTTGAAAAAATCTTTAAAAAATCCACGCTAATTGTCGACCAAGGAAAAAATCTTTAAAAAATCCACGCTTATTGTCGACCAAGGGTCCTTGAAAAAATCTTTAAAAAATCCACGCTTATTGTCGACCAAGGGTCCTTGAAAAAATCTTTAAAAAATCCACGCTTATTGTCGACCAAGGGTCCTTGAAAAAATCTTTAAAAAATCCACGCTTATTGTCGACCAAGGGTCCTTGAAAAAATCTTTAAAAAATCCACGCTTATTGTCGACCAAGGGTCCTTGAAAAAATCTTTAAAAAATCCACGCTTATTGTCGACCAAGGGTCCTTGAAAAAATCTTTAAAAAATCCACGCTTATTGTCGACCAAGGGTCCTTGAAAAAATCTTTAAAAAATCCACGCTTATTGTCGACCAAGGGTCCTTGAAAAAATCTTTAAAAAATCCACGCTTATTGTCGATCAAGGGTCCTTGAAAAAATCTTTAAAAAATCCACGCTTATTGTCGATCAAGGGTCCTTGAAAAAATCTTTAAAAAATCCAAGCTTATTGTCGACCGAGGGTCCTTGAAAAAATCTTTAAAAAATCCAAGCTTATTGTCGACCAAGGGTCCTTGAAAAAATCTTTGAAAAATCCACGCTTATTGTCGACCAAGGGTCCTTGAAAAAATCTTTAAAAAATCCACGCTTATTGTCGACCAAGGGTCCTTGAAAAAATCTTTAAAAAATCCAAGCTTATTGTCGACCGAGGGTCCTTGAAAAAATCTTTAAAAAATCCAAGCTTATTGTCGACCAAGGGTCCTTGAAAAACTCTTTAAAAAATCCACGCTTATTGTCGACCATGGGTCCTTGAAAAAATCTTTAAAAAATCCACGCTTATTGCTGATTAATGGTCCTTGAAAAAATCACTAAAAAATCCACGCTTATTGTCGACCATGGGTCCTTGAAAAAATCATTAACAAATCCACGCTTATTGTCGACCAATGGTCGTTGAAAAAATCATTAAAAAATCCACGCTTATTGTCGACCAATGGTCGTTGAAAAAATCGTTAAAAAATCCACCCTTATTGTCGACCAATGGTCGTTGAAAAAATCAGTAAAAAATCCACGCTTATTGTCGACCAATGGTCGTTGAAAAAATCATTAAAAAATCCACGCTTATTGTCGACCAATGGTCCTTGAAAAAATCATTAAAAATCCACGAATATTGTCGACCAATGGTCCTTGAAAAAATCATTAAAAAATCCACGCTTATTGATGACCAAGAATCCTTGAAAAAGTCTCTAAAAATCCATAAAATACAAATCCACGTTTATTGTCGACCAATGGTCCTTGAAAAAACTAGCTAAAAAATCCACGCTTAGTGTCAAACAAGGGTCTTTGAAAATATCTCTAAAATATCCACACTTTTTGTCGACCAATGGACCTTAAAAAATCTTTAAAATATCCATGCTTATTGCCGACTAAGGGTCTTTTAAAACATCTTTAAAAAATGGTTATTGTCGACCAAGGGTTTCTGAAAAAATCTTTAAAAAATCAAGGCTTATTGTCAACCAATCGTCCTTCAAAAAATCTTCTTGTCTTCCTATTAACCTCAAAAATTTACCAACATAGCATCTACGCCATTGAAAGTGATTCAAAGTGTTTTCATGTCACGACGAAGACTAAAAGGTGTGTATAGAATTTAACAAACTTTCACTTTTGTATCTTGTAAAGATAACTTTTGTCTGACCGACTGCCTCTGAATGTTGTTCTAAAAAATACTACTTCTATCATTTTTAAATAATCTCGTATGAACAATTTAATCTTAATAATCTCTATCAGTTTGCATGCTTAAAGTTTTCATTCAACTGCCATATCTCTCCTTCTCCATCTCAAAACATGGGCAGTCATAATAAAATGTTTCCCGCTCCATTGAATTCACACACATTTGTGGCGCACCGCAGATCCAGAAAAAGTATTAAATTTCTCCTGCACGAAGAAGCAACCACAACGGAAGCTACAAAACTCAGCCAGGGTTAATGTTTGTGTCATTGGGTGCTTGCAATTCTGCAACTGCAACTTTGTTGAATTATTATCCTGCCATTGGTTTTCTCTCAACTGCTGATCAAAGATATTTATCACGAAACGCCAGAGAGACAGAGTGAGATCAAATGATAAATCATAACGATGTTAGTTTATTTCTTTTAATTTAATTTGTCTTTAAGACACACAACCATTTAGGTTAGGTTGGGAATGTTGGGGTTATAAATTAGGGTCACTACGCCTGTTGCTTTCCTGGCATGGGCTACAGGGCTAATAAGTTTACATGTTTGCAGTTTCAAATGTGAAAATGTTTCAACACGTAACTGTTAACAAGTAAATTATTAAGTGGCAAAAACAAATAAATTGTGATTTCCAATAGAGATGATATCAGAAAATGAAGTTCGAAATTAAGATTTATTGCAAATATGGATTTTTCATATTAACGGTATATTAATAATTTTTCGAAGTTCATATGTAAAATTTAACTTGTTAAAAGGAAATATGTATGTATTTCAAAAATATGTATGTATTTTATTTCGACACCGCCTTTAGTTTTTATTGTATTATCATTGATGCCTCGAAGATTGAAAGAAGTCTCCAATTGTTAAGTTGGACAAATTACACTTATGTAAACATCATATTTAACATAACTTCCTGTTATAATTATAACGTAGTTTCTCTTTTAACAAGAGATGCTGTATTTAATGTCAAATTATCGCCAATTTTGGTCGAAAATGCAAATAGCCGACGGTATTATTTAAGCAAATAAACATTTTATTTCAAAATAATTATTATTGTGCCCTACAAAAATGTCGGTACGGTATTATAAATTTGTTTTTCATAAATGCTTGTAACATCGCTAAATATTGGTCTGAAATGAATCCCTTCCTATATCGATATTTACATCATGACGAGATAAACCAATCTAACTATGTGTGTTCTTCCATCTGTCCACTGCTTTTTGTAATGATTTGAAGTTCTATTTCCAGCTGGATAGATGGTTGATTGGGATGGCGATTAGGTAAGGATACCTATTAGGTTATGACTGTTCGACCTTTTTTTCTCGAAAATGATTACGTAATGCGAGAATGATTGAATTTTGCCTATTATGACTAAAATAATGTTTATTCCATTTATGAAAAGATCTCCAATTCTCTCTGTTTTGTGCTTCGCTATTCTTTGGCCTGCCAATTCTGCGTGCACCGCCATGTGGCTCGAATTTATACGCCTTTTTAGCGGGTTCATCATCGCTCATTCTTATTATATGGCCTAGCCAACGCAATCGCTGCATATCGATACGTTTAACTATATTGATGTCGTTGTATAGCAGATACAGCTCGTGGTTCATACGACGTCGATATTCACCGTCAACGCAGATCGGTCCGTAGATCTTTCGAAGAATTTTCTCTCAAACACGCCAAGCACTGCCTTATCTGCTTGCGCAAGTACCCAGGCTTCGGAACCATACATCAGCACATGAAGGGCTTACTTAAGCCAAATTTGCATCTGTTGGCCGATACAATTCTTCTTTTTATTTCACAACTGATGTCGTTTGTTGTGTTTACGGCAGTGCCGAGGTATACGAAGTCTTTAACTACCTCAAAGTTATAGGAACCAACTTCAACAGTTGGTCCGATCTCAATAGACGCATTGCGCGTCGACGCCATCAACTTGGTCTTCTCGCCGTTTAAGTGGGTCTTAGCAGATTCTCCTTCGACCTTCATAAAGGAATCGGTTACTTCTTTTACTGATCGCCCCATGATGTCTATATCATCAGCATAAGCACGTAACATGTGGCTATTGGTGTAGATTGTGCCACTTCTTTTGCCGTTTGTCTCTCGTTCCAGTAGGATGTTGAAGAGATCCAGTAGGATGTTGAAGAGATCACACGAGAGGCTGTCTCCTTGCTTGAAACTTCTTTTGGTACCTCTTCGGAGAGGTTCTTTACTATTTTAACTGAGGATCTCGTGTTTGTTGAAGTTATTTTACAAAGCCGAATGAACTTTGCGGGGATACCAAATTCAGATGTGGCCTGGAATACCTTTGAACGTAGTGGGCTGTCGAAGGCTGCTTTATAATCGACAAAAATGTGGTAGGTGTCGACCTGCATTTATTGGATCTTCTCCAGGATTTTTGGCAGATTAAATATCTGGTCAATGGTGGACTTGCCAGGTCTAAAGCCGCATTGGTACAATCGACAAAAAGGTGGTAGGTGTCGATCTGCATCTCTTCAGTCTTCTTCAGGATTTGTCGCAGGGTAAATATCTGGTCAATGGTGGACTTGACAGGTTTAAAGCCGCATTGGTATGATCCAATTATTTCGTTGACAATGGGCTTTAGTCGTTCGCACAATATCCCTGACATTATCTTGTAGGCGATAGGGAGAAGACTTATGCCCCTATAGTTAGAGCACTAAGTCTTATCTCCCTTATAATGGACGGGATATAGGATGCTCAGGTTCCAATCGTCGGGTACGCGTTCTTCCTGCCAGATGGAGCTAACTAGCTGATGCATACACATCATCAGCGTGTCGCCACCGGTTTTACACAGCTACTGCTGCCTTATTATTCTTCAGCCAGTTTATTGCTGTCTTTACCTCATCTTGGCCGGGTGGTTTACATTCAATACCATCTTCTGGGATTGGATCTGTGGTATCTTCGTCGGCTTCGCTAATATTGGATACCAATAGTTTGAAAAATGCTCTTGCAATATCCTTAGCACACTATCTGTATCAGTTACCAAATTACATTGCTGGTCTCTACAGGAGGATGTGCCAGGTCCAAAGCCATCTGTTTGTTTGCTGTACATCTCGATTTGTTCACACTCCCGCTTTTCCATCTCTATCGTTTTCCTGCGGAAAAGACGTTTCTCCTCTCTCCTTTTCTCCCTATACCTCTCTTGTGACCTACGCGTTGCTACTGACTGTAGAGTAACCCTACATATATGCCGCATTTTTTTCTTCGGTAGCAGCACGACACTCCTGGTCATACCATGGATTCCTTGGTGGAGGTCTCTGGTATACAAGTACTGATTTTGCGGCTGTTTGCATGGAGTAGGCAATGTTTTGCCTATGTCCTGATATGTTATCGGGACGAGAAGCGCTTTCATTAAGCAATTGGGTCACTTGAGTGGAATATGCTGTGGCTATCTGTTGTGTTTGCAGCTTAGCGATGTCCAACTTCCGCGTTGTGTCTGTTCGCACTTTGTTTGCTACGTTTAATCTGGTACGTACCTTTGCTGCAACAAGGCAGTGGTCCGAATCAATGTTTGCGCCTCGGAACGATCGTACATCCAACACGATGGATGAATGTATATCACAACATGATCAATTTGATTACTTGTTCTTTGATCTGGAGGCAGCCAGGTGCCCTTATGAATATCGAGATGATTAAATCTGGTACTGCTAACTGCCATGTTTTCTGCAGCTGCAAAGTCTATCAGCCTCATACCATTGTCAGATGTTTCACTGTGGAGACTGAATTTCCCGACTGTTGGGCCAAAGATATTCTCCTTTCCAATTTTGGCATTAAAATCGCCTAGAATGATTTTAATGTCATGGGCAGGGCAACGGTCATATGTTTCTTCTAAGCGCTCGTAAAATAAATCTTTGGTCTGTTCGTCCTTTTCTTCAGTGGGAGCATGAGCGCAAATAAAGCTGATGCTGAAGAATTTAGCTTTTATTCGAATTGCAGCAAGTCTTTCATTCACTGGGGTGAAGCTGGATACCAGATGTTTTAGTCTCCGACTAACTACGAATCCACAACCAAACTCATGCTTTACGTCATGGCAGCTATAATACAGTGCGTCACCTTTAGGTGTTGTTGTGACACCTTTCCCAATCCATCGTATTTCCTGTATGGCAGTAATGTCGGCTTTGTACTTTTCAAGTACATCTACCAATGCGTAAACTGCACCTTTTCTATAAAGAGTGCGAACATTCCATGTGCAGATCATGGTCCTAAAAACGTTTGCGGGTTTCGTTAACTTTAGAGGGATTTGTTTCTCTTTTCTTTCGTTTTTTTTATAGTAAGCTATTTTTTTCTAGGGGAGGGTTACTAACCCGACGCCCAAATCCAAGTTTTTAACGTTCTTACCCAGCAAAATGTTCGATGCCAAAGATGACATTCAATCATGGGTGCAAGTGATCTAGCATGTCATCTTTTTAGCATCTTCATCGATGAATTTTATATGAGCGTGGACCCCAAAAGATGACGTTCTTTTCTGGATCCTAAGCATGTCATTTTAACCAATGCGTTGACATGTCATTTCCACCAATGCTTTGGCATGTCATTTTCACCCATGCTTTGACATGTCATTTTAACCAATGCTTTGGCATGTCATTTTCACCAACCCCTTGGCATGAAATTTTCATGTATTGTTTGGAAAATGGAAATGCTGTATAGAAATATGGTTTTCATGAAAAACAAAACTCTTTATTAATTAAAACGAATTCATGAAATAACTACAATTAATTTATCAGTTTAGCTTTTCAAAAGTTTACATCCAAAATTGCAATGTAATCACCACCGCTGCAACGCAAAAGATTACTTCCTCCGTTTTCCGCAACTGATATTCTTTCATCTTACAAAAGGTTTTTTCAATTATCTTCCCATCACCAGTTCAGATTTCGACATGGACTCCAAATGCACTCCTTTAAGTATTTTTATTTCGTAAATTACTTTTATTTTATAATTTTGTTATTTTATAACAACATTTTGGTAATTTATACTCTTTTGTTTAGTGACGAAAATATGTAGAGATCTACAACCCGGCTTGCTTTAGGGATCTCTAAGAACAAAATGTAACGAACGGGGAGGAGAGACTTTTTATGGAAAATACCATTTATGCTTAATTAATTTATTTTTAATTGTTTCTTTCCAAAAGTAGTTTCTTCTTTATTTTCAGATTCTTGTTCCTTTTCGTTTCGGACTTTTTTTCAAATTCCAAGAAGCAAGATTTGATTGATTTCATTCTATGTCAGATTTAGAACAGACAAGGGAACTTTTAAAATAGCAATGTGTGCAGTCCGATTCTATTTTTAGCTCGATGGTTGGGACTTCATATAATACCAATTGTTTAGAAGTTTTAGTTGTTTGATATGCAGGAAATATAAGACAACATCACGACGACAGTTCTAACAACTTTGGTCTGTTCCAGAAACTGCAAGAATCTACTTATTTTTACTACGATAACAATTTTTCCTTTATGTTATCGGAAAAAATAGTAAAAATTAGTAGATTTTTGCAGTACTGGAACATACCAAAATGAAAATAAACAGGTGTGTAAATAAAAACACAAACATCATCTCTATTGGATTGATGGAATGGGTACAAATGCTGATGAAAAGATCGGATCTTTCACGACTTCCTTTGAACCAATGCAAAAGATGACATGAAATCACGTCATCGCAAAGAACCCCTTCCGTCAAATTTTGCTGGGTATGGGTGAACGCGCGGCATATGTTAGCTCACTACCTTTAACGGGTGTTAAAGGCAGTTCTTCAGGTGACACCACGGGCAGTGTCCACATGAGATGAAAGAGGGACCAAGATAAACCAAGAATGTATCAGTCAGCTGAGCTGGCGGAGATGTGTTTGAAAGAAATGTTTGAAAGTTTTCTTGCACCCTCGCCATTTTAGTATGTGGCAGCAGGATTTTTGGCTATTATCTCAGGAAGCATGGACTTGCCTCCGAAAAAAAATCAGCTAGGACAACCTGCTGCAAAAATCAAAACGATCAGAGATGAGCTCTTAAACTTCACTTTATCCGAATTTTGTGGGGGATGTACACAAAGGAGTGGACTGATATCCTTAAAATTCGAACCCGATCTATATGTGGAAGGAATAATACTACGAAGAAAGTTTGGCACAAATCGATTGTTCCATTCGAGAGCTATCGCTCACACCATTTTTCAGAAAAATTTTGAACTTCTGTGGGAGGTATCCGAAGGAGAGGACCGATATGGCCTGTTTTCGAACTTTAACTAAGTTTGGACAAAATATTACGTAGCGTAAAATTTGGTCCGGATTGGTTGAACAGTTCGAGAGTTATCTTCCGCACCAGCCAGCCCAACAGACAGATATGGCTAAATCGACTCCAAATTGTTTGAAACGAATTTCGTCCCTACATATTTGAGGTCTAAAACCATTATTTCGGCGAGTCGGTGAGCCTAAAGGCTGAGGGTATAAACATGAATATTTTGGTGTTTGTGAGTTTCCGACACATATTCCAATCAAATTGCCGTCTTTTGATATTTGGATTGTTTGTATAGAGAATTTCCATTTTCTAAACGATACTGCCGGACAACTTTGGCTTAAATTTGTAATAATGGCGGAGGGTATAAAACTCAGACATTTCTACTTTTTGTATGCTTCAATTTGGGATATGTATTACCATAATAGGATAGCCCATTTGATCTGAAATTAAACAAAAGTAAGGACAAACATAAAAATCTAATGCAATTTTTATTGAAGTATGGTGTTCTCGTGTGACCGATTGTAGAGTATACTCGAAATTAACCTTACGTTTATTAAATTAACACGCACAAAATTTGCGAAAATTTTCCAAGACGTGACGCAAATAAAAGGAAACATAAAATTGATGTAAATACGATGAAAAAACAAATCGAATTGTAATGTAATGATCGGTTGGAACATAAATGAGCTCTTAGCACAAAAAAATACAAATGTTACCGAAACGGAATACAAAACAAACGATTAATTAAATTTGCGCCTCCAGAGTCAATAAAATGCCAAAAAGTTAAAATAACAAATTCATTGATATCCATCCCCTTAGGGGGGCCACTGGGTAAAGGGGTCGGAACTGTTAATGTGATCACCAATGATGAAGATGAAGAAGCGTCTATATGCGCTTGACTCACGAAAAAAGTGTTGTTTACTGTTTACAACGAACGTGCTGTTTGGCAATTAATTAAATTTAATTATTTTTCGTTGTATTTCTGCCATGATCTGTAATGAATGGTAATTAAAATGGTTAGGGTAGTGGTGTCTGTAAGTTACAAAAACAGCATTCGGATGTTGCAAAGAAAGAATAATAAAGAATAATTCTAAGGAAGCGTTTTTGTTAATCTTTTTTGTTCCGCAAAACCTGGAAATGAATGGCATTGATTTAATTTCATTGTTTTTAATGTTGCTTGTGAAACAGCCTGAATATGAAATTTAAGCATGCTATCTAAAATAAATTTAATCTTCATGTACATCCTTTTAAGCACTTCTTAATGTGATAGGGCAATGGTCAGGCACATACAAATCTGTGGTGTATGATAGTGAACTTGTTACCACTACAGAAATCAATGATGAACAACGCTTCCATGTGACATCCCTTTCCCCCTTGTCTCCTTAATCTTGTTTTTTAGTTCTTTGACTGATAACAGGGGAAAAAAGTATTGCTTGCCTGGCGTCTTGATTTGCTTTGTAAGCCACAAGGAGACATCTTCATTGATTTGAACACGGTTTGTTGGTTACTCCGAAGATAAGATTATTAAGCCGTATTGTCAATGTTTTCATATCGCTTTTGAGTTTAACATATCGGTATGTGGTCAAATGATTATGTCAAGCATTGATATCTATGGTTGGCACTGAGAACACAACACAATCCCAAATGATAATTGTGATAATGGACATGTTTTTTGCAACAAAATATCTTCATAAAGATATCCAGTCTTGTTAGGGAGTAGGTCTAAAAATGGAACAACTCATTTATGTGATTAGAAGAATTGATTAACATTGTTGATGATTAACTTTGATAAAAAATATTTTATGTTAAAAATTCCAGATTTGGGAAATGTTTGCTATTTTCAATTGCCCAACCGTAACGTAACATAAAAATGTGATGGGAAAACAGCCTTGATCTAATTGTTTGAGATTAAATGTTCGATCGTTTTTTGTTCAGCAAGTAATACTTTCATCACACAATTCTGCATAAACGTGTTGATGCCATATAACAAATCAATTTGTAACACATCTGGCTACATGTATGACAAATCAATATTTATTTTAAATTATATTTAAATTTCCATACACTATTTGATATGGTCCTACACATACGTTACACCCCAAAAATAATCTTGGAGAAAAATATGCAAAATTATTATAAATATTTCTGTAATATTTTCTAATCCTTAGGTAAGATATCCCTAGAAAGAAATGCAAAAACAAAATTTTTGCTGATATGAATGCCACCACAGGAGGGACAAATATGTCGCTTTTGTTTGTTAGGTGACATCTACGGTATTTATCTACGTTTGGTTAGCAAACCTTCTTACCTTGGCCAGTCTATGTATACAGCTGTCCATATGGGTACTTGACATTACACAAAACAGAAGAAAAGAATAAGGATCTGAATTATGGATATTGCATAATGGACATAAGTCCTTAAGAAGAAAAAAACTAGAATAACAATGCAACATTGTTACACGCACACACACACACACAATCATGTGACAACATTGCAAAGATCCTTTATAAGATATTACATGTATGTCCATGTCCATACCTGTGGTGATATTAAACCACACACACGCTCTTCTTATTATTCATTCACGACATTATCCTTCAGCAACATTGTCTTGTCTTTCGATGTACTTGAGTGTCATTCATTGTCCATTGATAAGAATCTTACATTCGATAATAGGTTGACATGTCTATTTTCTTGTGTGTGTGCGGTTTGTCGGCATTAGAGTTTAATGAAGTTCTTAAACGACTGGATAATGACATTTGAAATGCGTAATAATTGAGATTTCTTTTAAATATTATTCCCAGTACCCGTTCTCATTTGGAAAGATTAGTAACACTTTATTGTTTGGCAAAAAATCGAAAAAAAACCTCTTCAAATATCAGGAGACCTCCCAGGTTCTTAGGAATTTTATTTTGCGATTTAAAAATTGAATGAAACTGAATTGCATGTGTGGTGTTCTAAGAGAATTTGAAATTATTTTCTTCTACGGTTACTTGCATGCAAAGTATAGCTGCATTGTTTGATTTCAAGTTAAATGCAGTTTTCAGTTTTGCTTATGTTTCGCCATACTGCACAGTGAATACTTACGTACATATTTCAGCCTGAATTATTGATTATCGTATCTAAATTGCATTGGTCAGTTGAAAATTATGCTTAAAAAATAAAATTTAAATTTTTCAGTAAGTTGGAACAAGTTCAGATCTACTTTTTCAATACAAAAACTTTAAAAAGCACCATCTAACGGACGGTCACTAGAGTTGTATGATTGAAGATAAAATTATTTAATAAAATTAAGTAAAACAAGTAAAAAAGTATCAGTCGGCTTTGCCGACAGAGATATACCCTCAGCCTATATGAATTCACATCTACGTACAGAATTTTATGGCTCTTTTTGAACATTAGAACTTGCCGACAAAAATTTGGATTAGGATTAAAGTTCAAAGACCGAAGGAATGGACCGACATTGTGAAACTTGATCTTATTTTGGGGGTCATATGTATCTTTTCGATTGATATAGCGCCCACTAGTCACTTTAGTGGGTCATTGTATAACTGCTTTATCAGTATGCCAAGAAGCATGGAATTGTCCATGGAAAACATAATCTCGCTGTAGACGGGACCATAACGAACAGCATCGGTATATATTTCCCAAGGATCTTCAAACAGACACTAAACGGACACTTATACATAACTTTGAACTATTGTGGGGAGGTTCCCTTAGGAGAGAACCATTATGGACAGTTTTAGAAGTTAAACTAAATTTGGACAAAATATTAGGAGATCCAAAGTTTGGACCAAGTTGGTTGCCCCGTTCAAGATATATCGTGGATACCATTTTAGTGACATTTCTTAAATAATGGGGGAAATACCGATATTGTCCATCTTCGAACTGAAACTAAGTTTGGGGTTTTTTGCACTTTCAGGCTACTTTCTCAAGAAGTATGTACTTGCCTCTGAGAAAACTCTTGCCGACGTAAAGGAGGCAGCGTATGCAAGTTACTTCAAAAGAAATCAAAGTGATTCGGGAGCGGGCCTTAAAGTGAATTTATCCGAAATTTTGTGTGGGAGGTACCGGAAGGAGTGGACAAATATAGTTCATATTCAAACATCATCTACACCTGATACCCATATTAGGATGTGTAAAGTATGGACCAAATCGGTCACTCCATTAAAGAGTTATCGTGTGCACAATTTTTCCGAACATTTTTGAACTATTGTAGGGGAGTTACCTGAAAGAGTGGGCCAATATAGCTTATCATCGAAATTAAATTAAACTTGGACAAAATATTACGAAGGCCAAATTTTGGACCGAATCGGAAAATCCGTTCTAGAGTTATCTTGCGCTCCAACAACTACACACGGTGTCATAGGAGTGTTTAGAACTTTCAGGCTATTTTGTCAGGAAGTATGGACTTGTCCCTGATGAAACTTGTACTGTCGTATGGGGGCAGTGAATACAAGTTGCTACAGCAAAAATCAAAGCGATTCGCGAGCAGGTCCTAAACTGAATTCTTCCGGAGGTACCCGAAGGAGTGGACCGATTGAGTCCATGTTGGAACCTCATCTAAGTCTGGTTACTCCCATCAAGGTTATCGTGCGCACAAATTTTTCGAACATTTTTGAACTTTTGTGGGGGAGGTACCCAAGAGTGTGGACCGATATGGCCCATCTTCGAACTTAAACTAAGTTTGCACAAAATATCACGACAGCCAAATTTTGGAATAAATCGGTTAATCCGTGCGAGAGTTATCGTGCGATCCAGCCAGCCAGACAGACGGGCGGACGGACATTGCTAAATCGACTCCAAATTGTCTGAAACGGATTTCGTCCAAACATACTTGGGGTCTAAAACCATTATTTCGATGAGGCACATTTTGGCCGTATGAAAGTGTATATACCCTCAGGAACTCAAGGACAATCTTTAGGTAAACATCATTTTTATGATGGTTTAAACTGCACTTAATCGAAAATTCCGATATCCTCCATCTTCCTTGATCTCCCATATTGATCTTTGTTTGGCAGAAATATTAAGATGTCCAAAGTTAAGTCCAATGTCAGTCACCGATTTCGATAGATGTCGTCCAAAATAATATTCTAAAAGTATCAAAACTATCTTCGACCAGATTTTAAACCGCACATTTATGTGTGAAATATCAAATAAAGTGGACCGATATAGACAATCTTCGACATTTGATGTAAGTTTGTAACATAATTTGTAATCGTAAAAAAATTCTTCAAGAATTTTTACTTATATTACAGAACATTTGTTCTGTAAACCGAACTAAAAAAAGATCTCCAATTCTCTCTGTTTACTGCTTCGCTTTCTGAAATACCGCGCCTTTTCATCTCTTCATCCAGCTAAGCTTAGGCCTGCCAATTCTGCGTGCACCGCCATGTGGCACGTATTTATACTCCTTTTTAGCTGGTTCATCTCGTTCATTCTTATGATATGGCCTAGCCAACGCAATCGCTGCATCTGGATACGTTTAACAATATTGATGTCGTTGTATATCAGATACAGCTCGTGGTTCATACGACGTCGATATTCGCCGTCAACGCAGATTGGTCCATAGAACTTTCGAAGAATTTTTCTCTCAAACACACCAAGCACTGCCTTCTCTGCTTGCGCAAGTACCCAGGCTTCGGAACCATACATCAGCACGGGTAGTATCAGTGTTTTGTAAAGCGTTGTTTTTGTTTGACGAGATGTAGCCTTATTCCTAAACTGCTTACTCAGACCAAAGTAGCATCTGTTGGCCTACACTATTCTTCTTCGTATTTCACAACTGATGTTGTTGGTTCTGTTTACGGCGGTGCCGAGGTAGACGAAGTCCTTTACTGCCTCAAGATTGTAGGAACCAACGTCAACAGTTGGCCCGATCTCTATGGGCCCATTGCGCGTCTACACCATCAACTTGGTCTTCTCGCCATTTACTGCCAGACCCACGTTAGCAGATTCCCTTTCGACTTTTGCAGAGGTCTCAGTTACTTACTTTACCGATTGACCCATGATGTCAATGTCGTAGGCATAAGCAAGTAATATATGGCTGTTCCTGTATAGTGTTCCACTTCTTTTGACCTTCGCGTATCGTATGACCTTCTCCAGCAGGATGTTAAAAAGAACACACGTCAGGCCGTTTCCTTGTCTGAATCCTCTTTTGGTAATAAACTCTTCGGAGAGGTTCTTTCCTATTTTAACCGAGGACCGATTATCAGTTAATGTCATTCTACAAAGCCGAATGAGCTTTGCGGGAATACCAAAATCAGGCATGGCTTTTAACACCTTTGAACGTATAGGGCTGTCGAAGGCTGTTTTATAATCGACGAAAAAATGGAAGGTGTCATCTACATTTCTTGGGTCTTTTCCAGGATTTGTCTCAAGATAAATATCTGATCAATGGTGGATTTGCTCGGTCTAGAGCCGCACTGATAGGGTCCAATAATTTCATTGACCATAGGCTTTAGTCTCTCACACAATATGCCAGATACTATCTTCTATGGAATAGGGAGCAGACTTATGCCCCCGGACATAGGATGCTCACGTTCCAATCGTCGGGTACGCGTTCTTCCTGCCAGATGGTGCTAACTAGCAGATGCATACACCTTATCAGCGTGTCGCCTCCGGTTTTGAACAGCTCGGCTGGCAAGCCATCGGCTCCTGCTGTCTTATAATTCTTTAACCGGTTTATTGCTGTCTTTAACTCTTCCTGGGTGGGCGGAATACATTCAATACCATCTTCTGGGATTGCATCTGTGGAATCATCGCCGTCATCGCTACTATCGGATACCAACAGTTTGGAAAAATGTTATTTCCATATCCTGAGCACACTATCTGTATCAGTTACTAAATTACCTTGCTGGTCCCTACAGGAGGATGCGCCTGTACCAAAGCCATCAGTTTGAGGTTTTACTCTTTTGAAGAACTTTCGGACTTCATTCTGGCTCCTGTAAAAAATTCCAAATATACAAGAAGCGGAATATTTTGTCCCCATATAAAGGCTCAGTTCAAAATTTTAGTTTAGAATAGGAAATTGAAAGATCAAGAAATGTTGTACTTTTTATGAACCGATATATTTATTATACCTTCAGGATTTAGGCTTTAAAAATATGCCCCATCCAAATAATGGTTTTAGACCCCACAAATTTTGTACAGTTTTAAAATGTTCGCAAAGTGGACCTCACGATAACTCTCGAATGGTCTATCGGTCCAAAACTACGGTTACCTCCCTCTCATACAAAATTTCAAAATTTTTCGTAAATTCTAGTTTAAGGACATGTTAAGAATTGTTTTGATTTTTGCAGCAGCTTGTCCATATTTCCTGAGATAATGTCTCAAAAGCTCCAAAATTAGCGCAATTGAAAATTTAGTATTAAAAATTGGGTATCAGATTCGGCTGAAACTTCACACATCGTAGAGTTTCTTCCAATCGTAGATCAAATTCCAAGAAGGTCTATATCGGACAACACATTACCGTACCTCCGTCACATAAGTCTATATGTTCGCATCAGTGCAACTTAGGGACTGCTAGAGAATTGGTTTGAATTTTTAATCGAACAAAAATTAAACAAGTAAAAAATATAAGTCGGCTTTGTCGACAGAGATATACCCTCAGCCTAGGTGAATTGAAACTTTCATTGAATGTATTTAGGGTATTTTCAGTATTTTGTGGCCTTATTCGTACATTTGAAGTTGTCGACGAAAATGTGGATTAGGATTAAAGTTCAATAGTGTTACAGAGGAGGTACTTATGGAAGTGGATCTTATTTTTAGAGTCATATCTTTTCGATAGATATCGCGCCCCTAGTCATTTCAGCGGGTCATCGTATAACTTTTGGACTAGTATGCCAGGAACCATGGACTTGTGCACGGAAAACATAATATCGCTGTAAACAGGACTGCACCTAGACACTATTGTTGAACTTTTGTGGGGGATGTACCCCTTTTTAGAATTTAAACTAAATTGGGACAAAATATTAGAAGTTCCAAAGTTTGGACCAAAATTTTTCAAGGGATAAATATTCGGGGGAAGTAATGTAAGGTGTGGACGGGTATTACCTATCTTCGAACTGGAACTATGTCAAAATATGACGAAGGCCAAATTTTGGATCAAATTGTTTGAGAGTGCTGCCCAGCCACTACATATGGTGTCATAGGTTTTTTTTAAAACCTTTCGGGCTGTATTCTCAAGAAGTGTGGACTTGCCCCTGAGGCAGCGAGTTGAAGTTTCCTCAACAAAAATCAAAGTGATTCGAGAGCAGGTCTTAAGGTGAACTTATCCGAAATTTTGTGTGATAGATACCCGAAGGACTGGACACATATAGTCCATATTCGAACCCGATCTATATCCTGTAGATATATTAGGATGTGTAAAGTATGTACCAAATCGGTCACTCCCATTAAGAGTTATCGTGCGAACAATTTTTCCGAACATTTTTGAACTTTTGTGGGGGAGGTACGTGTAGGAGTGGACCGATATGGCTTATCTTCGAACTTAAACTATGTTTGGACAAAATCGGTTACTCCGTTAAAGAGTTATCGTGCGCACAAATTTTCCGAACATTTTCGAACTTTTTTGGGGGAGGAACCGGAATGCGTGGACCGATATAACCCATCTTCGAACTTAAACTAAGTTTGGACAAAATATTAAGAAAGCCAAATTTTGAACCAAATCGGTTCATCCGTTCGAGAGTTATCGTGCGCACCAGCCAGACAGACAGATGGACGGACATTGCTAAATCGACTCCAAATTGTCTGAAACAGATTTCGTCCAAACATACTTGGGGTCTAAAACCATTATTTCGATGAGGCACATTTTGCCCGTATGAAAGTGTATATACCCTCGTTAGCATTAATGCTGAGGGTATAAAAATCAATCGGTGACAAACAAAAATGGCTCCCAAATTTTGTGATCCAGTTCTAAGATGGACATTTCGAACCATTCCCGCATTCGCGGCCAAGGTACACATTCGCATTTTCACCTTACCCACATATGGGAAGACAGTACTCTTTGTCCCGATAATATGGAAGTGCAATGACAAATAGCAGCAAAATCTTAGCTTGGATACTGAAAACCCTCGCCTAAAAATCCTCGGAGTATCGAATGGCAACTAAAAATAGGAATGCGGCAAAAAGTCAACCCTGTAGTCCCAAAGTATCATAAAAATATCCAGAAAATATACATGGGTTGAGTAGCAAAATATGACTGGAGGACCGATTGGAAACTCAGTCTGCTATGTGTAGTGCAAAAGAAAGATGCGTAAGTTTTCTACCCATCGCATTAAATTGCGGCCGACGTATTGTGTGAAATACTGAAACCTATGGTCAATGGTTTAATTGGTTCATAATAAAGCGGTTTTAGGCCTGCCAAATCTACAATATACTAAATCTTCAGTATACACCAAATTCTAGAGATGGTCTATGACAAACAGAGCGACATATGCCTCTTCTTTGTAAACTATAGGGCTACCTTCGACAAATAGGTCAAAGGTGTTTTAAGCCATGTCTGAGTTAGGTGTTTCTAAAAAAGGTGGTAAGATCAGTCAAATAGGAATTCTGCCTTTCAAAAATGACATCAGCGAAGATACCTGATGCCAAGATCGTACAATCATTTGCAAAATTTACGATATCAATGCCGCCTGGAGACGATTATATTATTAGCTCTATGATTGGGGACTTCCTAGTCTATTATATAAAATAAACCAAGGCAAAATGTTTTTGTTGTTGGGGAAATTACAACAATAAAATTTTTCTACCAAAGGGTTCGTCTTTTCATATTCAATGAACTTCTTTGGTACCACTAGCTTATATAGATTAATCTCTATTGTATCGATAAAATGGGTTTAAATGCTGATGAAAAAATCGGATCTTGCACGACCTCTTTTGAATAGAGTAAAATGCTGATATCAGATCGTATTCGTCGCGAATACTTTTGAACCAATGCAAAAGTGAAATCATGTCATCTGATGCGACCACTTCCATAAAAGTTTACTGGGAAATAATAGCGATATTATCGGTAAAAGCAACTTGGACTGTAAGTGAAAGATGATTATAATTTGATGTTTATGGAGGTAATGCTTTTTTTGCAGTCACTCCGAAAGACAATCGATTTCTTCGTTCTCTCATTATTTTCATTCTCTATACTATTTTCAAAAACCCACTAGCTTTATATTAATGAACGGGTTAGCAAATGCAGGTTCGAGGCATTGGCTATGTGTTACTCTTATTAGATGTCATCGGAACAAGACTTTCCTATGTCCAGCTCTTATGTTGTTTCACATTGTTTAAACCTGGTTGAAACCTTGCTGTAACGAAGTAATTATTATTTTTTTTCGTTTATTTCACCACCTTCAAATTCAATGTTCGTCTTAGATAGAAATTTCTAAAGTGCTAAATTTGCAACAATGTCTCTACATCTCTCTTTTGGACTCCATATCTTCCCATTTAAAACACTGTTTTGCGTGTTTCCACATGATAAAGAAGTTCGTATCTCAGTTTGATATCAAATAACCCATCTCAACAACAGCCACAACAGAAACACCATCTCACAATCTGGGAGATGGTGTGCCTGATGAAGTTCAACTTTTCTTATCATATCAGATGCATTTTTCATTTGCCAATACTTGTGCACTCAATCTCTCTCTCATGCACTTTCGTGTTTCACATATTGCCATGTTTGAGATAATATTTTATCTAACAAATCAATTACGATTGCTTGAGATTTTCCACAAATGCAAGCTTGAATTATATTTTTAATCATTATGGTTGGTCATGTAATTTCTCATGTTATTGATCTTCTTGCAGATTTATGCTCAGAATTGCAATACTTTTTTTCTTTTGCGATCTTATAATCTTTAATATCAAATCGATTTCTTGTGTTGGCACGCACATAAAAATCACCTACTGAGCTCAATCCAGAATCGATCGATAATGGCATGTTCACCACAACCTTTGTCCGGTGGTGGCGGTGAGATTTCTTCGTTAATGTTTATGTTTGTCGGCTATTGTGACATGATTTAAATTAACTTTTTAACTTTTATAATTCAATTTAATTTGTGCGTGTTGTTATCATTTTGTTCATCAATGATTTGTTGGGTGGGCAATCAGAGCTTTACTCTTGACTTCAGATATACTGCTGAAAAAGTCAAAGGAAAGAGAGGACAATGACCTAGAAAATAAAATACACAGATATTCGTGGAGGAAAGATATTCTTCACATGGTATAGAAAGAAAAATACATGGATTAGTTTTTAAGGAACGCAATTCTTTATCAGGCAATTTTACTGATATGCAATTGCTATTATCCGGAAAGGATACGTTTTGTCGACAGAGAAAATAGCTTCTTTCATCTTAAAAACCTAGGTCAAATATCTCAATCATCTTTCTTTTGCATTTTTCCATAATACAGCAGACCACTGCAAAATCATTCCTGGTCTAATGTGCCAAGATGTTGTAAATAACGTAACTCAATACCAGAGGCAATTCGTTTAATAAACGGACAAGTTCTTACACATAATAGATCCTTTAATTAAATTGAATAAAACACTTTAGATAGGGCAAAGTGAAAGAAAAACTAACAACAACAACGCCAACTATGGAAACCACCAACTAAAAACATTATAAACCATTAGCGTTACAAAAATAAAATCATAAGCAAGAAATAGCCGCAATCACTGAAGTCTACCAAAAAAATTTTTTTGTGGCATTCTAAGTTGTTTTTGTATTTTCTGTTAATATCATAAAATCCATATTTATAGCATAATAGCTGTATGAAGGCATTACACGACTTGGTTTGGGGGATTCATCTTCATCACTTGCCGTAGAGTCATGTCATAAATCCCCCCAACCAGTTGTTTATTTCTTTCATTTGTTCCTGCAAAGATTCTTGATGATATTTACAAAAAGCTGCCATGACGACCACAACGACGGCGACTAGACCGACCGACCACAACTAAGTAACAAAAATTACAAAAGATTAACTGTCATAAAAAGCCTCAAACTATCCACCACTCCAGCCACCAGCCTGCCACAAAATACCACAAATCGTTGTTGTAAAAATTATTATAATGATCATCATAATAGATAGAAAAACAACAGCAATTACTACCTGGTATAGCAGCTACTGACTGCAACATGAATTTGATTTGAGCGGCAATCATCGCCCTCCTTTCCATTAAAATCCATGTTGTAGGTTGCTGAGATTCATCTTCGTCGGCGTCATCATCATCATGGTCGTCGTGGTGATGTCAGGCTATCAGATTCAAAATGATCGCGATATTATTGGTAACATAAAGTAGCAACTTGGACTGTCAGTGAGGGATGTGTTATAATTTGAAGTTTATGGAGGGAGTGTTTTTTTTTTTTTTTGGAGTCACTCCGCTATGCCGTCACTTTTTTGTGTTGGATAAAGACAAGAATTGTATTTGATGGATAAACAAAATTCGACAGGATTTTATAACTTGTTCGTTCAAAGTTGGCAATGAAATGTCGGGCCCTACAAGCAATGTGTTCTTTATATTACTATATTACATACAACAATATGGTAAAAGATTTGCAATGTTTGCTGAACGAAAGTAACCCCAATCCTTCTTTGATTTGTCACATCGAAAATCGTACTATAAAATACACCCTTTAAAATATAGTAATAGCTGTTAACGCTAAAATTTACTCTAAAGCTGTTTCGTTATTTTGAGGTCGGCCAGGTCGAACCTTTTATTCCCTCCACCATGAAATAAATACATACTAGTTAATTTACCTTCCTGTCCACAATTTTTAATAGATATATTTTGTGACCTCTAAAAACCAAATGCCTATACAAGATCAGAAAATGTATAAAACATTCCTTCAACAGGGCGACTCGTTTTTATTGTTCATCAATGATTTGTTGGGTGGGCAATCAGAGCTTTGCTCTTGACTTCAGATATACTGCTGGGAAAGTCAAAGGAAAGAGAGGACAATGACCTAGAAAATAAAATAAATAAAATACACATATATTCGTGAAGGAAAGACCCGTTTTTATGGGGCAATTTCAAAGTGTGGACATATGTCTGTTGAAAATATTTTATGTCAAATTACAGATAGTTCGTTCAACACATGTAGCTAAACTCTTGACAATTGACACTTTTTAATGGAGAAGTTTCGGTCAAAAAATAGTTAAAATTCTCAAAATACCTAAATTTGGGAGGTACCATTACATGGAGGCTACACCATACAAATGGACCAATGTTAACAATTTTTTTAATTAATTTCTCGTTAGAGACGAGCTTACTGACCAAGATGCTTTTTGAAAAAGGAAAGCCGACGATACGAACCCACACAATCACGACTGTGTGACATGCATGTTTCGCCTTTGGTTTAGGAAGGCTCCTCAGACACATCGACTGTGGGGCGGCTTCGCTATCCTCTAACTTATTTCCTCTTTCAAATGCAAGTTGTTTTTTACAAAGTTGAATTTTTTGTTCAAATCTTTGTATGGCTTTCATGACAAACGCTTAGCGTAGCCTTTGAAAGTTATGAGTTTGGTTCTGAACACTAACACGCCGTGACAACACTTTTTTCCATGTGTTTTTCAAGGACGTGGGTTCGAACCCTAGCCTGGCTCAAGCTGATTTTTATTTTTATTTGAAAATTTTGCCTATTAGGCGAAGGTCATTTTTTATTAATTTTTTTAATTAATTTCTCGTTAGAGACGAGCTTACTGACCAAGATGCTTTTTGAAAAAGGAAAGCCGACGATACGAACCCACACAATCACCACTGTGTGACATGCATGTTTCGCCTTTGGTTTAGGAAGGCTCCTCAGACACATCGACTGTGGGGCGGCTTCGCTATCCTCTAACTTATTTCCTCTTTCAAATGCAAGTTGTTTTTTACAAAGTTGAATTTTTTGTTCAAATCTTTGTATGGCTTTCATGACAAACGCTTAGCGTAGCCTTTGAAAGTTATGAGTTTGGTTCTGAACACTAACACGCCGTGACAACACTTTTTTCCATGTGTTTTTCAAGGACGTGGGTTCGAACCCCAGCCTGGCTCAAGCTGATTTTTATTTTTATTTGAAAATTTTGCCTATTAGGCGAAGGTCATTTTTTATTAATTTTTTTAATTAATTTCTCGTTAGAGACGAGCTTACTGACCAAGATGATTTTTGAAAAAGGAAAGCCGACGATACGAACCCCACACAATCACCACTGTGTGACATGCATGTTTCGCCTTTGGTTTAGGAAGGCTCTTCTAACTTATTTCCTCTTTCAAATGCAAGTTGTTTTTTTTACAAAGTTGAATTTTTTTTTTCAAATCTTTGTATGGCTTTCATGACAAACGCTTAGCGTAGCCTTTGAAAGTTATGAGTTTGGTTCTGAACACTAACACGCCGTAACAACACATTTTTCCATGTGTTTTTCAAGGACAATTTTTGTTGGACAAGATTTGTGACCACTGGGAACCTCAAAGGGCAAATTACAGCTAGTTTGGTTAAACATTTTAGCTAAAACCCCTAAAACAACGAAAGTCGGGAGATACCGTTATATGGGGGCCAAACATGGACTGTGTTGACAATTTTTGGTGGAGAAGATTTGTGACCACTGGGAACATCAAATGTTAAATAACAGGTAGTTCGATAAAAAAAAAAGTAGTTAAAATTTTCGAAATACCTATAATAGAAATTGTAGGTGGATACGTTTTGTAACCACTGAGAAATTCAAATGGCAAAGTACAAATAGTTCGGTAACAAATTTTAGCTAAAATCCCCAAAATCAACGAAAACATGTAGACAATTTTTAGTGCACTATCCATGGATATGTTTTATGAGCTCTGAGAACCTCAAATGTTAAATTACAAGTAGTTCGATCAAAAAATGTAGCTAAAACCCTCACAATACCGAACATCGGGAATTATTGTTATAGGGGCGCTATACCAAAATATAGGCCTATGTTGACAATTTGTGGTAGACATTTTTGTGACCTCAGGAAAATTCAAACGTCACATTACAGGTAGTTCGATAAAAAATGTCGCTAAAACCTTCAAAATACCGAAAATCGGTAGGTAACGTTAAATGGGGGCTAAACCGAAATGTGGATCTATGTTGAAAATTTTTGGTGACGATAATCAAACGTCAAATGAAAATTCTAAAATTTGTTTTTATTTTCGCGGAAAATCCAAAAAAATTAAAAAAAAATTGGGAGCAAATCTAAATTATACTACCTAAGAGTCCGTATAAACCTCTAAAAAATAAATTTAGAATACGTACAGAATCTAGACAACGCGTAAAAAATGAAACCAAAATTATAAACATTGGCTTTATAAATTGCATATTATAACAACAATAAAAGAGAAAAAGAAACTTATTGTTAAAAAATTTTCAAATACATTTTTGGTTCGATTAGAAAAATTAAAAACAAATATTTGGGAGTTCTCCAACTACCTCGCTAAAAACGTCATAAAGAAATAGAGTTACCATCGCGAGATCTTAACTGCTTACTGTGATAATTTACACTGTGCAACAAAATGGAGGTGAAAGTCTGGGGCACGGAAAATTCCTGTTGGGGAAGAAAGGCCTTGGTGAGTATATTAAGAACCCCCAAGGACAGATCCGCCGTGAGTCGAACTTCCGCTTTATGGCGTGATGAAGTTTTTGCTAGAGAAACTGTAAGCCATCAGGAATTAGCGTTATATCTGTGTTCACTGTTGCTTTGTAAAGCACTTCGACCTTCTAACTCGCTTCCTTCAATGTCCTTTTCGTCCTTTATTCTAAAAGCCGCTAAAAAAGTACCACAAGATGACGTTTTTCAGCTTCGAAATGTTCTGCAAAAATGTCGCTCAGAGAGTTTTAGGTACGACTCTCATTGACAACTAATCGATTTTGTCGCATTTTCGTGGTCGTTTTGTGCATTTACCCTGTTTATGTTCAGAAAAAGACTATATTTTGCTTTTTGTATATTCGTTACAGAACATACAAAAACACAAAACACAGTTTTTTTTTCTGAGCAAACAGGGGTAAATGTCAAAAATTACTATAAAACTATTTTTATAGCGGCCACTAACTTAAAGGACGAAAAGGACATTGAAGGAAGCGAGTTAGAAGGTCAAAGTGCTCTACAAATATAATCTTCATTCGATTCGACTGCAGACATGTCATCTCAAAAATAAGCTAAAACAACAGTGAACAAAGATATAACGCTAATTCCTGATGCCTTACAGGGTCTCTAGCAAAAACTTCTCTATTCACGGCGGATATGTTCTTAGGGATTCTTAATATACTCACCAAGGGCTTTCGTCTCCAAAAGGAATTATCTCTGTCCCCAAATTTGTGTTCACAGTGTTACAAGAATAGGAAATTAAGAGTAATATTGAAATTATAATCATTGAAATTAAAAAGCCCGTTATTCGCGAATTAGTTAAAGTCGGTTGAAGATCATTTTTAATGATTTTATTAATTTTCTCGTTTAGAGTTAAGCTTGGTGATCGGAAATTTTTTGCAAGTGAACAAGGAAAGCCAAGTACTCGAACCCACACAGTCACCAAATTGCGTTTCCTGGTTTCGCTGTTGGTTAACAACTCTTCAGACGTATCGACTGCCGAATGGCTTCTCTGTTCTAGAACTTTTCGTTTTTCACTTGCAAAAATTTTCCGACCATCAAGCTTAACTCTACACGAGAAAATTAATAAAATCATTAAAAATGATCTTCGCCCTTACAGGAAAAATTTCAAAAAATAAAAAGCTGAGCCCGGCTGGGATTTGAACCTACGTCCTTGAAAGCATATCAAAAAATGTTGTCACGGTGTGTTAGCGTTCAAAGCCAAACTCATAACTTCAAAGGCAGCGCAAAATAGCGTTTGTCATGAAGAAATACATTTCAACGGCTAAATATCCGTTAATGTATAAAAACACTTTTGTATTTGAAAAACGAAAAGTTCTAGGACAGAGAAGTCATTCGACAGTCGATACGTCTGAAGAGGCGCTTAACCAGCAGCGAAACCAGGCTTTCCTTGTTCACTTGCAAAAAATTTGCGATCACCAAGCTTAACTCTAAACGAGAAAATTAATAAGAAATAAATGATGTTTTTTAAATAAACAAAACAATTTTTCCTCCATATACAAAATGTGGTTTTAATAAACACATTCAGAGACTATTTGCGTTCTTTTGCATACATTTACGTAAAAAGTGCGTAAAATTACAATAAATTGTGTCTAAAATCGCAAACCAAAGTGTGTAATTTTTGAAATATTGCGTAAAATTTTACACCAACAACGCTGTTGAAAATTACGCATTTTTGTGTCGCATCTTGTTGCCTATCATTATCATTGTGAAATTCAACAAAAAAAAGTTTAGAGTGTACTTCAATCCGTTCGAACTCTAGAGTGATTTCCACAGACGGACGTACACGGATCCAAACATATGCTATGTTAGAAACTGTTGCAAACACTTATCCGAACGTATTATTGGTTTGCACCCAAACATATTATTTGTCTGCTGCATATATTTTTCTGCGTGTTCAGACGGACAGACAATGCTAAATCGATGTAGAACTCCCAGCTGACCAATAATATACATTAGGGCAAACATTTTTTTTTTTTTTTTTTTTTTTTTTGAAAAGCCTTCCCCCTAAAAATTTATTTTCACGAAAATTCGTTAAATTCCGCATTTATGGTAAGGTTTTATTCTTACGCGAATATTTCCGCTTCTAATAAAAGTATTCCAAAAGCAAAGCCTTGCAATGCAAATTAGGTTGGCAAAGTAGTCGCTAGTGCAACCCAAATTTTCATTTTTGGGATTTCAATTGTAATGACGAATATCACAGCTTTAGCTGTCATAAAGCAAATCCTGAGAATGAAAGTAGAACAAGTAAAAAGTCGTTAAGTTCAGCCGGGCCGAACTTTTTATACCCTCCACCATAAAATAGTCTTAATTAAAATGGAATAATTAGGGTCCTTTTACAATTTTAGGTGGAACAACTTTTCGACAATGATTAGACTCCTACTGCCTCCCACTTTTGCTTAAATTACACTGTGAACACAAATGTTGGGGCAGATATAATTCCTTTTGGAGATGAAAGCCCTTGGTGTGTGTATATTAAAAACCCCGAAGGACAGATGCGCCGTGAGTCGAACTTCCGCGTTATGGCGTGATGAAGTTTTTGCAAGAGACCCTGTAAGCCGTCATGAATTAGCATTATATCTTTGTTTGTTGTTTTTTTAGAGCACTTAAGAAACAGTGAACAAAGATATAACGCTAATTCCTGATGGCCCACAGGGTCTATAACAAAAAATTCATCACGCCATAACGCGGAAGTTCGACTCACGGCGGATCTGTCCTTCGGGGTACATAATATACTCACCAAGGCCTTTCTTCTCCAAGAGGAATTTTCCGTGCACCAGACTTTCACCTCCATTTTGTTGCACAGTGTTATCTAATCTAATCTAAAAAAATGTGTTCAGCTAGGTGAAAGGTACCACCTACGGGGCTATATCAAAGAGTCAACCTATCTTTAAATTTTTTGGCGGAAAAGTTTTATAGCTGCAGGGAACTAAAGAATCATATTGAGGGTAGTTTTATCAAAACAATGTAGACCCTCAAAAATGGACCCATGTTGACGAATTTTTCGTGACCACTGAAAATTCCCGAAAATCGGGAGGTACAGTTATATGGGGGTATATACCAAAACATGGACCTATATTGACGATTATTTTTGAATAGACAAAATTGTAGCTAAAATTCTCAAAATACCGATCATTGCAGTTAGTTCGGTTAACAATTGCACCAAAAATTCTCAAAATACCGAAAATCGGCAGATACCGTTATATGGGGGCTATACCAAAACATGAACCTATGTTGACGATGTTTGGTGGGGATGTTTCATGACCACTGAGAACCTCAAATGGCAAATTACAGCTAGTTCGGTTAAAAATTGCACCTAAAATTCTCAAAATACCGAAAATCGGCAGATACCGTTATATGGGGGCTATACCAAAACATGAACCTATGTTGACGATGTTTGGTGGGGATGTTTCATGACCACTGAGAACCTCAAATAGCAAATTACAGCTAGTTCGGTTAAAAATTGTAACTAAAATGCTCAAAATACCGAAAATCGGGAGGTACCATTATATGGGGGCTATACCAAAGCATGGACCTATGTTGACGATGTTTGGTGGAGATGTTTCATGACCACTGAGAACCTCAAATGTCAAATTGCAGATAGTTCGGTTACAAATTGTGGCTAAAATTCTCAAAATACCGAAAATCGGGAGGTACCGTTATATGGGGGCTATACCAAAACATGGACCTATGTTGACGATGCTTGGTGGAGATATTTCATGACCACTGAGAACCTCAAATACCAAATTACAGCTAGTTCGGTTCAAAATTGTAGCTAAAATTCTCAAAATACGGAACATCGGGAGGTACCGTTATATGGGGGCTATACCAAAACATGGACCTATGTTGACGATGTTTGGTGGAGTTGTTTCATGACCACTGAGAACCTCAAATGTCAAATTGCAGATAGTTCGGTTACAAATTGTGGCTAAAATTCTCAAAATTCCGAAAATCGGGAGGTACCGTTATGTGTGGACTGTACCAAAACATGAACCTATGCCCATATCCTTTGGGATATAAGTTTGTTGATCACTAGGAACCCTAAGTGCCAAATTATAGCTAATTCGGGCTGCAAATGTGGCGAAGAACGTCAAAATACCTCAAATCCGGAGGTACCGTTATATGGGGGCTATACCAAAAAGTGGACCGATGTAGCCCATCTTCGAACTTGACCTGCCTATGGAAGACGCTCTGGTGCAAAATTTCAGCACTCTATCTCAATTATTGCGGACGCTAGAGTGATTACAACAGACGGGCAGACGGACAGACAGACGGACATGGCTAGATAGTCTTAGAATTTTATCCTGATCAAGAATATATATACTTTATAGGGTCGCAAATGATTAGTTCGATGAGTTACAAACAGAATGACAAACTTAATATACCCTCCATACTATGGTGGAGGGTATAAAAATATTTTATATGTATTTTATTTACGTTTACTTTTGAAACCACTGGATAACTCTTTATTGACTGTAATGCATCCCATCTTTCGTTGGATGATTTTCAACTAGAGTGACTTATAATAATCAAGACATTCTGAGCCTTACATCGATCCCAATTGCGTTACCAAAAGTGGTTAAATACTAGACATATAGAAAAAACTAGGCCATCTGAGCTTTAAATGAATACCAAATGTGTTGATAAAACGCCAATTTACCCACCGATTTCCCGTGTTTTGAAAGCTTATTACATATTGTACATTACATTTCGGGTCATCCATCTAGTTATCTTCGGACAGGCAGTATCATATTTATTCTCAAAATTCCACGTTCATTCGGAACCTCCACAACGATTAATTTCCAAAAAGATGTTTTTCGGCAAGTTCAAATTCTGAAAATCTTCTTAATTCATAATTTTTCGAGAAAGGGATTCCGGTTGTGTAGCCGTTATATGATCTGAATTTTAAATGAAGCAAAGCCTAAGATGGATAGCTAACATCCTAACAAAAAATATATTAAACTTTCTTTACCCATTCAAAAGTTTCAGAAGTCTGGCTAGAAAAAACCATTCTGAAACATAGTGAGGTCCTAAATATGATTTTCTTCTAAAGGATTGAGTCACTCATCTTATCCTGCTACTTTACTGGTACGTCTATAAATATTTTTAACAAATTCAAATTATGACGCTTTTATTCTTTAAAGAAAATCACAGAGAAAGGCCTAACAATAGGCCTCCTTGACTCCCAGCAACTGAACTAATCCAACTGAAACTATTTTATGTTTGCACCTAAATGCAGCAGAAATGATGGATTTATAATGGTGCAAATGTTCTCTGAATGATTATTATTTTCTTTTAGCCAAGTAATGCACCAACAACCGGCGTTGCGAGTTGCACCATCAGAAATGCATCAAATAATAATTCGCCCGCAATATAAAATTTGTTGTTTTGTCCTGTTGTCTTCATTGTTTTGCTTGCTGTGCCAACCAAAAAACATAAATTGTTTGGACATGGAAAAGCTTGAGGCTATGAAAGGAGT
Source organism: Musca autumnalis (assembly GCF_047663935.1). Lineage (NCBI taxonomy): Eukaryota > Metazoa > Arthropoda > Insecta > Diptera > Muscidae > Musca > Musca autumnalis. The sequence goes on from NW_027411866.1 coordinate 220,730,973, forward strand.
GTAACACTCAGCAGCAGCAATAACAACAACAATACCACAACTTGGCAGTGAAACATCAACGTCATCGCTAAAATGATTGCTAAGCAAAAAGGTTTGAGGAATGAGTATTTGTTTTAGCTCCGTCATCAGTAGTGGCCAGTGGCGGCAGGTCGTTTGGTCAGTTGTGTTGCGCATTAGAAGATCCATGATACAGATTTCTAGACATCAACAAGACAAGAAGATACTTGTTGCGGTGGCGTTGGCGGGCAGCAGTGTACCTCATTGGCGCTCTCTCACTTTGAGTGGTAAAAATAATGAAGTTGCTGATGACCATGATGGAGGTGGCGTCCGTTTTATGGAAGTCGTCGGTATCCATCAAATACGGACATCTTTTGTGATACCATTTAGGCTGTGCTTATTTTTATTTGTTTACTTTTGCTCATCATCATCTTATCGACTTAGTAAAACTTTACACACAGTTCTTAGCATCTATACATTTTCCTGGAAATTAGTTAAGCTTTTTGAACATTGCACTTGATTTATAGAAGAGAGTCAGTCAAAAATTTTGCCTTTAGTTATTTAAACTAAATTTAATGTGTGTTTGTTTTTCGAAGTTGGCGTTATGACTTTGTTGTTGTACTTGCGTTTTCTAGAGAAGCACATGGCAAAAATATATAATTTGTAATTTAACAATTTTCCTCTCATCCATCACGAAAGAAGTGTCTTGAAGTTAGACTTGAAATATGGTGTTGCATCCACCCATTGGATGATAATTTTTCAATAAAAATGAAGGTGTTAAGCCAAAGTGATGACTTATTTTGTACATGACTTTGGGCGGAATTTGCATATTTTCTTAGACTTATTTTTAGGCATTTTTTGTTTTTGGAAGGTTGGTGAGATTTTGTATGATTTATTGACATCACCATTAGGCGACTGACTGGTTGTAATGGTACTGTGTGAGTTTTGAAACATTCCGTGTAAATAGAAAACGGACATTAAGTGGCGTGGGCGTGGACGAAATATGAGCAAGTTTGGACAAAATATTAAGAGATCCAAAGATTAGACTAAATCGGTTGCTCCGTTCAAGAGATACTGCGCATACCATTTTAGGGGACATTTTTGAAGTTTTGTTTGGGAGGTACCGGAAGGAGAGGACGTTTAGAACAACGCAGTACCGGATTCGTACGATGTGGTGCGCTCTAGCAGCTAGACATGATGGTCGTAGGGGTTTGTTACGGCTCACGGGTCATTTTCTCAGAAAGTATGGCTGGCCCCTGAAAGAGCTTGTACCGGCGAATAGTGTCCCCGAAAACAGCCAGTTGCAAAAAATAAAACTATTTGAGAACAGTTTCCGCGCTGCAGTTCATTTTCAAACCTAATCTATATCTGGTGGAAATATTACGATGTGCAAAATATGGACCAAATCGGTTATTCACTTCGAGAGTTATAGGGCGCACCATTTTTGGGAAAACTTTTGAACTTTTGGTGGAAGGTACTATAGGGAGTGGGCCGATGTAGTCCATCTTCGAACTTAATCTAGTTTGACAAAATATTACGAGGGTCAAATTTTGCACTGTATCGGTTGATTTTTTAAAGAGTTATCGTGCGCACCAGACAGACGGAAGGACATTGATAAGTCGGTCCTAAATTGGCTAAAACGGATTTCGTCAATACAAACATGGAGTGTAAACATTATTTCTATAAGCAAATTTTGGTCGTATGAAAATTTACAGCCTAAAGGCTGTGGGTATACAAATGTACGGTTTTTAGAATTTAAGAAGTGTTTTTGGAAAACTGTGTCTCAAACGAAGTTATGAACACTTGCTAATGGATTTCGATTAAAATCAACACATTTATTTCTAGACCGAATTCAGTAACACATTCCAAATTTCATCGAAATCAGACATATATAGGGTGTTTGGTGCTTCAAATATGTGAAATCGGCAGAAAATATATATGGGACCTATATCCAAATTAGCACCGATTTCGATATAATTTGGCACATTTATTTCTAGACATAATTCAGTCCCTTGCTACATTACTATTGCTTGAAAACGTATATAAATGTCTATAACATTGTATGGTTACCTTATTTAGTTGTCCTGCTGCAGTATAGTTATATTTGGCTTAGTTCTGCTTATGTATAGTGTAACCCCTTCCTTGAACGCGATCACTCAAGAATGGTAACTCTTAGAAAAGAAATGTGTATTCGTTCTTGTAGAGAACTATAAAACTTGTACTTTAGTCACTCTTTGACCTACCATATGTCCAAATCTGATCTTGCAGGTTTTTGTTTATTAGGATCGATGTATGTTGAATTTATTTTTTTTTACCCACACGATCGGAATCCTGCCTCATCCAAATAGAGGTTTAAGACATCGCATATGTAAGATTAATTCATTTCTGGCAATTGGTAGACGATCGAGCGATGTCCGTAGGTGCGTCCGGCTGGTTGGTTAACACGATAACTTTCGAACTTTGTAAATCGCAATATATAATCCAAACATATACCAAATTTGGGTACTGATTATGTCGGTCCACTACTTCGGATACTTCCCCAAGAAAAACAATCAAACTGTAAAATCGATTTCGGTTAATCGATTATTAGCCGTAAAATTTCTAAAAGTCGTAGTCGACTATTAACTGTGCGAAAACCGGATAATAGATTATTCTTAATTGACTTTCGAAAGACGGTGCCAACTTTTATTCATAGTCGACCATTAGTGTGTTATTGGGTCTGTTCGATAACTAGACAGCGGAATTTTATGCAACCCCTATTTTTGGTCCGATTAATGTAAAATTTTGGGAGTAGCCATATTTTCGGCTTCTGATTAAATTGCAATCGAAACATATGACATATGCAAAATTATGCAAAATGCATAAATTTTGGGGGGCTATATGAAGGCCTGAACCTAAACCGACAAATTTAAGGTGGAAAGTTGTTTACCCCCAAGGATGACTTAATACCAAATTTCAGCCATTTGGCGGGATGTTTAGGCCACAACCTTCAAAATACCGGAAATCGGGAGATACCGTACTATGGGGGCTATATGAAGACGTGGACCTATACCGACAAATTTCAGGTAGAAAGTTGAATACTCCCAAGGAAGACTTAATACCAACTTTCACCCATTTCGGAGGGATATTGAGGCCACAACCTTCAAAATACCAGAAATCCGGAGGTACCGTTCTATGAGGGCTATATGAAGGTGTGGACCTATACCGACAAATTTCAGGTGGAAAGTTTTATGCCCCCAACGAAAACTAAATACTAAATTTCAGTCATTTCGGTGGGATGTTGAGGCTACAATTTTCAAAATACCGAAAATCGGGAGGTGCCGTTCTATGGGGGCTATATGAAGACGTGGACCTGTACTGACAAATTTCAGGTGGAAAGTTTTATACTCCCAACGAAAATATTTTACAAAATGTCAGCCATTTAAGGGTGATGTTGAGGCCACAATCTTCAACATATCGGAAATCGGGAGGTACCGTACTATGGAGGCTATATGAAGTCGTGGACCTATACCGACAAATTTCTGGTAGAAAGTTGTATTCCCCCAAGGAAGACTTAATACCAAATTTCAGCCACTTCGGAGGGATATTGAGGCCACAAGCTTCAAGATACCAGAAATCCGGAGGTACCGTTCTATGGGGGCTATATAAGGACGTGAACCTATACCGAGAAATTTCATGTGGAAAGTTTTATACCCCTAACGAAGACTTAATACCACATTTCAGCCATTTCAATGGGATTTTTAGACCACAAATCTATATATATAAAAGAGCAGTGAGGTGAGGTATTCACTGACTGACTGACTGACTGACTGATTCATCACCGCCCAGACGAAACCGCTGAAGCTAGAAAGTTGAAATTTTGGGTGTAGGTTGCTGTTGGTATGTAGGGGTGAGATAAGGCTGGGTTTTTGGAAATTCGACCCAGAAGTGTACGAAAAGTGCTAAAAGGTACTAAATATGGTACCCTTTGTATTAGGGAAACGGTAAGAGCTAGAATTCTGAAATTTGGAATGAGGGTAACTGATGGAGATCTAGAAAGATGTACCAAAGGGTTTTTGGAAAATCGACCTCTAAGTGTACGAAAAGTACTAAAATTTACAAAATTTAGTACCAATTGTATATTTTGAACGGATATAGCTAGAATCATGGAATTTGGTATGGAAATCAAGGTTGGGAAGTGGTGTTGATGTAATTAAATGTTTTTGGAAAATCGTACTAATGTGTACGAAAAGTACTTAATGATACTAAATTTAGTACAAATTATATTTGGGTGAAAGAATAGAACTGGAATCCTGAAATTTGGAATTAAGATGACTGTTGAAGTGTATGATTGAGACATGAGGGTGATTTTGGAAATTCGTACTTATGTGTACGAAAATTACTAAATGGTACTAAATTTAGTACAATTTGGATTTGTGTGAACGGATGGAGCTGGAATCCTGAAATTTGAAATTACGGTCAATTGTGGAGAGTAACGAATAAAACTTTTAGGAAATTCGAACTATAAGTGCACGAATGGTACCTAATGGTACTAAATTTAGTACAATTTGGATTTGGGTGAATGGACAGAGCTGGAATACAGACATTTGGAATGAGGGTCACTTCTAAAGATTAACAATTAAAGGTTTTTGGAAATTCCAACTATAAGGGTACGAAAAGTACTAAATGGTACTAAATTTAGTACAATTTGGATTTGGGTGAACGGATAGAGCTGGAATCCTGAAATTTGGAATGAGGATCACTAATGAAGAGTAAAAATGAAAGGTTTTTGGAATTAGAACTATAAGTGTACGAAAAGTAATAAATGGTACTAAATTTAGTACAATTTGGATTTGGGTGAACCGATAGAGCTGGAATCACGAAATTTGTAATGAGGGTCATTGATGGAGAGTAACAAAGAAAGGTTTTTAGAAATTCGAACTATAAGTGCACGAAAAGTAATAAATGGTACTAAATTTAGTACAATTTGGGTTTGGGTGAACGGATAGAGCGGGAATACAAACATTTGGAATGAGGGTCACTGATGAAGAGTAACAATGAAAGGTTTTTGGAAATTCGAACTATAAGGATACGAAAAGTACTAAATGGTACTAAATTTAGTACAATTTTGATTTGGGTGAACGGATTGAACTGGAATACAGACATTTGGAATGGGTGTCACTGATGAATAGTAACAATGAAGGTTTTTGTAAACTCGAACTATAAGGGTACGAAAAGTACTAAATAATACTAAATTTTGTACAGTTTGGATGTGGATGAACGGATAGAGCTGGAATCCTGAAATTTGAAATCAGGGACACTGATGGAGAGTAACAAAGAAAGGTTTTTAGAAATTCGAGCTATAAGTGCACGAAAAGTAATAAATGATACTAAATTTAGTACAATTTGGATTTGGGTGAACGGACAGAATCACTGTTGAAGAGTAAAAATGAAAGGTTTTTGGAATTCGAACTAAACTTATACGAAAAGTACTAAATAGTACTAAATATAGTACAATTTAGATATGGGTTAACGAATAGGGCCGGAATCCTGAAATTTGGAATGGGGGTACCTGATTAAGAGTAAGAAAGATGTACCAAAGGTCGAAAAGTCCTAAATGGTAGTGAGTTTAGTATGATTTGGATTTGAAGGGCTGGAATCCTGAAATTTGGAATTAAGATTACTGTTAGAATATAGAATTGAGATATGGAGGAAGCTTTGGAAAATGGTACTAATGTGAACGAAGCAGTACTAACTGGTACAGAATTCGCTGTATTTGCGTGAACAGATTACTGTTGGAGTTAGGATTGATGTAGTTTTGGAAATTCACCTTATGGAAAAGTGCTAAATGGAACTACATTGGCTATAAATTGTGGTTAGGTGAACGGATAGAGCTGAGATGTGAAAGTACATTTTGCAAAATCGTGTACGAAAAGTGATAAATGGTACAAAAGTTGGTACCTTTTGGTATTTGTTATATGGTAGAGAATTTTGTACAATTTGTGACTTTGTAAAGGGTAGAACTGGAATTTTGAAATTCGGTACTAGATTAGCAATTGGTGTTTAGAGTGGAGGTAGGGAGGAGGTTTTGAAAATTCGTACTTATTTATACAAAAAGTACTAAATAGTACTATAATGGGTTTCAGGAGAACAGATAAAGCTGGAAAAGTGAATTGGGGTTGGGATATATGTTGAATATAAGGAAGTAATCTTTTAAAATACACTAAGTCGAGAGGTACCGTTATATGGGGATATACGAAAACGTGGATTTTTATGGTCATTTTGGATTTTTATGGCCATTTTCAATGCCGAAAATTTAACGGACCTTTTCGGGTTCTGGGCGAAACCGCTAAAGCTACAACCTTGCATTGTAAATGTACGTGATTGTTGTTGTGAAGGCGTGAGATAAAGTTTAGTGTTTGGAAATTTGTACTGGAAGGGAATGCTGTGTTAGTGAAGGGTTAAAACCAGGAGTCAAATCTGAAATTTGCAATATGATACGTAGTTTTGGAAATACAAAATAAAAAAATATGGTAGTTGTGTAGGGATGCGATACTTCAGATTTTTTTTTAAATTCTGACTACAATCGAAAAAAATATTTGTAATAAAAATAGGTCTTAGTACAACAGAATCTCCAGTATTCACCATTCCCGTATTAAATATTGTTTATATATATTTTGTTCCTTTTCCGCATACGAAGTAGCGGGCATTTGCTAGTCGTTGTATATATTTTTGCATATGGTTTTGCATATCCTCATTTTATGCAAATATGTAAAAATATGCACGATATGCAGAATATGCACAATTTTCTGGGACTAGTTCGTTTTATTTTGTAATAAAACTAGTTTCTGTCTAATCAGATTTTCTCTACGACCATCCTAACCATATATGTATTTGTATAGGATTCCGCTGTCTATCGATAACACAAAAGTTTATACAAACTTTCACAAAATGCTGTTCGATAACAAACTTGTTCAATAAAAGAGAAATGAGAAGCAGTTGCAAGTACTTGCAAGAACTTGCAAATACTTTTTACTTGCGAAGTTATTGAACAGATCTATTATTCGTACTCGACTATTAATCGTTGTCGACATTAGGCATTTTAGGGTTAAGGTCGTACTTTTTGTGAGTTTTGGCAAAATTGTCATACAAAACATTATTCTAGAATAATTTTTCCAAAAAAAGAAGAAACTAAAATAGGGATGCAAGCTTCTACAATTTCTACAGTTTTGAAAATATTTGAGTTACTTGGAATCCTTGCACTTTAGGTATATGGTGTCTTTGGCAATTTTACTGACTAAAATGCGAGGAATATTTTTCTTAAAAAATTAACCCTCGTGCGAGTCATAAAAGGGGTCGTTTTGGTCCATTTGTCCACAAATCATTAAAATCTCCTATAAAATGTGATCGTATCAGATCACAATATTCTTTAAATTTTGTTCGCCATAAAATTTTACTTTAAGTCCTAGAATACATCAAAACTCTTAATTTTACCTAAGTGCCGGGTAGTTACCCTAGACATTCTGAATCAACGAAATACATATGTGCATATGTATCTGCAAGACAAAATATCACATAAAAACGAAGAGTTCAAATATGTGAAAGATGTTTTGATGGAAACTGGTAAAAAACTCTTCACTTTTTATGAAATGATAAGGTACACAGCCCAACTCGATCTTACTCACAACTATTTTCATCATATATTGTGAAAATTGACTTTCAAAAAAATCAACAAGTACGGACATCCATTTTTAAAGAACGCACACTTTATTGGCGAAACTTGTCTTTAATTCGCAAAAAATCCGAAAGTTGCAAACCATTTTCACTAGTTTTACAATGAATTTTACATAGAGTTTTTGGAATAAAAAACAAGAGAATTATAGAATGTTTACATAGTTTATGACCGGAAATAATTTGCTCTACTAACCCAGTGAACGCCACAAAGTGTAGACGATCAGACAGTGTAATACTTCATTCAAAATATAGACTATAAATAGATCGTTTTCTATGAATGAAGGAAATATCAATATTTAAATGGAATACAAACAATGTTACTAATTGCAAGAAGCAATTGATCGTCCATTGATTATGTTAAAATTGACAATAGGGTGTATTCGGTAAAGTGCTTTTTGCAGAAAAGAAATACTCAATTTAATATTAACTATACTGTGCAACAAAACTAAATTTTTCAAAAATTAGAAGTAATTCGGACGGGCGAAAATTTAAATAATGTTTGAATGTTTACATATTTGCAAAAGTTACAAAATTGGGAATAATTAGGTAAGGTCCCGGTTACTTATTATTCTCAACTTTGTAACTTTTGCAAATATTAGGCATACGATTATAATAATCCTTGAATTTAAAGTTATAGAGCATTCGAAAATGTTATTTACAACACTGCGGGACAGATCATCACATTAGGGGCAAATCCATACTTCCTGAGAAAATAGCCTAAAAGATGCAAAAAAACCCTATGACACCGTGTGTAGTGGTTGTAGCGCAAGATAACTCTCGAACGGATCAACCTATTTTGACCAAAATTTGGCTTTCGTAATATTTTGTCCAAACATAGTTTAAGTTCGAACACTCCTTCCATATCGGTCCACCCCTTCCTCCCCTCAAAAGTTCAAAAATGTTCGGAAAACTTGTTCGCACCATAACTCTTGAAGGGATTGACCGATTTGGTACATACTTTACACATCCTAATATATCTACCAGATATAGATAAGGTTCGAATATGGACTATGTTTCTCCACTCCTTCGTGTACCTATCACACAAAATTTCGAATAAGTTTATTTAAAGACCTGCTCTCGAATTACTATGATTTTTTGAAGCAACTTGCATTCGCTGCCTCAATTACGATGGTAAAAGTGTTTTCAGGGCGAGTCCATACTTCTTTAGAAAACAGCCTGAAAGGTGTAAAGAAACCTCTATGGCACCATATGTAGTGGCTGGAGAGCACGATAACTCTCGAACTTACCGATTTGCTTCAAAATTTAGCCTCCCTCATATTTTGTTATACTCTCATTTTGAAGATGGGCAATATCGGTCCACAACTTCCGCTACTTCCTCCGAATAGTTAAAAATATCACTTAAATGGTATTCACGATATCTCTTGAACATTCCTTTATGTACCTCCTCTGCAACACTTTTGAACTAATCCGTATTTTCGTCGGCAAGTTCAACTGTCTAAAAAAGACCACAAGATAATGAAAAGACCATAAATACATTCGATCTGAGGGTATATCTATGCCGACAATGCCGACTGATACTTTTTTACTTGTTATGAGGAAAAGTTCTTCATTTCAGTGATAGTGACCGGAAACCCTTAAACACGATCATAACTTGAAACTCTCGAAAAAAAGTAACTGACATCCTCCAATATTTGCACCTCGTTGGATCTCCAAAACTTAAATCAATTTCTAAGACGGTCTACATAAGTCCATTCTAAATTAAAAAATTTTTTTAATTAATTTCTCGTTAGAGACGATCTTACTGACCAAGATGCTTTTTGAAAAAGGAAAGCCGACGATACGAACCCACACAATCACCACAGGAAGGCTCCTCAGACACATCGACTGTGGGGCGGCTTCGGTATCCTCTAACTTATTTCCTCTTTCAAATGCAAGTTGTTTTATTACAAAGTTGATTTTTTTGTTCAAATCTTTGTATGGCTTTCATGACAAACGCTTAGCGTAGCCTTTGAAAGTTATGAGTTTGGTTCTGAACACTAACACGCCGTGACAACACTTTTTTCCATGTGTTTTTCAAGGACGTGGGTTCGAAACCCAGCCTGGCTCAAGCTGATTTTTATTTTTATTTGAAAATTTTGCCTATTAGGCGAAGGTCATTTTTTATTAATTTTTTAATTAATTTCTCGTTAGAGACGAGCTTACTGACCAAGATGCTTTTTGAAAAAGGAAAGCCGTCAAGTTAGAGGATAGCGAAGCCGCCCCACAGTCGATGTGTCTGAGGAGCCTTCCTAAACCAAAGGCGAAACATGCATGTCACACAGTGGTGATTGTGTGGGTTCGTATCGTCGGCTTTCCTTTTTCAAAAAGCATCTTGGTCAGTAAGCTCGTCTCTAACGAGAAATTAATTAAAAAATTAATAAAAAATGACCTTCGCCTAATAGGCAAAATTTTCAAATAAAAATTAAAAAAATTTTATTTAATAGAGCCTACTGTTCGATTCAAGCTCAAACCCATCTGATTCACATTTATGTATATCTGAAATATTTGTTTAGTTTTCACCTCACTTCAATGAAAAGAGATAAGACTTTTTGAATTCATCGTAAACACAACCGATTTACCCCACGATTTCAAGCGCACTTTTAGCACACTTCATTTGTGCATACAAAGTCTGATATCATTTAAAAGATAAGATCAGGCTGTCAGTCACTGCCCCATATCAGCGATATTGGTTTTAAAATGTTTACGGCAAGTAAACATAAATGCGACACATGTGTGGTGTTTAACTCCTCGTGCTAAAACTCAATTTATTGTTGATTAAATGCGTGGGTGTTTTGAAACTGTCAAGTCGTACTTAAGTGGCAATCACATGTCATGTGCTTCTCTTGACAGTTATTTTTCTTATCTACCGGGGAACATAAAGGAATACAAATTGAGTAAATAAAAAAACAAAATCCGATATGTCATCAATGTCTTTAACATATTTACGACAACAGTTTGCAAAAATAAAAGGGACTTCATTCAGTAGCCTCAAATTTGCATTAAAACTTCTTAGAAATAATATATTTGCTTATTTTATTGTTTAATTTAAATTTGCTTATACGTGCTTTACAATTTCAGAAGAATATTTGAAGACGCGATCGTTTAGAGAGTATTAGCTAAAAGCGAAAGCATTCCATCTGAATTCTACACAATTTTTAAAATTTCCCGGACTTCATCGCTGTTGTCACATACCTGCTAGTCGAATACCCGAAATCAGACAAAATTTCCGGGACTAACAAACGAGCTTATTTATTCTTGACGTCAACAGGACAAAAGCGAAAACCCGGAAGTGATGCAACGTTGGTACAGGTTTAAGACAATTGGCGGCAATCGAGTGTGTTTTTCCATATCTGAAATTCAACGCCCTCCAGACGGCACAGAGATCGTAATGTATGCGGATGATTGTACAATCTTGGCGTTGTGGTTTACATAGGCCACACTGTGCACCACTGTTCACCACCTTGCCGGAGACTTCCACTGAAAGTATTGTTCGAAACTGTCCTGATTTAACCACTAGCATTCCCAAAATATTGGCTATAACGTTCAACAGCATGTTTTAGTCGTCCGCGCAAGCTACAGCTACAAAATCAGAAGTAGGAACAAAAATCTCAAGTTGCTGGCTGGCAGCATTTGACAAAGAAAATTTATTGACTCTAATAAAGGAATAGGTCGGTCTGCGGTAAGCTATGTGGGGCCAGCATGGTATGCAAATGTTAGTGACACACAGTTATGAATTATCAAACATACCAGAATGCCACACTGAGGACTGCAACAGGGTGCCTCTTAATGACACTAGTGGGCCATCTACATGAGGAAATTAAGATTTTACCGATACATCAACACAACAAAATGTTGTCGATACAGTAAATGCTTGGATATTACCACCGTACAGTGGTTCAGAACTTTCTTGGTCAAAACTCTGTCACTTTAGAATGGGTAGGAGTATTGTCATAATTTTCTGCAGATAACACATTCCGCATTCCGGTGAATCAAATAAGATTAAGCTCGGTCTAGTAGTTGCAGAGGAATTCAAGATCAAAATTAAAATTTTGAGTTTTGTTTTCATATTTTGCATCAAATTGTGATTTTATGTTTTCTATACGTTCCAATCTATTAAAAAAGGATAAACCACAATGAAGAAACTATAAATATATTAAATATTTAAAAAAATATAACAAATTTAAACATTTTTTTCAAAAAATTTATAATTTTGTTTGCTATAGTCGGACGGGCCGACCACTTGCCCTGGGCATTAGTTTTCCACGGAATTTATTTTATATTATTGTTATTTTAAAATGTTCTGTTATTTAACCGCTATATTGCTATAATTTGCATCAAGGGAGAGGTCAAGAGTTAGTTTTTAAGTTTCGCGATCTTGATTTGTCGGAATATGCCCCCAGAATTCAAAATATGGAACAAAAACTAAATTTGAATAATTTTCACACAAAAATTATGGTCAATTTCACGTGCTAAATAATATCCTATTATTAACCAATATGATTGGCATTTTCCTTGACCAAAACCTTTACCTCGTGCAAAAATTTTTCAGTATTGAACTATAACTGCGATTGTGATTATGGTTACAATTAAAATTTTGGAATCCCTGTATAAACTAGGCAGTAAGGTTGAAAATTCCTTTTTCAAATACAACATACATGGCTGGAAATGTCTTCCAGCAATAAAGATTTAGTCATTACACTAAAAAGTTTAGCAATTTTCACACAAAAGTTTTGGTCCATTTAACCAACTAAATATTATGTGATTATCATGTTAAATTGCAACCTTCTTCTTTGTCGTAAATCCAAACTTTACTTAAAATATTGATGCAATCACACTGTTTTTTCGACCTACAGAGCCGTTTGAAAATCTGACAACAATTTTATTCACCAAAACTAATCGTTTCTATTCTAGGCAGAACCTGACCTCTATACCCAATATCTGTTACAGCTTCCAAGAAATAGATATTTCCTTTGGTTTCCTTAGTTTTAATATGTTTATTATGGAATCCAGTAGAAAAATTAATAATGGGTGACGTTTCAATATCGGGGGTTTGGCCAGGAAATTCGACTTCTGAACCACTGTCCGACGTTTTTATATGTTATGTAAAGGCATACGACGTTTTCGATGTTTACAACTTGCTGACGATAGAAAAAATCACTTTAAAAAAAAAATTGTGGACGGTAAAACTCAAAATTTCGATTTTAATGAAAAAATAAACCGTTTTTTTATCAAAAAATCGGCCAAAACAAAATTAAAAATCTGTCTCGATTAAGGACAAGCTTTTTATGTATTTAGTAAGCTCACTAAAGCATATGAACATTGGTCAATTCGTTTTCGAGCTATCGTTGGCACGGTCTTCAAAAATGCCATTTCGAGAAAAACGCGTTTAAAGTTTCTATAATAATAATAATTGTTCCACAAACATCCTAGGCGCGACAAGGGATGCTACATTCAAATCACAACAAATTGTTCCCTTTCAATGCTAATATCTCAGCAAATTTTGCACCAATCGACTTGCAATTTTTAGCGACATACTATATTCTCCCTGTACTTCGAAATAAACCAATAAAAAATTTTCACGTTTCACGTTTAATTGCAAACTACTTCTCTGTTCTAAACCCAAACCTTACATAAAATTTCGCGCCGATCAGGCTGTCTTTGCAACCACAGAGCCGCTACAAAATTGGATAAAATTTAGTTTTTGGTTAATTTCATCCCTTAAAGATTGGTCCATAACTGCGGCATGTATCGATATTATTTATTTGAATCTCGTCGATATATAAAATTTGGTATATGATAACGAAAATTTTTGGTGACTATAAATCAAAACGTGGGCCGTCCTTTCCACTTTGTATACCATACAAACCAACTCGTACACCAAAATGTGGAAAGAGTATTATAAGTAGAGATGGTATTTACCGGGTATTTAACCGGTAAATACCCACACGGTCGGTAAATACCCATTTGTGGGTATTTATTTGGGTATTTACTATATTGAACCACCAATACAACATCTTACACCCTATTTCTGGGTTTAGGTTGTGAAATCGTTTCAAAATGAATATTTTAACAATACTTTAAACAAGTGGGTAAATACTTGGGTAAATACCCGAGTATTTACCCAAATATAGGGTAAAGACTCTTTATCTGCCGAACCACTTGACGTAGGCTGTCGAAATTTGGCTCAAAACTTTCTTCTATCAATAGTATTAAAGGTATTGAAAATGGAGTCCCTGGGTCCATGTTTTGATATAGCCCCCATATAGCCGTACCTCCCGATTTAAGGTTTTTTTCACCTATTAGCCACATTATACAACCAAATTGGCTGAACTCTGGCACAGTGAGTTCCCAATATGTATAAAATATCCTTGCAAAAAATTGTCGACGTAAGTCCAGATTTTCTAGTAGCCCCTATAAAAACGTGGACCCAAAGATCCCATTTTCAGTACCAGAAGTTATTTGATAAAACAAAGATTTCAGACCAATTTTTGTAACCCTACGTCAATTGGTTCGAAAGATAAATAGGTTTTACCCAACTTTTGGGTAAATACTCGAGGTATCCTTAAATGAGGGCTATTATAACACGTAGACCTATGTTGACAAATTTTTGCAAGGATATTTTCTACATATTGAGAACTCACTGTGCCAAATTTTGTCAGCCTTCGTCAAGTGGTTCGGCAGATAAAGAGTTTTTACCCTATATTTGGGTAAATACTCGAAATCGGGTACCCTTTTATGGGGGCTATAAGAAAGCGTGGACCTACGTTGACAAATTTGTGCAAGGACTCACTGTGCCAAATTTCAGCCAATATGATAGTAAAATGTAGCTAGTAGTTGAATAATACCTTAATTCGGGAGGTACGTTATATGGGGGCTATATGAAAACATGGACCCAGAGACCCCATTTTTAATACCACATGTTCTCTTGATATAAATAAGATTTGGTCCAAATTTCGTCGGGCTAGTTTTTACCCAACATTTGGGTATTTGTTTAAAGTATTATAAAACTATCCATTTTGAAATGATTTCACAACCTAAACCCAGTGTTAAAGTTCAAATGGGCTTTTATAGTTCAATTCGACTGACTTTCAGTCATATGTCAACCCCCCTTGTCAGAAATAGTCTACTACGTAAATGGTGCCAAGTAATATTGACATATTCTGACAAGAGAGGTTGACAGTTTGCCCGCCAAAGGCTAGTTAAAGCTGCGCTTGAGTTGAGTGTGTTATTCGACACAAGGTAGAATATACGAACTTCGTTCACGGACTCCGTCCACTTAACAATACTAACAACAATTATTGTTTACGAAAAAAGGTAAAAGCTTTACGAGCAAACATTCAATAAACATACCAAACATCAATACTAAAAACCCTTGTGTTTTTATTTCTCTTCTTTTTCGTTTATTTACACCACACAACCTCTACGAGGCAAACACCAACAAAAGCTTCGCTTTAAAATATACAGTCCACTCATCATTTGGTGTCCCACCTAAACTTTCTGCTTTCGCAACTAAACATCTGGTCTCTTCAGGCTGGGTTAAACACCCAGAAATAGGGTGTAAGATGTTGTATTGGCGATTCAATATAGTAAATATACAATATATACCCGGTATTTACCCAATTTACCGGGTATTTACCCACTGTCCATCTCTAATTATAAGCTTGTTTTTTCCGTTCATGTAACACCGCGGAATATTCGTCGTAGACCCCATGTGACATACCAAAATGCATATCTCGACGAGATAAAGCCATTTCGACCGTCCGTCCCTTAAAAATTGTCGTCAAGAAATTGTTTATGGAGGTGGGGTTCGGACCAGCACAGAAACGATTACGTTTTGGCGATGATCACGAAATATTTAGGGTGTGAAATGGACCAAAAACAAAATTTTATCCGATTTTGTAGCTGCTCTATAGGTCGCAATAATAGTCTGATCGGAGAGAAGTTTTAAGTAAGGTTTGCGTTAACGATAGAGAATCAGCTTGCAAATTATCATAATGAAAATGTTATATTTAGTTATATTTAGAAGTGGAACTCTCAACCTTTCAATTGATGTCAATTGTGTTGATCTACGTGGTCACATAAAAGAGTTACAGCCTAGTATTTATAACAATCCCACAGTTTTAATTGTGTATATTGCAACTATAATCACGGTACAGGTCGCAGTTATACAGTACCTGGCATAATTAAAAATAAACTAAGTAAAAAAATTATCAATTCAAATGTACGCCTGCTCTTTTGTAATGGAAATATAATTTCAATGCGTGGCATAAGTATTTTGACAAAATTGTTCTATTGATTTTTAGACCTCAACAATTAAAAATGTCTGTATTATATTTCGACGCCTCCAAACAATAGTATGCTAAGTCGACTTAGCATGTTCTCAAGTTCTTTACATTTTTATATTTAACGTCCTTTAACTTAAATTCTGTCAAATTTTGGTAATAATCGGACAATCCGAACAGAAGTTATAAGCAAATGTTTACTTAGCATAGTACTGAAGATCAAAGAAATTTCCAAACTTTTAGAGCTTGTCCTGCAAAACTCACTGTTCAGAATTAGCAAACTATTATTTGGAGGTGTCGAACGTCCTTTAACTTAAATTCTGTCAAATTTTGGTAATGATCGGTCAATCCGAACAGAAGTTATAAACAAATATTGACTTAGCATAGTACTGAAGTTCAAAAAAAATTTCCACACTTTGAGAGCTTCTCCTGCAAAACTCACTTTTTAGACTTAGCATGCTATTATTTGGAGGTGTCGATTTCTGGTTTTTATCAGTTACGTTAAAAATAATATATTTCACACACATTTGTACCATTATGGACCCATTTAGGGATCGGATATTCTAGTCTTAATAAAGAACTTGTTTTGACATCGAAATTACTCAGTAGATGAGGATTTGTGTGTATAAATAAGATTATTTTTGTAATTCTGCTCTATTTCCCGAAGAGCAATTTCTGTAATTTCACATTCTCTTCCTAAATCGTGCATATTTACGCTGATTTCAGTATTTTGGTATTTATTCGTCACAAAATAAATAGATAACTGCAGCAATATCTAATCATTAGCTACATTTACACTTAAATGATAATAATTTTGCTAAAGCAATTAATTGTGGTTTCAAAAGGTACGACTAAGTACCAAAGGTAACACAATTATGACGTGTCAAAATACTTATTCCGGAATTTCTTTATTTCATTAATTTTTATTTTGATGAGAGGTCAAAGAAAGACCATAAGCTGGTAATATCCCGTTTTATGAATGCTTACAATATTTATATGCCTTTTAAGACATATGTAGATTTTGTCAAAACAATTATGCCAGGGACTACCAGCAATATTTAACAGGAAGTGGGAGTTTTGGTCAATGAAGAACCCAAAGTTTTGGATAATGATCGGAAAGTGTTTAGCGGGTGAAATTGACTATAATTTTTGTGGGACAAAATTTTTCAAATTTAATAAATTTTAATTTTGGTCCATATTTTTTTGGGAGACATATTTCAGCAAATTACGAAAACCAAACTTGAAAACCAACTCATGACCCCTCCTTTGATGCGAATTAAATCAATGTAGAGGTAAGGTAACTGAACTACTGTCTAACATATAAATGTTTTGTTTTGGTTTACTTTTCATGCTATAAAATGTCATAATCATGATAGAGAATTTTTCAAATCATGATTTACAAATTCCCTAATGTAATACCTCGAAATATTGTAGTCCGTTCGAATATTCCCTCTCATACTTTGTTATGTCTTCGACATTGTAAGCAAACAAGACTTATCCTTATTTCATCCACTACGTTATATATTTTATAGTTGGTCACCTTTAATAAGAATTCGAAAAAAATACGACCACCATTGAAGTAAGTAATTTCTTTGCTTTTCTATGATATCTAATATTTTTGGCATTTTTTGCTTTATGTTAGAACAAAAGATCTCTTATGTTCAACAACCATAATGACCTTGTTAACAAGTACAAAAATCTTATATAACAATTTCATATTTATAAATCATTATTTTCTAAAGACATCATGGACCACACAAAATTCATTTGATTCCAACAGAAAAAAGTTTATTCTTTAGTTAGTTGCTAAAAATAATTGAAATATTTAGGTATTTTATTGGAAATCTTATACAAAAATAAAAGAATATCACAAAAGAAATTCAATGTTTTCGTGCCATCTTCCAACTGAGCAGGATTGTCTATTTTTTAGCATTTCACTATTCTTTTTTTTTGCTTAGATTTAATAAAAATGTCAACCTATTATAAAGAACGAAAATGGTGAATAGAACTTGGTTTTTGAAACAATTCATTGTTTTTTGTTCATTTTGAGTATTGAATGTTCATTTCAAGGTATTTAGCACATTCGCTGGCCAAACGATTACGTACGAGGAATACCTGTGAGGTCTGTGGCTCAACAATGGTTTGGTTACTCTTTTCTTTTGGTTTCTTCGCTTTGAATAGAAGACACACACACGAAAAGGCTATTATGTGACCACACTAAAACCAAAATATACGATTTTCTTTTTTCTTGCATACAACACCAACAAGAAGGACAACACCAGATATTTCAAAAAATAAAAAAACCCAGCGTTAAGAAAATGTCTTAATATTCTTTAAATACCACTGCTCAATACAATTCGTATACAAAATAAATTCAAGATCGCTCACTCCTACATTTGGTTTTTATGATATGCTTTGTAGAGCAACAACAACGAAAATGTCAAAACACAACCTTCAAGGTGGTCTCGCTTAATGTGTCCTTGCAGTGTCCTACGAATGCATTTAGAGGTCATGATCTCTCTTTTAAAACATTATGTTTATTTTGTTGGTTCGCCTTTGTTTTGCAATGTTTTGTCAAGTCGGTATTCGCTGTGACAGTGACATCTTTGTCAATTCCGCCAAAAAAGTTTCTAGGAATATTTCTTCTTCTAACATTCCATTAGTGTTCTGTGGAGGGTAACCTCCACACAAATTGAAATGTTTGTTTTGATTGCCTCATTGTTTTGGTTTCGATTTCAAAGATTCTCGAAACAATTCTCTGCAGTTTGCAATTTAGAAGCTATTGTTTGATTTGTCAGCATTTGTTCATTTTCGCCGTAATTATGGGGCGTTATACACGCATGGAAAATAAATCTACATTTTTCATTTGCCTTTTGACAATGGTTGTTTGGAACAATTCATCAATGTTTAGAGAAATTGATTGAAAGCTATTGTCTAAAAGAGGCGCCACTTTAGGCCTATAAAGTGTGGTCTAAACTGATAAATATTGTTTTAAGAAAACAAATTATTTATAAAGAAAGACCACCATGTAACATAAGACAAACATCTTTGGATGAACTCTAAACAATATTAAAAAAAACCATGTTATATCAAAACATCTAAAAGAAAAAACGTGATTACGTTAGGCCCGACGAAAATCGGGAGGTATCGTTCTATGGGGACATATGGTTGAGCTAAGTCCTGATATTTCCAAGTTCATTTTCTGTGATCTACAACGTAGTCTTACCGACTACAAAACATACCGCCTTTCAGCTTTTAATTTTTTCTGTTACCGATGGAAATGAATTTTTCTATTCAGCGCTCCTGGAGTCTGTCGTTGCTGATATCTAGACATCGGAATCCTATGCAAATGCATATATGGTTAGAATGGTCGTAGAGAAAATTTGATTAGACAGAAACTCGTTTCATCACAAAATAAAACGAAATAGGTGCAGAAATGTTTGCATATTTCACATATTTTTACATATTTGCATAAAATGAGCATATGCAAGGATTTGTGGCCTGATTATCCCACTGAAATGGCTGAAATTTGGTATTAACTCTTCGTTGGGGGTATGAAACTTCCCACCTAAAATTTGTCGGTATACGTCCACGTCTTCATATAGCCCCCATAGATTAGTACCTCCCGATTTTCGGTATTTTGAAGGCTGTGGCCTCTATTTCCCACCGAAATGACTGAAACTTTGTTGTTAGTCTTCGTTGGGAGTATAAAACTTTCGACCTAAAATTTGTTGGTATAGGTCTACGTCTTCATAAAGTCCCCATAGAACGGTACCTCCCGAGTTTAGGTGTTTTGAAGGTGATGGCCTCAATATCCCACCGAAACCCAGCAAAATTTTATGGAAGTGGTTCCATTTCATTGGATCTTTTGCATTGGTTCAAATGAAGTCGTGAAAGATCCGATCTTTTCGTCACCATTTGAACCCATTCGAAGGAAGTCGTGAAAGATCCGATCGTTTCATCAGTCCCAATCATTGAACTAAAAGTAGAGTCGGACTGCACTCTTTGGTATTAGTAGTGTTCCTTTACGTGCCTGAGGTTACCAGTTTTTACCCGCAAAGTGTTTCCTTACTTTTAAAAGCATACAATTTGTATTAGAGCAGTTCACCACTTTTACCATTTTTGCAACAATTACCATTTTTAAAAGTAAAGGAACATCCAATTATAAAAGTTTCCTTGCCTGCTCTAGAGAACCCTGCTCAACAAGTCGATTTGTAGATCCCTACAAAACAACAAACATTTCCAAAACGTTGTAAAATAAAATTCACGAAATAGTAATCTGCAGTTGGAGTCAATGTCGAAATCTGCACTGCACTGATGGGAAGTAAAATCCTTTTGTAAGATGAATCAAAACCTGATGCGGAGGAAGTAAACTCTGTTGCGTGCAGCGGCGGTGTTTAGACTGCAACAGCTGGGACTGCCGGAAGTCAAGTTTCTCACTTAAATTTACAACCTGTCGCTTGCCAAACACATAGTTCCCGAAGTCTGGAAAATAGGCCAGCCACTGAAGCCCGAAAAGGATGCCAGCAAAGGTGAATCTTACAAACCGATTTCGCTTTTGTCGCCCGTAGCAAGGACCCTTGTGGCTATAGTTCTTCCAGCATCAGAAATAACTTTCCAACAACTGCGCTGAAGGCCATATCCATCTCCATATTAGCCGAGGACTCACTCAGAGCAATCCGTGCGATAGAACAGTGATAGTGACACTTGATTTAGGAAAGCCCTTTGATATCGTCATCGAGCAGACTACGCACCGTCCAAGTTTGAAAGACAAGTTTGTGAAAGACTGAACTCCTTTTTGTCTGATCTTACCATTTTTCCACGCTAGGAATATGCAAATACCAGCCAATAAATCTACGGCCACTCTGTTCACTACCTGGGAGGCAGAGTTGGGAACAATAGAGTTGAATGTCATGGTCGATGATAGCAGAATTCAGACCACAGACCCAGGCAGCCAGGGGGTCTTCATAATCTAGAAAAAGAAGTCTAACGTTACAAGAGAGATCCTCTAGATCAACAAGCCTTTCAACCAGGTTTAAGTAGCATTCACACGAATGCAGTCGCAGATGCAGTAAACAGTTATCGTGTGAATGCGGTCCTTGGAGAACATCCACCATCTATCGCAGCTGAGAAGCGCCAGCTGTCAGGACAAACCAGATTAGTTTTGGGTCAATACGCTGGGGATGGTGCAGCCGTCAAAATTTCTATAGGGCAAGTACTGATGACACCGTGGAAAACATCTGCCCAGCATACAGCACAGGCCCCCACGACACACTGCTCCTTTTCAATTGCCCTACCAATCCTGCTAAGAAACTTAAGTTTGCAGCTTTGTGGTTACAAACCATGTAAATAGCGAAATAGCCACATTCTTACGACTCATAGACCCAGAGTCAGATTAAGGAGAAAAATGAGAATACAGACATATTAACTACTGTTACAACAACGAGTGAAACTGCAATTATAGATGTAAACTTTATGATGATAAATAAATTATAGTAAATTCCTTTGAATTAATAAAATAAAAAAATGAAAATCATTTTTCAATACGAACAAGACGTGAAAATGACATGCCAAAGATTAGTGAAAATGCTATTCTTGGGAATTGGTTAAGATGGCATGCCAAAGTATTGGTATAGATGTCATGCCAAAGAATTGTTGAAGATGCCATTCCATCGAGTTAGTAAAGATGACATGCTTAGGATCTGAAAATGAATTGCATCTTTTGGGGGTCACGCTCTTGTAAAAAGAATGAGTGAATATTCTGAAAAAATGACATTCCATTTCACTTGCACCCATTCTTGAATAGCATCTTTGGCATCGAACATTTTGCTGGGAATGACTGAAATTTTGTATTTGGGTGAATATTGCGAGAAGACTTGTTTTTGTGTCCCGACGCATTTAGGGTTAAAAATATTGAAAAAATTTAAATTCTTAAAAACGGAATAAGTAAAACAAAATATCCTTAAACAAAGCTCTAAAATCAAAATAAAATATTCTACATATTAACATGAAAAAATTGGTCGCAAGGTGCAAATACTCATTACCGTGGCGTGTCCCCAGTCGTTTTGTGCTCAAAACAAAAAAACTGATATACATTAATATTTCAAAATATACACTGCCGCTCACTTGAATAGAACCCCCCTGCAAAATTTGTTTTCAACCTCCATTTTTTCCCAATTACACAAGATATGAAGTTTTTAAGATTTATTATATTTTCCTTCATGTGTTTGGAGTAAACTTAGTCATTCATTTGCATTCAAATCCAATTTGTATAAGAATTATGCAAGGAAAACAAAATAAAGTCAAAAATTGAATTAAAAAATTTGGCTCATTTGAATAGAACCCCCCTTTAAAAGTTGTGAATACAGAGAGATTGTATGGGAATATCGATGCATATTTACTCTATATTGAAAACGAAGTACTTTCAGTAATATTCCGTAAAATTATATCCCTCCTGATTAAGGATACACCTGTATATCCTACTTTGGCAAGGATTCTTTACATAATCAGGTGTAATGCCCAACAAAGCTTGCTTTTTTCATTCAACAAGTTTATTTTTGGAAGCGTACTGTCTCACTTAGCCGTATATTTTACGCATACGTCATTCCCATACATTTTAGAGAATATTTACCACTGTAGAATATGGCGGCACCTCCAGGATATCAGCATTTCTTTTCAAAAATTTAAGTTTTGATGACTCGAAGTGTACAAAAGTTTATAAAATCGTGATGAATTTTCCACTCGGGATATCCGAAAATGCTTCTCACTATTGGAAATGCCTGTTTTAGAACTTCTTTGTAAATTGTCGTGCGCATTTAGGGTGAAAGAAATTGACGTCCAAGTCCTTCATAATTAGTAAGGACTCTCCTCATTAAGTAAACATCTGCATAACTGTATAACTATTTTTTCGCGTCTATTGAATGGAAGACCATCTTCTAAATTGTTTCCGTAGCGATGAATGTGCTTTTATGGTGCTGGAACGCATTACTAATTATTAAGGACATGGGCGTCAATTTACTTCACCCTAAATGCGCACGACAACTTATGAAGCAGTTCTGAAACAGACATATCCAGTAGTGAGTAACATTTTTGGATATCCCGAGTGGAAATTTCATCACGATTTTTTAAACTTTTGTACACTTCGAGTCATCAAAACATAAATTTTTGAAAAGAAATGCGGAAATCCTGTAGGGGCCGCCATATTTTACAGTGGTAAATAGTCTCTAAAATGTATGGGAATGACGTATGCGTAAAATATACGACTAAAGGAGACAGTACGCTTCCAAAAATAAACTTGTTGAATGAAAAAAGCAAGCTTTGTTGGGCATTACATCTAATTTTTTAAAGAATCCTTGCCAAAGTAGGATATACAGGTGTATCCTTAATCAGGAGGGATATAATTTTACGGAATATTACTGAAAGTACTTCGTTTTCAATATAGAGCGAATATGCATCTACATTCTAATACAATCTTTATGTATTCCCAAGTATTAAAGGGGGGTTCTATTCAAATGAGCCAAATTTTTTAGTTCAATTTTTGACTTTAGTTTGTTTTCCTTGCATAATTCTTATACAAATTGGATTTGAATGCAAATGAATGACTAAGTTTACTCCAAACACATGAAGCAAAATATAATAAAACTTAAAAACTTCATATCTTGTACAATTCGAAAAAAATGAAGGTTGAAAAAAATTTTGAAGGGGGGTTCTATTCAAGTGAGCGGGAGTGTATTATATAAATGAAGTACGCCGAGTTATTCTAGAAGAATGAACAAAGTCTATTTTAATTTCATAAATATATATATATATATATATATATATATATATATGGCGACCTGACTTAACGCCCAAGGACATAACGCCCAAAATTAATTTTGGGCGTTATGTCCGCCCCGACCCCGGACTTAACCCCCAAAATAAAATTGGGTGTTATGTCCGCCCTAACTCCGGACATAAGGCCCAAAAATAATCGGACACAACGCCAAAAAAATTTGGCGTTATGTCCGCGTTGTAAGTGGACATAACGCCCAAAATATTATGTTGAGTTTTTTCATATTTTAATGATTATTATTTGTAATGCAGGGCCGGTTTCAATTGCTGTGTTCCAAAACCTACAATAAATTATTATTTTGAACATTTTGTCTAATTTTATTATAAAAAAAATTTTAAAGTTTTCAAAATGGTAGACTCTTTCAGATTATATTATGGTTAAGTAGATTTTAAAAATGATTTGATTGATTCCTAAAATAGCAAACATCATTCAGTAGATTTTAAACTAGTTGGACGCATAAGGAGCTCTGAAAAATTGAAATCTCCTCAGGAATTTATT
The DNA here is from genome assembly GCF_047663935.1 of Musca autumnalis. Lineage (NCBI taxonomy): Eukaryota > Metazoa > Arthropoda > Insecta > Diptera > Muscidae > Musca > Musca autumnalis. The sequence continues at coordinate 220,755,294 of NW_027411866.1, forward strand.
AGCACATTTCCAAATAACGAACACTGATAAAACGGAATGTTTAACAGCGCGTTGAGTGACTTATTTCTTATTGTGAATTAAAAATTGAGTCATAGATAAAACCTAAAGATGTTGAAAGCGATCGAGCAAAAGTCGAAAACGGTATATTTTATAAAAAATCGCGCGCGCGATTTCTTTTAAAATATACCGTTTTCGACTTTTGCTCGATCTCTTTCGTAAGTTGTTAAGTGTTAATACGTATTTAAAATTGTTTCCTCATTGAAAATAAAAATGAGTCATAGTCATAAAACCTAAAGATGTTGAAAGCGATCGAGCAAAAGTCGAAAACGGAATATTTTATAAAAAATCGCGCGCGCGATTTCTTATAAAATATACCGTTTTCGACTTTTGCTCGATCGCTTTCGTATGTTTAGTTAAGTGTTAATATGTATTTAAATTGTTTCCTCATTGAAAATAAACTTCAGCCATAGTCATAAAACCTAAAGATGTTGAAAGCGATCAAGCAAAAGTCGAAAACGCTATATTTTATAAAAAATCGCGCGCGCGGTTTCTTATAAAATATACCGTTTTCGACTTTTGCTCGATCGCTTTCGTAAGTTGTTAGGTTAAATGTTCATAAATATTTAAAATTGTTTCCTCATTGAAAATAATATGCTGGAAGCGATATAGCAAAAGTCAAAAACCGTATATTTAAAAAAACGCGCGCGCGATTTCATGTAAAATATACCATTTTTTGACTTTTGCTCCATCGCTTCCAGCATATTCAGGTTTGAATTTTGATTTTGATTTTCTATGACTCAATGTTTTATTTATGGCGTTGTAGATGTGTAGATGTAGCAAGAAAAATCTTTTATACGGAATATGTTTTTAAAAAATAAAATTGCAGGTTTGCAAAATTGTGCATGCTTGTATATCTTGTTTCGAGAAAACTCAAGTAAATCATAACGATCACAGTACTGTAATGTTGGGTCCATTTGTCCAAAAATTGTTGGAAAATCCGTATACATTTAAATATGATTTCAGTAAGCTTATTTTTATACCCTCCACCATAGTATGGAGGGTATATTAAGTTTGTTTTTCCGTTTGTAACGCATTGAAATACTCATTTGCGACCCTATAAAGTATATATATTCTTGATCAGGGTAAAATTCTAAGTCGATCTGAGCACGTCCGTCCGTCCGTCCGTCCGTCCGTCTGTGGTAATCACTCTAGCATCCACAAAAATGGAGATAGGACGCTGAAATTTTGGGAAAATGCGTATTTTGTTTGCAGGCAGGTCAAGTTCGATGATGGGCTATATCGGTCCACGTTTTGGTATAGCCCCCATATAACGGTACCCCCCGATTTACGGTATTTTGACGTTTTTAGCTACATTTTCAGACCGATTTGGCTATAATTTGACATTTAGGGTTCTTAAGTCTCAATAAACATATATAACAAAACTTGTGGACATAGGTCCACGTTTTGGTATAGCCCCCATATAACGGTACCCCCCGATATACGGTATTTTGACGTTTTTAGCTACATTATCAGACCGATGTAGCTATAATTTGACATTTAGGGTTCTTAAGTGTTAATAAACTTATACATTAGAAGTTGTGGACATAGGTCCACGTTTTGGTATAGCCCCCATATAACGGTACCCCCCGATTTGCGGTATTTTGACGGTTTTAGGTACATTTTCAGACCGATTTGGCTATAATTTGACATTTAGGGTTGTTAAATGTCAATAAAAATATATAACAAAACTTGTGGAAAAAGGTCCACGTTTTGGTATAGCCCCCATATAACGGTACCCCCCGATTTGCGGTGTTTTGACGTTTTTAGCTACATTTTTAGACCGATTTAGCTATAATTTGACATTTAGGGTTTTTAGGTATCAATAAACTTATATAACAAAATTTGTGGACATAGGTCCACGTTTTGGTATAGCCCCCATATAACGGTACCCCCTGATTTACGGTATTTTGAAATTTTTAGCTACATTTTCAGACCGATGAAGCTATAATTTGACATTTGAAGTTCTTAAATGTCAATAATCTTATGTGACAAAACTTGTGGACATAGGTCCACGTTTTGGTAGAGCCCCCATATAACGGTAGCCCCCGATTTACGGTATTTTGACGTTGTTAGCTAAATTTTCAGACCGATTTAGCTATAGTTTAACATTTAGGGTTCCTAAATGTCAATAAACTTATATAACAAAAGTTGTGGACATAGGTCCACGTTTTGGTATAGCCCCCATATAACGGTACCCCCCGATTTACGGTATTTTTACGTTTTTAGCTACATTTTCAGACCGATATAGCTATAATTTGACATTTACGGTTCTTAAGTGTAACTAAACTTATATAACAAAAGTTGTGGACCTAGGTCCACGTTTTGGTATAGCCCCCATATAACGGTACCCCCGATTTACGGCATTTTGACGTTTTCATCTACATTTTCAGACCGATTTGGCTATAATTTGACATTTAGGGTTCTTATGTCTCAATAAACATATATAACAAAACTTGTGGACATAGGTCCACGTTTTGGTATAGCCCCCATATAACGGTACCCCCCGATTTGCGGTATTTTGACGTTTTTAGCTACATTTTTAGACCGATTTAGCTATAATTTGACATTTAGGGTTCTTAAGTATCAATAAACTTATATAACAAAAGTTGTGGACATAGGTCTACGTTTTGGTATAGCCCCCATATAACGGTACCCCCCGATATACGGTATTTTGACGTTTTTAGCTACATTATCTGACCGATGTAGCTATAATTTGACATTTAGGGTTCTTAAGTGTTAATAAACTTATATATTAGAAGTTGTGGACATAGGTCCACGTTTTGGTATAGCCCCCATATAACGGTACCCCCCGATTTGCGGTATTTTGACGGTTTTAGCTACATTTTCAGACCGATTTGGCTATAATTTGACATTTAGGGTTGTTAAATGTCAATAAAAATATATAACAAAACTTGTGGAAATAGGTCCACGTTTTGGTATAGCCCCCATATAACGGTACCCCCCGATTTGCGGTGTTTTGACGTTTTTAGCTACATTTTTAGACCGATTTAGCTATAATTTGACATTTAGGGTTTTTAGGTATCAATAAACTTATATAACAAAATTTGTGGACATAGGTCCACGTTTTGGTATAGCCCCCATATAACGGTACCCCCTGATTTACGGTATTTTGACATTTTTAGCTACATTTTCAGACCGATGAAGCTATAATTTGACATTTGAAGTTCTTAAATGTCAATAATCTTATGTGACAAAACTTGTGGACATAGGTCCACGTTTTGGTATAGCCCCCATATAACGGTAGCCCCCGATTTACGGTATTTTGACGTTGTTAGCTAAATTTTCAGACCGATTTAGCTATAATTTAACATTTAGGGTTCCTAAATGTCAATAAACTTATATAACAAAAGTTGTGGACATAGGTCCACGTTTTGGTATAGCCCCCATATAACGGTACCCCCCGATTTACGGTATTTTTACGTTTTTAGCTACATTTTCAGACCGATATAGCTATAATTTGACATTTACGGTTCTTAAGTGTAACTAAACTTATATAACTAAAGTTGTGGACCTAGGTCCACGTTTTGGTATAGCCTCCATATAACGGTACCCCCGATTTACGGCATTTTGACGTTTTCATCTACATTTTCAGACCGATTTAGCTATCAATTGACATTTAGGGTTCTTAAATGTCAATAAACTTATATAACTAGTAGACATAGGTCCATGTTTTGGAATAGCCCCCATATAATGTTACCGCCCGATTTCAGGTATTTTGAGAATTTTACCAACAAGTCTTAACCGAATTATCTGTAATTTGAACATTTGACATTTGAAATTCTTAGTGGTCACCACACCTCTCCACCAAAAATTGTCAGAAAGCCCCCATATAACGGTACCTCCCGATTTTCAGTAATTTGATGATTTTAGCTACAATATTAAACCGAACTAGCAGTAATATGATATTTGAAGTTCTTAGTGGTCACAACACCTCTCCATCAAAAATTGTCAACATAGGTCCATGTTCGGATATAGCTCCCATGTAACGGTACCTCCCAATTTTCAGTAATTTGGCAATTTTAGCTACAACTTTTAACATAACTAACTGTAATTTGGCATTTGAAGGTTGTAGTGGTCACCACACATCTGCATCAACAATTTTCAACATAGCCCCAATATAACGATACTTCCCGATTTTCGGTACTTTGAGGATTTTACTTAAAATGTTTAACCGAACGTAGGTCAATGTTTTTGTATAGCCCCAAAATAAACCTCCGGATTTTCTAAGGATTTTTTTGGACGAACTTTCTGTAATTTGAAATTTAAAAGTCAACAAAAATTCTGCAACAAAAATTGTTCGTTTAAGTTTATATTTTCGTATAGCCCAGATACTTTCGAACTAGCTGTTAATGACATTTGAAGTTCACACGTTATGTACCGATTATGTACGAATTAGGAATTATTTGACATTAAAAGCTCCCATCAAAAAATTTCAACAAAGGCCCATGTTTTATTATAACCCCTATATAACAGTACCTCCCAATTTCTAGCCCACCAAAAATTGTCAACAGTTAGATATAGGCACCATAAAAAGGGCCTCCCGAATGAAGCATTTTATGTACATTATCTGACATTTTAACGTACTCACTTAAAGTTGAGGACAGGAATGAATATTTTATGGTGGAGGGTATGAAAAGTTCGGCCCGGCCGAACTTAATGCTCTTTTACTTGTTTATTTATTACATACATATATAAAACAACTTTATTTCTAAATAAATCTGAATTTTACTTATGAAGTGCGAAAATCATTAATTTCGGAAAACGGACATAAAGCTCAATGGGCCTTATGTCCGCTATGGGGGCGGACTTAACGCCCAAAATAAAATTGGGTCAAGGAGGACATAACGGCCAAAATTGATTTTGGGCGTTATGTCCGTTGGGCTTTAAGTCAGGTCGCCTATATATATATATATATATATATATATATATATATATATATATATATATATTTTTTTTTTTTTTTTAATTATGATATTTTTCCCTATTTTTTGTCATTCCCGTGAGCCAATGTGTTTATTTTTTATATGTAATTTGTCAATGTAGCGACAATTGCCGTTAGTTTTAAGGATAATCGACAGAAGCGAAATATAGTCAGTTGTTTGAGAACTGCTGAATTGTTTAGTGTTTTTTGTACCCTGAAATTTTTTCATTCCCGTGGGGAGTATTTTTTCCGTCATTTATATTATAATTTCCAAATTTATGGTAATGGTGCATTCATTTCTTATGTCAAGGCTGTAGTTACTTAAAACAATGAAAGGACATATGAATCTTACAAAATTTAATATTAAAATATCATTTCCTTCGGTCTATGTCATTCCCGTGGGTTGAAGAAATGCTTTAAATCCTTAAATATACATGCTAATTTATGCATAAAATAGTATCAGCCGAAAAATTTTTATTTCCCACTTTGCCTTTTGCGACTCCAAAAACAAGTCTTTTCACAATATTCACCCATTAAGTCTTCGTTGGAGGTATAAAACTTTCGACCTGAAATTTGTCGTTATAGGTTCACGTCTTCATATAGCCACCATAAAACGGTACCTCCCGATTGCCGGTATTTTGAAGGTTGTGGCCTCAAAATCCCTCCGATATGACTGAAATTTGGTATTTAGTCTTCCTGGGGGCTATAAAACTTTCCGCTTAAAATTTGTCGGTATAGGTCCAGGCCCCCATATAGCCCCATAGAACGATACCTCCTGATTTTCGGTATTTTGAAGGTTATGACTATGGTTATACATTTTTCTATTTTGTTGAATTTTAAACAGAAACATTTTACACACTAACTGTTTCGTACCTTTTAATGATGTTGCATAAGAAAATATGTAAAATGCATAAATTTTGCATATGTTATATGTTTCGATTGCAATTTAATCAGAAGCCAAAAATATGTTCAGACCCAAATTTTGACATGAATCTGACCAAAAATAGGGGTTGCATAAAATTCCGCTGTCTACTGATATCGGACTGTCGTCCATCTCTTCATCACATAAGTTTGCATCATCTAAAAAATCTTCTGCAGTACATTCCTGGCTTGGAATAAAGGATAAACCCTTATCGTTTTGAAACCAACAAATCTTCTGTGACTTTGTCAATAAGTGAGCAAAGGCTATAGTCGGGACGGGGCCGACCATGTGATACCCTACACCACTACCCCCGTGCATAAGCTTTCACTGGTAAACATTTCTTTTAGGGAATATAATCCGACTACCACCAAACATAATAGACCGCTTTTTCTCTGGGACCCCCATAAGCAACCAAAATTTTGCAAATGATTGCAAAAAAATAGAAGAATTGGATGCATTACCGACTATTGTGGTATCTCCCTTGTTTGACCACCTTCGCAACCCACTTTACACCAATGTAAAGGTAATATTTTCTTCTTTCATTGGCTGGCTTTGCCGTTAGAATACCCCTACTAGAAGTCGATATATTCACAAAGAATTAAACTTTGAATTTGTCTCCACATGAGTTTTTCCCCATTCCGACCCCTAAATATTATACGGCTATCACCAAAATCAATAGGCTTCTTCCTCTGTGGGCCCCCATCAACCCCCAAGATTTCGTCACTATCCGATCAAAATTCCAACTTGTAGCGTGATTACAAAAAATCGGAAAATGGGATGCATTACCGACTATTGTGATATCTCTGTTGTTTGACCAACTACGACAACCTACGTTACATCGTTGTAAAGGTGATAGTTTCTACTTTCCTTGCCAGGTTTTGTTTTTGATATACCCCTTAAAGAAACAGAGCTATTGGCTTTGAAATAAAACGTTGACCTTTTCTACAAATAAGTTTTTGCCCCTTGCGACCCTTGAATATTATCCACCCATCATCAAAATAAATAGGCTTCTTCCTCTGCGGGACCCCCATTAAGACCCATGCATTACAAACTTGTTGGCCAAAACCAACTTATAATACCCTCCCCACATAGTGGTGAAGGGTATAAAAACGTATTGTTGGAAATATTGTCGCAAATATATTTTTGGTTTTATTCGAAAAATTAGAAAAAATATTAGGAAGTTCTCCAACTATTTCGCTAAAATCTGATACAATAATTAATGCGTACTGCTAAAACTTCATCAAAAAATATAGTTTACCATCGTGAAAGCTTAACTGCTTACTGTGATAATTTATAAGGATAGGAAATTAAGATTAATATTGAAAAAACAATCATTAAAAAAACGTGGAAATTAAAAAGCCTTTTATTCCCGAATTAGTTAAAACAGTTGATGCGCATCCGTTTTTGGGTACAGCGAATCAATCTCTTTCAATATTTATGCATATTTCGCCAAAGAGTGACGCCACTTGCATCACACAATGCAGAAAACCTTAAAGTGGATAAAAGTCACACAATGTGCATACGATTTTGATGCGCATCCGGTTTCAGTACAGCCATCAAAAATACGTCTATATACACATATTTCAAATAGATTCTTCAAGAACCGCGGATGTGCCTCCACATTCTATTTTGCGTAAGATACCCATATTATTCGCGTATCTCTGTAATTTATGACACACATATTCCCAAATATTATAATCGCGTATAAAGAATTCAATTTATGTAAAATATTTTAAAGAAAATCGTGGTTTAGAACGCGGATTTGTCAAAATATATTTTTGCTGATTTTCCTATTTTCAAGGTATCTATATCCGCGGTTTTAGTGGATGGATTCGATCGCGGAGGGGCTCATTAGATCCGTCGCGTAAAAAACTACATTCAAGAGGGGTTTAAAGGAAATTCAATGACACTTGTAAATTTTACACGCAAAAAATAGGGTTTTTAAGAAAGTTCACGCATCAAATTTTGGCCCTAATTTGGTCTCATTACTATGATGCTGTATTTATCACACTCATGAGATATGCATTAAACGATGTAAAATCACGAGTTCTATAATCCTATTATGAGTTTTGAATATTATCTCGTTGCGCATCTGGATTATTAAAAATTCAAAAAACCCCGAAATTCCGGCTTCAAAATGGTGCATGCAGAGGATATATCGAAAAATCATACACTAGTATCATGTTGCACATGGAGTAGGGTTAAGCCATAAATCGTAAGGGAACATAAAAAAAAATTGTTGGCTTCAACTCATTTTTACCCATTTTCCTACATTGATGCCAATACAGCTTCCACGAAAATGAATTTTACTGGTCGACATTAAGGGATCCCTCCTTAAACACTTAATTTTAAAGAACTACAGTCATACTATATAGACTATGTTAATAGTTCGCGAATTCGGTAAGGGTGAAATTCGGTTTCATCGATTGTAAAACATTTTTGGTTTTTACCATATATTGAAAAATAACTCTTGATATTTCCCTTGATGCTAATTACAATAAGGTAGTGATTTATGCAGGCAACATCAAATTTTTAGCGGTAGCAATATTCCCTCAGTAATATTAGCGACATTTCCTGATTATTTCAGTCATGTAAAACTTCTCTAAAAGTGGTGTTATATGACACGCCGATCGGACTCGGCGGTAAACAGTAGGTGTTATATAATTGAACTAATATGAATCGAGGTGCACTCATCTATATGACCGAAGTCTCCCTTGTCCCTGCTGGGACGTTTGTGGAACAATTATAATAATCAGGGTCGGTTACCATTAGTAAAGATTTCAAGACGATTAATTTCTCCAATAATGTTTCAACTTTTGTGTGGGAGGTACTCCAAATTGTAGACTGATGTAAACCATCTCCAAATGTAATCTAATTTCGAAAGAACAAGTAAAAAAGTATCAGTCGGCTTTGCCGACAGAGATATACCCTCAGCCTGTGCAAATTGAAACACTTTTTTCACAAAAAACGTATGCATTTAAGGGGTCGTATGAACCGACAAAAATGTTGATTAGGATTAAAGTTCAAAAATGTTGCGGAAAAGGTACTTAAAGGGATGGACCGACATAGACCAACCGAAATGATTTTCGATCCCGTAGGATATTAGCTTACGCTACACATTTTTTTAATTTTTGAATAAAATTTTAAAATGTTTTAAATTTTTCAAGAAATATGTAAAGTTTTTGGTGGAAGTATTACAGAGAATTATTTAACTACATTGGTATACTTATTGTCCAACATATTTGAAAGTATAAAGACTAATGAACACGTTAGGCTTTTTGAGAAGTTTTCCGCATAGTTGTTGTTAAGTTTAAAGGTGTTGTTTAAGCGTTTATTCGTAATTTTAGGCTGACTGTAAGTGTAACTGAGTTCAGAACAAAATGTTTATTTGTATTTGTTACGGCTTATAAACACCATCCAGAAAAAACATTTTTGCGATCTTTTGTTTTTGAAATTTTGGATAAGAGCAATTCAACAATAAAAGATACAATCGTTGCTTAATTTTGTGGTTTTAAATTTTTGTATATAGTTTCTAACACGTTTTTGTAATGAACTATTTTGAACATCATAACAATTACAAATTCTTTATTATGTTTGAAATTTGCAAAAAAAAACCATATCAACCATTTTTTATGATATAATTCTGTTCCACCGCCCGTTGAGATTATTTGAAACTGGTCTCTTGCTACAAATTAGTAAATGCCTATTGTACAAAAAAAGGATTTTTCTGTCGTATTTTTATATTTTGTTCATCCTTTTGAATGATAATAAAATAAAGATTATTGAGGTTAAAGTTTATACTTTCAATGGATACACATTTCTAGAAATGTTCCTTTTTCCTTCTTCGGCAAAGGACTTTGTGACGACAAACGAAATCAAAAAAAAAACTGGTCGGAAACAGATTCTTCTTCGTCAAAATCTCAAGAAGTATCAGTCGGCGTTGCGGACAGGAATATACCCTGAGACTGTGTGAACTGAAACTTTCATATATGGGTAGATCGAACAACGGCTACACAACCAAAATCCGTTAACCCAAAGCTATGTATTAGGAGATTTTCAGCATTGTGTAGCCATTTGCGGACGTATGAACTTGCCAACAAAATATAGATTTTTATCATTGATCACAAGTACCTGAAGAAATGGACCGGACCAACATAGTTTATCATAGAAGTAGATATTATTTTGGGGGTCATTCCATTCCACCAGTCGTTTCAGTTTTTCACAAAGGTTGTTCATTTTCGAGCTAAAACTAAGTTTGGACAAAATATTACTAAATCCAGAGTTTGGTCCAAATCTGTGGCTTCATTCACGAAAAATCGCAAATACCGCTTTAGCTAAAATTCCTGATATTTGAGTGAAAATTCCAGAAGGAGTAGACCGAAAATCACCACCTTCGAACTTTATATAAGGCTCGAAGAAATATCGCGATAAAGTTGTCGTGCGCACCAACAACTACACATGATTGCCTTAGGTGTTCTTTACAGCTTTCGGGCAATTTTCTCTCGAAGTATGGACTTCTCCCTGAAAAAAACATGTACTGTAGTAATAGGGGACCCGAGAACATTTGTTGCAAAATACCAAAGCGTTTCCCGAGAGGTCTTTTTGTTTATTAATTTTTTTTCATGTTTTTACTTATAACTAAATTATTACCATAAAGGAAGTGAAGCCATATTTACTAATTATCCAGAGAGGTCTTAACCTGCACTTCCCTGAAAATTTTAGAAATACTATGTGGAAGGATATCGAAAGAGTGGATCGATATTGTCCATATTCGAAGTTGATCGAAATGTGGACAAAATATAACGAAGGCCATATTTTGGACAGAGTCGGTTGATCTGTTCGAGAATTATCGTGTTCTCCAGGCAGCCACCCAGATGGTCGAACATAGCTAAGTGGTCTCCAAATTCTTTGCGATAAATTCTTCTTCAGAAATTCTTTGCGATAAAGTCTACGATTGGACACCAAAATATACTTAGGGAAATAACTACAATAGGTTTCTTTATGACAATAACAATGATTGAATTTCCGAAATTGACCATATTCTGATACGGCAGCGTGATAAAACACAAAAAAGGAGACACATATCTCGGCGTTTTTTCCTTTATTTATATAACTCCTAAATATACCTGCAAATATAAAATATACTACTGGATAACGCCATGATATCCGAACGTTCCCTCTGCATAAATCTCTACTAATCCCATTTTCCTTCCATAAATTGCTCAATAGAATTCGAGTGGAAAATTGAAGCCGTGATTTTGAACTTTTGTGAAGTAGGAAACAAAGGAAAGGTCCTCAACATTCCATGTAAACAACAAAACTAAATGTTAAGCTATATCTAAGGTTTTCCGATTGTATACACTTTCTTTTGGTCTAACCGAAGTGATATCACTGAATTACATAACATTCACTGTAGTTGTGAGTTATTTGATAAATGATACACCCAAAAATATATGCTATTATTAATAAATCCATTGTTTTGAACATAAATTAACTCTGATATATTGTCAAAAAGACATGGGACATTGGCCAAGAAGTCTTACGTCATTTTAATTAAAATATAGTAATGAACAATATTTCATCAGTAATATAATTCTAAAATAAGGTTTATGTCTTTGCTAAATAAGAAATTTTCGCTAACATGAACTTTCAAAATTTTGGTCAGGTGGGCCCCCCCGAAATGAAATCCTGGCTACGTCCCTGACCATGGGTGTGCCGTAGGCGGTTTTTACAACCTTCGGGCTGTTTCCTCAAGAAGTATGGTCTTGCCCCTGAAACAACTTTTATCAATTGAGGCAGCAAATGTAAGTTGCTTCAACAAAAATCAAAGTGATTCAATAGCAGGTCTTAAAGTGAACTTATCTAAAATTGTGTGTGGGATGTACGGGATGGAATGGACAAATATAGTCCATATTCGAACCTGATCTTTATCTGGTAGTTTTTATGAGAATGTGCAAAGTATGGACCAAATCGGTCACTCCCATCAAGAGTTATCGTGCGCACAATTTTTCCGAATATTTTTTAACTTTTGTGGGGAGTGGACCGATATGGCTTATCTACGAACTTAAACTAAGTTTGGAAACAATACTACGAAGGCCGGAACCGGCATTTCCGTTCGAGAATTATCTTGTGCTTCCACCCATAAACATGGTGTCATAGAGTTTATTTTTCAACTTTCAGGCTATTTTTTCAGGAAGTATGGACTTGCCCCTGAGGAAACTTGTATCTTCGTATAGGGGACAGTGAATACAAGATGGTACAACAAAAACCAAGGCGATTCGAGAGCAGGTCCTAAACTTAACTTTTCCGAAATTTTGTGTGGGAGGTACTCGAAGGAGTTTACCGATTTGGTCCATATTGGAACCTTATCTAAGTCTGGAAGAAATTTCATAATGTGCAAAGTATGAACCAAATTGGTTACTCCCTTCAAGAGTTATGGTACGCACAAATTTTCCGAACATTTTCGAACTTCTGTGGGGGAGGTACCGGAAGGAGTGGACCGATATAATCCATCTTTGAACTTGAACTAAGTTTGGACAAAATATTATGAAAGCCAAATTTTGGACCGAATCGGCAGATCCGTTCGAGAGTTATCTTGCGCTCCAACCACTACACACGGTGTCATAGGGTTTTTTGTAACTTTCAGGCTATTTTCTCAGGAAGTATGGACTTGCCCCTAATGAAACTTACAGCGTCGTATAGAGGACAGCGAATACAATTTGCGAAAACAAAAATCAAAGCGATTCGAGACCAGGTCCTAAACTGAACTTTTCCGAAATTTTGTGTGGGAGGTACCCGAAGGAGTGGACCGATTGAGTCCATATTGGAACTTAATCTAAGCTTGTTAGAAATTACACGATGTGCAGAGTATGGACCAAATCGGTTATTCCCTACAAGAGTTATCGTGCGCACAAGTTTTGCGACAATTTTTGATAATTTGTGGGGGAGGTACCTGAAGGAGTGGACCTATATGGCCCATCTTCGAACTTAAATCGAATCTGGACAAAATATTTCGATACCCAAAATTTGAACCGAATCGATTGATCCCTTCGAGAGTTATCGTGCACACCAGCCAGCTAGACAAACGGACGGACGGACATTGCTAGATCTACTCAAAATTGTCTGAAACGGATATCGTACAAATATACTTGGGGTCTAAAACCATTATTTCTATGAGACACATTTTTGGTCGTATCAAAGTGTAAATACCCTCTTTAGCCTAAAGGCTGAGGGTATAAATATTACAATCCACAAAAAAATCGAAGCAAATCGATTAGTCGTTTCGAGAGTTATAATGTCAACCAGCCAGGTCGATTCTAAATTGTTTGAAACGGACTTGCTCTTAACATATTTTGGGTCTAAAACTATTAGGCAGAAAGGATTGTGTGATGAGGTCTGCTTCTTATATTTTTGTCACAGATTGAGAGCTTACAGATACTTTTTACTTGATAATTTAATGAAATCAAAAGAGATTTAATTATATCAAATGCTATGAAAAAAATAAATATAATTTTTGTAAGATTTTTTAAGTTCTAAACAAATAAATCTGGAATGAAAATTAATGAAAAACAATTATTTCGTATGTGTTCAAACAGATTGCAAATATTTTTTCTCCTTTAATTGTCGTGATAACAGCGGAAATTCTTATCAAATCACTGTCTATTTCCTGTATTTGAAAACCTTTTTCTCCCAAAAAATTTTGTGGTTTTATCATCAAATTTGTCCCTTTTTTAAAAATCACGACAATTTCACTCATATTTCCTTCAACTACAAACAAAGGAAAGGATACATTGGTGTAAAATATCACAGGATATACACAAATAATTGATTTTTATAAGGATAATAATTATTTTCCACTACTTTATGCGGTTTTAATAAGAAAACAAATTCTACACTAACAACAAAATTACAGAAATTTAATGCCTTTCATAGTAAATTTGCCATGGTGTTTCGTGGTGATTGTCTGTTGGCTATGAGGTTGAGGGTGTTATGAAATTTAAGTACCATTCACACCTTACAGCTACAAAGATAAGTACATTTTCATAGTAAATGTGGTTTAGCGATAATGCGATATTTTTCATCACCCCCAGTAGAGGAATTTCTTCTTTTAATAAAGACATTTCTTCCTATTTCCTCGACTACAACAATTTTTAAAGGCGTCATAAGTAAGTGTGAAATTATTGTGGAACCTTATAATTGTTCATAGGAACATTTTTGGTTTATAATCCTCTTAAACACAGCATACCATGGTGTGGCCCACCACACAAATATTCTTACGCCTAAGCCATGCATGACTTGTCGTTTTTTTTTGCTCCCTTCCGTTTGGTTCTCCTCCATTAACGCCTGCATTTGCGCTTTCCTACTTCCTCGTACATATTGACATGTCAAAAGTGTGCCTGTCATTTATGGATTTTCCATAATTAATTCAAATCCACTGACCATTTCTGGAAAAAATTTCTAAATTCATGTGTAAAAATTGCAGTTGGCTGCAAATTGCATGATCGAGTCTACTGCAGATGATGTAAGTCAATTTGTTACAGTCATGTAAAGTAAATTTTGTGGTTAGTTAGAAATGACCCTTTTTCTAGGCATTTTCCAATGAAGTCATTGGGAAATATTAAAGAAAGTCACGTGCTTGTGGTGGCAGCTGAAAGTGTCGCGATTAGTAGCCGCAAATTGTTTTCAATTTCATTTTATTACCTCTCCGTAGGGGATGGAAGATACCAAGGAACGGTTCTGACCGGCTTTAACATGGCAAAGCCCAGGATTTATCTTGGTCCCTCTTTCATCTCAAGTGGACACAGACCTCCCCGTGGTGTCACCTGGGGAACTGCCTTCAACACCCGTTAAAGGTACGTTAAGAACATTAAAAACTTGGGTTTGGGCGTCGGGTTAGTAACCCTGCCCTAGAAAAAAACAGCCTACTATGAAAAGACAAAAGATAAGAAAAACAAACCCCTCTAAAGTTGACGAACACCGCAAACGTTTTAAGGACCATGATCTGCGAATCTGCACCTGGAATGTTCGCACTCTTTATAGAGAAGGTGCAGTTTACGCATTGGCAGATGTACTTGAAAAGTTCAAGGCCGACATTACTGCCATACAGCAAATACGATGGAACGGGAAAGGCGTCACAACAACACCTAAAGGTGACATACTGTATTATTACTGGCATGACAAAAAGCATGAATTTGGTTGCGAATTTGTAGTTGGTCGGAGATTAAAACATCTGGTCTCCAGCTTCACCCCAGTGAACGAAAGACTCGCTGCAGTTCGATTAAAAGCAAAATTCTTCAACATCAGCTTTATTTGCACTCATGCACCCACTGAAGACAAGGACGAACAGACCAAAGTTATATTTTACGAGCGGTTAGCAGAAACTTATGACCGTTGCCCTGCCCATGACATTAAAATTATACTAGGCGATGCCAAAATTGGAAAGGAGAATATCTTTGGCCCAACAGTCGGGAAATTCAGTCTCCACAGTGAAACATCTGACAATGGTATGAGGCTGATAGACTTTGCAGCTGCAAGAAACATGGTAGTTAACAGTACCAGATTTAAGCATCTCGATATTCACAAGGGCACCTGGCTGTCGCCAGATCAAAGAACACGAAATCAAAATGATCACGTTGTGATAGGCATCCCACGGCAGCGGGTTCTTACGTACCGGATTGACCCGAAACCATAGTGTTTCGGCCAGCATCAAACCTATGCTTCAACGTAGGTTTCGTGCTGCTACAACACCAACGTTGTGTTGGATGGAAGACATGCATCAAGAGTGGTGGATGTACGATCTTTCCGAGGAGCAAACATAAACTCGGACCACTACCTTGTTGCAGCAAAGGTATGTACCAGACTAAACGTAGCAAACAAAGTGCGAACAGACACAAAACGGAAGTTGGACATCGATAAGCTGTAATCAGAACAGAAAGCCACAGCATATTCCACTCAACTGGCCCAACTGTTTAATCAAAGCACTCCTCGTCCCGATAACATATCAGGACAATTACAAAACATTGCCCACTCCACGCAAACAGCCGCAAAATCAGTACTTGAATACCAGAGACCTCCACCAAGGAATGCATGGTATGACCAGGAGTGTCGTGCCGCTACCGAAGAGAAAAATGCGGCCTATAGGGCTACCTTACAATCAGTAGCAACGCGTAGCGCACGAGAGAGGTATCGGTAGAAAAGGAGAGAGGAAAACCGTCTTTTCCGCATGAAAAAGTGAGAGATGGAAAAGCGGAAGTGTGAACAAATCGAGATATACAGGAGACAGAATGAAGTCCGAAAATTCTACCAAAGAGTGCAACATAAAACTGATGGCTTTGGAACTATAACATCCTCCTGTAGAGACCAGCAAGGTAATCTGGTGTGCTAAGGATATGGAAAGAACTGTTGGTATCCAATATTAGCGAAATCGACGAAGATACCATAGATCCAATCCCAGAAGATGGTATTGAATGTACACCACCCGGCCAAGATGAGGTAAAGACAGCAATAAACCGGCTGAAGATAATAAGGCAGCAGGAGCTGATCGCCTACCAGTCGAGCTGTTTAAAACCGGAGGCGACACGCTGATAATGTGTATGCATCAGCTAGTTAGCTTGGAACCTGAGCATCCTGTGTCCCGTCCATAAGAAAGAAGATAAGACTTTATGCTCCAACTATAGTGGCATAAGTATACTACCTAAAATCCATGGTCAACGAAATAATTGGCTAATCGGCTTTAGATCTGGCAAGTCCACCATCGACCAGATATTTACCCTGTGGCAAATCCTGGAAAAGACCCAAGAAATGCAGATCGACACCTACCACTTTTTTGTCGATTATAAAGCAGCCTACGACAGCCCGCTACGTCCAAAGGTAATTTTCTATCCCCGCAAAGCTCATTCGGCTTTGTAAAATTACTCTAAGTGGCACAAGATCTTCAGTTAAAATAGGAAAGAAACTCACCGAAGAGTTTTGTACCAAAAGAGGTTTCAGGCAAGGATACAGCCTTTCGTGTGGTATTTTCAACATCCTGCTAAAAAGGTTATAGGAGAGGCAAACGTCAAAAGAAATGGCACAATCTACACCAATAGCCCCAGATTACTTGATACCTTTATGAAGGTCGAAGGAGAATCTGCTAGAGTGGGCGAGAAGGGTAAGTTGATGGTGTCGACGCGCAATGCTTCCATTGAGATCGGACCAACTGTTGAAGTTGGTTCCTATAATTTTGAGGTAGTAAAAGACTTCGTATACCTCGGCACTGCCGTAAACATCAGTTGTGAAATAAAAAGAAGAATTGTATTGACCAACAGATGCTACTTTGGCTTAAGTAAGCACTTTAAAAACAAAGCCACAACTCGTCAAACAAAAATAACGCTTTACAAAACACTGATACTACCCGTGCTGATGTATGGTTCCTAAGCCTGCGTACTTGCGCAAGCAGATAAGGCAGTGCTTGGCGTGTTTGAGAGAAAAATTCTTCGAAAGATCTACGGACCGATCTGCGTTGACGTTGAATATCGACGTCGTATGAACCACGAGATGTATCTGCTATACAACGACATCAATATAGTTAAACGTATCGAGATGCAGCGATTGCGTTGGCTAGGCGATGATGAGCGATGATGAACCCGCTAAAAAGGCGTATAAATTCGAGCCACATGGCGGTGCACGCAGAATTGGCAGCCCAAAGAATAGATGGCGCAAACAAGTGGATAATGAGATGACAAGGCGCGGTATTCCAAAAAGCGAAGCACGAAACAGAGAGAATTGGAGATCTTTTCTTAGTTCGGTCTATGGAACAAATGTTCTGTAATGGGCCAGCTAAGTAAGTAAGTACCTCTCAGTAGTAGAATTCGATCTGTTAAAATTGTATATGGGGATTTCTGAGTGAAATCGGACAATTTTTCAAAATGGGGTTGTTGATTTCCTTTATTTTTGCTGTGGTGATGCTGCTCATCAGCAAAACATTTCATATATTTTCAGATTTTTTTTACCACTTTCAAGATCGAAAAATGACGTAGTTTTTAAGATGTTTAAGACAAAATCCTAAATAAAACAACAAAACAAATGTTAAAAAATGAAAAAATGTATTTTTTTGGTAATTGTATTGACAAATTTTAAAAAATTAAGTAAAATACTAATAATTCGAAAACCACTATCAAATAGGACTTAAAATTTTTGTAATTGATCAAAAAATTTCAAGAAATTCATTCAATCATTTCTAAAAATTGATTCTTAATATTAAATCGCGAAAATTGCATCCAAGCCCACTGTACAATTTGTTTCTATTTTTTATAGCTTTTACATAATTCGACTTTTTCAAGGCGAGATATCTCTGGAGCCGTTAGTCAAAAAAATCTGAAAATATACTGAAATGTTTTGCTGATGAGCAGCATCACCACAGCAAAATATAAAGGAAATAAAAAACTTCATTTTGAAAAAGTGTCCGATCTAAACACTTTCTGTAAAACAAACATTTGAAATGGGGGAGCATTTATCTTACTCTACATGCAAACTTTCATAATCCACTAAGTTGTAATTGGAATTGTTGGATATTTTATATGGTGATATGGTGGTCATTAACAAGTCATTGAATCTTCGTGTCCTTTGATAGAAATATTGAATTTTGTCAGAGTAAAAGTATAAGACATAACATTTAAATGACAAAGGATCTGAATAATTGAATTCTTATCTGGGCTTATACAATTAAACACCTACATGCACATGGAAATATATCTCGGAACGTGACATCACATGTTTAATGTTCAAATATGAGCAACCAATCAACGAACAAATTTACATATGTATGTATATGACATATTTATGCTAATAACCAGCAATACATATTCATAGTTTAGTGTTTCAACTGATTAGTTTATTGACATATGTTTGTAGGTATTTTGTCTCGCCTGGACTCGTCTTTGTCAACAACGTCAGCCGGACTGAATAATATATTTTCGTATTGGAATGTTATTTGTCGTATGGTCATTAGGAAATCAATGTCGCTGACGTTAAAATCCAATCCAATTTGTCTGACAATTTAATTTTTGAACGTCAATCAGTAAATGAACGGAGAGAGAGATAAGCACGTGTTTGCTGTCAATTAAATGTCAGTTTAACACTTTTTTTCTCCACTCATAACACGATGTGTTATCAGCGTTTATCCAAAAACCACATAAACAAATATTAGAGCGACTTAATGTCCGACAACACGTCTGATTTTTATTCACTTTTCACTGTGTATGTAAATGTTCTTATCCAAATGAATGAAACTTATGGGTATTTGGGAAAAAAGAAGTTAAATACATAAAAGACCCAATCACGAAATCAAAACAACAAAGCGACGACAGAGATTTATTCGGTGCCAACCATAATTAGATGAGTTAGGAAAAACAATGTGATAATGGATTTAATATTTCACTATAACAATTCATTCATAATGGATTTTGAATGATGATTTAATATTTTTGCTGGCAGTAGTGATTGAAGGATTGCCTTTGTGGATTAGTAAGAATGCAATGGAGTCAGAGAAGAAGAACAATGAAGTAAAATGGAACAATTAGTTTCCTTACGTTTATAAAGGAGATAAATACCAAACTTCAGCAACTTCGGTAAAACTAGCCACATTGTTTTACCGAAGTTGCGTTCAAAATACCGAAAATCTAGAGGTACGCTTCTATGGGGGATATAGAAAGATGTGGACCCATACTGATAACTCTCTAACTATACCATGGAAGACTAAATAACAAACTTCAATAATTTCTGTTGGATATTGACGTCACAACCTTCAGAATTACGAAAATCAGGAGGTACCGTTCTATGGGGACTATACCGGAACGTGGACCTATACTGACGAATTGCAGTCGGAATGTTTTTTTTTTTACCTCTAACGAGGACTACATACCAAATTTCAGCCATTTCGGTGGAATGTTGAGACCACAGCTTTCGAAATACCGAAAATTGGGAAGTTCCGCCCTATGGGGGCTATTTCAATGCTTGGATCTGTACCCACAAATTAAGGGGGAATGTTGAATACTCCCAACGAGGACTAAATTCTAAATTTCAGTCATTTCGATTTATGGTATTTTGAAGGTTGTGGCCTACCTTCAAAATACCATAAGTCGTGAGGTACCGTTCTATGGGGACTATATGAAGGCTTGGACCTATACCGACAAATTTTAAGTGGAAAGTTTTAAACCCCAAAAAAGGACTACATACCAAATTTCAGCCAATTCGGTGGAATATTGAGGCCACAAACTTCAAAGTACCGAAGGCTTGGACCTATACCTACAAATTTCATCTTGGAAAGTTTTATACCCCTTAACAAGGACTAAATACGCAATATTGAGCCCACAACCTTCAAAATACCAAAAATTAAGAAATACCGCTCAATGGGGGCTATACGAAGGCGTGGAAATGGGGGCTATATGAAGGCGTGGAAATATACCGACAAATTTATGGGGAACAGTTTTATACCCCAACGAAGACTTAGTACCATATTTCAGCCATTTCGGTGTGATAATGAGGCTAAAACCTTCAAAACACCGAAAAACGGGAGGTACCGTTCTATGGGGCTATATCAAAACGTGAACCGATATAGCCCATTTGCCATTTCAAACATCCTAGGAGTAATATAAGGTTCTACACCAATTTACAAAGCACTATCTTTAAAACCGCGTGCTGTATCTTGATTTCAACAGACGGACGGACGCACAGTGGTCGCTGCCATTGGCCAAAATTAAAAAAAAATGAAACTATAATTTTATATAATGAAAGTATAATGTGTTCATATCTACTCCTAACATGTTAAATTTCTCTAAAATAAATGTGTTATGGATTACTTCTTACTGTACTCTTTGAGAATAGCATCAAAAGAGAGAAATTTTAACAGGTTGGATTTCGAGGTGAATTCAATGTAAAAGTTAGGTGAAAGTAAAATAATAATATCAAACTAAATGATCTCCATATAGACCAAACTTAATTCGAATATTGAAAAACAATGTATTAACTTAATATTTATGCAGTTTTGCGTTTGCTAATTTTTGGGATTAATTACTGAATACGTGTTTTGACTGAAGGACTGTTGTAATGTCATTTCTTCAGTATAATTAAATGTCATGTAAAGTTTTAGTTATGTTCCCTCTCTTTCCCCCCAACGACAATTTTTTAGAAGATAAGCAGTAGTCTGTATATTCTATTTTCAAAATATCAGCTGCAACTTTCGGGAACTTTGGAACTTGTTCCCAAAATACTAAGGGTACCTTTCAGGGTGTTTTTGTCATTTTTTTCAAATGTGCAATACATATCAGTTTTTATACCCTACACCACTATCTGGGGAGGGTATTATAAGTTGGTTTTGGCCAAAAAGTTTGTAACGCATCGAAATAATGGTCGTAGACCTATACTTATATATACCAAAATGAATGTCTCGACGAGCTGAGTCGATCTGGCGATGTGTGTTCGTCCGTCCGTCCGTCCGTCCGTCCGTCTGTCCGTCTGTCCATCTAAACCTTGTAATCACGCTACAGGTCGCAATTTTGATCGGATCGTCACGAAATTTTGGATGTTGATGGGGGTCCCGGAGGGGAAGAAGCCTATTGATTTTGGAGGTGGTCGGATAATATTTAGGGGTAGGAAAGGTCAAAAAACTTAGGTGGATAAAAAGACAACGTTTTTTTCCAAAGCCAATATCTCAGCTTTTGTATGGGGTATACCAAAAACAAAACCTGACAATGAAAGCAGAAGATATCACCTTTCTAATGATGTAAAGTAGGTGCTCGTAGGTGATCAAACAACGAATATATCGCAATAGTAGCAAATAAAACCCCAATTTTCATTTTTGCGATTTTAATTATATTGACGAATATCACAACTTTGGTTGGGGATTTTCCAAAAGCGAAGGATGACTATGAAAGTAGAAGATCCCGTCTTTACAAAGTTGCAAACTAGGTCGGCGTAGTAAACCAAATAACGGAGATATCGCAATAGTCGGTAACACATCCCATTTTTCTATTTTTTTGGAAATCACGCTACAGGTCGCAATGTTGATCGGATCGTCACGAAAATTTGAGGGTTAATAGGGGTCTCACAGATGAAGAAGCATATTGATTTTGGTGATGGTCGGATAATATTTAGGGATCGGAACGGGCAAACACTTATTTGGAGAAAAGTTAACATTTTATTTCAAAGCCAATATTTCTGTTTCTTTAAGAGGTATATCAAAAGCAAAACCTGGAAAAGAAAGTAGAAAATATCACCTTTACAACGATGTAAAGTAGGTTGTCATAGGTGGTCAAATAGCAGAGATATGGCAATAGTCGATAATGCATCCCATTTTCCGATTTTTTTGTAATCACGCCACAGGTCGCAATTTTGATCGGATCGTCGCGAAATTTTAGGGGTTAATGGGGGTCCCACAGAGGAAGAAGCCTACTGATTTTAATGATGGTCGGATAGTATTCAGGGGTCGGAATGGGCAAAAACATATTTGGAGAAAAGGTCTACGTTTTATTTCAAAGACAATATCTCTGTTTCTTTAAGAGGTATATCAAAAGCAAAACCTGGCAAGGAAAGTAGAAAATATCACCTGTACAACGATGTAAAGGAGGTTGTCGTAGCTGCTCAAACAACAGAGATATCGCGATAGTCGGTACTGCATCTCATTTCCCGATTTGTTTGTAATCACGCTACAGGTCGCAATTTTGATCGGATCGTCACGAATTTTTTGGGAGTTGATGCGAGTCCCACATAGGAAGAAGCAGGGTTTCGGAGTCGAGCCATTTTTCCTTCGACTCCGACTCCAGGCCAATTTTTTTTCACGACTCCGACTCCGGAGTCGACTCCGAGGGTAATTTCCTATACCACTAAAAATTAATAAAATTTGCTAAATTTTTCAACTTTTCCTATACTAGGACCCTATATGCTTATCTGTTCTTTTCTCTAAGACAATTTGTAATGCAATGCGATGTAAAATTGATGTTCCGTATTGAATATGCTGTATCTTATATCAAAAAGAACAACAACAGCAGAAAGAATTTAGAAAGTTTCAGTAGATTTTGCCGAAATATATGTACGAGTATACCCTCAGATTATCAATTTAAAACAAAAACAAGTAAAAAAGTGTCAGTCGGCTTTGCCGACAGAGATATACCCTCAGCCTGTATATATTGAAATAATTTTTCCCAAAAAACGTATGTATTTAGGGGTTTTAAAAATATTGGGAATTTGAATCGACAAAAATGTTCATTAGGATTAGAGATCAAAAGTTTTGCGGGGGAGATACTAAAAGGAATGGATCTACATTGGCCATTATGGAAGTGGATTTCCAGCCACTACATATGGTGCCATAGGGGGCTTTTACAACCTTCGGGATGTTTGCTCAAGAAGTATGGACTTGCCCCTGAAAAAACTTTTACGATCGTAATTGAGGCAGCGAATGCAAGTTGCTTCAACAAAAATCAAAGTGATTCGATAGCAGGTCTTAAAGTGAACTTATCCGAAATTTTGTGTGGGAGGTACAGGATGGAGTGGGCAAATATAGTTCATATTTGAACTTGATCTATATCTAGTAGATACATTAGGATGCGTAAAGTATGGACCAATTCGGCCACTCCCTTCAAGAGTTACCGTATGAACAAATTTTCCAAACATTTTTGAACTTTTGTGGGGGAGGTACCTGAAGGAGTGGACCGATATGGCTTATATTCAAACGTAAACTATCTTTGTACAAAATGTTACAAACGCCAAATTTTGGACCGAATCGGCAGATACGTTCTAGAGTTATCTTGCGCTCCAACCGCCTCACACGGTGTCATACTCGTTTTTTGCACCTTTCAGGCGATATTCTCAGGAAGTATGGACATGCCCCTAATAAAACTTGAACAAATTTTCCGAACATTTGCGAACTTTTGTGGGGGAGGTACCGGAAGGAGTGGACCGATATAGCCCATCTTCGAACTTAAACTAAGTTTGGGCAAAATATTACGAAAGCCAAAATTTTAACCGAATCGGTTCATACGTTCGAGAGTTATCGTGCGCTCCAGCCAGACAGACAGACGGACGGACATTGCTGAATCGACTTCAAACTGTCTGAAACACATTTGGTCCAAACATACTTGGAGTCTTAAACCATTATTTCGATGAGGCACATTTTGCCCGTATGAAAGTGTATATACCCTCGTTAGAATAAATGCTGAGGGTATAACAAGTAGAACTGACGAGTTTGTGACGTCACCGTCACATATCTTTTTCGTTTTATTTTGTCGAAATATGAAGATGGGTATGCCAACAGTAATTTGTTACTCATTTTAAAGTACATGTAGAATAGAATATGTCGAACGGATAAAAATTAGCTGAGATATGAGCGTTAGAAAGAGAAAATTCATTGTGATTTGTATGTAACATCGAAGTTTGAAACACGGTTTTCTCAAAATAGCATTTTAAGATTATTATACGTATAAAAAGATTGAACTTAAGCAAGAGACTTTTTAAAAAAAAAAATCACGGATTTATGGCGAAAAAACTCTCAACTTTTTTAGGTAAAATCGAAATTTTGACTTCTACAGTTCACATTTTTCTTAAATGCATATTTTTTAATTCGTTTCGCTTAAGTACACGATTATTATGTTCTTAATGATCCCACAAAAACATATGCTGATCGGTTTATTCGTTTTCGAGCTACAGTGGTCACCGCAAACTGCTTTAGTAAAAACAGTGTTTCGTAGGTGGCCATTTGTCAGAAAACTGTGCAATATTTTTCAACAAAAAAAAAATTCTGAAAGTAGCTCAAGGTATTATAAATCAGATGAAAACAATATCTTTTGTAAAAAATTGGTAGATTACTTGTAAAAATTCATGAAAAATTCCATTTTTCGTGCACAATAAGTGACCACAACCCCTTAATTGTGGACAAAATAAACTTATAATACTTTTTCCACATTATATTGTGAAGTATAAATATGTGAGATCTAAAATTAGTATTCCAGAGTGTATATAAGTTTTGTCATAAATGTGATGGTATATTAAGAAATCGATTCATATTGAAAGATGCAATTATAATTCTATTGTCATGGAACATTACTGAATATAATAAATCCTTTGCTTACAAGTTTACTCATAGATTTCCTACAAAATGAATAAACGATTTATCAAAATTTTAATAAGGTTAATCTCTCTATTATAAAAAATAAAAACTCTTTTGATAAATGTAGAAAAAAACATTTTGCCCGGAGTCGGAGTCGAGCTTTTTTTCACGACTCCAGACTCCGACTCCGACTCCAGCAAAATTTGCTAGACTCCGACTCCAGACTCCGACTCCGAAGCCCTGGGAAGAAGCCTATTGATTTTGGTGATAGTCGGATAATATTTAGGGGTCGGAATGGGGAAAAACTCATTTGGAGACAAATTCAAATTTTTATTCTTTGTGAATATATTGGCTTCTAGTAGGGGTATTCCAACGGCAAAGCCTGTCAATGGAAGAAGAAAATATTACCTTTACATTGGTGTAAAGCAGGTTGACGAAAGTGGTCAAACAAGGGAGAGACCACAATAGTAGGTAATGTATCCAATTCTTCCATTTTTTGCAATCAAGCTACAGGTCGTAATTTTGATTGGATGGTCACGAAATTTTGGTTGCTTATGGGGGTCCCAGAGACAAAGAGGCCTATTATTTTTGGGGGTAGTCGGTTTATATTCCCTAAAAGAAATGTTTACCAGTGAAAAGCTTATGCACAAGGGTAGTGGTGTAGGGTATCAAATGATCGGCTCCGTCCCGACTACAGCCTTTGCTCACTTGTTAAGTATATGGCAGAGATACTGTGTGGTTCAGTTATATGAAGGATACGTCAAAATGTGGTCTTCAATGTAAAATTTGGAAAATTCATCCATTTTGATTGTTTATTACGGCTAGAACCCTAAAAATACCGAATATTGGGCGGTATGGGGACAACATCAAAGGGCCGACCTACATTAATCGTCAATTTTCTGGCGGTAGTCTACCTCCAGGAAAGATTTAATGCTATTTCGGCCATTTCGAATTAATAATTTATATAAAACCTTCAAAATTCCGGGGACACTATCAAAACGTGGACCCAATTCAAAACAATTTTGCAAGAAGGTTTTCTAACACTAGGGAGTACCTATAGCCAAATTTCAGCCAATTTCATTGAAAGATGTGGTCAAGACCGCCAAAGTTAACCTATGCTGATTTTTTGCTCCTTTTTATTTGTGTTGCTAAACTAGCCATAACTGAAAATTTCGTATTGATATCTGCACAGGAAGTATTTTTCGCCGCTCTTCCCATACAAGTTCGACTTAGAAATTTTACCCTGATCAAGACTATATATACTTTATAGGGTCTCCGACGAATATTTCGATGTGTATTTTGAACTGAATGACAAATTTAATTATACCCTTCATATTATGGTGGAGGGTATAAAAAGGTGGTAGGTGTTGTCTGCACCTCTTGGTTCTTTTCCAGGATTTGCCACAAGGTCTAAGGCCGCACTGACAGGTTGCAAATATTTGGTTGGCCATTGGCTTTAGTCGTTCGCAAAAAATCCCTGACTCCTTCTTATATGCAAAAGGAAGCAGACTTATGACCTTATAGTTAGAGCACACAGTCTTACCTCCTTGTGGACGAGACAGTATGCTTACGTTCTAATAATCAGGTGTGCATTCTTCCTGCCATATTACGCTAACTAACTGATGCATACACCTTATCAGGGTGTCGCCTCCGATTTGAAACATATCGGCTGGTAAGCCAACCGTTTGGAAAAATGCTCATTCCACATCCTGAGAGAACTATCTGTTTCTGTTATCAGTTTACCTCTCTAGCCCCTAGAAAGAGATGAATGATATATTTAATGAGCGCTTAGAAGAATATACAGTCGATGACCTACATATTAACTTAGTAGCTTGTATATATGTGTCGATCTGTTTTTCATGGGTCTTCTCTAGGATTTGGAATAGAGTGAACATTTGATCTACTGTAGTCACGGTGCACCTTAAACAAATTTAAATGGAAGGAGCATACACCGGGAAAGTTTTTGCGGATTCTGAAACTGCAATTTTCATAGATGAGAAAAATCAAAAAAACTAAAAAAAAATCGCCGGAGGGCTTTTTAAATAGAGAATTTTAACAGCTGTATGATTTTCTCAGTGCCATTTCTATAAGACTTGCCGGTCTCAAGCAAAATCGTGAAAACCTAACAAAAAAACCTAAAAATGTGACCTAAACTTTTATATCTCAAAAATGGTAAAACTTACGAACAGATTGTAAAGGTCAATCCTCTAGAGAATATTCATGGCTACAATATTTTCTTTAGCTCCATTTCTATAGGACTTGCCGTTTTTAAGCAAAATCGTGAAAACCTAACAAAACTCTAAAAATGTGAACTTAGACCGCGATTTATTTAAAAATCCCACCAGCAATTTTTGCTTGTTTTTTGGATTTTTTTCATCTATGAACATTGCTGTTTCAGAATCTGCAAAAACTTCCCAGATGTTGGCAGTGTTCGTTTAAAGTTAGTTAAGGTGCACCCTTCATGTCAGTGTTTTATAAGGAGGCGATACAGTCAGAGTATTGTCCCAATTTGAACTTTTATATCTCAAAAAATGGTAAAACCTAAGAACAAGTCATAAAGGTCAATTTTGTAGAAAATTTTAACTGCTACACCATTTTCTCTAATCCCATTTCGATAGGTCTTGCGGTTTTCAAGCAAAATCGCGTAAACCTAAAAAAGTCCTGTAAATGTGAACTTTGACCGGGATTTTTTGTTTTTTCTCATAAATGAACATTGTAGTTTTAGAATCAGCAAAAACTTTCCAGGTGTAAGAACCTTTCACTTAATGTTAATTAAGGCGCACCGTGTAGTTTTTCCAGTTCTAAAACCGCATTGATATGACCTGATTATTCCACTGACCATAGGTGGCATTACGCCCGACAACACTTTATGTGCGATGGATATGAGACTTATGTCTCTGTAGTTGTCACACGGGACATAGCGAACTGAGGTTCCAATCGATAGATATACATTCCCTAGTCAAATTTTGTTAATCAACCGTTCGGCAGGCAGCCCATCAGCACCTACTGCCTTGTTTTTCTTCAGCCGATAAATTGCTGTCATGACTTCACTTTGGTTAGATGGTAAAAAAATTAAAAAAAAAAAAACTGTAAATGGAATAAGAGTTACTTTAGTCATTAATAGACAAAAGGCCATTCATTCGTGCAACAGGAAATATTTTTTTAAGAAAACATGTCACGTCGTAGAATTTTTTCAAAAAAAAAAAAAAAGAAAAAAAGTCAATGTGGTTTGTGCGGAACCTTTTTATAATAAAATGAAATTAATGTTATTTTCGACATTAATAGGCAAAAATACGTTCATTCTCACTACAGGAAATCATTTTTGAGAAAAAATTTCAAAAAGTCATAACCATCGTGTAGAAGTTTCTATTACTCCATATTTTGATTAGCACCCCTAGAACGATTTTCGGAATTTTGAAGGTTGTGGCCCCAATATCCTACCGAAATTGTTGAAATTTGGTATTAATTCTTGGTTGGGGGTATAAAACTTGTCACCTTAAATTTGTTGGCGTATGTCCAAGTCTTCATATAGCCCGCATAGAACGATACCTCCCTATTCTCGGTAGTTTTAAGATTGTGGGCTAAATATCCGACCGAAATAGTTGAAATTTAATATTGGTATTCGTTGTGGTGTAAACCTATCCACCTGAAAGTTGTCAGGATTGCTCCACGTCTTCATATAGACCACATACCTCCCACATAGGTTCACGCCTTCGTATAGCCTCCATAGAAAGTTACATCCCGAATTTTGGTATCTTGTCGGTTTTAGTTATATTACACTATGCAACACTGAAAATTCAAACAAATTCTAGTATGCATTTTTGAAAGTACATATCGAGACTACAAAAATCCTAGTAGGGGTTGTTTGTCCTGTCATATCCAGTTCCGATTTTATGGCCTCATCTAAACCGGACTAAAACTACAGTTTTTTGAATTTATCGGACCTTTATCTTATAGTAATTTGGCCTTGCTGTCTATGAAAATATTGTAGCCCTAATTTAGTAGAACAGACCACATAAGAAAAACTCCATCGATGCCATAGAACATTGATAAAATGTAGAAAATTTTAGATAATTGCTGAAATTCTGGTCTGTACTATTGGGAGGTGAACCAAGTAACCTCTTGCAATACTCTTCCAAATAAAGTTCTCAGTATTTCTTCAGAACATTCTAAAACTTTAAAATGCTTATTTCATGTTGTTTCAGCGGTATTTATACCCTACACCACTATGTGGGGAGGGTATTATAAGTTGGTTTTGACCAAAAAGTTTGTAACGCATCGAAATAATGGTCGTAGACCCATACTTATATATATACCAAAATGAATGTCTCGACGAGCTGAGTCGATCTGGCTATTTGTGTCCGTCCGTCCGTCAGTCCGTCCGTCCGTCCGTCCGTCTGTCTGTCTGTCCATCTAAACCTTGTAATCACGCTACAGGTCGCAATTTTGATCGGATCGTCACGAAATTTTGGATGTTGATGGGGGTACCGGAGGGGAAGAAGTCTATTGATTTTGGTGCTGGTCGGATAATATTTAGGGGGTCGGAATGCGCAAAAAATTTATGTGGATAAAAAGACAATGTTTTTTTTTCCAAAGCGAATATCTCAGGTTCTATATGGGGTATACTAAAAGCAAAACTGACTATGAAAGTAGAAAATATCACCTTTCTCATGATGTAAAGTAGGTTCTCGTAGGTGATCAAACAACGAAGATATCGCAATAGTAGCAAATAAAACCCAAATTTTAATTTTTGCGATTTTAATTATAATGACGAATATCACAGCTTTGGGTGGAAACTTTCCAAAAACAAAGCCTGACTATGAAAGTAGAAGATCCCATCTTTGCAATGATGCAAACTAGGTCGGCATAGGTAACCAAATAACGGAGATATCGCAATAGTCGGTAATACATCCCAGTTTTTCTATTTTTTTGGAAATCACGCTACAGTTCGCAATTTTGATCGGATCGTCACGAACATTTGAGGGTTAATGGTGGTCTCACAGGAGAAGAAGCCTATTGATTTTGGTGATGATCGGATAATATTTAGGGTCGTAATGGGCAAAAAAATTTATTTGCATAAAAATACAACGTTTTTTTTCCAAAGCGAATGTCTCAGTTTCTATATGGGGTATACCAAAAGCAAATCCTGTCAATGAAAGTAGAAAATATCACCTTTCTAATGATGTAAAGTAGGTTCTCGTAGGTGATCAAACAACGGAGATATCACAATAGTAGCAAATAAACCCCAAATTATCATTTTTGCGGTTTTAATTATAATGACGAATATCACAGCTTTGGCTGGGGACTTTCAAAAAGCAAAGCCGGACTATGAAAGTAGTAGATCCCATTTTTACAATGATGCAAAGTAGGTCGGCGTAGGTGACCTACTAACGGAGATATCGCAATAGTCGGTAATACATCCCATTTTTCCATTTTTTGGAAATCACGCTACAGGTCGCAATTTTGATCGGATCGTCACGAAATTTCGAGGGTTAGTGGGGGTCTCACAGGAGAAGAAGCCTATTGATTTTGGTCATGGTCGGATAATATTTAGGGGTCGTAATGAGCAAAAAATTTATTTGGAGAAAAATCCAACATTTTATTCCAAAGCAAATATCTCAGAGTCTATAAGGGGTATACAAAAATCAAAACCTGGCAATGAAAATTTTCCACTTTCACCTTTATAACGACGTAACGTTGGTTGTCGTAGGTGGTCAAACAACGAAGATATCGCATTAGTCGTTAATAGAACCCAACTGTTAATTTTTGCGATTTTAATAATAATGACGGATATCACACCTTTGGTTGGGGACCTTCTAAAAGCAAAGCCTGACTAAGAAAGTAGAAAATCGAATCTTTAACATTATGCAAAGTAGGTTGGCGTAGGTGGTCAAATAATAGAGATATCGCAAAAGTCGGCAATGCATCAATTTTTTCCACTTTTTCTGATATCACACTACAAGTCGGAATTTTGATCGGATCATCACGAAATTTTCTCACAGAGATAGAAGCCTATTGATGTTGGTGATGTCGATAGTAGTCAAATATAAAATTAAATATTAATTATTTTGTTTCAGTTCGCCTTAAGTCATTTGGTATAAAAGCCATATAGGTGAAAACTGAAATGTTTTCGAGTGAAAAGATTATGCACAGAGGTAGAGGTGTAGGGTATCACATAGTAGGCCCCGTACCGACTATAGCCTTTTCTCACTTGTTTTATCATATCGTTTATAACACTTATTTCAAACACAATTCACATCAACAGTTTATTCTCGCATTTCGGATTTCACCACATTATTGACATATTTATTAAATCGTCGTTGAAAAATATACTGAAAACAACGTGATAGAGGCTTTTTACAATAATGGTACGTTCTGAAGAGTGGTGTATTACATTCCAGCGATTATTCTTACAACAGAAGACATTAGGAAAAAATTAATGGTTTTGGAGATATGGTGCAAAATGTATACAGATTATGGATATTTTCGATATTTTATAAAATTTGAGGCAATAGGTGTGGTTTTTTCAGTTCATTGTTTCTACAAATATTTTGTTCTTGCCCTTATCTACAAACTTGCTTCAGAGGTCAGATGAAGATAGACATAGGTTTCAGAGATACAGCCCAGAATTGCTTTAAAAAGTGAATATTTAACCATGTTTAGATGGGGCCATAAAGTCAAAGCTGGATCTGACACAACAAAACCCAACTAGGGTTTTGTTGTTGTTGTAGCAGGTAGGCTGCAACCGTATGTTTTTGCCTGTAGATGGAATGTAAAATCTCAATTAGATATGATTGTGTGCTGGTGTGTTATGTGTGGAGTGGGTGTGTATTGGGATATTGGTTGTGTAGGTGAGGGATATGAGTGTGTGGATTGATGTGTGTGGATTTATGTGGTTGTGTAGGTTGTGTGATGGATATTGTGTATGTTGGATGGAAGTGTTATAAAATATATCTATTGTTGAACAAGATCATGTCATGGGCTATTGTTATTGTTGATCTGGAGGAACTGTGCCACTTCCACCGGTCTCACCCAGAGGTCCACAGGGCGCAAATCTGTGGGCCTCGCTGGGCAAGAAAACAAGTGCGACGTATTATGCGGGCTTTGGCGACAATTAGGGCACTGGTCTAGTGTGCCTGGTATAATTCTCGCTCGATAGCGTTATTGACAATCGGTTGACGTCCGATGGAATGACGTCTTGGATGTCCGGACGAAAGCGCCTGATGTCCTTCCGGATGTGTCGTGGAGGTGGATCCTGCACCACGATGTGGTGGTTGGGATGACTGGGCAGATGGCAGGCCAGGAGGAACTGTCTCGCCAACAACACGTTATGTTGTCTAACTGACAGGATCCTCGTCTCCTCATGTAAATGATCCACCTTCGACATCTGAACACATCCGGTAGCAATCCGCAATGCACTGTTCTGAACCATTTGCAAGTTTTGCCACTGGGTGTCGCTGAGAAAGGAAGTCCACACTGGGGCAGCATAACTCAAGATTGAGCGACTGATGGCCTTATATGTCGCTGTGAGTGTTTCCTTGTCCTTGCCCCAGGAAGTACCTGTGAGTGCCTTCAGTACTTTATTCTTGGCTTGGACTTTTCCTTTAATGTACGTGACATGTTTTGTGAATTTCAGGAGGTTATCAAACACAACACCTAGGATCTTCGGGTGTTGGGCGGTCGGTATTGTTCTCTTTTCGACCTTGATGTCCAGCTCTCTCCTTAGTTCACGTGTGTCCGAGGTAAAAAGGGTAGCTGTTGATTTGCACGGCGATATAACAAGTTTCCTTTCCTGCATAAATGTGGCGATGGTGGCTATATAGTCATTTATTTTAGCACTTACTTCTTCAATATTGACGCCAGATGCCATTATGGTGCAGTCATCTGCGTAAGAAACCATTTTGACGCCATCGGGTGGTGCAGGAAGCTTCGCAAGGTATAAGTTGAAAAGGAGTGGTGACAAGACTCCCCCTTGCGGTACGCCCATTTTCAGTTTGCGATACTTCGACTTCTTGCCTCGGAATTCCACATATGCCTGTCTGCCATTGAGATAATTACCAAGCCAGCGCTTGGTAATATTGGGCAATATGGACTCCATTATGTCACCCATCAGAATCGAGTGATCAACCGTGTCAAATGCTTTTGACAGGTCTAGGGATTCGCCAGATGTAGGTGGGCGGAACAAGTTGGTAACAGTAGCGCTTCCAAAACCTTCGCTATAGGTGACAGAAGGGAGATTGGGCGGTAGGACTCTCCTGAGTTAGCCGGTTTTTCAGGTTTGGGATGAGGAATAACTCTCGCCACTTTCCATATCTCTGGAATAATCAGCTGATTAATGGAGAGACTGAGAAGTTTTGAAAGATATTCCAATGCTACTGGACCAAGGTGTTTGAGCATCACCATGAAGATGCCGTCTGGACCATGAGCCTTAGAAGGTTTAGCCCTGGAAATAGCGGCTTCGACTTCACTGGGAGTGAAGGAGCAGGGACTTGTCTCGCGCTGGAGTTTCCTAAATTTCCTAAGGGTGGCTCTTCTGGTCCTGTTCTGCTGGATGGGATGAGCAACGAATTGCTGGCAGAACTTGTTTGCGCACTTCTTGGCATCTGCATACTGGATATCGTTGAACGAGATAGCGATGTTACCCTGATTGCTGTTAGAGCCGGAAAGACGTTTGATGGTAGACCATAACTTGTGAGAGCCAGCTTTACAGTTATTTAGGTGATTGATCCATTTATTACGACGGTGCTGGTTTACAAGAGTATTTATCTCTTCCGTCAGTGATGCAATCCTTTGGTCATCAGGACATGCTTGACGCAGATGGTCGCGTTCATCAGCAAGTCGTGCTGCAGCTGTCGGATAACCTGGTCTACATTGTGGAATTCTTCCAGCAGGAATATGGCGCTTTGCCGCCCGGAGAATACTATTCCTCAGCGTATTCTCACCCTTTCTGGCACATGAGGGGGGCGGTTGTTGACTAAGGTCTTCTTCAACAGCATTCGTGAAGCCATGCCAGTTGGCTTTGTTGTAATTCACGAATGTACGCATATTTGGCTCCATAAAGTCGCTTGACTTCTCCACATTGATCACGATCGGGATGTGATCGGAATTTAAGGCCACATGTGTTTGCCAAGATGTAATGGCTATGAGCGACGAACTGACGATTGTAATGTCAGGGGAGCTTGTGCAGTTGGCCGTTATTCTGGTGGGGAAGTTCTCATTTATTGCTGCAAATTCCGAGTTGTCTATTTCATCGGCTATGTTGAGCCCGCGCTGGTCTTGGGCGAGCTGTGAGTACCAGGTCTCATGATGCGCGTTAAAATCCCCAATTACCATCCTATTGTCCCCTACCAGAAGGTGTTGGATAGAGGGGTGGTAGCTGGCCCCGATGCTGTTTACGGGTGGGATATATACGTTGACAATCTCAAGTGTGGTGCCTCCGGATCGGATTGAAATTGCCATGGCCTCCAGGAATTGGTCATGAGGCGGGGACGGCAGGTGGGCTAGCTGATAATTAATATTTCTATTAATTATGAACGCCAAACCTCCACCATGATTGCGTTGCCTGTCCTGACGTATAATGATGTAGTTCGCGTGAGAAGAGAGCCTGATATCACTAGTCAGCTTAGTCTCCTGAATAGCAGCAATTAAGATGTTATTCACATGCATGAAATTGGTGATCTCCACCACCTTATTTCTCAGACCATTACAGTTAAGTTGTAAGATCTTGAAGGAGTGGAAATCATCAATTACATGATGCTGCTGCTGCTGGTGTTGAGAGGAGGGGCTCTGGTTTTGTGGCCTTGGGTTGTTATCGAACTGGCTGTTGGAGGTTCGTGACGATGAGTTCGAGTAACTCAGTCCAGAGGTGGAGATGGTGGAGTTGGACAGTGTGCTGTGCTGAGACGAAGATGTTGAGGCACTGGTATGACTGCTGTTGATGGAGATGTTCGGAGAGCTGGTAGAGCTGCTCAGCGCGGTGTTATTAGAGCAGCAATCCGCCACGAAACTGCCGGTCCAGTCTCTGTGCGAACGCAGATTTGTGCACCGTCTCAAATGGCACCAGTTTCGGCATCCGTTACACCTAACAGATGCAATATTCTCCCATATTACATCACTGCATACAGAACAACGCCAGATGGTTTGGGTTGTTGCTGCACGGCCCTGGGATGTTGATTGGCCGCTGGCAGATGGAAGAGTAGCACAGCATCTTGCCACAAATGTGTTTGTCCAGTCTCGGTGACTGGCTAGTCCAGAGCATCGCCTTAGGTGACACCATCTAAGGCACTGACTACAACGTACCTGGGTTAAATTGCGCGTGATTCTGGTGTTGCACACTGAACAGATAGTGACCTCGGTGGAAGTGGGGCCTGGATTCTGTTCGATGCCAGCCCTAATGAGCAGGATCTTGAGCAAAACGGCTGGCATGATTTGCTCACCTGGGGGAAAAACACTTGGTTTGTACAGCTGTCGCTGAGTTGACAATCTCTGGCCGAGCTGGGCTCGGGTCGTTCCGGAACGTAGATCCAATTGTCGCGAGAACGACTAGGGTTTTGTCGTTTGGGTCTGTAATTTCAAAAATCCTCATTTCAAATTGTTTGCACAAGATTACCTTAAAAATGTTGCACAGTCTTATTCTACCGAACTGGCTGATATTTGGTATTTGGTCTTCTTTGGGTCTTTAAAACTTTCGCCAGAAATTTGTCAGAATAGTTCTATGCTTTGATTAGCCACCACGGTACCTTCCTATTTTTCGATATTTTGAAAGTTTTAGCCACACTATCGTATCTAAATGGGTAAAATGTTCTATTTAGTCTTCTTTGGGGCTAAAAACTTTTTCTCCAGAAATATGTGAGTATAGATCCACATTTACATATTACCCCAATAAAACGGTAACTTCCGATTTTTGGAAGGTTAACCGCATTGTTTTACCGAAATTGCTGAAGTTTGGTATTTAGCCTTTTTTACGAACGAAAGGAAATTTTTGCTCCATTTTATTTCAATAGAACTCGTAGTGGAGGGTATAAAATTACATCCCGTCAGAACTTAGAAAAAGTTACATTTTGTCCTGCTTTGTTATTTAATAGATTTTTCTTAGAAGCGGAAAAAATCCACATATCATTTGCTGATATTCCCCGAATATCGATATATTAGAATATAAAAGAAACAAAAATGTAATTACAAAAAAATCGAAAGCCAATTTCTACATTGTGCAATTTCTCCATCATGCTCAATGGTCAATACATGTACATATGTATGTCTGTCTGCTGGTACACGTATGTGCAGAAAATTAATCATGTCCTTTATTAAAGCACGTACGACCACCTATTTTAAAAATACCAACAATTCTAAATAAAACTGAAGTAATCTACATTATAAATCTAATGAGTGCTGTGATTATGTCGAAAAAATATGCAGGTTTGGCAAGCTATGTGATGTGGTAAAATGTCTACACCTTGCAATAAATGGTGTTATAAAAAACCCACATCTTTATGAAACGACACGTGCTCAATTTCGATCTTCTTCTATGCCACCAACATTGCAAATCACCTCACCTCACATACTCCAATTTAGCGATCGACCGACCACCCAATTTGTCAATCCCGCATATTTGAGGGAAGTGGAAGTGACCACATAAAGGCAAAATATGTGAAGAGACACAAAGAGAATGGTGATAAACACTTGCAATTAATTGGAAATGTATTTCTATTTTCCTCTGGTCTCCGTCATTCGTTCTTAATTCGTTGGTATTTAAAAGAAAATTTGTGTTTAGTTTCAAAATAAAATGTCACAAATTTCTGCAGGAAAGCAGCAAGCAAATCACGTTGCTCACCCACCCATCGACATTGTGTGCAGACTCAACATGACCAACAAAAAAAGCCCAGCAGGTGATCTGGGTTCAGGGCCAACAATTCAATTGTCTCGAAATCAGTTGCAAATTAGAAAACAAGATGATTCACAAGTTTCTGTGATAAAACACAGAATGAAATCTTATCTATGAAATGTTCTCCCTCTTGGTGAGCAATGAAATGCCAAAGACAATATCTCAGGGACGACATGCAAAGTATGCTGCTGTCTCTCGGCTATCTTAACGCTGTACCTGTTGTTCATAGATAAACTTGTCTTGCTATCGTGTTTTCTGGATTTTACTATCACAACGGGCTACTCTTCTAACACGTCTAGAGCTAACCGTTTGTGTGATATTGAATTTTGAAAAATTCCTTTAACTAGAATAATCCACAGGATATTTTGTCAAGTTAATTTCAGATCCCTTTGCATGTATGGGTTGCGTGCTTGACCATGACGCGATGTAGACAGCGAATTTAAAATTGCCATAAAATCTCAAGTATTTTGAGAAATAAGTCATAAAATAGGAGAAGAAACAAACACAGAAAGAGGAAAATTGTTTGCCTAAATTAAGGTTTCACATGCCGAGCCTTGTAATTATTTAACAAGTTGTTGTTCTTCTTGTTGTTGGTGTTAACTATGTTAAATCCGAAGATTAGTATAAGAATTGCTGCAATGATTAAAGCGTAACGAAGCAGAGACATTTTTTCTGCTCTTCATCATTTAGTACTCTTGAGAAATTTGTCACTTCTCCAAACTACTGTCTCTTGATGTCGACGTTCCAGGATCTATAAAGTAATTGTTTCGGGCATGGAGATTCAAATTAAGATTTTAAAGGATTAGATTCTACTCAGTTCTCCTTAATGCTCTATAAAATCTTGTTGTGTTATTTAAAATAAAGGATTTATTTTTTGCATGGATATTCATGCTTATATTAGATTTATAAATCTGGATTAGTAACATGTTTGTAAAGGTAAAGGTGGATTTGCCAATCTCTCGCGGCTCGTGGACAGATAATTTAATCTTAATATGTACGTATTGTGTTTAAGTGCTGATTTCCGAGGATTAGTGGGTTTGCGAATTTGGGAATTTCCCTTCATTTATATTTTCCCTTCATATAACTTATGTAGAGACAATCAGAACCTATGTATCTAAGTTGTTTAGACTTAAGCAGGTATTGTATAACTTTTTCTCAATATCAACGAGTTTTTTATGAGAATCCCTTGAATGTTTATACCCTATACCACCACTACGTTGGCATTGGCTCAAAAGTTTGTAACACATCGAAATAATGGTAGTAGGCACACGTTCATTTTCACCAACACGAATGACTCGTGGAGCTGAGTTGATTTGATTTCCCCTTCCTGAACGTCTGTCCACCTATGCCTTGTTATTTCCATGCAGGTCGCAGTTTTGATCAGATCGCTACGATAGTCGCACAGTGGTTCAAAATCCTTTTCTCCTGGTCAAAACTCTGTAGTTTTTATCAGTCGGATTCGACAAAATAACTCGACTCCGACTCCGGGAAAATTGTATTCTACATAATAGGCATATAACAATAAATTCGGCACACCATTTTTTAAAAAAATCATTATTTATTTTAAAAACATAATATAAGAAAAAAATTGACATACGGTATATTATACTAAGTTAGTGGGCGGCGATTCACTTTGAAGTCCAATATTGTCACCTCTATTTTGATAACAAAATGAACGTAGAGAATATTTTAAGGTCCAATTGATGATTTAATTTTTACAAGCAAAAGTAAATTTTTAAAGTTTTATGATATTTGAATTATAATTGGGCATTTATCGTCTTCTGTATAAGTTCTGCAAGTCTTCTGTCAGACGACCTACTGGTCTTCTCACAAAGGTCTACTTGTTTTCTCATCTTGTATTTTATGAGAAGTACGGGTGGACAATTCCCTCTGGGAATGTGAGCCCCTATCGAGTATATCAAGAACCCAACGGATCCCACAGCTGAAGTTTCTGAGTTATGACGTAATGATTATTTTGATTAACCCCAAATAATGCTTGCGAAAACTGATTTATATCTTCGTTTGGTGATATTATTTTATCATTTTCAGGTTATGTTTTTCAGTTAAATAGAATGAGGAAACTTTTTGTGGAATAATTTATCCTTTAGTTCAGTTCCTTTCATGTCCTTTTTGTTCTTGAACTGAAAAAGATGCACAAGATTCGATTTTTTACATGAAAACAAATCTAGAAAAGTGTTCCTACGAAAATCTTATGTAGGTTCCGCACATCTCAAAAATTTTTATTCTCAAATAATCAGTATGTTTATGTATTTCGGTACATTTCTTATAAAAAAACGTCAGTTTTTTAAGCCACACATTGAAATTATGATTTTTTTCTGTAAACCATTTCCGTAAAATCTAATATTTTTTACAAAATCGTCCGTGCCGAACTTGTTATACCCTCCACCACGAGTGGTATTTAAGTAAAATGGAACAATTAGTTTCCTTTCGTGTATGAAGAAGACTTAATACCAAATTTCAGCAATTTCGATAAAACAATGTCGCTTCGGGAGGTACCGTTCTATGGGGGCTATATCAACACGTCAACCTATACCGACAAATTTCAGGCGAAAAGTTTTTAGACTCAAAGAAGAATAATTACCAAATTTCCGATATTTCAGTAAGATAATGATTTTTAAACCTAAAAACTACAGCAAATCAAGAGGTACAGTTCTATGAAGGATATAGGAAGACGTGGACCTTTCCTGATAATTCTTTTCCGGAAAATTTTATAACCCCATAGAAGACTAAATAACAAATTTCGGTCATTTCGGCGGGATATTGACGTCACATCTTTCACAATTACGAAAATCGGGAGGTACCGTTCTATGGTGGCTTTATAGAAACGTGGACCTGCACCGACGAAATTCAGTCGGAAAGGGTTTACTTCCAACGTAGACTAAATACTAAGTCTAAGCCATTTCGATGGGTTGTTGTGGCCACAACCTTCAAAATACCGAAAATCGGGAGGTCCCGTTCTATGGGGGTATATGAAGGCGTGGACCTATACCGACAAATTTCATATGGAATATGTTATACCTCAAAGGAGAATTTAATACCAAATTTCAGCCATTTCGAAGGAATATTGGAGCCACAACCTTCAAAATACCGGAAATCGGGAGGAACCGTTCTATGGGGGCTATTTGAAGGCGTGGACCCATACCAACAAAATTCTGGGGGAAAGTTTTATACCCCCAAGGAAGACTAAGTACCAAATTTCAGCCATTTCGGTGTTATATTGAAGCTAAAAGGAAGGAATATTGGGGCCACAACCTTCAAAATACCGAAAATCGGTTGGTACCGTTCTATGGGGGCTATATCAAAACGTGGACCGATATATCCCAT
This sequence comes from Musca autumnalis, assembly GCF_047663935.1. Taxonomy (NCBI): domain Eukaryota; kingdom Metazoa; phylum Arthropoda; class Insecta; order Diptera; family Muscidae; genus Musca; species Musca autumnalis. The sequence goes on from NW_027411866.1 coordinate 220,795,522, forward strand.
TCGCGATACCAAACATCCTAGGAGTAACATAAACTTCTATATTAAATTACAAAGCTCTATTTTAGAAACTGCGAGCTGTATCTTGATTTCAACAGACGGAAGGGCGGGCAGACGACATGGTAATATCGACTTAGAAATTTACCCTGATCAAGAATATATATACTTTATAGGGTCTCCGATGAATATTTCGATGTATTGCAAACTGAATGACAAATTTAATTATAACCTCCATAATATAGTGGTGGGCATAAAAATTTCCCAATTTCCAATTTGTAGAATTTTATTAATTAATTAATTATTAACAAGCGAGCAAAGGCTATAGTCGGGACGGGGCCGACCATGTGGTACCCTACACCACTACCCCTGTGCATGAGCTGTTCACTGGTAAATATGCCTAATATGCCTCTTTCTCTCTGGGACCTCCATAAACAACCAAAATTTCGTGACCATCCGATCAAAATTGCGACCTGTAGCCTGATTGCAAAAAATGGAAGAATTGGATGCATTACCAACTATTGTGGTATCTCCCTTGTTTGACCACCTTCGCCAACCTACTTCACACCAATGACTTTGAAATAAAACGTTGACCTTTTCCCAAATAAGTTTTTGCCCATTCTGACCCCCGAATATTATCCGACCATCATCAAAATCAATAGGCTTCTTGCTCTGTGGGACCCCCAATAACTCCCAAAATTTCGTGACGATCCAATCAAAATTGCGACCTGCAGCGCTATTTCGTAAAAAATGAAAAATGGGATGTATTAGCGACTATTGCTATATCTCTATTATTTGACCACCAACGCCAACCTACTTTGCATAATTTTAAATATGCGATTTTCTACTTTCTTAGTCAGGCTTTGCTTTTAGAAGGTCCCCAACCAAAGGTGTGATATCCGTCATTATTATTAAAATCGCTCAAATGAAAAGTTGGGTTCTATTAGCGACTAATTCGATATCTTCGATGTTTGACCACCTACGACAACCTTCGTTACATCGATGTAAAGGTGATATTTTCTACTTTCATCACCAGGTTTTGCTTTTTGTATACCCCTTATAGACTCTGAGATATTTGCTTTGGAAAAAAACGTTGTCTTTTTATGCAAATAAGTTTTTTGCCCATTACGACCCCTAAATATTATCCGACCATCACCAAAATCAATAGGCTTCTTCATCTGTGAGACCCCCATTAACCTTCAAATTTTCGTGACGATCCGATCAAAATTACGACCTGTAGCGTGATTTCCAAAAAATAGAAAAATTTGATATTTTAACGACTATTGCGATATCTCCGTTATTTGGTTACTTACGCCGACCTAGTTTTCATCATTGTAAAGACGGGATCTTCTACTTTTATAGTCAGGCTTTGCTTTTGGAAAGTTTCCAACCAAAGCTGTGATATTCGTCATTATAATTAAAATTGCAAAAATGAAAATTGGGGTTTTATTTGCTACTATTGTGATATCTTCGTTGTTTGATCACCTACGAGCACCTTCTTTACATCATTAGAAAGTTGATATTTTCTGCTTTCATTGTCTTTTAGTATACCCCATATAGAAGCTGAGATATTCGCTTTGGAAAGAAACGTTGTCTTTTTATCCACCTAAGTTTTTTGCCCTTTCCGACCCCTAAATATTATCTGACCATCACCAAAATCAATAGGCTTCTTCCCCTCCGGGACCCTCATCAACACCCAAAATTTGGCGACGATCCGATCAAAATTGCGACCTGTAGCGTGATTACAAAGTTTAGATGGACAGACGGACAGACGGACGGACGGACTGACGGACGGACGGACACAAATAGCCAGATCGACTCAGCTCGTCGAGACATTCATTTTGGTATATATATAAGTATGGGTCTACGACCATTATTTCGATGCGTTACAAACTTTTTGGGCAAAACCAACTTATAATACCCTCCCCACATAGTGGTGTAGGGTATAATTATTTTGGTTGAGTTTGCCCTACGTCTTTGGTATAAAAGCCAGGGTGGCTGATAACCTGATAAAAGAATTGTTATCAGTGAAAAGCTCATGCACTGCCTTTAGCAATTGTTAGTGCCAGAGGAATCCAAAGTGAAAGTTAAAATTGCAAAGCTATAATTTCTTTTCATATTTTGCATCAAAATATGAATGTTTTGAAGGCTAAACACCAATAAAGAAACCATAAAAAAAACAAAAAATTAAAAACAAAATTCAAATTGTCTTTCAAAAAAAAATTAAAGTTTATTCATAAATTAAAGAAAACTAACTGGATTTTCTTAAAACTCATATATTTTTAAAAAGAAATTTCATTTAAGATGGGAAATGGTATTGAAAAACAGACAAATTTTTACCAATATAATTTCAATTAATTTAAAAGAGTGTTTAACGGTCAGAAAGGGTCGGTTACAAGGATTCATGGGTTGAAAAATGACACTCCATCTTTCTGCCAAAACAAAACATTGTTCTGTGTTATTCCTCAGAAGTTCTAGTACACTGAATTTGGAATTTCATTAAAAGTTAGTGCCTAAGGAAAACTAAAATAGTTAACTTCGTGTAAACGCTACGTTAATTTATGAAAACTATTCTGAAAGGCAACAATCTCTCCTATCTAACAAAAGCAATAGCTTTGTTCCACAACTAAAATGTTTTTACAATTTTTACCACTTTTACACATTTTACCCGTTCACAAAAAAGTTGTAAAATGTTAATTTCTCTTAAAGTAGTGGGCTTTCAAAACAATATGGATACGATTATAGTCAAAAATTTGCGGGGATATCGATAGACAGGGCTTTTTTTTAAACTGAGTTTCGACAATATTTAGAGTACCATTTTAGCGAATATTTTCGAACATTTGTGGGGGCGGTATCGGAAGGTCCACCCCTTCTACCTTCGAATTTCATCTAATATTCGAAGAAATATTACGATATCCAAAGTGTGGACGAACGCAACATTCGGTTCGAGCTCTTCAGTCACTACATATGGTGCCATAGGGGGTTTTTACAACTTTCGGGCTTTTTTCTTAAGAAGTATGGACTTGCCCTTGAAAAAACTTTTACTGTCGTAATTGAGGCAGCGAACGCAAGTTGCTTCAACAAAAATCAAAGTGATCCGAAAGCAGGTATTAAGGTAAATTTAACCAAAAATGTGTGTGGGAGGTACCCGACGGAGTGGACAAATATAGTCCATATTAGAACCTGTTCTATACCTGGTAGATATATTAGGATGTGTAAAGTATGGACCAAAACTGTCGCTCCCATCAAGAGTTATCATACGCACATTTTTTCGAACATTTTTGAACTTTTGTGGGGGAGGTATCTGAAGGAGTGAACCGATATGGCTTATCTTCCAACTAAAACTAATTTTGCACAATATATTACGAAGCCCACATTGTGAACAGAAACGGCAGATCCGTTCGAGAGTTATCTTACGCTCCAACCACTACACACGGTGTCATAGGGGTTTTTTGCCTCTTTTTCGGCTATTGTCTCAGGAAGTATGGACTTGTCCCTGATGAAACTTGTACCGTCGTACGGGGGCAGTGAATATAAGTTGCTACAACAAAAAAACAAAGCGATTCGAGAGCAGGCCCTAAACCAATCATGGTCACATTTGGCACGGCGGTGCCGATGAATTTCGGCAATCTACACGCACAAGACCCGAATGCACAGAAAGAGCGTACAAAAGAGAACAAATGTTTTGATTTGTTATTGTTTTACAGCTTGCGTGAATACAAACTTACTAACACACTGTTATAAGTTGCCAATATTTTGAATACATTCCCATTTTCTCCGTTCTCTTTTTGGTCATGCCTGCCCTAAACTGAACATTTCCGAAATTTTGTGTGGGAGGTACGGTGAGAAGACCAAGTTGATGGTGTCGACGCGCAATGCGTCCATTGAGCTCGGACCGACTGTGGAAGTTGGTTCCTATAATATTGAGGTAGTAAAAGACTTCGTCTACCTCGGCACCTCCGTAAACGAAACAAACGACATCAGTTGTGAAATATAAAGAAGAATTGTATTGGCCAACAGATGCTACTTTGGTTTAAGTAAGCAGTTTAAAAGCAAAGCCACATCTCGTCAAACAAAAATAACGCTCTACAAAATACTGATACTACCAGTGCTGATGTATGGCTCCGAAGCCTGGGTACTTGCGCAAGCAGACATGGCAGTGCTTGGTGTGTTTGAGAGAAAAATTATTCGAAAGATCTACGGACCAATTTGCGTTGACGGTGAATATCGACGTTGCATGAACCACGAGCTGTATCTGCTGTACAACGACATCAATATTGTTAAACGTATCGAGATGCAGCGATTGCGTTGGCTAGGCCATATCATAAGAATGAGCGATGATGACCCCGCTAAAAAGGTGTATAAACACGGACCGCTTGGCGGTGCACGCAGAATTGGCAGGCCAAGGAATAGATGGCGCAAACAAGTGGATGGTGAGATGAAAAAGCGCGGTATTCCAGAAAGCGAAGCAACAAATAGAGGGAATTGGAGATCTTTTCTTAGTTCGGCCTATAGAACAAATGTTCTGTAATGGGCCAGCTAAGTAAGTAAGTAGGTACGCGAAGGAGTAGACCTACTGAATCCATATTGAAACCTTATATAAGTCTGGTACACATTTCACGATATTCAAAGTATGGAATCCGTTACTCCCTTCAAGAGTTATCGTGCGCACAAATTTTAAGAACATTTCCGAAAAATTGTGGCATAGGTACGGGAAGGAGTGTACCGATAAAACCCATCTTCGAACTTAAATCAAGTTTGGACAAAATATTACGAATCCCAAATTTTGGACCGAATCGGTTGATCCGTTCGAGAGTTATCGTGCGCTCCATCCAGACAGACAGACGGACGGACATGGCTAAATCAACTCCAAATTGTCTGAAACACATTTCGTCCAAACATATTCGTGGTCTAAAACCATTATTTCGATGAGGCACATTTTGCCCGTATGAAAGTGTATATGACGGAAAGTCAAAAAAATTTAACATTGGTGAAGCCAATGTTTGCACTATTATAATACGCGAACTCTTCAAGTGTACCACAAATTTTTACAATAGTTGGACCAAATTAAGTGTTTTTAATCGAAGCTCAAAAATGTGGCTAAAAAAGTTAATTTGCGCGGAACATATGACCGCGTAAATGAATAAAAATATGTAAAAACACGTTAAAGCAAACGAGTTTTTTTAAGTTGTTATTCGATTGCCGGTCAAATCGTTTAAAGTACAGATATCTGCCAAAGTAAAAGGAGAAGAATTCAAAATGAAGATTACACTTTTAATGTATCAATTTTTAAAATTTCCACTGCATCCACCTTTTACGGATGCTGACATTTTGAAGCCAGATTTTATGTTTTTTTTGCATTTTTTATTTAACTGGAACACACATTCGAGTATTTCAAAAAACAAACAATAGGAAAAATGTACTCGCGATTACGCATAATTTGATATGTATATTGACTATGTAGCCCACACAGCATCACATAAATCTACTGCCAAAGGCCAAAATTTAGTGCGATATTTTTTTTCGAAAAATCCTATTTTTTGGGTACATTGGGTACAGTATCCTTTTGATTGTGGTCCGGATCATAAAAATCATAGATCGTGAAGATCCATCCACTAGAACAAGGAAAACAGCAACTGCAAAAACCGAAAAATGTGCAAAAAATGTTTCTGAAAATATCGCGGATTTAATCGAGTTTTATGTGGATCGTTTCCTTGTATATGAAGAAACTGACACATCATCGGTCTAAAAAATTTAGTGGCATGGGAGCTGTATCCGATTTATCCCAAAAATAGTGTGTGATGCTACATCCACGGTTCTAGATGGATTTGATCGAAATAGGATTAGATCGATGTATTTTTCCATGGTTGATAGTGAAATCGGATGCGCATAAAAAGTGTATGCATTTTGTGCAAATTATAAGCATTTTACCGTTTTTTGCACACTACGCTGCAGGCGATGCTACATCTTAGCTGCCAAAGTAAATCCTTCGCCGTATTGATAAATCGCATGCACATCAAGTGATTTTGAGGATTTCGCGATTTACACGCATTCCAAAATGAACTTTACCCGATACAGTTTTATTTGAAGATTATACCCCATTCAAAAGAAACCCAACATTTAGTTGAACGTTACCCATTTCTTCCGCTAGATGTTAGCGTGTACTCGAGAAGTGAATAGAAAAAATGTGATTTTTTGCGTGAAATTTAACTGAAATAGAAGAATAACTCCGACCTAATTTTGTTACATTTTCTTCAACTAACTCACAAAATGAAATTAAAAAAATAGTTTTTCTTACAAAAATTTTATAACCTCCCTCAATATATTTTTGTTTTTGCTTTAATATGTAAACCGCTAAACAGATTTGTATATTTTTGGGTTCATTTGAATCGTCGCGATGTTTAGATTACGAACATACGAGTATTTTTAAAATATTTGTCCATTGCATAAACAGCTTAAATTTTATTAAAACAAGTTGCAAGCAAGCAATTTTTTGAATTCTTTCTTAATTTCCGCGAAAATTTACAACTTTTTCGCTAAAGGTATGGGACTTCAGTAAACATATAGTATGTAGGAAGCCATAAATTTCTCAATATAATGAATAGCGTTTTTATAAGATTTTTTCTTATAATCAGAATTGAAACCGCCATAACTTTTGCGCGCAATAACCAAAATTAGTATCTCCAACAGATTTGGGAATGGGAATTTTTTCTCAATCCATGTACCAAAAATCTTTCATGTAGCTTCAAAAAAATTTTGTATTTTTTGCAACTGGAATATTAAACAATTTTGACTTTTCCTCATATACCCTCGTTAGTATAAATGCTGAGGGTATAAAAATATTCTTGATCAGGGTAAAATTCGGAGATTCATAAATCTCTGTCCGTCTGTTGTAATCATTCTAGCGTCCACAAAAATGCTTTTGCTTTTGCTTGCAGGCAGGTCAAGTTCGATGATGGGATATGTTGTTATACGTTTTGGTATAGCCCCCATAAACTCGTACCGCCCGATTTCAGAGGTATTTTTACATTTTTAGTCACATTTTCAGACCGAATTGTTTATAATTTAACATTAAGGATGCCTAGTGACTAAGAAAATTATGGACATACGACCATATTTTTGTATAGCCCCTCGATTTTCGGTATTTAGAGGATTTTACAATTTTTAACAGAACTAGCTGTAATTTGACATTTGAGGTTCCCTGTTGTCACGAAATTTCTCCACTAAAAATCGTCAACATAGGTTCATGTTTTGGTATAGCATTTTGTGGATTTTAGCTAAATTTTTTGATTGAACTATCCTTAACCAGACGTTTGAGATTCCCCGCAGTCACGAAAATTCTCCACCAAAAATTTTCAACATAGGTCCAAGTTTAGGTATACTTCCCATATAACTGTACCTCCACATTGTAGGTGTTTTGAGGATTTGAGCTACATTCATTGACTGAATTTGACATTTGAAGATCCCTGTAGTCACGAAACTTATTCACCAATTTTTGTCAACATAGGTTCATGTTTAGTTATAGCACCCATATCAGGCACCTCCCTATTTTCGTTATTTTTTTACTGAACCCCGCAGTCACGAAACTTTTCCACCAAAAAATTTCAACACGTTAAGGTATAACCCATTATAACGGTACCTCCCGATTTTCGGTATTTTGAGGGGTTTAGCTAAATTTTTTAATGAATTTTACATTTGAGGTTCCCTTCAGTCACGAAACTTATTCACCAAAAATTGTTAAAATATGTCCGTGTTTAGGTATAGTGCCCACATAACGGTGCCACCTATTTTCGGTATTTTGAGTCTTTTAGCTACATTTTCTGACTGAATTTGACATTTGAGGTTATGAGCAGTCACGAAACTTCTGCACCAAATATGTCGACATAGAAACTTTTTATAGCACCCATGCAACGGTACCTCCCGATTTTAGGTATTTTCAGTATGTTTGCTACAATTTTTGAATGAACTACCAGTAATTTGACATTTGAGCATGTCAGTGGTAAGAGAACATTTCCAAAAAATTGTCAACATACATAGGTCAAAGTTTTGGTATGGCCCTATAACACGGTAGCACTGATTTCAGTGTTTTTAACTTCTATCTACATTTTTGAGCAAGATTAGATGTCCTTTGGCATATATGGTTCACAGTGGTTAAAAACTTATCTATAAAAAATTGTGAACATTGGTATACATTGTGGTATAGCCTCCATATAACAGTAACGCCCGATTTTAGCTGACCAGTTCTCAAAAAAATCTCCACATAAAATTTTGAAAATTAATTATTTCATAAAAGTTCAGAATATTTAATGGTGGAGGGCATAAACAGTTCTGCCCGGCCGAACTTAATGCTTTTTACTTCTTGTTTCTCCTTTCGAATCTCGCATTCTTTTTAAACGTAAATATTTAGCGCTTACAGAATATAAAACGCAATCGAATCGCAATACAGAGTAACCACCCGGGGAGGTAATAGTATTTTATACTCGTACTATTACAATATTTTGGCGCCACATTACTGGATATGAGACTAGAAACCACACCTCCCATAATTAAAATTATATTCACTACACAACCATCCTCAATCTATTATTTCATATTCGGCTTACCAATGGAATATGAAATAAAAGATTTAAATTAAATAATTTTAGATAATAATTGTATTACCATAACCAATCGAATGGTTTCATTACACAAAAATAAATATAAATGAAAAAACGATCCGGATATGGTCTCTATAATCATGTAGGAAATTTATTGATTTTCCATTAAAACAAAAGAATCAGTGAATGAACAAACAGAAATGGATTTTCGATAAAAACCGTGAATAATTTCAAATGTAACAACATGGAAAATTCCTTAAAGAAATGCTCGTTACTTCCTTGGGAAGCTTCATAGGTTGATACATGAGGGCGGATTTAATCAAAATTTATGAGGCCACAATGGGTACTTTGGTTATTTTGGGAGGCCATGGACCAAAATATTTTAAATTATGAAAGTAGAACACAATAAAGGTTACATCAAAGGACTTTTTGATCAATGCAGCTGCATGGCTAGTTTATTCGGTACACTAAAACACAGTTAGACGCCTTTTAATTGACCATGGTAAGACAAAGCAAAAGAAAATAGAACAAACAACAATGTCATGGCAGGACATATTTTCATTGGTGTTGGGCAGGCTATTAGATCGACACAAGTGTATTCAAAAATTGTACAACGTTCATTGTTGTTGTTCTTGCTCTTGTTGGTATTGAGGATTGCACAGGAATCAAGGTTATTGAATGGTTGATGTTACGGCTTGTCCATTGTGAGCGTTATAAAACATTTACTTAGTCATTCATTAGTTAATATTACAACGGTGAACAACATTTAATTGAATGAAAATTTCTTGCCGTTTAACATCAAAGACATTCCTTTTGTATTTTTTGCTATGAATTTAGAAAAAAAGGATGTGAAACAGGACCACCCATTTTCACAGTTCGCTCAGAAGGCACAAGGACACAGAAGCAAAAAAGGATACCGCTTCCACTTTGATGTTTTCTTTTCGTTACAATTTATTTAAATTGGCTCACCAAACATTTAGTGTAATTACGGGTTATGTTGATTAGTCAGTCCTTTGGGTAGGAATGTGAGAAATGTTAGAATTTTTTTTCTACTTTGGTCGGGGATTAGTTAAACGTTTTAACCAAACACGTGTCCAGGAGGTTGTTTTTGGATGTGGCCCTCATTTTAATCTGGCGCCAAAATGTAATCTTCTGTGTGCAAAATTTATCGAATTTTGTTGCAGGTTTCTCGAAATATATATTTATTTTTCTCCAGCAGATTTATTCATACGACATGGCAATTTTTATAAATAACAAGTAAAATAGTATCAGTCAGCTTTGCCGACAGAGATATACCCTCAGCCTGTGTGGATTGAAATATTTTTTTCCAAAAAAACCTATGTATTTAGGAGGGTTTTCAAAATATTTTAGTCGTATGAATCGACAAAAATATGGATAGGATTAGATCCCAAAATTTGCGGGATATCGATAGATAGGGCTTTTTTACCATACTATCCTACGAAAAACATTACATCGCTGTAAACAGGGCCACTAGGAAAACCTTCGGTAAAAATGTCCAAAGGATCCTCGAACAGACCCTTAACCATACACAAATCTTGAACATTTTTATGTGGGAGGTTCCCCAAGGATTGGACAGATAGGGCCCTAATTTGAACATAAACTAAGTTTCGACAACATTTAGAGATCCAAGGTTTGGACCAAATCGGTTGCTACGTCTATGAGATGTCGCGAGTACAATTTTAGCGAATATTTTCGAAATTTTGTGAGGGAAGTACCGGAAGGAGTGGACCTATAAGCACCACCTTCGAATTTTATCTAATATTCGAAGAAATATTACAATATCCAAAGTGTGGACGAACGCAGTATTCGGTTCGAGCTCTCCAGCCACTACATATTGTGCCATAGGGGTTTTTTACAACTTTCGGGCTGTTTTCTCAACAAGTATGGACTTGCCCCTGACAAAACTTTTACTGTTGTAATTGAGGCAGCGAATGCAAGTTCCTTCAACAAAAATCAATGTGATTCGGGAGCACAAAAACGAATTTTTCCAAAATTTTGTGTGGGAGGTACCCGAAGGAGTGGATCGATAGAATCCATATAGAAACCTGCCCAAATCGGTCACTCCCAGCTAAAACTTTTGTGGGGGAGGTACCTGAAGGAGTGGACCGATATAGCTAATCTTCGAGAGTTCAAAGTTATCTTGCGCTTTAACCACTACATATGATGTTGTTTGCACCTTTCAGGCTGAGGCACTTTTTGCCCTTATGAAAGTGTATATGGGCAATATTTTTGAAAATTTAACATAGCTGAAGCCAAGGTTTAGACTTTAATAACTCTCGAAATATGGTTGAATATTATACAAATTAAATGCTTTCGGATAAAATAAAATGTTTTTAGACTTGGCAAAAAATATTGGCCTTAAAAGTTAATTTGCATGGAAGCTGTGGCTACATTTATGTTAAATAAAAAAAATGGGTTGAAGACAACGTGTCTTTTTTTGTTTTCGCTCGATTTGTGATTAAACCGCACTTTTCACGATTTTCCCGTCAAAGTAAAAGTAGAAGACAACTAAATAAGGATCATCTCACTAGTGTATAACTTCTCAAAATTTGATCTGCGTCTACCATTAAATGATGCTGAGATTTTGAAGCCAGATTTTAAGTGTTTTTTGAAATTTACTTCTAATTTTGTTCCGCAAACAGGTTTTTCAAAAAATCGTATATAGGATTGTAAATCTCGCGATTCTGAGTTATTTGATATATGTGTCGTGAATGTAGCCTACACAGCTTCACAGAAATCTGCATCCAAATACGAAAATTTTGTGCGAACAATTTTCAAAAAATCATATTTTTCGGGTCTAATTTTAAAATTGTCACTAAATTTACTCGTACTTGATTGCAAATTTTAGATTTTTACGTTGCGGATCTAACAAATCATTATCCGTGAAAATCCATCTGCTAAAACGCGAGCTACGAGGAATTCCAAGGTAGGAAAATCACCTTAAATTGTTTTCGAAAACATCGCGCATTTTATCGCGTATTCTGGGGGCCGTTTCTACTGCAATGAAAAAACTAGGGCAGCATCTTCGCTTTTGTGGAAACAGAGATTTAAAGACTTCACTGATAAGGGAACTACATTTGTTTTATCCCAAACAAGTAAAAAAGTATCAGTCGGCTTTGCCGACAGAGATATACCCTCAGCCTGTGCAAATTGAAACACTTTTTTCACAAAAAACTTATGTATTTAGGGGGTTTTAAAAATTTTGGTCGTATGAACCGACAAAAATGTTGATTAGGATTAAAGTTCAAAAATTTTGCGGAAAAGGTACTTAAAGGAATGGACCGACATACACCATAGGGGTGCCATAGGGGGTTTTTACACCCATCGGCTTTTTTCTCAAGAAGTATGGACTTGCCCCTGAAACAACTTTTACCATCGTAATTTAGGCAGCGAATGTAAGTTGCTTCAACAAAAATCAAAGTGATTCAATAGCAGGTTTTAATCTGAATTTATCCAAAATTTTGTGTGGGAGGTACGGGATGGAGTGGACAAATATAGTCCATATTCGAACCTGATCTATATCTGGTAGATATTATGAGAATATGGACCAAATCGGTTACTCCCATCAAGAGTTATCGTGCGCACAATTTTTCCGAATGTTTTCGAGCTTTTGTGGGGTAGGTACCTGAAGGAGTGGACCGATATGGCTTATCTACAAACTTAAAGTAAGTTTGGAAACAATATTACGAAGACCAAATTTTGGCCGGAATCGGCATTTCCGTTCGAGAATTATCTGGCGCTTCCACCCATAAACATGGTGTCATAGGGTTTGTTTTTCAACTTTCAGGCTTTTTTTTCAGGAAGTATGGACTTGCCCCTGAGGAAACGTGTACCTTCGTATAGGGGACAGTGAATATAAGATGTTACAACAAAAACCAAGGCGATTCGAGAGCAGGTCCTAAACTGAACTTTTCCGAAATTTTGTGTGGGAAGTACTCGAAGGAGTTTACCGATTGAGTCCATATTGGAACCTCATATAAGTCTGGTAGAAATTTCATAATGTGCAAAGTATGGACCAAATCGGTTACTCCCTTCAAGAGTTATCGTGCGCACAAGTTTTGCGATAATTTTTCAACATTTGTGGGGGAGGTACCTGAAGGAGTGGACCTATATGGCCCATCTTAAATCGAATCTGAACAAAATATTTCGATACTCAAAATTTGAACCGAATCGATTGATCAGTTCGAGAGTTATCGTGCGCACCAGCCTGCCAAACAGACAGACGGACGGACATTGCTAGATCAACTCAAAATTGTCTGAAACGGATATCGTACAAACATACTTGCGGTCTAAAACCATTATTTCGATGAGGCACATTTTGGTCGTATCAAAGTGTAAATACCCTCTTTAGCCTAAAGGCTGAGGATATGAAAATAGTGTGTGATGATACATCCACCGTTCCTGATTGATCGCCTTAAGATAGATATACATATATTGATGCAGATTTTCGTGGTGACACTGAAACCGGATGAGGAACAAAATGTATTGTACCTTGCGCAAATTAGAGATGTTTTATATGTTTTTTAATGCTTAGATGCAGCCGATGCTACTTCTAAGCATCCAAGTTATTTTTCGAAAAATATATACAAATTAAAATATATGGTCTTGCTGTACATGAAAATCACATGCGGACAAAACGATTTTGATAATTACGCGATTTACACATATTTTTATAATGCATATAAGTTAAAGCGATTTATTTGAACTCTATTTCTGTTTAAAATGTCTAATTTCATCAACCCGATAACTTTCCTCAATGGGAAACCTTCTATGTGAATGTAGATAAAGCAAAATCCGCCCATTTTCTTAGGAGTTTCAAGCAAAATAAAAGAAGTACCCCTATAGAATTTTCAAATCTAGAATGCATGTGAAAACTATTATTTCAAACCAAAATTTGTTTTTTGTAACACAAATATGTGCTTATTTTGGCTATAATATCCTAACTACTATCCCGATGATTATAAGTTTGGTCTCATTTTATTCCCCGTGGAGTCTTTATTTAAAACTGTTATTTTTTGTAATTTTTGACGGGTAATGGACCTATATTTTCAAAAAATTCGGATTACGTTTAGGATTTTGTAATTTTTTTTGTAAATTCCGCGAAAGCTGAGTAACATTTTACAAATATTATGCAATCTATTTAATGACGTAACTTCGTGATAACTTTTTAGTGACAATTGTGCTCAATAAAATAATTAGCGTTTTTAAACTAATTTTTTCTTAAAAGCAGAAATAAAACCGCGATAACATTTGTCCACAACAACCAAAAAGTTGCTCGCGAGCGGATTTGTACTGGGGATTTTTTTCTTAATCTATGCACCAAAAATTGTTTAAGTAGCGCGAAAAGAAAAAAAACAATTTTTTTTGGAAATGAAATATGAAATAATTGGCAACATTTCCCATATACCCTCGTTCGCATAAATGCTGAGTGTATAAAAATACATCCAGAAATTGGTTCTTGTTTTTGGATTTTTCTCATCTATAAACATTTGTGTTTAAGAATCCGAAAAAAATTTCCAGGTCTAAGCGGTGTTCATTTAAAGTTAGTTAAGGTGCACTGTGCGCGACATTGTAATAAAAAGAGGCGATACAGTCATTCCCTTGCCCCAATTAGAACTTCTATATCTTAACGGTAAAAACTATGAAGATATCATAAAAGTCAATCTTGTAGAGAATTTTCATAGCAACAACATTTGTTTAGTCCCATTTCGATAAGACTTGCGGTTTCCAAATCGTGAAAACCTAAGAAGTCCTTAAATATGCCAACTTGAATTGCGATTTATTTAAAAAGGGCTTCGGCGTTTTTTTTTTTTTTTTTTTTTTATTTTTCTCATCTATGAACATTGTAGTTTCAGAATCCGCAAAAACTTCCCGTGATTTGTGATTTCACCACATTATTGATATTTTACCTAAATTGTCGCTGAAAAATATGCTAAAAACAACGTGATAGATGAATTTTACAACAATGACAAAAATTTTTCCAAAAGAAAATATCAAGCAAAATTTAATAGTTTTGGAGATATGGTGCAAAATATATACAAAATATGATTTTTTTAGATATATTATAGAATTTTAGGCATAAATGCAGTTATTCGAGTCCATTATATCCCCAGATATTTTATTCTTGCCCTTATCTACAAATTTGCTTCAGAGGTCAGAAGAAGATTCGCATTGGTTTCAGAGATATAGCCCCGAATTGCTTTAAAAAGTCAATATTTAAGCATGTTTAGATGGGGCCATAAAATCCTAGTTGGATCTGACACAACAAAACCCAACTAGGGGTTTTGTTGTTTGGGTCTGTTCTTTCAAAAATTCCTCAGTTCAAATTGTTTGCACAAGATTACTTTAAATATGTGGCATAGTGTTATAGCTAATTCTGTCAGAAATGTAGCTAAAAACTCCAAATCACCTGAAATCGGGCTGTGCCGTTATGAGGTTCACACTCTTCCCATGTAATATTGCTGTCATGTTCGCTATAGATTATATCAATTCATTATTTCGGATACATGCCTCAAAATTAATGATGTTCGCTTTAGTGCAGTTCAAAGACTGTTCGAAGATTATAAAAAATAACAGCCCTGACCGGCTTTAACATGGCAAAGACCGGGACTTATCTTGGTAACACTTTCATTTCAAGCAGACACTGACCCCACCGTGGTGTCACATGGGGTATTGTCTTTAACAGAAGTTAAATATAGTAAACTAACCCTCAAAATACCGCAATTTTTGTTGGAGAAATTTCGTGACTGCAGAAAAACTCATTTGTCAAATTACGTGTAACTCAGTTAAAAAAATTGAGATAAAACCTTCAAAATACCGAAAATCGAGCTACCGTAATATGGGGGTTATGCCTAAACGTGGACCTATATTGACAATTTTTGGTGGAGAAGTTTCATGATTGCGGAGAATCTTAAATATCAAGTTACGGGTAGTTCACCTAAAAAATGTAGAATAAACCCACATAATACATGGACCTATGTTGACAGTTTTTGGTAAAGAAGAGTTGTGAACCCAAAGAATTTCAAATGTCAATTACAGCTAGTTCGGTTAAAAATTTTAGCTAAAAAACCGAAAAACGGGAGCTTTACTAAAACATGAGCTGCAACAAGACGACAAATGGACAAGTCTCTAATTGATAAAGAAATGGATATCTAGCCAGACTGATTTTTTAAACTTTTAGAAAGACTCTAATCTACAATTTTTAGAACAATTAGCTGGGGAAATTTTGGCTATACCCGTCAGCTCAGCAACGAGCGAGAGATTTTCTTCCACATCTGTAAATAATGGTTTTAAATAAGAATATGTAAATATTAGTTTATAAGTAATTTTGCAATATTTATATTTCAGAAGTATATATGAATATTTTTTGTACAAATAACTGTAAAACTCTTTTTTTGTAATTTCGTTCGTGTTCGTGTCTTCTTGAAAAACGCCGTGTTTGTGCGTGAATGTGCATAAAAATTTTGTTCCGTGTTCGTGCATGTTCGTGCCTAATGTTTTAGGCACGCGCCCATCTCTAATATAAAGAGAGGAACGATCCTCTGCCTATGTAGACTTCCAGCATTGGATACAAAATCTAGCTATGCTTACACAATTTTCTTAAAACTTGTGTAATGTTATGTCCGACATTTTGTTGATATTTCCATTCCCGAAATTCCCAAAATCATTTTGGCAAGCTCTCAGCTATAAATGATATCCTTAAGCGGGGAACACACCATCAGTTTTGACTGTAGATTTTTCAGAAATATCGATAAATGTTAAACTATCCAGAAACCCCAAAATATTTTGTGGTTGACTGATGACTGTCAAAAATGAATGGCCACACCGGCAAGCAACCGATTATTTGAGCAAAACTGATAGTCAAAACTGATCGTGTGAATTATATGTGAGTCGTTCAGTGCACTCATCGATTAACACATACAGTCAACCAAAAAAGTCTACATACACCCTATAAATCTCGAGTTTTAAGGGTAAGGAAGCATTTTTATGAAAATCCAAGTACATAGATCTATTTCATATCCCTAATAAACAATATTACATACAACAAAAATATATTCCATAATACGAATAACGGTAAATTCTATAAAAATTAAAAAATCAATAGGGAAAAAGTGTACATACACCCAATGAAATATTAAGATTACCGTAGAGTTTATGGAATAAGCAAAACAAATTTTACAGTTTATTGTTTTATCAAATGTCTCTGGTTGTCTATGATATATTTTAGACAAAATAGCAATATATTTGTGCTTTTATTGACGTTATTTAAGGTCAGACTTTGCGTATAGCTCGTTAAGGCGGACCTTGGAAATTTCTTTGAGTTTTTCAGTCTGGTAGTTTATGAAGCCCCAGGAAATTCAGTGGGACTAATTATTTTGAGATCCTAGAGTGCTTTGAAGTTGTTCTTATGGATAATATATGTTCCTGACCTTCGCTAAATATGCGAATTCCTGAGTTTTTCATAAATTTTATAGTTTTTCACAGCATTCCAAGGGTCAAATTAAAAGCAAGAACCTTGGAATTACCTTGTAATAAATTTTTGAACCTTAACTCAATCAGAAATGTACAACATTATTCTACAAACCCGCTCCTAGAGTTTCCAAAACATCAAAATAAAAGCACCACCAAAGAATGCATGACATTTGTATGAAATTTACACTGTTAACTAGTATGCCCTCGTATTATGATCGCTAGGGTCACTTGAAGCGCAATAAATGTCGGATACTTTTACATTGCTGATTCAAGGGATGCTCGAGGATTGCACCAGACCTTATTACAAGGTATTTCGAAGGGTTCTGCATGTAATGTGCCCCTTGGAATGTTGTGAAAACTATAAAATTTATGAACAATTCAGGAATTCACATATTTAGCGAAGCTCAGGAGCATATATTATCCATAAGAAGAACTTCAAAGCGCTCTAGGATCTCAAAATAATTAGTCCCACTGTATTTCCTTCGGTTTCATAAACTACCAGACTGAAAAACTCAATGAAATCTGCAAGGGTCCGCCTTAACGAGCTATACGCGAAGTCTGACATTAAATAACGGCAATTAATCCACATATATGTTCCTATTTTGTCTAAACTATATCATAGGCAACCAGAGACATTCGATAAAGCAATAAAATGTAAAATTTGTATTGCTTATTCCATAAATTTTACGGAAATCTTAATATTTCATTGGGTGTATGTACACTTTTTCCCTATTAATTTTTTTAATTTTTATAGAATTTACCGTTATTCGTATTATGGAATGTATTTTTGTTGTATGTTGTTTATTAGGGATATGAAATATAACTATGTACTTGGATTTTCATAAAAATGCTTCCTTACCCTTAAAACCCGAGATTTATAGGGTGTATGTAGACTTTTTTGGTTGACTGTACATAGTAGCATGATCTTGCTCTCGATAAAAATAGATCATACATTTTGCTCTGCATTTATTATCCTCAACTTCACGCTGCGGCAATATTTTGACCATAATAATTAAGCATGACGGAGGCTTTGTTAAATGCGGCGTCTTATATAAATCATAAAAATGCAAAGGACCCCTAATACCTGAAAAGCACTGCACTATCCAATGAATTTGTAACGTTTTTCACAATGACAAAACATAAACCATTGCGTAACATAACCAAGAAAGATAGCGAGCGGCAAACTGCAATATCGACCCCTAACAACAAATCAAGCGCAGCAAAAAACCTCAAAAAATCAGACCGCAAAAATCAAATTTTATAATCAGATAATATTTTTCTAAAGACTTTGTATGAATCATACAACAACAACAATGGATCAAATCCATTGTTATGGCTAGAAAAATCCTACCGCCTTCTATAGCGTAAAATCAATGAAAATGCATGCGAGAGGCTTGTGAGAAAAAAAGAGGTTCAAAGGAAATTCCGCACAAGAAAATCAAATATAACATACCGCAAAAGGTCAGTCAATCTTTGCCGCCAACCACCACCGCTTCTTTGCTTCTTCATTGCACAGCGCACAGAAGTGACAATGCGACACAACCACAAATGTCACCGAAGTGTAACGGCGGCATCTCTTTTGATTTTTTAATACAATCAGGTCCTACACACCGAAATCACTGCCAATGTCACCACCATCATCATCGAAAGATTCTTCGTCATCATTACCATCGCCATGACTATAATAGTCACTTTGTTTTGTATTTCATATTCTTAAAGAATTTGTAGTTTTTTGTGCGCTTTGTTTATTGTCCACTTTTTTGTTTTGATGTTGCATTTTAATCGATTTATCAAAAAATAAAAAAAGAATGGCCAACAAAAAGAAGTTACAATATTGGACACAATGCCCGTATAGAAACTGTAACAAAATTGTCAAAAGAAAATTGCCAGTGTTTGCAATTATTGATCGGTCATGCTGAAAGGCAAGTGCAACAACGTCGATGATGACGCTAGCAAGCGGTAACGACAAAGGGGAAGGGAAGTCAAAGGCTATTGTCAAAGGAGAGCAGGTTAGATATAAAACTCATTTTATTTTTTTTGGAGAAAATATATGGGAAATTTTGTAGTAACACCACATATCGATGTGCAAAAGATAATTGATTTTTGGTTTAGATATTGTTAACAAACAAAACATTAAGGTTTTTGAAATATCAACCACCAACCAAATGTCGGGTACACAAATATTTATTATTTCGCAACATCTCGAAATGTACTCATATACCCTTTAACGGTGCCCGGATATAACTCCAAAAATGATTTTGTAAGATATGCTAGCAAAAGAACCCGGATATAGCCCATAATGTCGTCACGGTCCTGACCGGCTTTAGCATGACAAAGCCCAGGATTTATCTTTTGTTTAAAAGAGGATTAATTTCAAGTGGAGACTGACTACCCTGTGGTGTTACCTGGGGAGCTGCGGGAGTTAACATGTCCCGCGCTTTCACACATAAGAACATTAAAAACTAGGGTCGGTTTGCTTTCGTTTACGAAGAAGACTAAACACCAAATATCAGCAATTTCGGTAAAATAATCTTCAAAACCTCCAGAACACCGAAATTCTAGAGGTACCGCTTTATGTGGGCTATACAAAACGTCGATCTATACCGACAAACTTCTGACGTAAAGTTTTTATACTCAAAGAAGACTAAGTACCAAATTTGCGATATTTCGGTAAAACCTTCCAAATACCGAAAATCAAAAGCTATGCTTTTATGGGTGATATTGGAACCCGCGGACCTATACCGATAATCCTCTTCTGGAATATTTTATAACCACATGGAACACTAAATAACAAATTTAAATCATTTCGGTGGAATATTGACGTCACAACCTTCAGAATACCGAAAATCGGGAGGTCCCGTTTTATGGGGGCTACATGAAGACTTGGACCTATACCTACAAATTTCAGGTGGAAAGTTGTATACCCCCAACGCAGACTAAATACGGAATTTCAGCCATTGCGGTGGGTTGTTGTGGCCACAACCTTCAAAATAGCAAAAATCGGGAGGTACCGTTCTATGGGGACTATTTGAAAGCGCGGACCTATACCTACAAATTTCAGGTGGAAAGTTGTATACTCCCAACAAAAACTAACTACCAAATTTCAGCCATTATGGTTTAATATTTAGGTCACAACCTTCAAAATACCGAAAATCGGGAGGTACCGTTCTATGGGGACTATTTGAAGGCGCGGACCTATACCTACAAATTTCAGGTGGAAAGTTTTATACTCCTAACAAAGACTAACTACCAAATTTCAGCCATTACGGTTTAATATTGAGGTCACAACCTTCAAAATACCGAAAATCGGGAGGTACCGTTCTATCGGGGCTATACGAAGGCGCGTACCTATACCTATACCGATTTGGAGGTGAAAGATGTTTACCTCCAACGAAGCCTAGGTACTCAATTTCAGCCATTTCGGTGGGTTATTGTGGTCATAACTTTCAAAATACCGAAATTCGGGAGGTACAGTCCTACGGGGACAATTTGAAGTCGCGGACCTATACCTACAAATTTCAGGTGGAAAGTTTTATACTCCCAACAAAGACTAACTCTCAAATTTCAGCCATTATGGTTTAATATTGAGGTCACAACCTTCAAAATACCGAAAATCGGGAGGTACCGTTCTATGGGGGCTATATGAAGACGTGGACCTGTACCTACAAATTTCAGGTGGAAAGTTTTATACCCCCAACAAAGACTAACTACCAAATTTCAGCCGTTATGGTGGAATATTGAGGGCACAACCTTCAAAATACCGAATATTGGGAGGTCCCGTTCTATGGGGGCTATATGAAGGCGCGTACCTATACCAACAAATTTAGAGGTGAAAGATGATTACCCCCAACGAAGCCTAACTATCAAATTTCAGCCATTATGGTGGAATATTGAGGTCACAACCTTCAAAATACCGAAAATGGGCTATATGAAGACGTGGACCTATACCTACAAATTTCAGGTGGAAAGTTGTATACCCCCAACGAAGACTAAATACCGAATACCATTACGGTGAAATATTGAGGCCACAACCTTCAAAACAGCGAAATTCGGGAAGTACAGTTCTATGGGGGCTATATGAAGGCGTGGACCTATACCTAAAAATTTCAGGTGGAAAGTTTTATACCCCCGACAAAGACTAACTATCAAATTATGGTGGAATATTGAGGTCGAAACAGCGAAAATCGGGAGGTAGCGTTCTATGGGGCCTGTATGATGGCGTGAACCTATACCGACAAATTAAGAGGTGAAAGATGATTACCCCCAACGAAGACTAAGTACCAAATTTCAGCCATTTCGCTGGAATATTGAGGCCACCACCTTCAAAATACCGAAATTTGGGAGGTACAGTTCTATGGGGGCTATATGAAGGCGTGGACCTATACCTACAAATCTCATGTGGAAGGTTTTATACCCCTAACCAAGATTAAAAACCAAATTTCAGCCATTTCGGTGATATTGAGGCTAAAACTTAGAAAATGCCGAAAATAGGGAGGTACCGTTCTATGGGGCTATATCAAAACGTGGACCGATATAGCCCATTTGCAATACCAAACATCCTAGGAGTAATATACACTTCTCTACTAAACTACAAACCTCTATCTTAAAAATTGCGAGCTGTATCTTGATTTAAACAGAAGGACAGACGGACATGACAAATTTAATTATACCCTCCAAATTATGGTGGAACAAAACAAAGGAAAACACAAATCCCTCTAACGACCACCTCAAACGTTTTAAGGCCGATGATCTGCGAATCTGCTCCTTGAATGTTCCCACTCTTTATAGAGAAGGTGCTGTTTACGCACTGACAGAAGTACTTGAAAACAACAAGGCCGACATTACTGTCATACAAGAAATACGATGGACTGGGAAAGACGTCACAATAACACCTAAATGTGGCGCACTATATTATAGCTCCCATGAAAAAGAGCATGAGTTTGGTTGCGGATTTGTAGTTGGTCGGAGGTTAAAACATCTGGTCCCGAGCTTTACCCCAGCTTTTCAACATCAGCTTTATTTGCGTTCATGCTCCCGCTGGATACAAGTACGAACAGACCAAAGATATATTGTACGAGCGCTTAGACGAAACATATGACCGTTGTCCTGCCCATGACATTAAAATTATTCTAGGCGATTTTAATGCCAAAATTGGAACGGAAAACATATTTGGCCCAACAGTCGGGAAATTCAGACTCAATAGTGAAACATCTGACAATAACTTCGCAGTGGCAAAAACATGGTAGTTAGCAATACGAGGTTTAAGCATCTCGATATTCATAATGACACCTGGCTATCTCCAGATCAAAGAACAAGAAATAAAATTGATCAGGTTGTGATAGACGGAAGACATTCATCGAGCATGTTGGATGTACGATCGCTCCGAGGTGCAAACATAGACTCGGATCACTACCTTGTTTCAGCAAGGGTACGCAACAGATTAAACGTAGCAAATAAAGTACGAGAGACACAACACGGTAATAGGACATCGGTAAGCTGAAATCACAACAGATAGCCATAGCATAATCCACTTAACTGGCTCAATTGCTTAATCAAAGCACTACTCGTTCCGATAACATATAACCACAATGGTACAATATTGCTAGCTCCATGCAAACAGCCGCAATATCCATACTTGGATACCAGAGACCCCCACCAAGGAACCTATGGTATGACCAGGAATGTCGTACTGCTATCGAAGAGAAAAATGCGGCATATAGGGCTACTCTACAATCAGTAGCAATGTGTAGCACACGAGAGTGGTAACGGGAGAAAAGAGAGAAACCGAAAAGCGAGAGTGTGAAAAAATCGAGATGTACATGAGCCACAATGAAGTCTGAAAATTCTACCAAAGAATTAAACAGCAAACAGCTTTGGTACAGGCACATCCTCCTGTAGAGACTAGCAAGGTAATTTGGTAACTGATGCAGATACTGTGCTTGGGATATGCAAAGATAATTTTTCCAAACTGTTGGTATCCAATACAAACGAAGTCGACGAAGGTACCACAGATCCAAATCCGGAAGCGACACGCTGATTAGGTGTATACATCACCTATTTAGCACCATCAGGCAGGAAGGACGGGTACCCGGCGATTGGCACCTGGGCATCCTGTGCCTTGTCTGCAAGAAAGGAGATAACTGAAGTGGCATAAGTCTTCTCCCTATTGCCTACAAGATCAGTGTCAGTGATATTGTGCGAACTACTAAAGTCTATGGTCAACGAAATAAGTGGACCATACCAATGCGTCTTTAGACCGGGAAAATCCACTATTGACCAGTTGTTTACCCTATGGAAAATCTATCCGTTAACCCAAATCTAAATTAGTACAATTCAGTACTTTTCGTACACTACCTCAACCCTATACCAGAGATGGTCTGTCTGAAATGATGACGTATCTGACATACATTTCTGACGTATATTACATACGTCAGAAACGTCGTAAACCTAGCCAAACAAACAAGGTTTTTTACAGAATAAACAAACGAATTTTATATCCTAAAAATCGATGTTTTCCATAATAATAAAACTCATTTTATTATTATTTTTTGAGATCCTGTTTTATTACAAAACATGCATAAAAAGATTTCACTCTAAAATGTACATTTTATATATATTTTTTATATTATATGGGCATTACACATACATATGTTTGTTTATTACTTCACCCGCAAATTCTTTGAATCTACGTAAAGTGGTGGTAGTGTTCGGAATATATTGTAGATGGCGTACTAAGTGCGTAATCCAATTTATTGTTCAATTATTTCAGTTATTTTAAAAATTGAAAATATTAATAAAAATATTCTGTTATTTTCAAAAAAGGTACGGACAGGCTTGCAGAATTAATATTAAGTGAAAAATATTATGGTAACATAAATTTTTTGAGGTTTATGACATTTACTACATTTTATACGTTTTCTACGGGTATATGACGTTTTCGACGTTTACAACTTTCTTACGGTCGAAAACCTAAAAAATCGTCATACAGGCCATCTCTGCCCTATACTCCAACAGTAATCGTATTTCATAATTTTAGAATTCCATCTCTATGCGTTAATTCAAATCCAAATAGCTCCAAATTTAGTACCTTTTAAGTACGAATTTCTAAAAATACTTACATATTTCAATCCTACACTTTAACAGCAGTCATTATTCCAAATTTCAAGTTTCCAGCTCTATCCGTTTACGCAAATCCAAATTGTACCAAATTTAGTACACTGTAGATTTTTTGGTACACATTAGTACGAATTTCCACAGCTACCTCAATATCTCAATCCTACATTTCACACAATCATCTTAATTCTAAATTTCAGGTTTGTAGCTCTATCCGTTTACCCAACTCCAAAATGTACCAAATTTCGTCAAATTGTGTACCTTTCGTACACATAAGTACGAATTACCAAAGCTACCTAGATATCTCAACCCTACACTTCAACAGTAATCCTAATTCCAAATTTCAGGTTTCCAGCTTTATCCAATAATCATTATTCCAAATTTCAGGATTTCGCCTCTATCAATTTATCTAAATCAAAATTGTACCAAATTTAGTACACTGTAGTACACATAAGTAAGCTTTGGAACCTCAATATCTCAATCCTACACTTAACCAGTAATCCTAATTCCAAATTTCAGGTTTGCAACTCTATCCGTTTACCCAACTCCAAATTGAACCAAATTTAGTACCATTTAGTACTTTTCTTACACAAAAGTACGAATTTCCAAAACTACCTCAATCCTATACTCCAACAATAATCATTATTCCAAATTTCAGGATTTCGCCACTACCCATTTATCCAAATTTCAGGTTTGCAACTCTATCCGTTTAGCCAACTCCAAATTGTACCAAATTTAGTACCATTTAGTACTTTTCGTTAACATAAGTACGAATTTACAAAACTACTCCCATATCTCAATCTTACACTTCAACAGTAATCTTAATTCCAAATTTCTCGTTTCCAGCTCTATCCGTTCACCCAAATCCAAATTGTACTAAATTTAGAAACATTTAGAACTTTTCGTACACAGTAGTACGAGTACGAATTTCCAAAATCACCCTCATATGTCAATCCTACACTTCAACAGTAATTTTAATTCCAAACTTCAGTTTTCTGGCTCTATCCGTTCACCTAAATCCAAATTGAACTAAATTTAGTAGCATTTAGTACTTTTCCTACACATGAGCACGAATTTCCTAAACCAAACCAAAAACTACACTTCCCAACCCTGATTTCCATACCAAATTCCAGGATTCTAGCAATATCCGTTCAAAATATACAAAGGGTACTAAATTTAGTACTTTTCGTACACTTATAGGTCGAATTTCCAAAAACCCTTTGGTACGTCTTCCAAACTCGCCATCAGTGACATTCTTTCCTAATTTCAGAATTCTAGCTCTTCCCGTTTGTCTAATACAAAGGGTACCATATTTAGTACCTTTTAGTACTTTTTGTATCCTTTCAGTTCGAATTTCCAAAATCCCAGCCTTATCTTACCCCTACACACCAACAGCAACCCACACTCAAAATTTCAAGCTTCTAGCTTCAGCCGTTTCGTCTGGGCGATGATCTGTCACTCACTTATCACTAAGCTCTTTTATATAATAAAGATGCGCCGATCAGTAAAATAAGTAACTGATACATTAAAGAAGGTCGAAGGAGAATCTGCCAAAGTGGGTCAGTAGGGCGGTAAGCGGCGAGAAGACAAAGTTGATGGTGTCGACGCGCAATGCATCCATAGAGCTCGGACCAACGGTTGAAGTTGGTTCCTATAATTTGGTAAAAAAAAACTTGGACTACCTCGGCACCGCCATAAACACAACAAACAACATCAGTTGTAAAATAAGAAGAAGAATTGATTTGACCAACAGATGCTAGTATGGTTTAAGTAAGCAATTTACAAATAAAGCCACAAAAACTACACTATACAAAACGCTTATACTACCCGTGCTAATGTATGGCTCCGAAGCATGGGTACTTGCGCACAGGGTTTCGGAGTCGAGGTATTTTTGGCTCGACTCCGACTCCAGACGAGTTTTTTTCACGACTCCGGCTCCGACTCCGACTCCGGGTCGACTCCGAAAGTGCATTCCTATACCACTAAAAATGAATAAAATGTGCACAAAATGTTAACCTTTTCCTATAATTTGGCCTATATAGGCTAATGTGTTAATTTTTCCTTACATATTCATTAGAAATGACATTCGTTCGAATACATTCGAACATATCAATATTTGCTCTGTTCCAGAACCTGCAAGAAGCTACTATTTTTTACTACGATAACATTTTTTCCTTTATGTTATCGGGAAAAAGTAGTAAAAGTTAGTAGATTCTTGTAGTTCTAGAACAGACCAATTGTTTCTGCCGAATTTTACATTGAAAAAGTTTTTGTCGGTTTTCCTTTTTTTGCACGAGTATATTCTGGACGGAATTCTTCCGCGTGGAAAATCTTTAAGCTTTCAAAATATGTGAAATGAAGGAGTAATACAAATCATAAGGACTACATGCAATACAAATTATAAGCAATTCATGACCAAGTTGCAAACTGGATGTAAGCCAACATTTAAGTGTGCTTAGCCTTAAAAGGAGACCCCCAGTTGTAAAGTTCACTAAAAGCCATTTTTCATGATTGGCAGATTTTTTTCTTCATCTGAAAGAGAAAAATATTACGAAGTTTTGAGTCCGTCTACGAAACCCTGTTTTTATTAAAGCATTTTGCGGTGCCAACTCTCTAAAACCCTCATTGAGTATATAATAAATCCTAGAAGAAAGATTCGCCGTTTGTCAGACTTCTAAGTTATGACGATTAATCATCTGTCGTTGACCAAGAACGAATTTATGATGCCCTAGTTCAGAACCGTAACCATCCGTATTTCATATACTCGTATAGTTAATAGATTATGCTAAATTTACCGAAATACATAAACATACAGTTTTTTGAGAGAGTAACGGGTAAAAATAATAAAGGACAATGAAAACGTGGCAATATCGATTTCTTGGATATGGGAAACCTGCATATAATTTTCGGTGGCACATTTTTGTAGAAAATTTAATTCTTAGCTATGAGAACAGCATATTCGAAAGAAAGGTTCCTCATTCTATATAAAAAAAATATGTCATCTAAAAATTATGAAACAATATCTCCAAACAGAGATATAAAGCTATTTTCTCAATGATTGATGGTGGTCAATCCAAAAATTCATTATGTCATAACTCAGAAATTTTCCTTTCATTCCGAAAAGGAATTTTTCCACCCCAGATCTTGACTTCCATTTTGAGTCACAGGTTTAGTAATTTGAGTCAGAGGTTTAGTAAGTATTTAGTAAGATTTCCCATAGAGACCACAATGTCTTTAATAGAAGACAAGGATGTCTTCTCATAAAAAACAAGATGAGAATACCAATAGACCTTTCTAAGAAGACCAGTAAGACTTCTGACGAAAGCGGTTAAAGATCCACTCTTAATTCGATTGCGATAGGAAAATGTAAAGAATCAATTGGATCAATAAATTAGGGATGAATAGACTACACTTCAGAGAATAGTAAGTATCCTGTGAATTGTCCTATAACTTAGTATAATATACCGTTTGCAAATATGTTTTCTTATATCTTTCATTTAAAACAAATAATGATTTAAAAAAACACGGTGCTCTTGAAACAATTTTAAATGGAAGGTGCTTACACCTCGGAAGTTTTTGCGGATTCTGAAACTACAATGTTCATAAATGAGAACAATAAAAAAAAAAAATCGCCGGAGCGCTTTTTAAATAAATCGCGATTTAAGTTGACAATTTTAGGGGTTGTTTAGGTTTTCGCGATTTTGCTTAGAAACCGCATTTCCTATCAAAATGGGACTAGAACAAATATTGTAGCTATGAAAATTCTCTACAAGATCGACCTTTATGGTATTTTCGTAGTTTTTACCATTTTTGAGATATAGAAGTTCAACTTGAGACAATGAACTGACTGTATCGCCCCCTTATAAAACAATGTCATGTAGGGTGCGCCTTAACTAACTTTTGATGAAAACCGCTTACACAGGGAAAGTTTTTGTGAATTCTGAATCAGCAGTGTTCATAGATGAGAAAAATCCAAAAACAAGAAAAAATCGCTGTAGGGATTTTTAAATAAATCGCGGTCAAAATTCACATTTTTAGGTGTTTTTTAGGTTTTTACGATTTTGCTTGAAAACCGCAAGTCCAATCGAAATGGAGCTGAAGAAAATGTTGTAGCTGTCAAAATTCTCTAGAGGATTGACGTTTATCATTTGTTCCCAGCTTGTACCATTTTTGAGATAAGGAAGCTCAGTTTACATTTTTAGTTTTTTTTGTTAGGTTTTCGCGAATTTGCTTGAATACGGTAAGTCGTATCGACATGTGACCTGAGAAAATCTTAAAGCTGTGAAAATTCTCTACAATACTGGCTTAAGTAACTTATACTTAGTTGTAACATTTTTTTAGATATATAAGTTTAATTTGGGAATTTGCAGTCATGACATTGTTTTATAAGGGGGCGATACAGAATTGAATTGAATTTGAATTGTCCCAATTTGAACTTCTATATCTCAAAAACGGTAAAACCAACGAGAATATCATAGAGATCAATCTTGTAGAGAATTTTCATATCTACAACATTTGTTTTAGTCCCATTTTCATAGGAAATTTGGTTTCTAAGCAAAATCGCGAAAACCTAAACCACCCCTAAAAATATCAACTTAAATCGCGATTTATTTAAAAAGCGCTCCGGCGATTTTTTTTTTGTTTTTTGATTGTTCTCATCTATAAACATTGTAGTTTCAGAATCCGCAAAAATTTCCGAGGTGTAAGCACCTTCCATTTAAAATTGTTTCAAGAGCACCGTGAAAATTTTCTTGTTCCAAATTTAATGTTATATTTCTATAACGTGGAAAAAATTTTGCCCGGAGTCGGAGTCGAGTTATTTTTTTTCGACTCAGACTCCGACTCCAGCAAAATTGCTCGACTCTGACTCCGACTCCGAAACCCTGCTTGCGCAAGCAGATAAGGCAGTGCTTAGTGTGTTTGAGAGGAAAATTCTTCGAAAGATCTACTGGCCGACTTGCGTTGACGGTGGATATCGACGTCATACGAACCGCGAGCTATATCAGCTATACAAAGACATGAATATAGTTCAACGTATTGCGTTGCGTTGGCTAGGCCATATCATATAAATGAGCGATGATGAACCCGCTAAAAAGGCGTATGAATACATGCCACATGGCGATACACGCAGAATTGGCAGGCCAAAGAATAGATGGCGCAAACAAGTGGATGAAGAAATGAAAAGGCGCGGTATTCCAGAAAGCGAAGCGAAAAACAGAGAGAATTTGAAATATTTTCTTAGTTCGGTCTATGGAACAAATGTTCTGTAATGGGCCTGCTAATAAGTAAGTAAGTAAAAGGGATCCAATAAACAATCAATCTACAAAAATATTTGCATTTCAAATCCACAAGAACGGTAAAAAATATGAAATTGCAATGTTTTTGAGCAGCACTGTATATAATTGTTCCACAAACATTGCCTTGAAAAATATTGCTTTGATTTAAATGTCAGTTTACTCCATTTTGCCTATAGTTTCAGACATATATATTCCGGTTCATGTGTAATTTGGCAATCGGACAGTGTATTGGCCAACTAACTAAGTGAGAATGAATACTTTTTTACTTCTACAAAAATGTGCCGATAAGAATACAGGACCTCATGACCGGTATGTTTTAATTTAATGTCCCAACAGGTCCCAGAAAAAAAACTATCTCTCCTTCCTGGTAACACCCACTAAGAAGCAGATGCATTCAAAAAGTATCGCAAAAGGAAGCGTGCCTTCATTTAGCGCAATCCACAGTTTGTCGAATTTATCAGGAAAAATCTAACACAAGTTTTGGGTTTGATAATATGGTGTATAAAATTTATAAAATAGCAAACAATTTTCGGCGCGTACACCACTGCTACACTTCTAGCTAGCGGAAGAAGAACAAACGTGAACATTTACAACAACGAAAAAAGTGTGAAATTCCATGCAATTAACGCCCACAAGGAGACTCCTACAAAATTGAAATAAATTTTGAGGTAAGAAGTTCAATGGCAAAAAAAGTGTTTGAGAATCAATAGGAATCTTTGGAATTTTTTGGGGGGCGTAGACATGGCGAACCGCTTTATAGAATTGAAGTTTCCAAGAGAATGAAGGAGACATTTTCTTTGACTGAAAAAAAAACATAGAAATGAAATGTCTTTTACCAATAAAACAATAAAAATACTTTTGCGCAACCAAAAAGAAGGAAGAAAACATCAAAATCTATTGAATACAGAATATTGTTGCTATGTATATCTTTTGCTTCTTTTTTGGCCAAAGACTTAGTTAACTAATCTTCTGATAATGTCAACACTAATCAATGGTATTTTGTAAGAAATCATTGTCCTACATTCCGTTCGTTGGCTAAAACCACAGGATATTTTTATGATCAGAAGTATTAAATGGAATCTAGAGCATTGACTGATGACCGGCATGCTGAGCCGATGGAGAGAAAGGCCACTATATTGTTGGTGCACACGACACAACAATACTGCTTACCTAGTGATCTGCTTAGTCTTTGTGTTTGTTCTTTGCCGAATCGACTGCTCTTTTGCAAAATCTTTCCTTCTTTCTTTGTTGCCTGGGATCCTTTGATTTTCTTCCTCTTCCCTTTGAATTTTGTTTCTTTTGCAAAAATTTAGAAAATGTCAATGTTATTAAGGCTTCTTTATGTAAAACAAAACGATTTTCAACATCAATGCTTCCTTTCTTTATTTGAAGGAATTTGGTAAATCAATTTCACGTCTTAATGATTATGAATGCGGTGCGACTTTAAATTCCCTATGCAAGGTTTTTTAGGCATTTTTTTAGATATTTGGTTTGTCTTTTTACGTACTGAACTTTACTGAACATTTTTTCTTCAGTAAAGTTTTGACAATTGTATAATTGAAATGTTGCTAAACATTACTGAAGCAAAGACATAAATACAACTAAGACTAGACAAAATGCATGCAACAAAAAAATGTTTACGAAACTTTGTATAGAAACATTACCCTTAACAGATTGCAGTTAATTCAAAATCGCAACCAAGGAGGAACATTTCATGTAATGGTATCAGAAACGAAATTTATGAATTCAAGGATCTATTCAAGAATAATTCTATGTCAATTGGATCGGTAAATTCGGTTAAATACGTAAAAATGTATAAAAGAAAAAAATGTTATATCACCATATCGTGATATAACATTATGTTAAATTCAAAAGCCATTCACTGAAGAATGATAGCAAACAAAATGTCTTATCTTGTTGTATTTATGTCTTTGACTGAAGAAACAATGTTCAGTAAAGTTCAGTACGTAAAAGGACAAACCTATTATTGAATATGGTTTGTTTACATGTCAAATTTTCCGGTTTCAATACAAGCCTTTTAATCTGACATCTGAACAAAAATGTTGATTTTTTATGGAATAAAAACAGATCACTTGGAACGAAAAGTTACAGTCAAAAAAGTATCCATTATATGAATTACGCAAAAAAAAAAAAACTAACGAAGAAAGTGTCAGTCTGCTTTGCCGACAGAGATATACACACAGCCTGTGACATAAAGAGAAGAAGCAAACGTAAATAACCCATATTTTTATACCCTCAGCATTTATGCCAACGAGGGTATATACACTTTCATACGGGCAAAATGTGCCTCATCGAAATAATGGTTTTAGACTCCAAGTATGTTTGGACGAAACCCGTTTCAGAACATTTGGAGTTGATTTAGCCATGCCCGTCCGTTTGTCTGTCTCTCTGACTGGAGGGCACGAAAATTGTCTTCCGTAATATTTTGTCCAAACTTAGTTTAAGTTCGTAGATGGGTTATATCGGTTCACTCCTTCCGATACCTCCCCCACAAAGGCTCAAAAATGTTCGGAAAATTTGTGCCCACGATAACTCTTGAGGGGGGTGACCGATGTGGTCTATTCTTTGCACGTCGTGAAATTTATACAAGACTTAGATAATGTTCCAATATGGACTCAATTGGTCCACTCCTTCGGGTAACTCCACATAAAATTAGGAAAGTTCAGTTAAGGACCTGTTCGCGAGTCGCTTTGATTTTTGTTGCAACAACTTGTATTCACTACCCCCATTACGACGGTGGAAGTTTTTTCAGGGGCAAGTCCATACTTGCTGAGAAAATAGCCTGAAAGTTGCAAAAAAAAAACCCCTATGCCACCGTTTGTAGTGGTTGCAGCGCAAGATAACTCTCGATTCTTAATATTTTGTCCATACTTAGTTTAAGTTCGAAGGAAAGCCATATCATTCCACTCCTTCAGTTACCTCCCCGCAAAAGTTCAAAAATGTTCGGAAAAATTCTGCTCACGATAACTCTTGAAGGGATTGACCGATTTGATCCATACTCGACAGATTCTAATATATATACCAGATATAGATCAGGTTCGAATGTGGACTATAATTGTCCACTTCTTCGGGTACCTCCCATACAAAATTTCGGATAAGTTCACTTTAAGACCTGCTCTCGAATCACTTTGAGTTTTGCTGCCTCGATTTCGACGGTAAATGTTTTTTTCAGGAGCAACCCCATACTTCTTAAGAGAACAGCCCGAAATTTGTAAAAAAAACCCCATAGCAACAAATGTAGTGGCTGGAGAGCACGATAAATTTGGCATGGCATATTTTGTCCAAACAAAGTTTCTGTTCGAAGATGATCTATACTGGTCCACAACTTCCTCCCAATATTTAAAAAATGGTATGCAAGATATATCTGGAACAGGGCAACCAATGCGGTCCAAAATTTGTATCTGTTAATATTTTGTCCAAATTTAGTTTGACTTCTAAATTGGCCCATATCGGTCATCTCCCCCACCCTCCCCCACAAAAGTTCAACACTTCTGTTTAAGGGCAGTTTAGGGTCTGTTCGAAGACCCTTTGGAAATGTCTACCGATAATCTTCGTTGTGGTCCTGTGTATAGCGATATTATGTTTTTCGTGGACAGGTCCATGCTTCATGGCCTACTGGGCTTAAAAGTTTACGATGACCCACTGAAATGGCTAGTGGGAGCGATATCCACCGAAAAGATATGACTCCCAAAATAAGATCCGCTTCTATAATGGACTATGTCGGTCTATTCTTGTAAGTACCACCTCCGCAACACTTTTCAAATTTAATCCACATTTTTGTCGGAAAAGAACCTAAATACATTCGGTATGTCCGTAGATGAATGTTTCAATTCACATAGGCTGAAGGTATGTCTCTGTCGGCAAAGCCGACTGATACTTTTTTACTTGTCAGAACTCAAATATTTTAGTCAATAAAAAATGTATATTGATTTGAAATCAATACTTTTCACACTTCCCTCTGCATACATTTTTCATATTGATATCTCATGATATTCATTTCAAAAAATTTGATACTAAATTCTCGTCATCGTTATAAGGCCGAGAAATTGAGGCTTTTATCAGATTACAGATATAATACCAAAACTTATTTAGCGATTTTCAGAATTTGTTGTTTTTTCGATGTTACTTTAAGGGTTTTTATACCCTACACCACATTGTGGTAAGGGGTATTATGTCTTTGAACATTTGTATGTAACATGCAGAGGGAAACGAGATGGACCCATAATTCCATTTTGCGATATACATTGAATCGCTATCTGAGTCGACTTATGCATGTCTGTTTGTCCGTTCGCAACGTACAGATCGCATTTATTGTTCGATTCAGCTGAAAATTTTAGAATATCATTTTTTTAGCTATAGAAAAAACGGTTCTGATTTAGAAATAGCTGTCATATATATTTCCGGCCAATTTCTGCACCAAACATGCTATACATGTCCAATTTCGATGAAATTTGGAGTCTGCGACTGAATTCAGTCTAGAAATAAATGCGCCAAATTATATCGAAATCGGTTCAGAGTTAGATATAGCTCCCATATATATTTTTTCGGCCGATTTCACGTATTTGCTGCACCAAACACGCTATATTTGTCCGGTTTCGATGAAATTTGAAGTCTGTGACTGAATTCGGTCTAGAAATAAATGTGCCAAATCGGTTCAGATATGGATATAGCTCCCATATATATGTATTTTTGGCCGATTTCACGCATTTGATGCACCAACACGCTATCTACATCCGATTTCGCTGAAATTTGGATTCTGTGTCTGAATTCGGTCTAGAAATAAATGTGCCAAATTACATCGAAATCAGTTCATATTTGGATATAGCTCCCATAAATTGAATGTTTTACATATTTACTGTGGTGTAAGGTATCATATAGTCGGTTCCGACCGACTTTGATAATTTCCTTACTGGTTACAATTGTGGACGTTCCTAATAAATGCGGACCTTTGATATTCTTTCGATTAAACCATGCAACACTAAAAATGCACACAACTTATAGTAGACATTTCTGAATGTACATACCAAGACCACAAAGTCCGCAGTTTGGTTGTGTCTTTTCAGATCCCGTTTGGATTTTATTGAATAATTTAAACATGCCTATAACTATACTTTTTTGTTTTATTTTAATAGGGGAATATTTCAGAAACGAATAAGAATAAATGCTTCTATAGCATTAATATCTATAAAATATTGATATATTAAATAATTTTTGAAATCCTGGATTCGATTGCATCACATTATTGATTTATTTATAAAACGGTGGAAAGTTCTAAAGAGTGGTGTATCATATTAAAGCGTATATTTTTTCCAAAGGAAACATTATGAAAAATTGAAAATAATGAGAGATCTTATGGAAGATATATGGGAATCTGGTTTATTTTAGTTATTTTATATATTTTAAGTAACTAAATGCAACTCTTCCAGTAAGTTATTTTTACTTTTTTATTATTTTTTTTTTCATTCTCTTATCTTCTAGTTTTCTGAAGAGATCAAACTAAAATTCGAATTAGTTTTAGAGATAGTACTACAAATACTGGTCTCAGGACGACACACGAAGAACGAAAGACCAAGGCCCCGATGCAGTAAACATGTGGAAGACGAAATCAAACTCGATAAATTCAAATTTGTAACAGTAAAGCAAAAGAAGAATGCCCGATCCTACTGAGCTCTTAGAGATCAAGACTGTGGTTTTCAAACAAAACGACATAAGTCGATTTATGTAAATTTTGAGCTATTAATGCCACGTAATTGTACTTTTTGAGAGCTTGCCACATCACTATTCCGTTTTTGAAAAAAAAATCCATTATTGATATATTTTTTGGCAAAACTACTTAATTGGACCTTTCTCTTAAATCATTTTCAAATAAAGTTATTATTTGGACATAGACAGCAGTAAATCGCAAAAACAAAAAAAAAAAAAAAAACATTGTTCCACAACATCCCATACGGGACAAGGGAGACTTCTCTCATATCAATGAGTGCACCCCGATTCATATTTAGCTCAATGATATGGGACCTACTGTTTATCGCCGAGTCCGAACGGCGTGTCTTAAGACACCACTTGTGGAGAAGTTTTTCAAGGCTGAAATACTCAGGAAATGTCGCCAACATTACTGAGGGGTGTTTTGCCACCGTTGAAAAATGTTTGATGTTGCTTGGCCGGGGAATCGAACCCCCGACCTTCTGCGTGCAAGGCGGGCGTGCATACCATTGCACCACGGTGGCACCCAAATCGCAAACACATTCATAAAAAAACACAAGGCGACTTAGGTCCTTTTGTAAGAAAATAAAATTAAAATATTATTGATTCTCTTTCATGTGAAAAATACGTAAAGCTAAATGTGTTCTTTTGCATGTTATTTTATATTAATTTTCTGTTTTTTATGTAGTTTACTCCCAGACACAAGTCTCGTTGAGTAATTTTTATGAAAAAAACAGCAAGAACTGCTGACCGAATAAATTAAAGTACAAATTGTGATGTAATCGCAGTACAAGAAAAATAATAAATAATTACAAATTTATCGAATTCTAAAGGCGTATTATATATCTATAATGAATAATTTATAATACTAGTGGCTGTGACCATAAGAACATCAGAAAGGAAAAGATAAACAAGTAAAAAGTGTCAGTCGGCTTTGCCAACAGAGATATACCATCAGCCAATGTGAAGTGAAACTTTAACCTACGGACAGATCGAATGTATTTAAGATCTCTTCAGAATTTTGTGGCCTTTTTGGACATTGGAACTTGCCGACAAAAATGTGGTTTATTAATTAACGGCACTAAGACACAAATGTTGAACTTTTGTGGGGGAGATACCCTTAGGGAGGGCCGATATGGGCCATTTAAAAAGTTAAACTAAATTTTGACAAAATATTAGGAAAACAAAATTTGGTGTGGGAGGTACCAGAAGGATTAGACAAATATAGTCCATATTCGAACCTGATGTATATCTGGTAAATATATTAGGGTGTGCAGAGTATAGATTACATCGGTCACTCCCTTCAAGAGTTATCGTGCGCACAATTTTCTGAACATTTTTGAACTTTTGTGAGGGAGGTACCTGAAGGAGTGGACCGATATGCCTTATCTTCGAATTTAAACTAACAACACAACACACGGTGTCATAGGGTTTTTTTGCAACTTTCAGGCTATTTGCTCAGGAAGTATGGACTTGCGCCTGACGAAACTTATACCGTCGTATGGGGGCCAGTGAATACAAATAGTTACAACAAAAATCAAAGCGATTCGAGAGAAGGTCCTAGGCTGAACTTTTCCAAAATTTTGTGTGGGAGGTACCCGAAGGAGTAGACCGATTGAGTCCATATTGAAACCTCATCTAAGTCTGGTAGAAATTTCACGATGTACAAAGTATGGGCCAAATTGGTTACTCCCCTCAAGAGTTATCGTGCGCACAAATTTTCCGAACATTTTCGAACTTTTGTGGGCGAGGTACCCGATGGAGTGGACCGATATAACCCATCTTCGAACTTAAACTAAGATTGGGCAAAATATTACGAAAGCCAAATTATTATGTGCTCCAGACAGGCAGACGGACGGACATGGCTAAATCAGCTCCAAATTGTCTGAAAACACATTTCGTCCAAACATATTTGGGGTCTAAAACCACTATTTCGAAGAGGCAAATTTTGCCCGTATGAAAGTGTATATACCCTCGTTAGCATAAATGCTGAGGGTATAAAACGTGCGGGGCCGACTATTTGATATCCTACACTACATACAACATAATGTGCTAATTTAAAACGTTTTAGAGTTATCTTGCACAATAGTCGGCAGGATTTTGGAACTTTTCGGCTATTATCTCAGGAAGTATTTGCAAAACCATCCGAGAGGAGCTCTTAAACTTCACTTTATCCGAATTTTGTGTGGGAGGTACCCGAAGGAGTGGACCGATATAGTCCACATTCAAACCCGATCTATATCTGGAAAGAGTAACACGATGTACAAAGTTTAGACCAAATTGATTGCTCTCTTTGAAAGTTATCGTTCACACCATTTTACAGAAAAAATTTTAACTTTTATGGGGGAGGTAACAGAAGGAGTGGGCCGATATGGCCCATCTTCGAACTTAAAATAAGTTTGGACAAAATATTGCGATACCCAAAACCAGCCGGCCAGACCGACATTTTTCGTATCAAATTGTATATACCCTTTCTAGCCTAAAGGCTGAGGGTATAAAAAGCCGTCTTTTATTGCAATCGGTAACGGTCGGTCGTAGATGTAAGAGAAGCAACTCCGAGATATGAGTTTGAAGCCCATTCATATAAGGAAACATAAGGAAATGTTTCCTTATATGCCTAGAGGAACGATCGGTCAAACGATTCTTCTCTCCTTAGCTGTGGAAAGAAGAATATACAAACATATTTCATGTACCGCAGTTAAGAAAAACACACAATTTTGCTATCAACCACGATTGTTGTGATTAAAGTTTGTGGCCCCAGATATCTTCAATAATGTACAAAAAACTTGTTGTTGTCGTTCGTTAATTTAATATGAATTTGGATTGTGTAAGTGTTGTCAGTGTTGATACATCAGAAACACGAAAATGCGTTCCTATGGAATGTACTAGTTTAATTCTCACAGGAGGCTGCCATCCAAAGAAATTAAGGGCGCAGTATTTTTGGGTCATCTTTTTCGTATGCACAATCATGTCCCAGCTGGGTCACATAGAGGCTATATACTGTAAGGACCCCATTCTGTATCATTTATACATTTACAAATACTTCAAGGTATTTTTGATCCTGAAGTTAGGTGCAGGTCATATTTTATTTATCTAGGGAACCAGAGATATACCCTCAGCCTGTGTTTTTCCCCTAAAAAACGTGTGTATGTATTAAGGGGGTTTTCAGAATTATGTTCGTATGAACTTGCCGACCAATATATGGATTTGGATTAAAGCTCAAAAGTTTTGCAGGTGAGCTACCTAAAGGAATGGGCCTCCTTTTGGGAGTCATTCCTCTCGATAGATATCATGCCCACCAGTCATTTCAGTTAGACCTTTGGACCAGGAAACATGGTCTTGCCCACTGTGAACAGGGACAATCGGGGTACCTTCGAACTTTGTCTAATATTCAAAGAAATACTACGACATGCAAAGTGTGTACCAACGCAGTATTCGGTTCGAGAGTTGTTGTGCACACCAACCACTACACTTGCAGGCCGTAGGGGTTTTTACTAGTTCCCAGAGTGGATCGGTCTTTCTAGTTCCTTTTCCCAAAAGTAGTTCCATTGTTCCAAATAATTCCGAGATCGATATAGTTCAACGATTCTTTCTCTTTCATCGTTCTTTTCATTCCAAATAGTTCCGAGACCGATATAGTTCAACGAATCTTTCTCTCTCATCGTTCTTTTTGTTCCAAATAGTTCCGAGACCGAAAGAGTTCAAAGAATCTTTCTCTTTCGTCGCTCTTTTTGTTTTTTTTTCCTTCCGAGTTCCGACACCGAAATTTTTTCATTGCTTGGTGGATGAATTGACATAAAAATAAATAAATTGCAGCGAACAAACAGCAACAACGAAAGATCGACGTAGGCGTTAAATTGAAGGAACGAGAAAAACAAAAAGAAACTATATGAATTAAAGGAACTATAAAAACGCAAGAGCTGGATATAGTTCCAATAGTTCCTTGTCCGGAATAGTTCCTTGGAACTAGTTCGTTCCGGAACTACACAACTCTATTTTTTACAGGTTTTGGGACATTTTTTCAATTGCCAATCAAACAACTTGTACCATTGTAATAGTGTCCGTGAGTGCAACTTGTTGCAAGAAAAATCAAAACGATTCGAGAGTAGGTCTTAAACTGCACTTTTCCGAAATTTAGTGTGGGAGGTACGCGAAGGAGTTGACATATATTCTATATTATTACCTGATCTAAGTCTCGTAGAAATATCACGATGTTCAAAGTATAACCAAATCGATCACTGCCTTCGAGAGTTATCGTCCGCACCATTTTAGGGAAAAATTTTAAACTGTTGTGGGGGAGGTACCCAAAGGAATGGGCCAATATGGCCCATCTTATAACTTCATTTAAGCTTGCGCAAAATATTACGACTGCCAAATTTTTGATCGAATTGGTTTATCCTTTGGGGAGCTATCGTGCGCTGCATCCACTACACATGGCTCCTTTGTCGGTTTTTACAGCTTTCGGGTCATTTTCTCAGGAAGTATATACTTGCCCCTGAAAAAACTTACACCGTCGTATTGGGAGCATCGAATACAAGTTGTTACAACAAAACTCAAAACGCTCCGTGAGGAGGTATCCTAAGGAGTGGACCGATATAGTCCATATTCGAACTTGAACAATGTGTGGTGGAAATTTTACGAGATGCAAAGTATGTATCGAATGGTTTACTCCCTTCATGATTTATCGTGCGCACGATTTTTTCCGAACATTTTCGAACTTTTTTGTGGGTGGTACCAGAAGGAGTGGACCGATATGGCCCATCTTGGAACTTGATTTAAGCTTGGACAAAAAATTACGATGTGAAAAATTTGGTTGGAATCGGTTGACCCGTTCGAGAGTTATAGTGCGCACCAGACAGACGGACGCACATGGCTAAATCGACTCCAAATTGTCTGAAACTAATTTTGTCCAAACATACTTGGGGTCTAAAACCGTTATTTCGATGAGGCACATTTTTGGTCGTATCAAAGTGTATATGGTAAATTCCAAAATACCTTTACAATTCCATCGAAAAAAAAATTAATTTTTTTTGCTAGCACAATCACGATTTTTGGTACATGTTCGCGTTCACAAAATTGGATGCTGCACCCAAAAGTTATGGGGCGTTTAATTCCCTTATAAAGAAAAAAATATTTAAAAATACTCTTTGTGTTGTAATTCCAAAATGTACATATAAATCGGTAACAGCATTTAATATCTATCCGTAGACGTCTAAATATTTGCTAAATTTATTTTTGTTTTCGCGGAAAATCAAGAAAAAATGAAGGAATCTTTGAGTATTTTTTTTATTCTAACTCAGAGTCAATAAAAATCTCTAAAAAAATAAATTAAAAATACGTACAGAATCTAGACAATGCCCAGAAAAATGTGAGACACAAATTTCAAAGATTGGGTTTATAACTTGCATATTACAGCAATAACAAAAGACAAAAACTTATTGCTGGAATATTATTTCAAAAATATATTTTTGGTTTAATACGAAAAATTGGAGAAACATTTTTAGGAGTTATTCTACTATTTCGCTAAATTTCCATACAAAACCTGAAGTATTTTGTTAAAACTTCTTTAAGGAAAATAGTTTGTCATCGTGAAAGTATATTTGCTTAGTGTGATAAACAACACAATTAAGAAATATAGAGTAATATTGAAATTACAATCAAAGAAAAAACATAGAAGGTAAAAACCGTATAATTCGCGAATCCGTTTAAATCAGTTGAGGTGCATGTGCTTTTCGGATACAGGGAGTCCATGTCTAGCAATATGCATGGATTTTCCCATGTTTCATTCAGCGGCCAAAGTGTGCCATCAGTTGCATCTTACTATTCAAAAAACCTTTAAGTGGGCAAAGATTACGCGATGTTCATATGATTATAAGGTGCATCCGATTTCAATGGCCGCCTATTAAAAATACGTCAATATAAATTATTGTAGACAGATACGTCAAGAACTGCGGATGTGATACCACATTCTATTTTGAGATAAATTGGGATATTACTCCCGAATCTATGTAATTTGTGACACACCTTTTTGGCAAATATTATAATCGCTTATAAAGGTTTACATTTATGTAAAAATAATCAAAGAAAATCGCGGTTCAATTCGCGGAATTGTCAAAATATATTTTTGCAGATTTTCCTACTTTCAAGGTATCTATATCCGGCGTTTTAGTGGATGGATTCGAACGTGAAAGGGCTTATTAGATCCGGCACGTAAAAAAACTAAAATCACGCGGGGTTCATGTGTACCAGTACGACAGTTGTAAATTTTAAAGCCAAAAAATACCACCAAATTTTCGCCATTGGACTCCTATTACTAGGAAGCTGTACGGAGCACACTCATGAGATATAAATCGAACGACGTGGAATCGCGAATTCTACAAGCCTATAACTAGTTTGGATTATTATCTAGTTCCACCCTCTAATTAAAAGAATAATTCGAAAAACACTGAAATCAAAACTTCAAAATGTCAGCATCGATTTTAGGGGGATGCAGTGTACATATCGAAAAGTCATACCTACACTAGACCCATGTTGCCCAAGGGGTATTCTTTAGTAGTTTCTTTGAGCACAGGTTTGAATTTTGCGTAGTTTGGCCAGAAATCAAGAAAGAACACAAACAAACTTGTTTACTTCAACAAATTTTTCCCATATTTTATATTACCACCAACGCAGCTTCCACGAAAATTATATGTTATGGTCCATATAATGAGATCGTGGCTAAAACACTTTAATTAATATAAATATATTCATATTTTATAAAATATATTAACAGTTCGCGACTTATTTACTGGTGAACCTCAATTTCAAAGATTTTAAAACTTTTTTGAATATTACCATATACCCTCGTTAGCCTAAGGGCTGATGGTATTTTTTTGTTTTTTTTTTATTTCCTTAAGTCTATAGGTACATTAAAAAGACCTTCACAATATCACACAAATTTTATACGTTCTATATAGGTAAATGACGTTTTCGATGTTTGCTACTTTTTGAGAATCGAAAACCTTAAAAATAGTCTGCCATATATTTGTTGTATAAATACTGGTCTCAGGGCGGCACACGTAGAACGGAAGACCAAAGCCCCAATGCGTAAACATGTGGAAAACGAATTCAAACTCGATAAATTCAAATTTGTAACAGTTAAGCAAAAGACGAATGATCGATCGTACTGACCGATCGGAAGAAACCCATAGGACAATATTTATGTCAAGGCACTTGACCTGATGATTTTTTAAAGACCTTAGAATTTTTCCAGCGTAATTCGTAATTTTTGATGGAGTGGTTTTTCATAAAATGAATTTCTATTCGCGAGAAGGAAATGTCCAAAAGTCACATGCTTGGTCCTGTCCATCCATAGTCTTCTCTTACTTGTCTTTTACTTTTTTAATGAGCTATTATTTCACGGAAATATTTTATTTTGAAATTTTTAACAAAAGTCTCTTTCCTAACCCTGAGAGTTTTGACAAAACCATAATTTTCCCCCATAAAAAAACTAAAACCAAAAAAGAGTTTACCTTTAAATTTGATAAACAATAACAATTCAAAATAAAAACTAGCAACATCAAAAAGGATTTTATAAAAATTGATCCTAATGTTTACGATATACCATGACAAATGAATAACACATGAGAACAAACCATAAGAAAGGTCATAAACCTCTAACTACGCATTCCTAATTAAACGAAAAAAATCCCCCGAACAAGTTGCTTAAATCCTGGGGAATTACGTGTTTCAGCCAAAAAACGAAAAAAATCGCAAAGTGCATTCACCATCAAAGAGCGAAAAATACAAGTGTAGCAGCAGGGCTTTCGTAGTTGTGCTGGTAGTTATGGCTGGCTGGCTAGGATCTTCCTCGCTGTGTTTGGTTGTAAAATGGGTGTTAAAACTATGATACGCAACTTAGGCAGAACAAAAGGATT
Organism: Musca autumnalis; assembly: GCF_047663935.1. Classification (NCBI taxonomy): domain Eukaryota; kingdom Metazoa; phylum Arthropoda; class Insecta; order Diptera; family Muscidae; genus Musca; species Musca autumnalis. The sequence goes on from NW_027411866.1 coordinate 220,838,656, forward strand.
TTTGCGCAGTTTAACATTTTACCTCGAATGCATTGTTGTTGTTTTTTGTATTAAAAATTTTTGTTGAGTACACGGTTGCGTGCTGAGCCTTTGCCATAGTGTGCGCCATAGGAGGTGTTGTTATTTCATTCCTTCGTTGAGCCAAACGATCCATGATATTGATAATGTTATGGAGTGATGTTTTCGTGTGTGTGTGCGTGCCTTGTTCTAACCTTTTAGTTATCATGTTTATCTTAGTTTTGTGCATCTTAAGCTAGATTTGTTGCTCTTTTCACTGTCCCATGTTTGTCCTTTGGCAAATAAATGTACGCGTTTCGCAAATTTCTTCCATGTACCTGTTACACCGAAAACACTGCCTAATTATTTGGGAGTTTCCAAGACAAGTTTTAGCTCGAATTCAAACTCTCTCAATCCCTGCTGAAGAAAGTTGTTAGAACAGACAGAGCATAGCAAATTTTTAATTCTTAGCGATAATTTTAAGATTGAAATCAGTTTTTACGCTAGTATAAGTAGCCGCCGGTAGGCGATAAAGTACTGAAAGATATCTCGAACAAATAGTGGGCTGGGAATTTAGTTGCTATTTAACGCTGTTAGATTTTAAAGATAATTATAAATCTCTACAGGGGCTCAAAACTAGATCAAATCTTAATGACAAGTAAGATAGGGCTGGGTTGTAATGGCTTACGAGATAAGATGGTAGGTGTTATTTGGGCTACTCGAAAGCGGTTTAATTTATCAAAAGCGTAAAAACGTTGATGTGTGTTACTAAGTTTAACGCTTGGTGAGTGCTTAACATAGATAGTTTTGTTTGCTGAACATATCTAAACATTTTGGAACTTTGAATGCATGGCATTGAAAAGTATCCTGAAACATTTGAAAGTGTAGCAAATGTTTTGCCCGACTTATTGTAACACCTAGAAAGATTTTCATATCTGGACGACATAAACGTATGCGTGTCCGCCCGTTCTTTATAAATTGCAATTAAACTCCAGTCTGCAATTATGGACCGATGGACAGCAAATGTTCTAATTTCAACCAGAATATCCAATTATGGTTTTAATCTCAAAATATTCAGATAACGATATGGACCAAAAATGAAATTTTTGTCTGTCTTCGCTTAACATATTTTCGCTTTACATATCACAGCTATACACGGCTAGCCTACATACTTTAAATTCGAAGCCAAGCCATCTCAGTCAGATAAGATCATATGGATATGTGATGTTGAATGATCATAACTGAAAGCTTAACTGACTATCAGATAGGAGTGGATGGATCACTCCTCACTAACTCCTCTCTTAACCTAGAGATTCTTTGACTATTGTCTGGATCTGTATTGAAACACCTTGTGTCATTTTTGACTCATGGTTTATTAACCATATTCAGACACAGAAGTGTGATAGAAGACCAAAAAAGCACATGTATCTCCGTTTTTACCTATCTCATCAACTTTCGCGATTAAAGGCCTCCAACGGTTTGATGCTTCGATGTCAGAAAGGATCATTTTATCAGAATCATATCTTCCAAACCGTTAAGAAATTTGATTTGCTCTCGGATTCATAAAGAACAAAAATTGTGAAGACATAAAATTAATCCATTAAGCCCAAATCGCCAAGGTTAAAATTCTATTAAATTTTGTTCGCGGTTTGTGGTCTGCGGAGACCAAATCGATCAAAATTTATTCTACAAGATTCCGGTTAACAACTTTCTGCACCATACGTACTGTCTATGAGCGGTTCTTAAAGGTGAAAGTTGCAAAAATGTTTAGCAAATAATGAATGTTTATAGTCTTTTCCCCGAATCTGGTCCATAAATCAGCGTTGCCGACAGTTTTTGGTCGGAAATCGTCAAAAAAATCGTCAAATCGTCAACGAAATTTGGAAAATCGTCAGAAAATCGTCATCATGATCCAAAACTAGGTTTGGTTACCGTTTAATGCGATTTTTTAGCCGATAGGTTTGTCAATGAGACTGACAACATAAAATGTACAACCCACAGCAATAAATATAACCCAATCTCACTTAAAAGTTTTGTTCCTAGTTGGCAGACCAAAAGAACTCATTTTTTTCTTTGTTTTCAAAGAAACTACCAAATTTGTTTTTAAAAAGTTCTTTCATCAAGAAAAAAAGAGCACATATTATACTACTTTTGGTATTTTTGTTGTTGAAAAATATTGCAAAGTCTTGTGGCTATCTGCGAAACCCTTTTTTGTAAAAGCGTTTTGCGATGCCAACGATGACTCGAAAACGGATGGGTCGATTATCGTATATGTTGTTAGCATTTTAAGGACCTATTAATCTTGTCTTAAGGCGAAACAGAATTTTAAACAAACTTTTTTTATAAAAAAAATTTAACTGCCAAAGCCAAAATTTCAATTCTAACGAAAAAAAATTGACTGTTTTTTTGTCAAAAATTCTGTAATTTTTTTTTTAACTGTCTCGCTTAAGGGCAAGCCTTTTATTTATTAAATAAGCTCACCAAACCATGCGAAGATCGGTCAATTCGGTTTCGAGCTATCGTTGGCACCGACTTCAAAAATGCCATTTCGATAAAAACGCTTTAAAGTATCTATGCTACATACAAATCTCAAGAAATTTTTCCCTTCTTGAATTTTTTTGCGGCATACTCTACACTACCTGTACTTCAAAATAAGCCAATATTTTTTTTTTAAAGTGACAAGTACAGGTAGCCCCTTAGGTACCGCTATAAAACAGCTTTCAGAAGATGATAGTTTTCCCTGTGGTTTTCTAGTTTGCATTAATGCAGCAAGATAAAGCTGGGTACACATTGCCAGTTTTGAATGACAGATTAGCTCAAACATCGCTTGCTTGACAGTGTGACCGCCCATGTTTGTCGGTACACGTACATTTGGTTGATGGGCAGTCGAAAATCGTCAAAAACTCTCATTAAAGAGGACATGGGTCGGAAGTATTATATCTCGAAAAATTTTCAAGGAAGATTTTCATTCATTAACAATCCTACATGAACATTTTCAGCTGATGTAAATCCAAGATGAAAATACCTCTATTCCAGATATGTGCCTCGAAATTGTTTAAAAACATTAAAATAGCTCATGAAACCGAGTTTGGAATATTGTTTTCCTTAAAGGCTTTCGTGAAATTCTGGTCAAAATATAGTTTATATAGTTTATATATAGTTTCATGTTTTATTTCATGCAATTCGTGATTACGTGAAAAATCGTCATTTTGGACCATAAAATCGTCAAATCGTCATTTTCCAATTTTAGGCCAAAAAATCGTCAAAATGACGATAAATCGTCAAATTCGGCAACACTGCCATAAATACCAAACCGTAAAAGTAATTAAGATACTGTCAACTACAAAAATGTTCCTATGATCTAAAAAACTTTCTAAAACATATGCAGCCTTCTCATGAATGTCAATCCTTCGTGAATTTCTTCCCTTTCCGCTTTCGACTTATCGTGGATAACATTTCACAGTGAATTTTTTCACGTTTTCCTTTTCGCCTTATCGCAATCGATGTTCGAATGTGGAAAATACACCAATTGTGGAAAGTAGCTATCGCGAATGAAAGGTGGAGGGGAATGTGATAACAATTTGTGAAATTTTTTTCGGCGGTAATTTGTAAAGGAGCTGACTAAAAACATGTAAGTAAGAAAAATCTTTCTATAAAAAATCTATTGTATGGCTATTTATAAAATTGGTAAAATTGGTATTTGTAATTTTTGTCTTTTCAGGAAGAAAACAACAAATAAAAAACAGATGGAAATCCTGTTGTCAACAATGCAGGCTCACCCTGGTATTGCCCGCGGAATGTACAACGGCAGTAAGAAAGATTTAAACCGTGTCTGGCGTAATTCGGAAGCGGAATTAAACTCAGCAAGCCCACCGACTAAAAATATCGCCGAGTGGAAAATAGTATATAAACATTTTCATTACTATTGAATAAAAATAATGATAAAATTACTATTTTTAGGTGTGGTGTTACCAAAAGAGGTATGTAAGACAAAAAGCAGCCCAAAATCACAAGATGGCGAATGGAACAGGAGGTGGTCCCAATGAGGAATACATATTTTCAGCAATAGAAGAGAAAATCTACAACTTAACGGCAATGAAGGAGTCAGTCGAAGGTGTGGCCAATAGGTTCGGATTGGGAACCTCTTCCTCTCACGGTGGTGGAAAAGAAAATGAACCTCTTGAGTTTGCGGATATTGTTAATATTGAGAATTTCAATGAGGTCGATCAGGAGGAAGTTCGTCAAGAACCTCCGCCAAAGAAATCAAAAACTTCCATCAAAAATTCACCGCCATCAACATCTCACACAGTCATACTGAGCCACTGTCCGCCTCTTCAAGAATAAATGTTGAAAATGATGGAGGAACAACAACAAAGCCACAAGAGAATAGAACGCCTCCATAATATGGCAATGGAGCAACTTTGAATACGCGAGGTAGAGGAAAAAATAGAGAAGAATCGAAGGCTTTTGGAATTAGAGGAATAAAAAAATTACAATTTAAAAAGTAGGCAAATGTGTTATACAATGAATTAATAAAAGACTGTGCATTTTTTTAGTATTTTATACACTTTAATATATTCAGTACTATAGAAGTACGTTATATATGTAAGTTATTGGCCGTATTGGCTTAGTTATATTACATTAAAAATTTAATATGTATACGAAATGAAATAATACATGAACTTATGAATTTACTTAAAAAAGTTTTTTTTTTTGTATAGGGCATATCCTTTATTATTCCTTATATTTTGGGCGCCAGATAAATATTGGGATGTGGCTAATGTGGATACGTTGTCCTCTTGATTGCTTGGGTAATTTGAAATAACTGCATTGTCCACTGTTGTACTGCATTTAAAATGCAAGCAAATGTTGTGCAAAGCACAACAAACATTTGTTATTTTAGCAGCTTTTTTGGGGTGTAATGTAGCTCTCTTGCCCCCAGAAGACACCTCCATCGGCATTTTTAATACTCCGTTTCTGCACTTGGAATGTACTTCATTAAATTTCATGTCAGATCCTTCTTCTGGACATCTGTGAGGTGTCACCAACCATGGCTCCAAAGGATATCCAGCATCACCTGTTGCTGTATAAATTTAGTTGTATATTCATTTATTGTAAAGTTGGTGTTAACTCATTTACTGAGAAGCAAAAAATTACTTTCACCTCTCAAATATTCTTGCTCTAAATAATCTCGTAATTCGCTGGACCTCCAAATAAATGCATGGTTACAAGCACCAGGATGGGAAGCATCAACATATAGGATTGTTAAGTCGTGATCACAAACCTATAAAGTGTAACCAATTATCCATTACAATTATTTTGACAGTTTCCAGTTATGTCCTTACCAACTTAACATTCAATCTGTAATTTCCTTTTCTGTTGTAATATATGTAAGTGTATATTCATAGATGGGGCAATAATCCTCACATGCGTACCATCGATGCAACCCATTACACCAGGAATGCCATGTTTCCGATAGATGTTTACCGCAATGTTTCGTTCGGAATCCTTTCCGACGCCTTTTTGGTAGCCTCCCTCCGCAAAGAAGCGCAACGCTGCACTTAGCTTTATGACGGAAGATATACCAAATGATTTTTTATTACCTCGAGTGTTTAAAGTTAGGGTATCCAGCAAGTATTTAAATTCTGGTTTATTTGCCCTATAATATTTTTCAAACCTGGAACAATTTTTTATAAACAATATTCCTTCTTCCTTTATTAATATACTTACAAACAATCCGGCTGCTCAAGTGGATTACTGCCATCTCGAAGATTTCTTCTAATAATTCGTTGTTCCTTTTTATTTCTTTCACACTGTTCAATGTTTGCAGCTCCTGTCATCATCGGAAAAGCAATATTAGCCATTCTATTCTCTTATTTGTTAATTGTTACACAAATTTATCACTTTTTCTATTATAAAAATATGTTTCACTTGTTCTTAAAAAACGCAATTCGTATTTAATGTAAATTTAATGTACTACATGAAAGCACCAACACAATATTACTGTGTAGAGTTGCCAACAACACAACAACCCTAAATGTTATCTATGCTTTTATCTTTTCTGTTTATCTTTAAAAGCGAAAATTCGAAATTATTCTCCCTTTTTTCTGCATTTCCCCCAAGGACTACGATCAGGCGAAAAAGTGAAAGGGAAAATTTTTTTCACCAGCGTAATTTTTCAATTTTGAAAATTCATGATAAGGGTGATGAACTTTCTAGGAATGGGTTTCCAAGCTCAAAATTCGATTATGTTTGCTATTCCTTTCTGTTCAGTATACGAATTCTGTAACTTTTATCGATTAAAAAGTTGTTAAAATTTCTATTGTTATAGTAACAACTACAAAACAAACAAATCAAATTGTTGTAAAATAAACAATGAGTAAAGTTGTTTTGCCATTACAACCGCTTAGAATAATATTTATATCATGGGCATATTATATGTTTTTTTAGTGCTTTTAAAATACACACATATAACTTAGATCTGTTAGTGTTTGTCTCCGATTGAAAGATTTCACTTTTATTCGAATTACAGCTTGCCTCTCATCAACTGGAGATCAGATGTTTTAATCTCCGGTTTACTGCAAATCCTTAACCAAACTTGGACTTTATATCATGGCGCAGCTATAATACTGTGCTTCACTTTTAGGTGTTGGTGTTGACGACTTTCCAATTCCATCGTATTCCCTCAATGCCCACTAACATCGGCTTTGTACTTTTCAGATGGATCTGCCAATGCGTTTACTGCACTTTCTCTATAAAGGGTGTGAATATTTTAGGTGCAGATTCTTAGATCATGGTCTTTAAAACTTTTGCGGAGGTCGTCAAATTTAAAATGATTTCTTTTTATATCCTCCACCATAGTATGGAGGATATATTAAGTTTGTTTTTCCGTTTGTAACGCATTGAAATAATCATTTGCGACCCTATAAAGTATATATATTCTTGATCAGTGTAACATTCTGAGTCGATCTGTGCACGTCCGTCCGTCCATCTTTAACGGTACCTCCCGATTTGAGGTATTTTGAAGTTTTTAGTCACATTTTCAAACCGAATTAGTTATAATTTGACATTTAGGGTTCCTAGTGATCAACAAACTTATATTCCAAAGGATATGGGCATAGGTTCATGTTTTGGTATAGCACCAATATAACGGTACCTCCCGATTTTCGGTATTTTGAGAATTTTAGCTACAATTTTCACCCGAACTAGCTGTAAATTGACATTTGAGGTTCTTAATGGTCGTCAAACTTCTCCACCGAACATCGCCAACATAGGTCCATGGTTTGGTATAGCCTCATATAACGGCACCTCCCGATTTTCGGTATTTTGAGAATTTTAGCTACAATTTTCACCCGAACTAGCTGTAAATTGACATTTGAGGTTCTCAGTGGTCATCAAACTTCTCCACCGAACATCGCCAACATAGGTCCATGTTTTGGTATAGCCCCCATATAACGGTACCTCCCGATTTTCGGTATTTTTAGAATTTCAGAAACAATTTTTAATCGAACTAGCTATAATTTGACATTTGAATTTTCAGTGATCACGAAACTTCTTCACTAAAATTCGTCAACATAGGTCCATATTTTCGTATAGCTCCTATATAACGGTACCTCTCGATTTTCGTCATTTTGAGGGTCTACATTGTTTGATGAAACTACCCTCAATTTAATTTGACTTTTGAGGTTCTCTGCTATTACAAAACTTTTCCACCAAAAATTATAAAGATAGGTTGACACTTTGATATAGTCCCGTAGGTGGTACCTTTTACATGGCTGAACACATTTTTTACATTAGATTTGATAATTAAGACAATTGGTGTATCTGTCCATGGTCGAAAAATTTTTCCACCTAAAATTGTGAAAGGACACTAATTATTCCATTTTAATTACGACTATTTTATGGTGGAGAGTATAAAAAGTTCGGCCCGGCCGAACTTAACGAATTTTTACTTGTTCTTTGTAGTATGGTGCTTTTTGGAGGGAAGGGTTACTAGCCCAAGGCCCCAATCGAAGTTTTTAACGTTCTTATGAGGAACGCTCGACACAGGTTAGTTCACTATCTTTAACGACTGTTAAAGGCAGCTCCCCAGGTGACACCACGGTGAGGTTAGTGTCGACTTGAAATGAAAGAGGGACCAGTAGAATTGTGTAAGTCATGTTTTGAGTTATCGACAAAAATGACCAGCATTTTGAATGAAAAGTTTTATTTAAAGTTTACAGCGCTCATGATATCAGTAGGACTTAACGACTACTACAGTTAAGTCGCTATCTTACCGAAAAATTTTGTTAATAACAGAAAGTATACTCATTTTAATCTTACCGATTATTGTCGGTAACTCGAAAATTAATTTACAGAATTCCATTTTAGGGCCGTTCCTTGATATCGTTCATCAATGAGGAGACAGAAATTACCGACTGCTTGGCCGAATATATTCTCCTTACAAATTTTGGCAATATAATAGTTTAGAACAAAAATAATTGGGAAGGACCTTGCTCATATGTGTTCCCAAGGGCTCTTAAAAATATATGTTTTGTCTGCTGGTGTTATCCCACGTTACACCACGGGGATGTCAGTTTCAACCTAAGAAGAAAATGGAAACCATATTTCGTGTACTTAGAAGCGTGGGGACAGAGGGTACGAGACATGTCATGTATTTTATGTTACCAATGAGATATGAAATTCTGGTATGTCGTATTCCGGCCGCCGCACAGTGGTTCAGAATCGTTTTTTCCTGGTCAAAATTCTGTAACTTTTGAACGGATAGAGATATATGCATACTTCTTTTTTTGTTAGACAGATAACACAATCAGCTTTCAGACGAATTATAAGCGGTCAATTTCGGTCTGGTAGTTGCAGAGAAATTCAAGGTCAAAGTTAAACTTTTGATTTTTTTAACTATTTTTCATCAAAATATGAGTGTTTTTGTGGTTTTTATATCTTCCTATGTATTAAAGATGGTCAAACACCAACAAATAAACAAAATAATCACCAAAAACCTGAAAAAAAATTCGAAAAAAATATTTACAAAAAAAATTAAATTTTTTCAAAATTTAAAAAAAAATTCTCCTTGGGTTTTAATAAAACTTATATAACTCGTATAAACACTCATATACTCAAAAAAGTTGTAATTTGTGTCAAAAAACTGTAATTCATATGGAAACAGTATAGAAAAACCCACATTTTTACCCATGTAATTTCAATAAATTGAAAAAAGTGTTAAACGGACGGGACGGGTACAAAAGTATATATGGGCGAAAAGAGGAGACTTTCGGGCATCTTTCTGTGAAAACAGAACTTTGTTCCTTGTTGTTCCACAAAAGTTCTAGTCCACTAAATTTAGAATTTCATAAAATTTAGTACCCGAGGAAAAATAAAATAGATCATGTGGTGTAAACGCTACGGTAATTTACTAAAACTATTTTTAAAGGCCACAATCCTACCTACCTTACAAAAAAAACAGTGAACACAATAACTGTTATAGTTTCAGAGAATTTGCTTCGTCTTTCTCCAGAAATTTGTAAAAATGACGTATTTCCCAAAAATGGGGAAAATGCTCGTTTTTAGGGGCATGCCACGCCCACACCCTCCAATATTTGGGCCTAATTTTTTGGTTTCCTTAGTTTCAATATGTTTACTATCGAATCCCATATAGAAATTAAATATCTTTGACAAAACAACATTTTGATTTTTGGCCAGGAAAATCGATTCCTGAACCATTGTGAGCCGTATAGTAGGGTTGTATAAACGATCGTTCTATTGGTTTGCGCAGAGGAATCTCTTCCACTGAGCTGACTTATATTCCGCAATCGTGCTTTGGACAATTCTAACCCGACATTTAGTATTTAAAGGTTTCATAATTTTTATTTTATGTGTACAGATTCCTGGCTTAAAAATTTAGATTTTATCTTTTATCGTGTTCTGTTCTAAATTTAAAACAGGACACATCGAAAAAATCAAAGTAAAAATTGCTACAAAAACCAAAACAACATCGTTCTCTAGCTCAAAACAACATATGGGTCACAAAATATTTATAGTACTAAAATGAAATGCTGGATCCCAACAGCCCTAAAGGGGAAATTCATAGGAGTATCAATGGTTATGTTGGTTGTGCTACATTCAAACTTTCTCTACAATAGGTAATAACAATAATAATAAAACCAACAATATTTTAAAATCAACTTCTGCGTCGACAATCAAAAAAATCTTGTAGTTGATTTTTTTATTGGAAGGAAGCGCTTGGGACAAAAGGTATCCCCATAGTGAGTGACAAAGGACTTTCAAACTTTTTCCTTTCTTTTCACAATACAAAGAAAAATTTCATTAGAACAATAATCTCAATCCCAAATGACTGATGATGGGGGAAGTTCAAAACTAGTCAGCTATTGTGTGTCTTGCCTTTTAAGAATTCCCTTTGTGCGTCTTACTTTTATTCTCTCAAACGTTAAGGTTAAACATCAACTTTTATAAAAATTTCGTTCATTCTTTTTACTTTCATTCATTAAAGTTGAAGAAGAAAGAATTTTTTTATTCGGACAGTTTCTAGGAATTTTTGTTTATTATTGTTTTGTGTTTTTCAGTAATGGTTTATTTGTGTGTGCCTGCGATCCTGTGTGCGTAGGCAGCCTATCTAGCGCGGGCATTGTTGATCGTATTTAATTGCCACGCGTTATTATGTCATGTTCTTTTGTTCTAACTTGTTGGTTTTGTTGATTTTACTGCTGCCTGCTGCAATGGATCTACGGCGACATTTGATTGAAAGTAAATTTTGCGGTTTGTCGTTGTGTCATTCAGCCATTTATTGTGATATGTCATCGAAAAGTCAGATGCATCCTACTTCTTGTTGTTGTTCTTGCTTTTCTTTTAAATTTTCAACGAAAGGAAAAAAAATCCCATTATGAGTTTGTTGAAAATATTAACAATTTTTATTAGTTAAATGATAAACGTTTTTTATGACCGGTGTTAAAAAACAGAGAGAAACTACAAACACATTGGTGTAAATAAACCGACACACCTGGTGTGAAGGATATTAGAAGAGCAGATGTAAATGCTAGTAATGGAATTATGACAACCGTGTTTGATGGTAGGCTTCATTAGGACACGTGGGTCAGTTCAATGCGTTGTTATAGGAATGGATTGAAGTAAGTCATAGAAGGAGAATGGTAGCAATAAAAAAACTTTAAATGATCCACAAATTTTAGGAAATGTGCAATTTCCTTTTGAAGCGACTCATTCTATAACTAGTAAGATCAAGAAATGATTGTGTAATATGCAAAAGAAGAAAACGAAAAACCACGGTGGACAAAAAAATCCAAAGTCCGAAATCCAAATTCTCCCTTAAAAAATATTTTTAAAAACTCCACGGATGGGAGACACAATAAATATTTTTAAAAAATTCAAAATCCAAATTCTTTCTCAAAAAATATTCTTAAAAAGTCAAAAATCCACATTGTGCCCCAAAAAAATATTCTTAAAAATTTAACGGGTGGATGACACATTTTCAAAAAATATTCTTAAAAAATCCAATCCATACCAAAAATCCTCCAAAAAAATTTTAGAAAATCCAAAACCCAATTGTCCCTCAAAAATATTCTTAAAAATCAACAGTCAAATTGTCACTCAAAAATATTTTTAAAATTCCACACTTCTAGGAGGTAAAATTGTCCCTCAAAAATATTCTTAAAACTCCACGGATGGGAGACACAATAAATATTTTTAAAAAATTCAAAATCCAAATTCTTTCTCAAAAAATATTCTTAAGAAATCAAAAATCCACATTGTGCCCCAAAAAAATATTCTTAAAAAATTAACGGGTGGATGACACATTTTCAAAAAATATTCTTAAAAAATCCAATCCATACCAAAAATACTCCAAAAAAAATTTTAGAAAATCCAAAATCCAATTGTCCCTCAAAAATATTCTTAACAATCTACAGTCAAATTGTCCCTCAAAAATATTTTTAAAACTCCACGCTTCTAGGAGGTCAAATTGTCCCTCAAAAAATATTCTTAAAAATCCACGCTTCTAGGAGGTCAAATTGTCCCTCAAAAAATATTCTTAAAAATCCACGCTGCTGGGAGGTCAAATTGTCCCTCAAAAATATTCTTAAAAATCCACCCTTCTAGGAGGTAAAATTGTCCCTCTAAAAATATTCTTAAAAATCCACGCCTGCAGGTCAAATTGTCCCTCTAAAAATATTCTTAAAAATCCACGCCTGCAGGTCAAATTGTCCCTCTAAAAATATTCTTAAAAATCCACGCCTGTAGGTCAAATTGTCCCCCTAAAAATATTCTTAAAAATCCACGCCTGTAGGTCAAATTGTCCCTCTAAAAATATTCTTAAAAATCCACGCCTGTAGGTCAAATTGTCCCTCAAAAAATATTCTTAAAAATCCACGACTGTAGGTCAAATTGTCCCTCTAAAAATATTCTTAAAAATCCACGCCTGTAGGTCAAATTGTCCCTCTAAAAATATTCTTAAAAATCCACGCCTGTAGGTCAAATTGTCCCTCTAAAAATATTCTTAAAAATCCACGCCTGTAGGTCAAATTGTCCCTCTAAAAATATTCTTAAAAATCCACGCCTGTAGGTCAAATTGTCCCTCTAAAAATATTCTTAAAAATCCACGCCTGTAGGTCAAATTGTCCCTCTAAAAATATTCTTAAAAATCCACGCCTGTAGGTCAAATTGTCCCTCTAAAAATATTCTTAAAAATCCACGCCTGTAGGTCAAATTGTCCCTCTAAAAATATTCTTAAAAATCCACGCCTGTAGGTCAAATTGTCCCTCAAAAAATATTCTTAAAAATCCACGACTGTAGGTCAAATTGTCCCTCTAAAAATATTCTTAAAAATCCACGCCTGTAGGTCAAATTGTCCCTCTAAAAATATTCTTAAAAATCCACGCCTGTAGGTCAAATTGTCCCTCTAAAAATATTCTTAAAAATCCACGCCTGTAGGTCAAATTGTCCCTCTAAAAATATTCTTAAAAATCCACACCTGTAGGTCAAATTGTCCCTCTAAAAATATTCTTAAAAATCCACGCCTGTAGGTCAAATTGTCCCTCAAAAAATATTCTTAAAAATCCACGACTGTAGGTCAAATTGTCCCTCAAAAAATATTCTTAAAAATCCACGCCTGTAGGTCAAATTGTCCCTCAAAAAATATTCTTAAAAATCCACGCCTGTAGGTCAAATTGTCCCTCTAAAAATATTCTTAAAAATCCACGCCTGTAGGTCAAATTGTCCCTCTAAAAATATTCTTAAAAATCCACGCCTGTAGGTCAAATTGTCCCTCTAAAAATATTCTTAAAAATCTACGCCTGTAGGTCAAATTGTCCCTCTAAAAATATTCTTAAAAATCCACGCCTGTAGGTCAAATTGTCCCTCTAAAAATATTCATAAAAATCCACGCCTGTAGGTCAAATTGTCCCTCTAAAAATATTCTTAAAAATCCACGCCGGTAGGTCAAATTGTCCCCCTAAAAATATTCTTAAAAATCCACGCCTGTAGGTCAAATTGTCCCTCTAAAAATATTCTTAAAAATCCACGCCTGTAGGTCAAATTGTCCCTCTAAAAATATTCTTAAAAATCCACGCCTGTAGGTCAAATTGTCCCTCTAAAAATATTCTTAAAAATCCACGCCTGTAGGTCAAATTGTCCCTCTAAAAATATTCTTAAAAATCCACGCCTGTAGGTCAAATTGTCCCTCTAAAAATATTCTTAAAAATCCACGCATGTAGGTCAAATTGTCCCTCTAAAAATATTCTTCACAATCCACGCCTGTAGGTTAAATTGTCCCTCTAAAAATATTCTTAAAAATCCACGTCTGTAGGTCAAATTGTCCCTCTAAAAATATTCTTAAAAATCCACGCCTGTAGGTTAAATTGTCCCTCTAAAAATATTCTTAAAAATCCACGTCTGTAGGTCAAATTGTCCCTCTAAAAATATTCTTAAAAATCCACGCCTGTAGGTCAAATTGCCCCTCTAAAAATATTCTTAAAAATCCACGCCTGTAGGTCAAATTGTCCCTCTAAAAATATTCTTAAAAATCCACGCCTGTAGGTCAAATTGTTCCTCAAAAATATTCTTAAAAATCCACGCCTGTAGGTCAAATTGCCCCTCTAAAAATATTCTTAAAAATCCCCGCCTGTAGGTCAAATTGTTCCTCAAAAATATTCTTAAAAATCCACGCTTCTAGCAGGTCAAATTGTTCCTCAAAAATATTCTTAAAAATCCACGACTGTAGGTGAAATTGTCCCTCTAAAAATATTCTTTAAAATCCACGCCTGTAGGTCAAATTGCCCCTCTAAAAATATTCTTAAAAATCCCCGCCTGTAGGTCAATTTGTCCCTCAAAAATATTCTTAAAAATCCACGCTTCTAGCAGGTCAAATTGTTCCTCAAAAATATTCTTAAATATCCACGTTTTGGAGGTCGAATTGTCCCTCAAGAAATATTCATAAAAATCCACGCTTCTAGGAGGTCAAATTGTCCCTCAAAAATATTCTTAAAAATCCACGTTTGTAGAGGTCAAATTGTCCCTCAAAAATATTCTTAAAAATCCACGTTTGTGGAGGTCAAATTGTCCCTCAAAAATATTCTTAAAAATCCACGCTTATAGGAGGGCAAATTGTCCCTCAAAAATATTCTTAAAAGTCCACGCTTTTAGGAGGTCAAATTGTCCTTCAAAAATATTCCTAAAAATCCAAGCTTCTAGGAGGCTAAATTGTCCCTCAAAAAATATTCTTAAATATCCACGCTTATGGAGGTCAAATTTTCCTTCAAAAATATTCTTAAAAATACACGCCTATAGGTCAAATCGTTCCTCAAAAAAATATTTTAAAGAATCCACGCCTGTTGGTCAAATAGTCCCATAAAAATGTTGTTTTCATTTGTAAGACAAATTGCCCTTTAAGATATTCTAAAATAATTTAGTTTTCCTTCGAATTTAATTTTTTTTCAACATGCTATGAGGCAACTGTACCTCATTTTAAGTATTAAAGTAACATTGTCATAATTCTTCAACAAAACAACAATCACTTCAGCACTCATCCGCGCGTGTTCGTGGTACCACCCATTTCCTTTGAAACTCGTGCTTACTTCATGGCAGAGATATAGTAAACTTCTTATCAATTTCTGGGATATTTAATTTGCATAAAATGAAAAGTAAAGAGACCAACTGCCACAATTTTTCAAAATTCACTTTCCAATATCTTCAGCGAAAGCATATCATCTTTAGGGGTAATGATTGAAAGAAATTTGTCATATCTTAGGTTATAAAATTTTTTTTATTATAATGACCAACTGCACACAAATGAAGGCCAAGGCATAAGTAGGCGTTTTAAAGACCTCAAATCATAATCATATTCAAGTTCAAGAAACTGAAGTTGTCCTTCTTGCAAAACCAGTTTGAGGGGTGTTGATTTCACCCGTGTATCCTTTAAATGTGACAATTGTCTAAAGAAATATGCAACAGCTCCAGCCAGTCAGTCAGACACATTCATAAATTCCTGCATAAGTAATTAATGTAAAATAAAAACAAAAACTATTTTTTAACAAAGGATATTATGATGATGTATTAGGGGTAGTATGGTTGCTATTGCAAAATAGGGTGAGTGCATGGCAGTGGTCCTTTGTGCTTAAATATTCGTCAGACCGGCACACTTATTGTTCTTTCATGCCAATTGTCTTCGACTCAAATTCTTGTTGGTTTCCGCTTGTTGTTATGGACAACCCCCTCTCTCCAAGCTCTTTAATAGTTTCTTATTAAGTATGATAGGGTTGAATTGGGTAGGTAGATAGAGTAGGGTAGGGTAATGTAGGTTGTTTGGTCGATTTGTTGCCCAAAGAAACACCGGAAGTTTATTACTCAGCAAATTATCATACTTTTTATTTTGTTTTTGTTTTGTTGCTTTTAATGCCACTTGGTCATAGCTTTGCTTTGTTAAGGGCTTTTTTCCTCCTCGCCGTCCATTTGAGAATCCTTTGTATTGCATTTGTGTTATTTTGAATAATATTTTGGGTGATTACTCACTTTCATATCCACGTGTTTGTCCTGTTCGTTGCTTATTTTTGCTTTTTCTACTCTACTGCCTGTTTTGCCAGGATCTATGAGGCGTATCGAGTGATTTCCGCTTTCAATGCTGTCTAGTGTCTTGTTGAATTCAAAACTTTGTTATTCGAATAAATTACAAACAAATTTTAGTGATTAAATTTTAATTTTATACAATATCCGGTACACGCTTAGAAAGCGTGCCCTATTTGAAACGGTGATTAGCGAGATTGTTAAGGTACAGTTTTCTTTTCCGTTTTAGTTTTTACTCGGTGATATGGGATAAAAATTGAAATGTCCCGGACTTATCCTAGTCCCCCCATGTCAACTCTCAAGTGGACACACATTAAAGCGAGTATTTTCAAGAATTAAGCATGCAGTGGTACAGCGTGAAATATGTTTGACCTACAAGCTCAGATTTTTAAGATTATTTTTTTAGCTTGGATTTTTAAGAATATTTTTTGAAGGACAATTTGACCTCTATAAGCGTGTATTTTTAAGAATATTTTTTGAGGGACAATTTGACCTCAATAAGCGTGGATTTTTAAGAATATTTTTTGAAGGACAATTTGACCTCCATAAACGTGGATTTTTAAGAATATTTTTTGAGGGACAATTTGACCTCCATAATCGTGGATTTTTAAGAATATTTTTTGAGGGACAATTTGACCTCCATAAGCTTGGATTTTTAAGAATATTTTTTGAGGGACAATTTGACCTCCATAAGCGTGGATTTTTAAGAATATTTTTGAGGGACAATTTGACCTCCATAAGCGTGGATTTTTAAGAATATTTTTTGAGGGACAATTTGACCTCCATAAGCGTGGATTTTTAAGAATATTTTTTGAGGGACAATTTGACCTCCATAAGCGTGGATTTTTAAGAATATTTTTTGAAGGACAATTTGACCTCCATAAGCGTGGATTTTTAAGAATATTTTTGAGGGACAATTTGACCTCCATAAGCGTGGATTTTTAAGAATATTTTTTGAGGGACAATTTGACCTCCATAAGCGCGGATTTTTAAGAATATTTTTTGAGGGACAATTTGACCTCCATAAGCGTGGATTTTTAAGAATATATTTGAGGGACAATTTGACCTCCATAATCGTGGATTTTTAAGAATATTTTTTGAGGGACAATTTGACCTCTATATGCGCGGATTTTTAAGAATATTTTTGAGGGACAATTTGACCTCTATAAGCGCGGATTTTTAAGAATATTTTTGAGGGACAATTTGCTCAAATGCAACAAGCGTTGGATTTTAAGAATATTTTTTGAGGGACCATTTGAGCAACAAGCGTGGGTTTTTAAGAATATTTTTTGAGGGACAATTTGACCTCCATAAGCGTGGATTTTTAAGAATATTTTTTGAGGGACAATTTGACCTCCATAAGCGTGGATTTTTAAGAATATTTTTTGAGGGACAATTTGACCTCCATAAGCGTGGATTTTTAAGAATATTTTTTGAGGGACAAATTGACCTGCATAAGCGTGGATTTTTAAGGATATTTTTTAAGGACAATTTGACCTCCTAGAAGCGTGGATTTTTAAGGATATTTTTTAAGGACAATTTGACCTCCTAGAAGCGTGGATTTTTAAGAATATTTGTTGAGGGACAATTTGACCTCCATAAGCGTGGATTTTTACGAATATTTTTTAGGGACAATTTGACCTCCTAGAAGCGAGAATTTTTAAGAATATTTTTTGAGGGACAATTTGATCTCCATAAGCGTGGATTTTTAAGAATATTTTTGAGGGACAATTTGACCTCCATAAGCGTGGATTTTTAAAAACATTTTTTGAGGGACAATTTGACCTCCATAAGCGTGCATTTTTAAGAATATTTTTTGAAGGACAATTTGAACTCCATAAGAGTGGATTTTTAAGAATATTTTTTGAGGGACAATTTGACCTCCATAAGCGTGGATTTTTAAGAATATTTTTTGAGGGACAATTTGACCTCCATAAGCGTGCATTTTTAAGTATATTTTTTGAGGGACAATTTGAACTCCATAAGAGTGGATTTTTAAGAATATTTTTGAGGGACAATTTGACCTCCATAAGCGTGGATTTTTAAGAATATTTTTGAGGGACAATTTGACCTCCATAAGCGTGGATTTTTAAGAATATTTTTGAGGGACAATTTGACCTCCATAAGCGTGCATTTTTAAGAATATTTTTGAGGGACAATTTGACCTCCATAAGCGTGCATTTTTAAGAATATTTTTTGAGGGACAATTTGAACTCCATAAGAGTGGATTTTTAAGAATATTTTTGAGGGACAATTTGACCTCCATAAGCGTGCATTTTTAAGAATATTTTTTGAAGGACAATTTGAACTCCATAAGAGTGGATTTTTAAGAATATTTTTTGAGGGACAATTTGACCTCCATAATCGTGGATTTTTAAGAATATTTTTTGAGGGACAATTTGACCTCCATAAGCGTGCATTTTTAAGAATATTTTTTGAGGGACAATTTGAACTCCATAAGAGTGGATTTTTAAGAATATTTTTGAGGGACAATTTGACCTCCATAAGCGTGGATTTTTAAGAATATTTTTGAGGGACAATTTGACCTCCATAAGCGTGGATTTTTAAGAATATTTTTGAGGGACAATTTGACCTCCATAATCGTGGATTTTTAAGAATATTTTTTAAAGGACAATTTGACCTCCATAAGCGTGGATTTTTAAGAATATTTTTGAGGGACAATTTGACATCCATAAGCGTGGATTTTTAAGAATATTTTTTGAGGGACAATTTGCTCAAATGCAACAAGCGTTGGTTTTTAAGAATATTTTTTGAGGGACCATTTGAGCAACAAGGGTGGGTTTTTAAGAATATTTTTTGAGGGACAATTTGACCTCCATAAGCGTGGATTTTTAAGAATATTTTTTGAGGGACAATTTGACCTCCATAAGCGTGGATTTTTAAGAATATTTTTTGAGGGACAATTTGACCTCCATAAGCGTGGATTCTTAAGAATATTTTTTGAGGGACAATTTGACCTCCATAAGCGTGGATTTTTAAGAATATTTTTTGAGGGACAATTTGACCTCCATAAGCGTGGATTTTTAAGAATATTTTTTGAGGGACAATTTGACCTCCATAAGCGTGGATTTTTAAGAATATTTTTTAAGGACAATTTGACCTCCTAGAAGCGAGAATTTTTAAGAATATTTTTGAGGGACAATTTGATCTCCATAAGCGTGGATTTTTAAGAATATTTTTTGAGGGACAATTTGACCTCCATAAGCGTGGATTTTTAAGAATATTTTTTGAGGGACAATTTGACCTCCATAAGCGTGGATTTTTAAGAATATTTTTTGAGGGACAATTTGACCTCCATAAGCGTGGATTTTTACGAATATTTTTTAGGGACAATTTGACCTCCTAGAAGCGAGAATTTTTACGAATATTTTTTAGGGACAATTTGACCTCCTAGAAGCGAGAATTTTTAAGAATATTTTTGAGGGACAATTTGATCTCCATAAGCGTGGATTTTTAAGAATATTTTTTGAGGGACAATTTGACCTCCATAAGCGTGGATTTTTAAGAATATTTTTTGAGGGACAATTTGACTTCCATAAGCGTGGATTTTTAAGAATATTTTTGAGGGACAATTTAACCTCCATAAGCGTGGACTTTTAAGAATATTTTTTGAGGGACAATTTGACCTCCATAAGCGTGGATTTTTAAGAATATTTTTGAGGGACAATTTGACCTCCATAAGCGTGGATTTTTAAAAACATTTTTTGAGGGACAATTTGACCAACAGGCGTGGATTTTTAAGAATATTTTTTTGAGGGACAATTTGACCTCTATAAGCGTGGATTTTTAAGAATATTTTTTTGAGGGACAATTTGACCAACAGGCGTGGATTTTTAAGAATATTTTTTTGAGGGACAATTTGACCAACAGCCGTGGATTTTTAAGAATATTTTTTTGAGGGACAATTTGACCTCCATAAGCGTGGATTTTTAAGAATATTTTTTTGAGGGACAATTTGACCAACAGGCGTGGATTTTTAAGAATATTTTTTTCAGGGACAATTTGACCAACAGGCGTGGATTTTTAAGAATATTTTTTTGAGGGACAATTTGACCAACAGGCGTGGATTTTTAAGAATATTTTTTGAGGGACAATTTGACTTCCATAAGCGTGGATTTTTAAGAATATTTTTGAGGGACAATTTAACCTCCATAAGCGTGGACTTTTAAGAATATTTTTTGAGGGACAATTTGACCTCCATAAGCGTGGATTTTTAAGAATATTTTTGAGGGACAATTTGACCTCCATAAGCGTGGATTTTTAAAAACATTTTTTGAGGGACAATTTGACCAACAGGCGTGGATTTTTAAGAATATTTTTTTGAGGGACAATTTGACCTCCATAAGCGTGGATTTTTAAGAATATTTTTTTGAGGGACAATTTGACCAACAGGCGTGGATTTTTAAGAATATTTTTTTGAGGGACAATTTGACCTCCATAAGCGTGGATTTTTAAGAATATTTTTTTGAGGGACAATTTGACCAACAGGCGTGGATTTTTAAGAATATTTTTTTGAGGGACAATTTGACCAACAGCCGTGGATTTTTAAGAATATTTTTTTGAGGGACAATTTGACCAACAGCCGTGGATTTTTAAGAATATTTTTTTGAGGGACAATTTGACCTCCATAAGCGTGGATTTTTAAGAATATTTTTTTGAGGGACAATTTGACCAACAGGCGTGGATTTTTAAGAATATTTTTTTCAGGGACAATTTGACCAACAGGCGTGGATTTTTAAGAATATTTTTTTGAGGGACAATTTGACCAACAGGCGTGGATTTTTAAGAATATTTTTTTGAGGGACAATTTGACCAACAGGCGTGGATTTTTAAGAATATTTTTTTTGAGGGACAATTTGACCAACAGGCGTGGATTTTTAAGAATATTTTTTTGAGGGACAATTTGACCAACAGGCGTGGATTTTTAAGAATATTTTTTTTGAGGGACAATTTGACCAACAGGCGTGGATTTTTAAGAATATTTTTTTGAGGGACAATTTGACCAACAGGCGTGTATTTTTAAGAATATTTTTTTGAGGGACAATTTGACCAACAGGCGTGGATTTTTAAGAATATTTTTTGAGGGACAATTTGACCAACAGGCGTGGATTTTTAAGAATATTTTTTTGAGGGACAATTTGACCAACAGGCGTGGATTTTTAAGAATATTTTTTTGAGGGACAATTTGACCAACAGGCGTGGATTTTTAAGAATATTTTTTTGAGGGACAATTTGACCAACAGGCGTGGATTTTTAAGAATATTTTTAGGGACAATTTGACCAACTGGCGTGGAATTTTCAGGAATATTTTTCTGAGGGACAATTTGACAAACAGGTGTGGATTTTCAATATATTTTTTGAGGGACAATTTGACCAACTGGCGTGGAATTTTCAGGAATATTTTTCTGAGGGACAATTTGACAAACAGGTGTGGATTTTCAATATATTTTTTGAGGAAAAATTTTACCAACACACGTCGATTTTGAAGAATATTTTATTGTTGACAGTTTGACCAGCAGACGTGGATTTTTAAGAATATTTTTTGAAGGACAATTTAATATACAATTGTGGTTTATAAAAAATATTTATAGATGGACACTTTGACTTACAATCGTGAATTTGGTGAGTGACAATTTACCATACAATCGTTGATTTTTAAGAATATTTTTTTATGGGGGAATTAATGTTACTTTGTACATTCAACGAAGTGGCGCCAATTAGGATTTTGTTTCAGAAAACAAATATGCATTTCCTCGTAAGCATTTATTTTAATTGCTTCATAATAAAATAATGTTTTAAACTCCAAGGATACGCAGAAACGCTTGGCGACATGTAAAGTACTTAAGAAAGTGTTAAAATTTCCAAGTTATTTCACGAAATACGAAAACACCACCTTCACTTGGCATCACTCCTCTGAGAATCCATAAAAATTAAAATTTGATCCATTTAGTTTAGTAGGAGTTTTCTTTACGAATATAAATCATTTTAATGAATTTCTAACACCGAAATAGGCGTCTCTCGCCTGCAACTTTCAAAGTGCATTAACAAGAAAAATGACGATTTCGAGGACATATTTAAAATTTATGTGACGCCAAAGAAAAATACAAAATACAAGAAGTAGGAAAAAGTACTTGCGCTTGATAAATAATAAAATAACAATAATATTTATTTGTTGTCCTGTCGAATACATTGGAGATTCCTTTGAAAAATGATCGATCCGGGAAAAATAGGAGTGGGCAAACATGGTGGAATATCATAAAAAAACACAATTTTCAATATCATATTTCACTGCGCATAAATGATGCATATGACAAGACCTTTTAAGAGGCAACGATGAAGCACAATCTACTTAAAATGCAATAAAGTGGAACTACAACAACAACTTTTGTCTTCTACTACAATAACATGCTATCGGTAGCAGCGATATTACAAAAACAACACAAGGAATACTACTTGGACAGGAAAAGATGAAGCAGTGCAAAAATAAATAAATAAATATTCTACTTCCTGGCATGAATGACAAAAATATGACAAGTACTTTAGGAAATGTGTATCACTCAAGATGAGTCCTTAGAGAAAGGACATACAAATGTTAAAGCAGCAAGTTACTGCTTATGTTATACCTACAGTGTGAAAAACATGGGCGATAAATATGGATGTGATAGCGGACATCACGGATGCGGGCAATGTTTGGCGAAAGTGATTGGGACGAGGCGTGGGAAAATAAGTGTGGGAGAACAAAACAGGTCATATTGTAGTATGGTCCTCCAAAAAATATTTTTTAAATCAACGCTTGTAGGCCAATGTGTCCCTCAAAAAATATTTTTAAAAATCCACGCTTGTAGGTCAAAATGTCCCTCAAAAAATATTTTTAAAATCCACGCTTGTAGGTCAAAATGTCCCTCAAAAAAATATTTTTAAAAATCCACGCTTGTAGATCAAAATGTCCCTCACAAAAATATTTTTAAAATCCACGCTTGTAGGTCAAAATGTCCCTCAATTTTTTTTTTTAATTCACGCTTGTAGGTCAAAATGTCCCTCAAAAAACATTTTTAAATCCACGCTTGTAGGTCAAAATGTCCCTCAAAAAACATTTTTAAATCCACGCTTGTAGGTCAAAATGTCCCTCAAAAAAAAATTTTTAAAAATCCACGCTTGTAGGTCAAAATGTCCCTCAAAAAAAATTTTTAAAAATCCACGCTTGTAGGACAAAATGTCTCTCAAAAAATATTTTTTAAAATCCACGCTTGTAGGTCAAAATGTCCCTCAAAAAAATATTTTTAAAAATCCACGCTTGTATGTCAAAATGTACCTCAAAAAAATATTTTTAAAAATCCACGCTTGTAGGTCAAAATGTCCCTCAAAAAAATATTTTTAAAAATCCACGCTTGTAGGTCAAAATGTCCCTCAAAAAAATATTTTTAAAAATCCACGCTTGTAGGTCAAAATGTCCCTCAAAAAAATATTTTTAAAAATCCACGCTTGTAGGTCAATGTGTCCCTCAAAAAAATATTTTTAAAAATCCACGCTTGTAGGTCAATGTGTCCCTCAAAAAAATATTTTTAAAAATCCACGCTCGTAGGTCAATGTATCCCTCAAAAAAATATGTTTAAAAATCCACGCTTGTAGGTCAATATGTCCCTCAAAAAAATATTTTTAAAAATCCACGCTTGTAGGTCAATTTGTCCCTCAAAAAATATTTTTAAAAATCCACGCTTGTAGGTCAATGTGTCCCTCAAAAAAATATTTTTAAAAATCCACGCTTGTAGGTCAATGTGTCCCTCAAAAAAATATTTTTAAAAATCCACGCTTGTAGGTCAATGTGTCCCTCAAAAAAATATTTTTAAAAATCCACGCTTGTCCGTCGGGGTTCATAATATATAGAAATTTCGTGACCACTGAAAATTCCCGAAAATCGGGAGGTACAGTTATATGGGGGGGATATACCAAAACATGGACCTATATTGACGATTATTTTTGAATAGACAAAATTGTAGCTAAAATGCTCAAAATACCGAAAATCGGGAGATACCGTTATATGGGGGCTATACCAAAATATGGACCTATGTTGACGATGTTTCATTGGAGATGTTTTATGACCACTGATAACTTCAAATGGCAATATAAAGATATTTCGGTTAAAAACTGTAGCTAAAATTCTCAAAATACCGAAAATCGGGAGGTACCGTTATATGGGGGCTATACCAAAACATGGACCTATGTTGGCGAGATTTGGTGGAGATGTTTCGTAACTACTGAGAACCTCAAATGCCAAATTACAGATAGTTCGGATACTGATTGTGGCTAAAATTCTCAAAATACCGAAAATCGGGAGGTACCGTTATATGGGGGCTATACCAGAACATGGACCTATGTTGACGATGTTTGGTGGAGATATTTCATGACCACTGAGAACCTCGAATGGCAAATTACAGCTAGTTCGGTTAAAAATTGTAGCTAAAATTCTCAAAATACCGAAAATCGGGAGGTACCGTTAAATGGGGACTATACGAAAACAGGGACCTATGCCCATATCCTTTGGCATATAAGTTTGTTGATCACTAGGAACCCTAAGTTCCAATTTATAGCTAATTCGGTCTGCAAATGTGGCGAAGAACGTCAAAATACCTCAAATCCGGAGGTACCGTTATATGTGGGCTATACCAAAGAGTGGACCGATATAGCCCATCTTCGAACATGACCTGCCTATGGAAAGACCCTCGGGTGCAAAATTTCAGCACTCTATCTTAGAGTGATTACAACAGACGGACAGACGGACAGACTCCACACTATGGTGGAAGGTATACAAATATTCTTAAAAATCCACGCCTGTTGGTCGAATTGTCCCGTCAAAAAAATATTCTTAAAATGCATGCCTCTTGGGCAAAGTGTCCCTCAAAAAATCTTCTTAAAAATCCAAATTGTCCCTCAAAAAAATATTCTTAAATATCCACGCATGTTGGTCATATTGTCCCTCAAAAAAATATATTCTTAAAAATCCTGTCGTGTTGGTCAAATTGTTCCTCAAAAACCTATTCTTACATATTCAAACGTGTTGGTCATATTGTCCCTCAAAAAAAAAAATCTTAAAAATACAGGCGTTTTGGGCAATTTGTCCCTCAAAAAAAAATATATTCTTAAAAATCCTGGCGTGTTGGTCAAATTGTCCCTCAAAAACTACTCTTAAAAATCCACGTCTGTTGGTCAAATTGTCCTTCAAAAAATATTCTTAAAAATCCACGTCTGTTGTTCAAAATGTCCCTCAAAAAATATTCTTAAAAATCCACGCCTGTTGGTCAAATTCTTCCTCAAAAAATATTCTTAAAAACCCACACCTGTTGGACAGATTGTCCCTCAGAAAATATTCTTAAAAATCCACGCTGATAGTTGAAATTGTCCCTTAAAATTGTTCATAAAAATCCACCCTTATAGTTGAAATTGTTCTTAAAAAACTAATTTAAAAAATCCGCGCTTGTAGTTGAAATAGTCCCTCGAAAAATATTTTTAAAAAATCCACGCTTGTAGTTAAAATTGTCCCTCAAAAAATATTCTTAAAAATCCAAACCTGTTGAGAAAAATGTCCCTCAAAAAATATTTTTAAAAAATCCACGCTGGTAGTTGAAAATGTCTTATTTTTTTTTAAATCCTCGAAATTGTCCCTCAAAAAATATTCTTAAAAATCCACTCCTGTCTATATGTCAAATAAAAATATTCAAAAATATTAGTGTCCCTCAAAAAAATAACGACTTCCTTTGAATTCACTTTGTTCCAAAATTACTTTATCCCTTCCTCCTATTGAATTTCCTGGTCATGAACTGTGGAAGTAGTCATAGCTACCAACGGTGTTATGAAGTTCCAGTTCAAGTGCATTTTAAGTGCTTACAGAAAAGGACAATTGTTATCACAAAGGACATTTCCCTTCAATTTGTTGTTGCACTTCTCTCCCCCTCTCCATGATATGAAATGCATGAAATTTCTTGTGTATTTCCTGGCACGCAACAATTCACTTAAATTACATGTTTTCTACTTAAACACATGTCGCGATGAGAACAAACATTTTGTAATTAAATCTTTTTTCTTCATTCATGTCACCAGCTCATCTTAACTAAGGATTTTCTAATACTCTTCTCTATTAAATCATAGCAGGAAGGAAACATCAGATTCTCTATGTATCAGTGATAATCTTTCTCTTGAAGGGGGACAATGAGATTGCACAGTATTGCCCAATGATTATGTCATCTTTGCAAATGTTATATCATTGGCTTAACAAGAATTTTGACACCTTCAATTCACCTTGAAAATTGTAACAATTTTGAGATCTTTTCTTCCCAAAAACAATCACAAGAAAAATCTTAATTCTTGCCTCTGCTTGTTATTGTTGTTGCAAAAGGAAGCAAGGTACTGCCTTCCGTGTTGAATTTCTTTCTTGTGACTGGTTTAAGATTTCCTTAAGCTTCTTTTTGATATCCGGTAACACAGCGCACACACACACGACTGTGCTCTCCTGCTCTTCATCTCTCGTTATTTGTCTCTTTGGCTGTTTAAGTCGACGTTTTAAATTTCTTCATCAAAAATCTTTAAAAATTATCAAAATCTGTATTCCCTTTATTTTCCTCTAAGGAGGTTCCTCATATTTGTTTGCTGATTTTTGTTTTTGCCTGTGCAATAATGTCTTTGTTTTTGGAATTTTATAATCCCTATTTCTTATTTGATGCTTCCTGTACTTCCTTTTTAATTGTTGTTTTTGTTTGAAACGGAAGATCCTTAGACAAGAATGGTCAACCTGAAATTATAATTGTCTGTCAGGGACATTCACATGTGTGATGACCATTCATTCATGAAATTACGAGCTGTATCAATTGTTTCTCTTTGAGCGTGTAGTACCTACTCTTGGTTTGATGCTTTCATATAAACGCGAATTGTTTCCCTTGCGCAATTCTTGTTGAAATTAATCACTTCCATTTTATTGTTGTCCACCTGTATATCAAAAAAATCAGCCTTATGAAACAAAGTACATTCTAGCAAGGAACTAGTCATTGTGTCCACAATTTTCCCACAGTATGTTGGGTCTAGGACGCCTCACGGCTTCCCATAAGAACCTTCAAAAAAGGGGACGAAGACATCAATATTTTGCACTACTTTTAAATATTATAATATTGTTGATACTACCCACAAAATTACAATGTGCAACTCGAAAAAATTAGCCATATTCACAGCTTGATAGAAGACCAAAAATAATAAGAATATTGTAAGAATGAAAATGGGATTGATCGATATCGTCCTACATTTAATAATTGCCATATGTTGAGTTTTTTCGTATTATTTAAAAAAATAAATAAAAGAACTTCTAAATTTGAAAAAAAGTTAGATCTGTTTCCGCCCGGGTTCGAACCGGGGACCTTGTGCGTGTGAAGCACACGTGATAACCACTACACTACGGAAACTCATATATATCGCTTTTCCATACCAGCACTTCTTTTCGTTTGTTATGCCACAATGAGATTGTTGCATTTTTGTTGTTGTGACAAATAATCATCTGCACAATAGTAAGTGAGTAACTCAAAAGCTTTTGATTTCTGTATGTATGTTATGGTTATTACTTTTGGAATTTTTCTCAATAATGATTAACTGTAGTGAGAATGAATGTACTTTTGTCTATTAATGCCTAAAATAACATTCATTCCATTTTATTATAAAATAAGTAAAAAAAAGTATCAGTCGGCTTTGCCGACAGAAATATATCCTCAGCCTATTGAAACATTCATCTACGGTCAAATCGAAAGTATTTATGGTCTTTTCATTATTTTGTGGCCTTTTTTTGGACATTTGAACTTGCTGACGAAAATATGGATTATGATTAAAGTAAAAAGTGTTGAAGAGAAGGTGCTTAAAGGAATGGACCGACATAGTCCATTATGGAGGATATTATTCTGGGAGTCATACCTTTTCGATAGATATCGCGCCCACTAGTCATTTCAGTGGGTCATCGTATGGACCAGTATGCCAGGAATCATTGACTTGTCCACGGAAAAAATAATACCGCTGCAAGCAGGACAACAACGAACACCATCGGTATACATTTCCAAAGGATCTTCGACCTTAAACTGCACTTAGGCACAAATGTTGAACTTTTGTGAAGGAGGTACCCTAAGGTACCTCCATTTTAGAAATTAAACTAATTTTGGGCAAAATATTAGGAGTTCCTAAGTTTGGACCAAATTTGTTCAAGAGATATCGTGCATACCAATTAAGTGACATTTTTAAATAATCGTTAGACTTACCGGAAGTTGTGGACCGGTATTGTCTATCTTCAAACTGAAAGTATGACAAAATATGAGAATGACTACAATTTGGACCAAATGGGTTACTTCGATTGTTATCGTGCTCTCCAGTCACTACACATGGTGCCATAGGGTTTTTTAAACTATTCGGACTGTTTTCTCAAGAAGTATGGACTTGCCCCTGAAAAAAACTTTTACCGTCGTAATTAAGGCAGCGACTCCAAGTTGCTTTAAAAAATAAAAGTTATTCTAGAGCAGATCTTAAAGTGAACTTATCCGTAATTTTGTGTGATAAGTACCCGAATGGACAAACATAGGAATGGACAAACATAGTCCATATTCGAACCTGATTTATATATGGTAGATATATTAGGATGAGTAAAGTATGTACTTTTTTCAAAGTGGTTTGTGCGGGACTTTTTTATACCCTCAGCATTTATGCTAAAGAGGGTATATACACTTTCATACGGGCAAAATATGCCTCATTGAAATAATGGTTTTAGACCCCAAGTATATTTAGACGAAATCCGTTTCAGACAATTTGGAG